>NW_027507758.1:111196674-111796674 GCF_037356315.1 Lithobates pipiens
AGCATTCCTTTAAAATACTAGGTGTGTTTGTTAATCATGAGGGCCATCATACGGTCCTTCACTCCCTGGAAGGTGGCTGCAGGCTTTTTCCAGGCTTGGTCCGTGGTTCTTATAGAAATTAGTATGATGCCAATTTCTATAAGAACCACCGACCAAGCCTGGAAAAAGCCTGCAGCCACCTTCCAGGGAGTGAAGGACCGTATGATGGCCCTCATGATTAACAAACACACCTAGTATTTTAAAGGAATGCCATCTGAATAAACTCTGACGGTCTTTCTGACTGAGTTCCGCTGACTTGCCTACACACGATCACACCAAAGTTTGATCGTTTAGAACGCGATGACGTACGACAGGACTAGAAAAAGAAAGTTCAATAGCCAGTAGCCAATACCTACCCTTGCGTCGTTTTTGGTCCGTCGGAATAGCATACAGACGAACGGTTTTCCCGTTAAGAATTGATTCTGTCAGAAAGTCCGATGAAGCCCACACGCGATCAGAATATTAGATGGAATGATTCCGTTGGACCTTTTCTGCTGTAAAGTCCGACCGTGTCTACACGGCATTAGAGTTTACAGTGCTTACTCTCTTCATTCTTAGGCAGGCCATAAATGAAGCAATTTTATTTTCTTCAACCATTGGTTGAAGGAAAGAAAATTGCTTGATTCCCCCATCAACACAGTTAGTGTTGATGGGGTAATCCCTGCTGCTGTGCTATTGTATTCTGACAGCAGGAGGTTTCCCAGCTGCCAGAATACAATGATCACCGCTGGTGGCTGTAGCTTCCAGCAGTGATTGACCAAAAAAAAGACAGGCTGGTTGTCTAACGATTAACTTCAGTGTAACCAGCCTGTCTTTTTTTTTTTGCCCATAGATAGACTGAAATTCCTCTGGTTCCTGCTGAATGGTAAGTTTAAGTGGCTCAACAGCGTGGTTATATACTCCACCCCCCTCCCCACCATACAGCTGCACATAATCCCCTTTGCTAGAATAACCACACTGTTGAGCCACTTAAACTTACCATTCAGCAGGAACCAGAGGAATTTCAGTCTATCTATGGGCAAAAAAAAAAAGACAGGCTGGTTACACTGAAGTTAATCGTTAGACAACCAGCCTGTCTTTTTTTTTGCCCATAGATAGACTGAAATTCCTCTAGTTCCTGCTGAATGGTAAGTTTAAGTGGCTCAACAGTGTGGTTATTCTAGCAAAGGGGATTATGTGCAGCTGTATGGTGGGGAGGGGGGTGGAGTCAGTGGAGTGAACTTGCTGTGTTGCCTTGCTTGAGTTAACCTCTAGTAGGGCTGGGGAAGAAAATCGATTTAAATCTTGAGTCGAGTTGAGAGGTCAAATCGATTTTTTTTTTTTTCACTTGGATCGGCGCTGACACCGCGTTGGTCCTGAGGTGCTGCGGGCAGGAGTTTTTAGGCTAGGCCGCGGCTTCGGCATAGTCTGCGAGGCCGGATGCCACGGACTAGGCCGAAGCCGCGGCCTCGCCTAAAAACTCCTGCCTGCAGCTCCCCAGGACCGCCGCTGACACCGCCGGTCCTGGGGAGGTGAGGCCGTGGCTTCGGCCTAGTCCGCGAGGCCAGACGCCACGGACTAGGCCGAAGCCGCGGCCTCGCCTAAAAACTCCTGCCCGCAGCTCGTGGTGTCCATCACAAAAAAAAAATTTTGAATAGTGAATATATATTTTTTTTTTTTAATTGCCCAGCTCTAACCTCTAGCTCCGTACTACACACCTGTTGCTATTATGTCTTTTTTATATAATGCTTAGGATCATGTTTATTTTGCCTAATTTGATGCTGCTAAATAACATCAGCCTCATCTTCTTTGACAAAATGAGTCTGTATTTCTAAAATTTCTGGAATGTGTCTTTTCTTTCCAGGAAGACCTGTCACAGCAGCTCAGCGGAGTTCAGAGTCACACGAAAGAAACACTAATGTCACTGTTCCCACAAGTTACTGTGGAGTCACACCAGGTATAGATATGATTGTCTTCTTGTACTGACAAAACATTAACACACAAGAATGAGTATAGTTTACAGTAAGCTAATCCCATTGACATAAACGGTAGACAAATATATGGATCCCCTTTAAGGAACCCCCCCTATAATCCTCTTTAATGAATGAAAGATAAAATAAATCACATAAAGCTGCATCTAAAGTAGCGCTGGTCTTTTATACCACTATTACTGTTTTATGCTTGAAAAACTATAGTCCTGAATTGGACATCTACTGAGGTCCTAGATGGTAGCGAATGAAAATGTGATGCTTCGTCTCTATAGAATAAGCTATGAATTTAGAGGATGCCCTCTAAAAACACCATATCCTGATTCCTTTAACCATTTGATCCCCGGAAGATTTACACCCTTCATGACCAAGCCATTTTTTGTGTTACGGTACTGCATTATTTTAACTGACAATTGTACAGTCATTCGACACTGCACCCAAATAAAATGTATGTACTTTTTTTCCACACAAATAGAGCTGTCTTTTGGTGGTATAGGATCACCTCTGCGTTTATTTTTTGCGCTAAAAATATGCACTGTCACTGTACTAATGGCACTGGCTGGGAAGGAGTTAACATCAGGGACTATCAAAGGGTTAAATGTGTGCCTAGCCAGTGTTTGTGTACTGTGGGGGAGGTGCTTTTACTAGGGGAAGGCATTGATCCATGTTCCTGTTTTGCAGGGACACAAGACAAAACAGGAAAAACAAAACAAAAAAAAAACAAAACAGGAACATGGATCAATGCCTTCCCTACTGAAAGAACGGTGATCTGCCTTGTTTACATAGGCAGATCACCATTCTGATTCTCTGCCTAATGATCGGCGATTGCAGGTAGACATTGAGTCCGCTGTACCCACAGATCAACTCCCACTGTGTATAATCACAGTGGGAGTGGGCCGCTGGCAGCGCGCATGCGTGCTCTAGACCCAGAGGTGCAGGATCATGTACTAGGTACATGAACATACTAGGTACATGATCCTGTGCAGCAGAGCCGCCTTGCCGCAGTATATGTAATTTATATGGTCGGCAAGCGGGTTAATATGTGACAATGCTGTTACATGTTAATGCCGATTTATTCCAGAATTTTGCATATTCTGATGCTGAAAAATATCAGGACTTTGGTTTCTTCAATAAAGTTCATTATAAAAAAAAGAAAGTTGCGCTGTTGCTTATAGCAACCCAACTGGTTGCTTATAGCACTTAACTGGTTACAGGTCTCTGAGAGGTGAGCTCTGGTTGCTGTTAGTTTTCAGCTCTTGGCATATTGCTGTTTGCCTAAGGCAAACCATACACTGTTAGATTCCTGTTGGTTCCCCCAATGTGGATGGACACATCTCCCACTGCTGGCTATTGCCAGTCAACACATGCAGCTGTCAGAATACCCAAACAGTGGCTGCATCTGATTGGATGCAGCTACTGTTCAGACCACAATTTTCTGCCCGGGTTCCCTTATTTTTCAGATCAAAGGTGGCTGCCGGGCTGGTGGCAACAATGCCACCTGCAGATTGAATTTAAGCTGGTTTATCAGGAACTGGGTGAAATTCACTCCGCGTATGGCCAGCTTTACTAAATTAGCTTGTATCATGAAGAGGCACGATATTTTGATTGTTACTGACTGTTGTCTTTCCACTTTCAGCTGTACAGTGAGTGGCTTCAGGAGTTCAGTGAAAAATCATCCAACTTGCTGAAGCAACTGAGCCAGCCGACAGACCAGACAGATTCATCTGTAAGTGTTTTATTCGCAATGCTATTGATCTGGTCATAAATGAAGCAAGGAGCAATGCTTTGCTAGACAACTGTAAAATCAGCATTATTGTGGGACGACGATCTAAGAATCAATATGTATTTTGCAGAAGCAGAAAATCACAATGCACCTGAAAGTATCTACCAGTTGGATTGCTAAAAGAAATGAGCATGTTGGTCTGCGAGTCACTGCAAATGGGGGGCAGACCAACATGCTCATTTCTGATTGGGAGAGAAGTTAGCCGGGGTTCACACTGCCCGCAAACTCCTACGCGACTTTGAAGTTGGACCCTAGCGCGAATTTGACACAACTTGAATGCAACTTCTTTAACAGAAGTCAATGCAAGTCATACCAAAGTCAGGCCAATAGTATTGCAGAAACCTTTTTCAAAGTCGGAGTGACTCAAGTTGCACAGAGTTTAGAACGCTTCCATTGCACAGAATGGGGTCCGACTTCTGATGCGATAAGTGCTCCAAAGTCGGAGCGATTGTCGCATCAGTGTGAACCGTGCCTAAAGTGTTTGTCCATCCAAAACTATTCATTTTGGATTGTGTTGGGAAGGGTTAGAACCCCTGTGAGGTTTTTGAAGCTGTCTGGGGTTCTGTGTTTCCTGACTTCCTGTATGGTGAACCCATTTTTATTGAACAGGAAGAAGGGAAAGCTCTCTAATAGAGTGCCAATTAGGAGTAAAACCCCTACTGTAAGTTTTTGTTTAGGCCCCTTTCACACTGGGGCGGTTTCAGGCGCTACAGCGCTAAAAATAGCGCCTGTGTAGCGTCTGAAAAAAACGGCCCGAGGGCTTTTACACTGGAGCGGTGAGCTAGCAGGATGGTAAAAAAAAGTCCTGCCAGCCGCATCTTTGGAGCGGTGAAGGAGCGGTGTATTCACCACTCCTAAACCGCTCCTACCCATTGAAATCAATGGGACAGCGTGGCT
Organism: Lithobates pipiens; assembly: GCF_037356315.1. Lineage (NCBI taxonomy): Eukaryota > Metazoa > Chordata > Amphibia > Anura > Ranidae > Lithobates > Lithobates pipiens. Next base: position 111,201,361 of record NW_027507758.1, read on the forward strand.
ATACCGCCGGCAAAGCGCCGCTGCAGCGGCGCTTTGCAGGCAGTTTTAACCCTTTTTCGGCTGCTAGAGAAGGTTAAAACCACCCCGCTAGCGCCCGCATACCGCCGCTAAAACTACGGTAAAGCGCTGCTAGAAATATCGGCGCTTTACCGCCGACGACCGCACTGCCCCAGTGTGAAAGGGGCCTTAGAGATATGCTTCAAAGGAAACCTGGAAGAGAAATACACAGCTGCTATAGCTGATCTTCATTTAAAAAAAAATAATTGTTTTGTATATATTCGGATTCGTTTCATATATTCGTTATTTTTTAATCAAATTTGAAAATTAATTTGAAATGAAAACCTATTGCAATAAATACAGCAAGGAATAAAAGTGAAATAAGATGATAATTCATACTTTACTCATACTACTCATTCTATTTGTTTTATTCTATTCTATTCCTTTATTTTTTATTCTACTATATTGTAATCTGTTTTAGTCTATTCTATCCTTTTATTTTCTATTCTATTCTTTTGTTTTCTATCCTATTTTATTATATTCTGCTTTATTCTGTTTTTTTTTTTTTTCTTATTCTGTTTTATAAAGTTGCCCATGTAGGAATCATCATCTTATTTCACTTTTATACCTTACTGTCTTTATTGCAGTAGTTTTCCATTACTATAAATGTTTTGTTATAATTTATTTTGGATTTGTTCGTTGAAACGTATGACTATTGTGATTTAGAAATTCGGATACATCCAAATAACGAAAATGTCATCCAAAGTTAGAAAAAGTGAATTGCACATGTCTATTAATTTCTATGCCTCTACTATAATGCAGCAGTCTGCGTGGTAATACACCAGGTCACTTTGATTTTCTGTTCTTCATTGTGTAATCCTGGTCATGTTTGCAACATTTGTAATACAGTCGATCTTATATTTGCCATCACCAGTCCAACTTTGGTCATTTCAAAAAGCTGTATCATTGATGATTTGATTTATTCTCGATGCTAGCATTTCTCAAAACAAAGGAACCCTTGAAATGACTTTCAGGTCTTAGGGAACCCCTGCTAAAAATTACTGCTGTATAGCTACAATTAAAGCGGGATTCCACCCTAAAGTGGAACCTCCGCTGATCGGAACCCCCCCCCCCCCCCCCTCCGGTGTCACAATTGACACCTTTCAGGGGGTAGGGGGGTGGAGATACCTGTCAAAGACAGGTATTTTCACCCACTTCCGGGCATAGACTCCCACGGGAGTCTACGCCATTTTCTGCCCTGCCGCGCTGTCTGCTGGGACACACACGGGTCCCAGTGACAGCGCGGAGATCTCCTATTGTGCGGCGCGGCTCGCGCATGCGCAGTAGGGAACCGGGAAGTGAAGCCGATTCGCTTTACTTCCTGATTCCCTCACTTCGAATGGCGGCGGCAGCAGCCGAGGCCCGAGCGGTCGATGGAACCCGGGACAGGTGAGTGTCCATTTATTAAAAGTCAGCAGCTGTAGTATTTATAGCTGCTGGCTTTTAATATTTTTTTTTTGGGCGGAATCCCTCTTTAAGTATACATTAGTGTGATGGACAGTGGGAAGAATGCTCCTTACACTTTTGGTCATTGGGAAGAATTACCCCCTTACAGATATCTTAAAAGATGAGCGGTGTCAGTAGGAATTTATCTGAGAGGCAGACATTCCTCAAGGAACCCCTACCCACCTCTGGAGGAACCCTGGTAGAAAAACCCTGCTCTATACAGTAGCATTATACTGGATACTACTGCAAGTCCACATTCACCATACAGCCAACAATTTTCTTTTTAGGATTTAGCTAGCTACTAAGATTTTGAATTGAAATGCAGTTACATTTTGGTGTTAAGGTCTCTTGTCCCATCTGGTTTTCAGGATGTATTGCTTAAACTAAAAGAAGCAGAAGAAGCACAGGTCTCCTTGCAAGCAGAATGTGACCAATACAGGACCATCCTGGCTGAGACGGTGAGTTGCACTGTCATTCTAATTATTCTTATTAGCACATTACGTAGGGTACTGCTGATGTCGTAGTATACATTCACACATCATTCCTGAATATGTGCAGGCCAGTCAAGTTCCTACACACCAAACTTGCTCATCCATGTCTTTATGGGCTTTGCTTTGTGCACTGATCCAAATCATTTGGTGGAGGGGGGATTATGGTGTGGGGCTGTTTTTCAGAGGTTGGGCTTGGCCCCTTAGTTCCAGTGAAGGGAACTCTTAAGACGTCGGCATACCAAGACATTTTGGACAATTTCATGCACCCAACTTTGTGGGAACAGTTTGGGGATGGCCCCTTCCTGTTCCAACATGACTGCACACCAGTGCAAAAAACAAGGTCAATAAAGACATGGATGAGCGAGTTTGGGGTGGAGAAACTTGACTGGCCTGCACAGAATCCTGATCTCAACCCGGTAGAACACCTTTGGGATAAATTAGAGCAGAGATTGCGAGCCAGGCCTTCTCGTCCAACACCAGTTTCTGACCTCACAAATGCGCTTCTGGAGGAGTGGTCAAACATTCCCATAGACACACTCATAAACCTTATGGACAGTCTTCCCAGAGAGTTGAAGCTGTTATAGCTGCAAAAGGTGGGTCAACTCAATTTTGAACCCTACGGACTAAGACTGGGATGCCATTAAAGTTCATGTGTGTGTGTGTAAAGGCCGGCGTCCAAAATACTTTTGTTAATATACTGTATCTCCACTATTCCTGTTCTGGGGATAACACACAATTTGGAATTTTCTTTTACTTTACATTTGGTAGTAATGGTAAACATTAGAAATAGTTAAGGTGAATCTCCCTAACGGCCACAGACAGCTAAAAAAACTGACAGGGGTTCTAATTCCCCGGCCACCGGTGCCATTCCTTCCGAGCCCTGTTTGTGAATGGTGGCTCCTGCATGCATGGGGAGGAGTGACGTCATCACGGCTCCGGCCAGTCACAGAGCCAGAGCCCGTGAACCCAGAAGCAAGACCAGTAAAAATAGATGCATACTAGCACATTATGACTTTACCGCACAGGAAGAAGGAAAAAAAAACAAATGTCCAGCGGTATATAACCGCTTTAAGAATTCCCTGTGCCTAATTCAAATAAGCTTTTGCACCAGTATTGGTAACATTACTGCCACTTGCAACAAATTCACATAGTTCTTACTACCACCACTTTAAGAACCTGTCACTATGACAGAGACTAAATATTATTGTACCAGCAGTTGTCAGATGGTACAGTGCTCTGAGCATACCATGCCTGTGCTGGGAAGCTGTCATGTATGTGGTAGATGCCCCCACAGGGCTGTACCCCCAGCCCCATTTAGCGGTCGGCTAGGAGATTCCCTGGCCAAAAGCTAAATGTAAACAAATGTGATGTCATTACCCAAATATGAAAATGCCCATGTTTGGGAAATGGTTTGTCACTGGGTGTTCGGAGCTCAATGGGAAACTGAAAGACTCATTTCCTATCAGATCCACTTTACATTTGATTAACCACTTGCCGACCGCTGCACGCCGCTATACGTCGGCACAATGGCAGCGGTGGGCAAATGGGTATATCTGTACGTTCCCTTTAATTGGCGGGGCTAGCGGGCGCGTGTGCCTACCATGTACAGAGTGACCGTGCCAGCAGGACCCACGGACAGTGTCCCGGCGAACATGACACGGAGCCGTAGAATGGGGAAGTGCCTATGTAAACAAGGCATTTCCCTGTTCTGCCTTGTGACATGACAGAGATCACTGCTCTCTGTCATCGGGAGCGGTAATCAGTGGAAGCTCAAATTCCCCCCACAGTTAGAATCACTCCCTAGGACACACTTAACCCCTTGATCGCCCCTAGTGTTTAACCCCTTCCCTGCCAGTGTCATTTACACAGTAATCGGTGCATTTTTATAGCATCGATCACTGTATAAATGACAATGGTCCCAAAATAGTGTCAAAAGTGTCTGATGTGTCCACCATAATGTAGCAGTCACAATAAAAATCGCAGATCCCTGCCATTACTAATAAAAAAAACAATGAAGAATAAAAATGCCATAAAACTATCCCCTATTTTGTAGACACTATAACTTTTACGCAAACCAATCATATAAGCTTATGACGATTTTTTTTTTTTTTTACCAAAAATATGTTGAATAATACATATCGGCCTAAACTGAGAAAATTTTTTATTTTTTTTTATCTATTTTTGGGGGATATTTATTATAGAATAAAGTAAAAAATATAGCTTTTTTTTTCAAAATTTTCGCTCTTTTTTTTGTTTATAGCGCAAAAAATAAAAACCACAGAGGTGATCAAATTCCACTAAAAGAAAGCTCTATTTGTGGGGAAAAAAAACAACGTCAATTTTGTTTGGGTGCAACGTCGCAAGACTGCGCAATTGTCAGTTAAAGCGGCGCAGTGCCGAATCGCAAAAAGTGCTCTGGTCAGGAAGGGGGTAAAATCTTCCGGGGCTGAAGCGGTTAATGGAGCATATTTTTTTTTTGTTCAGTTCTTCGCTGTGTTTTTATTCTTTGTATACTGCTAGAACAAAACTCCTCAGTCACAGGCCTCTCAGACCAATGGGCATAGTAGTTGAGGGGGGGGGGGAAGAAAACAGGAATGAGTGCACTGAGGAAGGAGTGTTGACTTTGGACACTCCATCTGACCTCTGTACAAACCTAGACAGACTCTCGGACAGGTACATGAATTGGATGCAAGCACCAACAGAATTCTAAAGGGTGTACATGACATGTGTTTGGGATTATTTACTGACGTGTTTCCTGACATGTTATGTGGCGTTCATCTATCACCGACCCCCACTGTTTAAATCGATTTCTGAAAACATACTCCTCCGGCCTCTTTTCTTTTCTGTACCCTATAATCTTAATAAAAACAGATAAGCTGGTCTAATATTGGCTTCTGACTTTTCATTGTCTTAGGAAGGGATGCTGAAGGACCTGCAGAAGAGTGTTGAAGAGGAAGAGCAGGTTTGGAAAGCAAAGCTAGAGGCATCTGAGGAGTCGCTCACAAAGGTAAGAGCAGCTGCACTAAATTGGCATTTTCAGGAGAAATCACCAGCAGCAGCCTCCATGTTTCTTTCATGACTGTTTTCCTTTAAATTAGTAGCAGTATTAAATAAAAATCCTAGAAATCACTATGGCCAAGTATGTGTATCTGGACATGACACATCACAAAGAACAGACAGGGGACATGGCACAAGATATATTAACATTCATTATGTTTTCATTTTAAGGTATAGACTTTAAAGTCCATAGACACACAAAGTGTAGCTTGGCCGCGTCCCCTGCTCCCTCACTGACTGTGATTAACAGTAGGGAATGGCTGGTGTGTCTAATCCTATGAGGAGGGAGAGAGCCGATGCGCTCATGCACATCACTGGATCAAGGTTCAAGTATAAGTGGAGACTAGGGGGTAGCTGCACAGAGAAGGTTTTTTAATTTTAATGAAGAGAATGGATTAAGATAAAGCAACTTCTACCTTTAGAACCACTTTAACTGCCTCCCGCCCGTCATATAGACAAATGACAGCAGACGGGATTCTCTCTTGTTCTGGGATGGCGTCATATAATATCACCCCAGTCTCACCATGCTTGCGATGACATGGCTGTTTACCCATGTGATCAACTGATTACATGTAACAGCTGCCATAGTTCTGCACTAACTAAAGAAAGCTGTAGTGTGGTTACTATAGATCAGGCATATGCAATTAGCGGACCTCCAGCTGTTGCAAAACTACACGTCCCATCATGCCTCTGCCTCTGGGTGTCATGCTTGTGGCTGTCAAAGTCTCGCTATGCCTCATGGGACTTGTAGTTCTGCAAAAGCTGAAGGTCCACTAATTGCATATCCCTGGTATAGATGCTACACACCTTTGCACTTTACACTTTGCTTAATTTGGATTAGGCCTGTTTAAAGTGGAGTTCCACCCACTTTTTAATCTTCACATCATCCGCTTCTGAACTGATCATAAAAACAGCATTGGGTGTTTTTTTTTATTCTCTTTCCTTACCTTGTTTCCAAGGCTTTCTTTATCTCTTCCTGTTTCCCCCTCCACGGCAATGTATGTAATTTTCTGCGGCGCACTGGCTCCTAGGAGATGTGTGTCATGATTCCAGGGAGTCAGTGGGCATCGCCGCCTCTCAGCATCGCGCTGCACCGTGAATGCGCATACACGAGATCGGTAGGTGCATACTGGGTATCCAGCAGCACCTTATCCCAGAAAAAATCCTAGTGGGCTTCACATGCCCACAAGCAAGATGGAGGCACTAGAGAAAGAAAATACAAATGTTTGTTTAATTTTAAAAAGAATAAATTAAAGGAAATACAGCGGCGGTTTTCTTGAAAATCTTGTTTAGACAATGATTTTAATAACAGCAGAACAGGTGCCTTTGAAAAAAATAAAATATATATGTGGGTGGGACTCCGCTTTATAATAGCTATACATATAGGTACCTCCAATTCTCTAAATGGTTGGCTTTTGATTGTCTTTCATGTATTCTCTTAGCTTACTACAGTAACTCAAAGCCACATTGATTGTTATGGGTTTATTTAATAGCATCTTAACACTACTTTGAACCTCTCATATGTATTTATTTATTACATGTTTTCTATAGTCACAAATCCAAATAAAGACCCTAGAAGAAACAGTGGAGAGGCTGAAATTAGATGTCCAAAGCACAGACCAGGTATTTTTACTCCTTTATATTACAAAATGTCACTGTTGCTTGTCTGTTATACTATACCAACATTATAACAAGAGTTCACAGAAAAGGAGCACCATTTTTGGTCTCAAATCATTCATTGGAGAGTTTGGAATTAGTCAACAAAACAAAAGTGTGCCTTCTGGTTGAAATGATAAAAATATTACAAAGTTCCTAGTGTAACAAACATCTCAATGCAGCTTGCAAAAAATATTAGCATAGATGACCCGTTTTGAGACGTGAGTAAACAAGAAGAGGAGATGAGCATGAAGCCCAGAGAGAGCCTGACAACTAACCTGGGTCAATTTCTGAGCCAGATTGCCTGTCTGTTAGTGAGGAAGTGTCCATGTGGACCCAGGGATCTCCCCTCTGTTTGAACACTGCAAGAGTATTTTTCATTTCTGCTGTAAAGCCTTCCATCAATTCAACTTACTGAAATCAAGATTGTATTGGGTATTGTGGGTCCACCTACAATATAAAGCAATTAAACATCTGGCGACAGTAGAGATATGCAGAAGTACCTTTCTTGGCAGGCCTAGACATCCTTTGTGGGGGAAGACCCAGCAAGTATACCGCTGGATCAAATGGGGTTTTAATTTGTAAAAGGGTATAGACAAGGGCCTACACTCTTTTCCAAAATGGCTGTATCTTTGGCCCAAAAAAATATATGATATTCCTGGTTGTGTGACATAATTGAACGACTGCCATTTTATTCTCCAGGATCTCTGCTAAAAAAAAAAAAAATATATATATATATATATATATATATATATATATATATATATATATATATAATGTTTGTGGGTTCTAAGTAATTGTCTAGCAAAAAATACAGAATTTAACTTGTAAGTAACAAATGTCAGAAAAAGGCCCATCAGCAAGTGGTTAAATGTCCATCAGACAAAAAAAGTTAGTTTGGCTACCGTTTTGGGCAACAAGCTCTTCAGCAGGCCAAGAAAGACAGATCACACCTCAAATACATATAGTTTATATACTGTGCACAGTTTAAGGTGCCTGCATGCCACTATACTGATGCTGACCGATTTTTAGTTCTGGTTCTTCAGTCTAATCATTTTGCAGCGATATGTGAGAATACATCATTATCTCTCTCTATATTTCAGCTCAAGGAATGCATTGCTTTAATGGAGGCACAGCTGGAGACCCAGATGGACACTTCTAGCACAGAATGTCAGAACTATTCCAAAGAGGTGGAAATTGTACGTGTCTTGTAGCCGGTCATCATGAATCTGTCTCTGTATATAAGAGTTCCTAATCATTGGGAATAGGGAACAGCTAGGCCTTGCATTTAGATGAAACTTACGCCACGTACACATGACTGGACTTTTCAACGGACTTTGCAGCTGAGGTCCGCTGGATTTTCAAATGAATGGACTTGGCCACACACGATCACTCCAAAAGTCTGACGGATTCGAACGTGATGACGTAGAATAGGGAAGTTCATAGCCAGTAGCCAATAGCTGCTCTAGCGTCTGTTTTAGTCCATCGGACTAGCTTACAGACGACCGGATTTATCAACCCGGACTCGAGTCCATCGGAAAGATTTGAAGCAAGTTTAATTTCTAGGTCCGCCGGACTTTTGGGAAGAAAAAGTCTGCAGGAGCCCACACACGATCGAATTGTCCGACGGATTCCAGTCCGCCGGACCAAGTCCGTAGAAAAGTCCGGTTGTGTGTACGCGGTATTACACATCATCATATTTAGTATCAGTTAATTAATGCATATGAGATAAATGGCGCTACCTTAGGCCAAACTATGGTAACTCAATCTCTTAATGTGTGACAATGAATATGTGTATAGTGCAACAACCAAAGGATGCTAAACTCCTCTGGTTAGAACCTCAAGTGTTTAACATGAACCATCCTATAATGTGACATATAATAAATGATTAAATACAACCAACGCAATAGTGTGAAGTAACATCTAACTTCACAGGTGAATGAAATAGATTAGGGTACCTCATAACCCAAAAGAATTAATAGCTACGAAGTAACACCAAATTTCACAGGTGAAAATATATATACGTATGAAAAAAAAAAAAAATTGTCCAACCACAAAGCTAGTGATCAAGAATAGTAATGAGCAAAATAAAATATGTGACTATTAGTATATAGTGTATGTATGTATATTAGTATATTAGTTCATATATGCACATCAAAAAAAGTCCAATCAAGTAAATTAAAAAAACGCAATAAAAAAATGCAGTGTTGCTGCAGCAAATGCAGGAAATTTCAAAGTGACAAGGTGCTCAGGTAATCAGGTGACTCTTGTGCTCCCCCTTGCGGGTCCCCACTCACCAGCTCATCTTAGTTCTATAGGGGTAGTTAGCATATAGGCATAATCGGACGTCCCGTCCCTTGGTGGCTCCCCCAGCCGATTCACCAGATCAGGATGCCCAAGCTTTCCTCTGTTGAATCCAGCGTTTCACAAATGCAGTTCCAAAAAGGTAGTCCAGTGAAATCCCAATGGTAGATCAATTACATTTTTCCCTCTTCCTGGTTGAGTGGGGCACTGATGATGTAACCCTGGCCTCCCCACTGCATCTTGGGAAATTCCTGTCACTTTGAGGCACATCCAAAGAACAGGAAGTAAGAGGAGATGGATTCATATGCTTTTAGTTAAAATTGCCAATGAGCGCTTTCCACATGGAGAGCGACTCCTCAGAAACAGACTTCTCTCTCCATGTGGAAAGCACTCAGTGGCAATTTTAACTAAAAGCATATGAATCCATCTCCAGCTTGTTCTTTTGAAAAACAGAACAACTTACTAGCTGGATCACCAGGTGAAAATAAGGAAATTAATAGATAAAACTACTACAGCCATCACATCTAAGAATTGATAAGCTGCAATATAAGCATTTGCTTTTGGTTTTAATACCACTTTAAGGCTATGCCATAGATTGCTGATTAAAAAAAAAAAAATATCAAGTAAAAGATATGGAAGAATCCCCCACTGAGACACTGGGGTTGATTTACTTAAAGCAGAGTTCCACCCAAAAATGGAACTTCCGCTTTAAGCACTCCTCGCCCCCTTAAATGCCACATTTGGCATGTAATTTCTTTGGAGGGGGAGTGGGGGCTTCATTAGGAGGGGGACTTCCTGTCCCACTTCCTCCTTCCGCCCAGGCACTGCCAAGGCGACTCCTCCTTTCGCTGTCCCCTCCCTCTAGGCGATCTCCTGGGACACTTGACAGGTCCCAGGAGGTCGCCTGTCCACTCTGGGAGTGCAGCGCATGCGCCACGCGTGCAAGGCCGTGAAGCCGAAAGCTGTCACAGCCGGGCGCCCAGGGTGGCAATGGAGGCGCCGGCAGAAAGGAGGGGGAGAGGAGCGACACCCCGTTCGGCCACATCGCTGGACCACGGAACAGATAAGTGTCTGTTTATTAAAAGTCAGCAACTACACTTTTTGTAGCTGCTGACTTTTAATAAACATAAAAAGCCTGGAACTCCCCTTTAAACTGGAGAGTGCAAAATCTGGTGCAGCTATGCATGGAAGCCAATCAAGCTGAAGTTAGAAGCTGATTGGCTACCATGCACAGCTGCACCAGATTTTGCACTCTCCAGTTTAGTAAATCAACCCCTTTGTGTTCTGATAGTGAGACTCCTCCGCTGTCAGAATACATTGATCAACAAAAGTTTTCCAACATCTCTGTTCAACAAATGTCGATTTGTTAGATCTTCTGTCGAGCAGGAATGGCCATTCATGGATTGAAGTTTGGCCGTTCCCTGCTGAACTAGTAACCACGGAGCACTACTATGCAACGCACACTGCTGCTTTGGCATAAAGCGTTGGGCATCAGGGCAGACTTTAGCAGCACTGCAGTGTCACTCCACTCTTGTGATGGTCATGCTGCAACCCTCTCTCATTCATTTGATAAATCCAGGGCTCCTGCCCCTTTTGCCCCCATCCCATTGTCCCAGCCCTGCTACATACAATTTTCTTTTAGCACAGTAGAAGACATTCCTAAATTGGTGATTACCTGAGCCTAACACCTTCCCCTACATCTGAGCCTATCCCTATCACCAACCCTTCCTAAGCATTGCTGTACAGTAGCCATCTTGCATCAATATCATTTTTGTGAATGACCTCAATAACCTATTCCAATAAAATGTTGCAATTAAAATAAAATGTAAGTTTTGTGGTGAATACAGCTGATTCACATGAATAGAACCTTTGTGTCTGGAGCTAGCAAAGAATCTGATGGAAAGTTGTGTTTGCAAACAGGTGCATTGATATCGACTGTATGCAAATGAGTGTGATTTGTTCGTAGCATTATGCGTGGCTTTGGATAATGAATGCTAATATGAGTATCCGACTTCCTTTATTGCAGCTGAGACAGCTTTTGTCAGAATCACAAGAACATCTGGATGCCACAAAAGTAGAAGCCAGAAAACAAAGCAAAGAGCTTTCATTGGTAATTTTATATAATTAACCCCTCGATGACCAGGGTCAAAACAAAGCTTCATATCCAGACCCAATTTTTTAGCTTTGACATGTATTAGTATAACTGTACACATCATCACTACTACTTGGGGTAACCTGGTGGATTATGCCTTGCTTTTTTTCTGGACAGATTGACAGATTAGGCTTTCATTTGTTGGGAAATGTTTAATGGACATCTCCCAATTGTTTTTTTTATTAAAGAAAACCTGGCCCAAAATAGTAAAAAAAAAAAATCGTAACCACTTCCCACCCAAGGTACGTCATTTTACGTCCTGGACTTTGAGCGCAGAAATATGAATGATGCCTGCAGCTACAGGCATCATCCAGAAATCATCTTTTTCAGCCGGCGATTCTGTGCTCCATAAGAACAATCATAGTAGGCAGTTCAGCCACTTGTTCGTTCTTACAGGCCGGCCTCCATTGCTTCTCTGGGCCAGGGAATGAATCGGTCATCTCTGGAAGTTGAGAATAGAGATTTTTGGTGACCAGATGGTCCCCAGTCATCTCTATGACCCTCGGTGGCCTGGGCGTGACGTTATGACATAACGTCCGGGCCAGTGGATGTAAACAATGCCGGGAACTTGGCTGGAAAGGCAGGGGCATTTTTAAAAAAATGTTTTATCTCAGCCTGACGAAGAGATGTGGGGTCTTGTACACTCCCACATCTCGCCATAAAGAGGACCTGTCACACACTATTCCTATTACAAGAGATGTTTGCATTCCTTGTAATAGGAATAAAAGAGAAAAATAAATAAAATAATAATAAAAAAAAAAAAAGTGCCCCCCGTCCCATAGTCACGCCCACATATGTAAACGGCGTTCAAATCACACATGTGAGGTATCATCCCATGAGTTGGAGCAAGAGCAACAATTCTAGCCCAAGACCTCCTCTAACTCTAAACAGGTAACCTGTGCACAATTTTGAAGTGTGACATCTATTTACTCGGCGTAACATCATCTTTCACATTATACAAAAAATTGGGCTAACTTTACAGTTTTTGTTTTCTTTTAATTATATAACTTTTTTCTTTTAAATAACACGTTTCAAAAATCGCTGCGCAAATACCTTGTGACATGAAAAGTTGCAGTGACCGCCATTTTATTCCATAGGGTCTCTCCTAAAAAATATATATATAATGTGTGGGGGTTCTGAGTAATTTTCGAGAAAAAAATGATGATTTTGTTTACATGTAGGAGCGAAGTGCCAGAATTGGCTTGGGCTGGAAGTGCTTAAATTCAGCTGCATGTATTTCTATTTGAAACCTGCAAAATAAATTCTCCTGCTCCTGACAATCACGGCAATGCCACACGTGTGTGCGATTTGTTCTTTGTGCCCAGAGTAGTGCCAAGAAACAATAGTACACATTTTGGGTTTATTTGCTTTTTTTTTTTTTTTTTATGTCCTCTTTAGACACACTGACGCTAATGCTTGATACACACAATGAGATTATTAGGCAAATGATCATCCATTTTTTTTTCTTTGCATGCTATTCTCATATCGAAAATTAAGAGGTTACTAAGGTATAAAAATTCACGTACGACCGAATAAAAATTCGGAGGTGATGTAATGTATTGAATTGTGTTTTCGGACGAAAACTGTACTGAAAATTGTACAATCTGGTGTCGTACAAGAAACATTTTTGTGTTTTGTCCCTTTGGATAATATCAGATGAACTATCATGATCGGCTCTCGAAAGCTGTGTACTAAGGATCAGATTATGGTACAATCACTTCGAAAGCAGTATTTTTTGTACAATTTACTGATTGTGTGTACAGTCCATAATGCTCACATTGACACTAAATGTAAAGCCTTCTTTTTCTTACCTAAAACACTGAGGCCGCTTACACACGCGGGGACTGTTCGCCCAACTTTGTCCGTCAAACAGTTTCGGCAAACAGTCCGCTCAAAATTAGCATGGACGGACATGGCCACACACGACGGACGAACAGTTTGCTGAAACCGTGCGCGATGACGTGAACGGCACGTACGACGGGACGAAAAATACGACGTCCTATACACTGCATTATAACTTTCGGCGTGAAAATCCTTTCTGAGCATGCGCGCAACTTTGTTTGACGAACAAGCCTACACACGCGGGGACTGTCCGCTGAAACAAGGTTTCAGCGGACAGTTTTTCGGAATTTCCGAAAAACCTTGTTCATCGGACTGTTCGCTGAAACTGTCCGCTGAAAGCCCACACACGAGCGGACTGTCCGCTGAAACTTGGTTTCAGCGGACAGTTTCAGCGAACAGTCCCCGCGTGTGTACGCGGCCTGACAGATAATTACACTGACACTAACGGCCACACTGCCACGAACTGACACATTTCTAGTTACTGATATTTATACTGACACTAAAGGCCCTTTCACACCGAAAGCAGTTGGATGCATTTTTTCACACATGACTATATTGCTTGAGAGGTCATTTTAGCATTCCTTGAGTGCTGTTGCAGTTCTATGAAACCTCCAACAGCAGTTACAGCTGACTAGATGACCTATCTGATAAAGTGTCCGTTATAGCTACCCAACAAACATTAGGGTGGGTTGTGTCCTTCAAGTGTGGTAGCTGGAATTTCAGAAAATGTCTCTGCTTGAGAAATTTCACAAATGTAACCCTTTTTGATGATTGTCATTTCTGTTAAATGCGATTCTCTTTTTCAGCTCAGACAGCAGTTAAGTGAAATGCAGAATCATGTGCATGATGAGAAAGAGTCCCATGGTGTACAAGATCATCAGGTTAGTGACACCTTACGCCCAAATGCTGTTTGTTTTGCCTATGCTGCCCTGTCTAGGGTTACCACCTGTCTGGGATTCACCTGGACAGTTTGGGTTTTGAATCATGTGTCCGGGTTTCAGTCCAGCGGAAATCTGGACACATTATTCAGACAGGAATGTGGCTTTAGAACAGGGCATGACAAGAAGGTGAGGGGGCACTATCTGTGCCAAATTACTGTTCTCTTTGGAGTGCCCAAAGGTATCCCAGGCCTGTTACAATCCTATAGTGCAGGGGTAGGCAACCTGGCGCTAGCTGTTGTGGAATTACATTTCCCATGAGGCATTGCAAGGCTGGCAGTTACAATTACTCCCAGAGGCATGATGGGACTTTTAGTTCTGCAACAGCTGGAGAGCCCCAGGTTGCCTACCCCTGCTATATTGTATACTGGAAAAAAAATTGCTGTGTGCCGCTAATGTTCGGGTTTGGCTTAAAGAAAAAGTGGCAACCCTGGCCCTGTCTGCTGTTAACCACTTTTATTCAGCTTTTTTAAACCTTATTCTTCTGGTTTGTGTAGAACTCAGAAAATGATAATAATTTACAAAGTTAGACAAAAGGATGAGTCCTAAAAAAAAAAAACATTTCCACTGTTCTGCTAATTTGGGGATAGCTGAACCCCATGTATAGATTTTATTGCATAGTTACATGTCCAGCATATGTAAGTATGCAAAAGCCATGTAAAATAAGCAAATTGCAGTGCTGCATCCCATATCCAGTATCTAGAAGGATGAGGACTAAATGCTTGTGCAGGACACATGCTCTACATACTGTCCAATGTCTGAAGAAAGATAAAAGTCCAGCACTGAAGCATCTTGAAGGTAAAATCACATGACCATTATTATTAATCCATCAAGACAAAACAGAATCAATACCCACAGCAAGATTATTCTTGCTGTAGGTATTGATTATTTTATGTCTTGATGGATTAAAAATAAAGGTCACATGATTTTGCCTCAAAATGCTTCAGTGCTGAGCTTTTATCTTTCGTCATACGCATTCCATACCTGAGCGTCCAACGTGGGAGAATGACTGTAGTTGATGGTGCCATTACAATAATCACCACTGTCTTCTGTGTCCTGTGTCTGTCCTGCTGCATAGTAACCACAGGGGGTCGCTCACTTGGCACAGTACACCTTACATTTTTCTCAATGAATAAAAGGTGTTGTCTGACTGGATGAGGTGAAGAGGACGGAGATCGTGAAGTCACCGCCCCGCCTCTCTACCTTATCCAGTCAGGTAACATCTGGGATTCATTTTAAAGAAACCGTAAATACATTGTGATGTGCTTGTATTAATATAAATAAATAATTAATAGTGTCTATATTTTCCACAATCAGTGTATGATCTTAAATAGTGTGTGTGTGTGTGTGTGTGTGTGTGTGTATGTGTATGTATGTATATGTGTGTATATGTATATATATATATATATATATATATATATATATATATATATATATATATATATATATATATATATATATATATATATATATATATATATATATATATAAAATATTATATGTGCAGAAAGTCAGCAGCACTACAATGAAGATAAGCTGCTCACAGCCAAGAGCAAAGATCACTTCACTCAGGAAACATCCAGCTCTCTTTATGACTCCCAAGATCCGCCCAACATGTTTCGTCAGTCGTGACATCTTCAGGGACACGAGCCCATGTCCCTGAAAACTGCATCCTAATTCACTTTGGGAATTGGACTGCCCACATGGGGATGCATGGAATACCCCCTTCCACCTTGTCCCAGCCGTGAATTTATGCAACCTCGTTGATATCCATATATAAAGGGTTCAGTTTTTGTACAGTTAACTGTGATAGAGTGTCACTTTATTACTACATAGGTGCTCTTTGGAGCATGTATTAAAAAATAAAGATTAAAAGAAAAAAAAAAGTAGTTAGATGTTTACAAAGGATGAAAAGTAAAATGAGTCTGCATGGAGTGAGGGTATAAAAGTCCTTAGTAATCACAACTTCTTGCTGTGAGATGAACAATGGGAACTCTGGTCCCCAGCCAGAGACACCATAGAGAAAAGAAAGAGCTGGTGGACTATTGCGGTACACAACACAGATTACAAATGTAGTTAAATGCTGATGTATGAAAATATTAACTACATTTATTGAAAAATAAAACAGAAAACAATATGGACAATCAATGGCTAATAGAAGAGGCTATGTATTTCGACTAGTTTCACTTTTTCAGCTTCTTCAGGAAATACAAACATCTAAAAAATACATAACGTAGTTAAATATAAATACATGTGTAAGTGGATCAGATGGGGAAAGAAATAGGGGAGAAAAAAAGGGGGAAGCATACAAGAAAAGTCTAGAACATAACACATGAAAAGACATCAGGGTCTTACCCTAAGGCTTCAATCTCTCTTTGGTGTCTCTGGCTGGGGACCAGAGTTCCCATTGTTCATCTCATATAATTTGGATGATGGTGCACTTTATTTATCTATAAAATTCTAGTATTTTTTGTGATGTGAGGCCATTCCAATTATATAACTTCTTGCTGTGGGCAGCTGCAGGGTCAGTGCTTGAAATCTTTCACAGGAGTCCATGTCTTTGGCTTAACCTGTACTCTGATAACAATATGACCCCACTTAAGGCACCCACCTTCCTAACTTCCTCCACCTGATTTGGCCCTCAGTGCCTCTTTGCAGCCAACCCAGAGTAGAAAAAAGGAGCAGCCACACTCCAGGTTCAGGTCTTTAATGTAGTTTTATTCAATTGGCTCCAACCTGCACAAACTCCACCACTGACTTCTTTCACACCAAATGGAGCTAAACTGTAGTTTCTACAACTCTGGTCTGTCCTTCGAGACTGTCAACAGTATCCAAACTGCTGCCCAATTTATGGAGATGTTATTGCCATAATAACTTTCCTATCTGCTTGCTAACTTAGGCTTCAAAATTAGTAATTTACTGTTAATTGTTACTAAACATCAAACTATTCTACAGCACTATGGAGATCTGATAGAAGACGTGTTCTATATATACTTTAACAGTTTCACACTTCCCCTTACCTGAGCTAACTGCATTACCTGGCCTGCGTTTTTAGTGGGTACATTGTTTAATTTTTCAGGAATACTTGTGCATCCTAA
Source organism: Lithobates pipiens (assembly GCF_037356315.1). NCBI lineage: Eukaryota > Metazoa > Chordata > Amphibia > Anura > Ranidae > Lithobates > Lithobates pipiens. Next base: position 111,218,402 of record NW_027507758.1, read on the forward strand.
AGTTGCATTTACTTCTTTATTGTATTGGAACATTGTATTTATCTATATTGTTACCATTTTTTTTTTTAAATAAGTTACTACAACAGTCTGTATATATTTATATTTTATAACCAGCTGAAGGCTCCACAGCCAAGTTTGGATGAACAGACTGATGAGCAGACCATCTCAGCAGACCTGGAAGAGGTAATTACTTTAAATACGTTAAATCGCAGTTTTAAATATATTAACCAATTCCCGCCTGCCATATAGCAGAATGACGTTTGCAAAGTGGTTAGGTTATCCTGACTGGACTTCACATGACGTTAGTCTGAAACACTGCATCGCTGATCTCGGTAAAGAGTCTCTGACGTATACTCATTACCATGTGAACAGCTGTGTCCAATCACAGCTGATTACAGTGTAAACAGGAAGAGCCATGTATCGGCTTTTACTCCACTCGCGCTGACAGACGCAAGTAGAGGAGAGCCGATCGGCTGTTCTCCTGACGGGGGGAGGGGGTTTGTGCTGATTTATTATCAGTGCAGCCCCCCAAGGATGCCCACCAGGGATACCTACCCAGGACCACCAGGTATGCCCACCCATGACTACCAGGGTTGCCAAACTACACATAAGCCCTTGTACAGACGGTCGGACATTCTGACGGAAAATGTCCGATCGGACCGTGTTGTCAGATAATCCGACCATGTGTGGGCTACATCGGACTATTTCCGTCAGAATATCCGACCGACAAAGTTTTAAAGCTGGGCTATAAAATTTTCCGACAACATGACCTGATCGGACTTTGTCCGATCGTTTATAAAGAATTCAGATCGGACAAAGTGCCACGCATGCTCAGGTCAAATTCCTAGACCAAAGCTATTGGCTACTAGCCTGAACGTAGTCCCGTCGTAACGAAATAATGTCAACACGTTACGAACAATCAGATTTTCCGACAACTTTGTCTGACCGTGTGTATGCAACACCAGTTTCGGACAAAATCTGACGGATTTTGTTGTCGGAATGTCCCACCGTGTGTACAAGGGCTTGGAGGTGCCAATCAGTGCCCATTATTAAAGCCTGCCAGTGCCTCCTCATCAGTGCTGCCTATCAGAGCCTTCTATCAGTGCCGCCTATCAATGCCCATCAGTGCTGCATATTAGTGCCTTGTCATCAGTGCCACCTTATCCGTGTCCATCAGTGCAGCCTTATCAGCGCCCATCAGTGAAGGAGAAAACTTTATTTACAAAATTTTATAACGGAAACAAAGAAACTTTTTTCAAAATTTCCTGTACTTTTTTATTTGTTTAGCAAAAAATAAAAACCCTAGTGGTGATCAAATGCCACCAACAGAAAGCTCTATTTGTGGATACAAAATGATCAAAATGTTGTTTGGGTACAGTGTTGCATGCCCACGCAATTGTTATTTTAAATGCAACAGCGCTGAAAGCTGAAAATTGGCCTGGGCAGGAAGGGGGGGGGGGTGCCCTGTATTGAAGTGGTTAAAGAAAAACTGTAATCATATTGAGCCATTGGCTTTTCTGTGTCTATTTATTTATTTATTTATTTATATCTTTTTGAATGGTTTGTGGTTCTGTTTTTTTTTTTTTTTTTTTTTTACCAAAGCTGTACAATCTTCATATTACAAAAAAAATTACATGGCAAAATTGGAGGGATTTTACCTATTAACCACTTCAGCCCCAGAAGATTTTACCCCCTTCCTGACCAGAGCACTATTTGCGATTTGGAACTGCGTCGCTTTAACTGACAATTGCGCGGTCGTGCGACTTGTACCCAAACAAAATTGACGTCCTTTTTTCCCACAAATAGAGCTTTCTTTTGGTGGTATTTGATTGCCTCTGCGGTTTTTATTTTTTGCGCTATAAACAATAAAAGAGCGACAGTTTTGAAAAAAAGCTATATTTTTTACTTTTTGCTATAATAAATATCCCCCAAAAATATATTAAAAAATATATTTTTTTCCTCAGTTTAGGCCTATATGTATTCTTCTACATATTTTTTTTAAAAGAAAATCGCATTAAGCGTATATTGATTGGTTTGCGCAAAAGTTATAGCGTCTACAAAATAGGGGATAGTTTTTTATTATTAATTCTTTTTTATTAGTAATGGCAGTGATCTGCGATATTTATTTATTTATTTATTTTTTATCGGGACTGCGATATTATGGCGGACACATCGGAACATTTTTTACACTATTTTGGGACCATTGTCATTTATACAGCAATCAGTGCTATAAAAATGCATTGATTACTGTGTAAATAACACTGGCAGTTAAGGGGTTAACCACTAGGGGCAGTGAAGGGGTTAAGTGTGTTCTAGCGAGTGATTCTAACTGTGAGGGGGCTGGACTTCAACACACAGGACAGTGATCACTGCTCTCGATGACAGAGAGCTGTGATCACTGTCCTGTTACTAGGCAGAACGGGGAAATGCTTTGCTTACAAAAGCATCTCCCAGTTCTTCCTCTCTGTGACACAATCGCGGGCACCCATCGGACATCGACTCTGTGGGAACCGCGTTCACGGAGACCGCGGCAGGGAGCACATGCTCACGACACTGCTTCTTAAAGCGGACATACCTGTACGCCCTTTTGCCTGCCAGTGCTATTCTGCCAGCGTACATTGGCATGCGCTGGTCGGCAAGCGGTTACAGCTTTCCAGTCTTTTAGAAATGGGACTGAATTTTCTTTTTTTAGGCTTTTCCCCTTATTTTCATCTGGTGAACTTACCAGTAACACAATACCGGCTTTAGGAGGACAGTGCTCACCCACTGTTCTGTATCTATTGACAAAATGTTGTTACCTTTAGGCTGCTCTCTCCTGATTTGGGCTACAAAACCTCTCCTCCTCTTATTGTCTCCATAACAGAATAGGAGTGGTTCTATTGTTATCACAATATCACACAGAAATATTGAGACCCTTAAGATACTACCTGTCACAGAACCCCATAGCACTCTGAGTGCTTCTGTCAGTATACCTTTTCCTCCAGATATGAGATATTACAGCCACATGTTGTAACCAAGAACCAGGCGAGACTAGCTCAATTACAAAGCTGGAACATGGAATCTTTATTTGAACAAACTCACACCAAATATATACCATAGGAGGACATTCTTACCTCCTGATCATATTACCCTAACAATACAAACTGTAACCAGAAACATAATTACAACAACTGACTTACCTGAACATTACCTTAATTGGCCACCTGGATGACTAGACTATTCGGCCCCTACAACTGTAAATACAAAGGACACATTATCATAAGTATAAACACATCCCACAGGGGTTTGCTAGGAGAGACAAAATGTGTTCCAATTAGCACAGTTAACAATACAAACAGTGATCTCCCCCCTCCTCAGCCTAGTAGGCAACAGACTATAGCAGGAGACCTCAGTAGCAGACTGTTCGGCTCCTACATTGAAGAACATGAAACGGATATTGCCTGGGAGATATTGTGGATAAATATTACTGTCTCTGAAGTAATCCAAATCACGTTCTCAGTGTCCATTAAGTGATGGTCCATCATTAGAGAATGATCTGCTCTCTCCCTGCGCCATAGTCAGTGTGTAAGAGACTTGCTCCTAGTCCTCTCCAGAGTCCCCTATGTTGGTTAGATCTGTCACACTACCTCCCATATATTAATTAATACAAAATATGTGTGTCTCTAAATGCAGACAAACTGTCTAAAATGTCTCAAAAAAAGAGACCGAAGGGCTTGGGAGCTATCGGTAAAGAAATATATCACAAAAAATAATAAGAAAATTGAATGAAAAAATAAATAAATAACAAAAAAAAAAATAAAGAGCAAAATTATGTTTTTTATTTTTAGTTTTTGTGAGGGGTTCTATTGTCCACATATGTGAACTGGGTATGGCTGATAACACTGCTTAATATTTCAGTGCAGTGCAGCAGAATGCGTAGGAAGTTAGGAGTTTGCTGGATTTCTGGCAGATCAAACAGTATTTCTGTACTTGCAGCATTATTAAAGAAACAGAACATGGAAATTATGCATATATTAGAGCAATGTTTGTTTTGTTTTTTTCCCCTGGTAACCACTTCATCTTTTGTATGCTTCTATGAACAGAAATCCATGTACAGTTTGCAGCAAGAGCTGGAGAAACTGAAAAGTGCAGAAGAAAGCTCAACAGGCCCAGAAGAAGCACAACAAATGAAGGTTGGCACAAATTTTGTGATTTGTAGCATTTTTACTTCATTAAAATATAATATTTCTAAGTTTTGCAAAAGGAGTTCAAGTCACCAGCATTCAGAGGATATTATTGGGTTCAAGTGCCCACATTTGAGCCAGGTCTGTAGCTGACAAAATATTAAGCCCTTAGAAGATCTGCAGGCCAATCTGTGGAGTGACCTTGCAGAAGACCATAAATATTTAGTACCCGCCTTTTCTTCGGGGTCTGTGTTTTTTGTTGCAAAGTCCAGGCCATAGATGTGGCCAAAGGCCAATGGTAGTGGTTTACAGTGACATATCTCCGATTGTGTAGCAAGATGATGTGGCAAAAACGCATGCCACCTTCTGCTTTCTCTGACAACAGGAGAAGAGGACTGACTAGTCGAATGTATCATGAAGTATATTTTCAATACACATTAATAGCGGTGGCGCTAGGGTTACTTTGGGTGTCTTGATCACCTTAAAGTGGTTGAAAACCTAGTTACACCACTTGTACCTACAGGTAAGCCTATAATGAGGCTTACCTGTAGGTACTGTAATTATTGTATATTTACCATATACACATCGGTTCATGCACACTGAAGAAACGGCTCGCTTGTGCCATTTCTTCAGCAGTGGTGACGTCATTGTGGCTCTCGCCAATCGCAGCGCCAAAGCCCAGTAAACCCAGAAATAACTCCTGGAGATATGTCGCCGGTCACAGCGGTGTGGGGGGAACCGCTGCAACAGCTTCTATCTAAGGTGAGTATTTCATAATGAGGTAGTATGCGATGCATACTAGCTCATTATGCCTTTTTGTCGTACAGAGTTTTTTTGTTTGGTTTTTCGGGTTTACAACCACTTTAAACCAATCACCATAGTGTCATAAAATGCTGGTAATCACCTTTATGGGGTAAGGATCAAGCCCAAGCGCTCTAATTCCTAATCTTATTCATGGTTTAGGGCCAGCGTGTCTTGAAAATTCTTGTTAGGTTTGTTGACATGGAGATCATTAGCTTTTAAATAAATATCCTTTAGCGCCAGTGTATGGTCTTGTCTTTTAGAATTGAAAGAATGAAAAACAATGAATGGCGCCCTGTGGAATAAGTGAACAAACATAGTATAAGCTGCCCCTTTAAGAGTGAAAAAGTCACCGAAATCTGCAAACAATATATTAAAGGTTGAGTAAAACATAAAATGAATTGCAAATATAAATATACATGGTATAGCATGCTAGAAAGTCCATATGTGATGAATCCCAACACCAAAATGTGATGCTCAAAAAATGAACTTCTAGTTCTTCACCACGAGTGCTCAGTAGATGGGTGGCCACTCACCAGAAAATGATGACCCCTTTTTACAGGATGGTCAAACAGCGCTTCTGGAATACCAATTGATTCCACTGGACCCTCGAGATGAAATTTGGAAGGGAAAAATGACTCCACAAAAGACAGAGGAAGGTCTCATAGTGTAGTCATTTTAATAAAGCGGTTCTCCACCCTAAGGCCGGGTTCACACCGCTGCGATGCGGGAACGCCGCAAATCCGCGGCGTTTTCCCGCATCGCATTACTCCCGCCGGCAGTTCACACTGCCCTATGCGGACGGCTGGGAGTGTCAATGATATGTTAATGACACCCCCAGATCCGTCCGCATATCGCAGTGCAATCTGCCGACTCGCACAGGAATCGGATCGCATGGTGTGAACCCCCATGCGATCCGATTCTGTTGCGGACCAAAAAAAGGGTCCCGTGCGAGTTTGCTGCGGGAGCGATGCGAATTCAGCCATACTATCTGTATGGCTGAACTTGCATCGCTACGGTGATCGGATGTGATTTGCGGTGGGAATCACATCCGGATCTCCCCCCGCAGCAGTGTGAACCCAGCCTTAAGGGGAAGTTCCGCTAATCTGATCCCTCCCCCCCTCCGGTGCCACAATCTGCACCTTTCAGGGGGGAGGGGGGTGCAGTTACCTAGATAATCCAGGTATCTGCACCCACTTCCGGGACAGACTGCCGCAGATGCCCCCCCCCCATTGTGTTCTGGGAAACACACAGTTCCCAGGACACAGCAGGGACCAAAAGAGACGCGCATGCGCAGTAGGGAACCGGGCAGTGAAGCCGCAATGCTTCACTTCCCAATTCCCTGACAGAGGATGGCGTCGGGGCAGCAGAGAGACGAGCGATCGCTCGTCATCTGCCGCCGACATCGCTGGACCCTGGGACAGGTAAGTGTCCATTTATTAAAAGTCAGCAGCAATATTAGTAGCTGCTGACTTTTAATATTTTTTTTTAGGTGCAGAACCGCTTTAAAGGTAAAAAATGACAAAAACAAATGCCGATTACACTCATGTTACAGTGCCAATCCAGGCACCAAGTGTAATTAGCGTGTGCATGTCGGCTAGTCCATGAACGATGGCGGGTAGTCTGCTTCTTTCCTAAGGCAAAGCCTGAATCAGATGTAGGATCAGGACTTGGAATGGTGGATTCTCTACTCCGACATATGTTTCGCCATGTTGGCGTCTTTAGGAAGGTCATAATTTTCTGGTGAGTGGCCACGCATCTATTGGGCACTCATGGTGAAGAACTAGAAGTACATTTTTTGCGCATCACATTTTGGTGTTGGGATTCATCGCATATGGACTTTCTAGCTTGCTATACTATGTATATTTATATTTGCAATTAATTTTATATGTTTTACTGAACATCACTAGAGCCTCAACTATTAATATATTGTTTGTCTTTTAGAATACATGTAAAATCATTAATTTATGACCATATCTGCAATTTTACTTTTTGTGAACTTGCTCAGATAGAAGACTTATGCCGTGTACACACGGTCGGAATTTCCGACGGCAAATGTTCGATGTGAGCTTGTTGTTGGAAATTCCGACCGTGTGTATGCTCCATTGGACATTTGCTGTCGGAATTTCTGACAACAAATGTTTGAGAGCAGGTTCTCAAATTTTCCGACCAAAAACGTCAGAAATTCCGAGTGTGTGTACACAATTCCGACGCACAAAATTCCACGCATGCTCGGAATCAAGCAGAAGAGCTGCACTGGCTATTGAACTTCATCTTTCTTGGCTCGTCGTATGTGTTGTACGTCACCGCATTCTTGACATTCGGAAATTTCTGACAACATTTGTGCGACCGTGTGTATGCAAGACAAGTTTGAGCCAACATCCGTTGGGAAAAAATCCACGGTTTTGTTGTCGGAATGTCCGATCGGGTGTACAGGGCTTTAGTCTCTCAAGTGCCAACATTTGCTAACATTTGTCCTAGCGCAACACTGTAGTTGCAGTGCCTTGAAAAAGTATTCATACCCCTAGAAATTTTCCACATCTTGTCAAGTTACAATCAAAAACTTAAATATTTTATAGAGATTTTATGTGATAGACCAACACAAAGTGGCACATAATTGTGAAGTGGAAGGAAAATTATAAATGTTTTTCAAAATTCTTTACAAATAAATATCTGAAAAGTGTGGCATGAATTTATATTCAGCCCCCTTTACTCTGATACCACTAAGTAAAATATAGTGGAACCAATTGCCTTCAGAAGTCACCTAGTTAGTAAATAGTCTACCTGTGTGTAATTTAATCTCAGTATAAATACAGCTGTTCTGTGAAGCCCTCAGAGGTTTCTTGGAGAACCTTGGTGAACAAACAGCATAATGAAGGCCAAGAAACACACCAGACAGGTCAGGGATAAAGTTGTAGAGAAGTTTAAAACAGGGTTAGGTTATAAAAAATCCCAAGCTTTGAACATCTCATGGAGTGCTGTTCAATCCATCACCTGAAAATGGAAAGGGTATGGCACAACTACAAACCTACCAAGACATGGCCATCCACCTAAACTGACAGGCCGGGCAAGGAAAGCATTAATCAGAGAAGCAGCCAAGAGGCCCATGGTAACTCTGGAGGAGCTGCAGAGATCCACAACTCACGTAGGAGAATCTGTCCACAGGACAACTATTAGTAGTGCACTCCACAAATCTGGCCTTTATGGAAGAGTGGCAAGTAGAAAGCCATTGTTGAAAAAAACCATAAGAAGTCCAGTTTGCAAGAAGCCATGTGGGGGACACAACAAGCATGTGTAAGAAAGTGCTCTGGTCAGATGAGACCAAAATTTTACTTTTTGTCCTAAAAGCAGAGCGCTATGTCTGACGGAAAACTAACACTGCACATCACCCTGAACACACATCTCCACTGTAAAACATGGTGGTAGCAGAATCATGTTGTGGGGAGGCTTTTTTTCAGCAGGGACAGGAAAGCTGGTCAGAGCTGGTGGGAAGATGGATGGAGCGAAATACAGGGCAATCTTAGAAGAAAACCTGTTAAGAGTTTGCAAAAGACTTGACTGGGGAGGAGGTTCCCCTTCCAGCAGGACAATGACCCTAAACATACAGCCAGAGCTACAATTGAATGGTTTAGATCAGGGGTCTCCAAACTTATCAAATAAAGGGCCAGTTTATTTTCCTTGAGACATTAAGAGGGCCAGATTGTGGCCAGCGGGGGAAGAAAATGTCTCCGGCCCAGCACCAGTAAGAATAAATATGGCCTCAAGGTTGGTGGTCAGTAGAAGGAGTAATTCCCCTATTAGTAGGAGGAATAGTATCCCATCATTGGCATCAGTGGGAGAAATAGTGCCCCCTTGTTGGTGTCAGTGGGAGGAATAGTGCCTCAAATTGGTGGAAGGAATAGGGTCCCAAGGGCCAGATAAAGGCTAGCAAAGGGCCACATCTGGCCCTTGGGCTGCACTTTGGAGACCCCTGGTTTGGATGAAAGCACATTCATGTGTTAGAATTGCCCAGTCAAACTGTGGAAAATGTCAAGGGGTAGTAATACTTTTTGAAGGCACTGTATGACAGTCAGTCATTCATAGGCTTTTTGGTCAGACAATGATGAGTTCTGATTGGATGCTATAGAATATGAACTTTATGGTACAATGCTACATGTTACAACTCGCTCATCCTGTAAAAGTCTCAGATTATTACATTCTATACAGTAGCTTACTTGTGTTCAAAATCAGTTTCACCTTTAAGGCTTTTTTTCATATATTTTTAAACCTAACCTATCCTTCGCTGGAAATATTGTAGGAGAGACTTGACAAGGAAAAAAAACTAACACGGGACTTAGGTCAAGCTGCTAACAAACTATTACAACTCTTCAAGGCTGCTCAGGAGCAACTTGCTAAGGAAAAAGAGTACAATAAACTGCTGCAAAGCCAACTCAAAGTGACGGTACTAACTTACCTTTCTCGCTGTTAACCCTGTCTCTTCAACTTCCTTTATAAACCTAATAAATCACTAACTATGATAAATAAAGCTACTTCTCTGCTGCTTTCCTGCACACACTCTGATGATTCTACACTCACATCACAAGTTTCAGCAAAATATTGGTTCCGTGCACAAAATGGAAGATTCTAATGTGCATGAATACCAGGTACACTTTAATCATTTGCTTTGCAAATATGGGCACTTCATACATAAGGATCTGACTTGGTAAGGAATCTGCTGCAGATATCTGATAAGAAGGACTTGTAAACGGGTTTTCTACATTTAGTAAAAGTTCAGTAAGGGAAAACATCTATCGGTACCCTTAGGTCTCCGCCAGGTGTCCACTTGCTCATTGGGGAATCTGTCCGCTGATCCCTGCTAAGAAGGCGGGTTTCTGGTTCATGTCCGCTCCACTTATGCAGAGTGCACACAGCCCGTTCTCCTCTATGGGCGGTCAGATGTAATCTGTTTACACCCGACTGCCTTCCGATCCGCTAGACAGAAGGGGAATGACTCCCTATCTGTCTGTTTTTAGCAAATCGGATTGAATTGGATGTAAGCAGATATAAATGGACACATGTCCGTTTACACTCGTCGCTCCATAGAGAAGTGCCTTCAGAAGTCACCTAGTTAGTAAATGGAGTCCACCTGCGTGTAATTTAATCTCAGTATAAATACAGCTGTTCTGTGAAGCACTTGGTGCCGGTTCACACTGCAGCGACCTGAAAGTTGGCACGACTTTGCCAGGCAACTTCGAGGCGACTTCGAAGGAACTTCAGGGAATTCCTGGGTAATCTTCCTGTAATGTCGGATCCAAATCGCATCAATTAGGATAAGGATCCGAATTGGGTGCAAGTCGGCTAGAAGTCGCCTTGAAGTAGTACAGGAACCTTTTCTGAAGTTGGAGCGACTTCAGTAGTGTGCATTAAGAGAGCTCTCATTCGCTTCAATGGAATTTCTTTCATCCAGCAACTTGGGGCGACTTGAGGTCTGACAAGTCGGATCCCAAGTTGCTGTAGTGTGCATCGGCACTTAGTGCCCGTTCACACTACCGCGACTTGTCGCCTGACAAGTCGCGCTCTGTTCTGTACTATGGAACCATTCTAATAGGAGCGACTCAAGTCGCTCCGACTTAGAAAAAGGTTCCTGTACTATTTTTGGGGCGACTTTAGGCGACTTGCATTGACTTCTATACAGTAGTCGCTTTGCAAGACGCTGCTGAAGTTGTGTGCAGGTCACGTCTGTGAGTCGCGTTGCAAGTCATGTCGCCCCTTTGTGAACGGGCACTTAGAGGTTTGTTAGAGGGAGGGTCTGATTGGATCTGCCTGAAAAAGGGACAGGTGGACTCACTCAAACTGCTAGTGTGAAAGGGGCCTTATGCTGAACAGTGATGATTGTCTTCTTCAGTCCTCTGCCATTAAGTTGGCTTGGGCAGCATAGAAAATTAGAACAGAACCACTCAGCCTGATTGACAATAGGACGTTCCAACAGTCTTGGTGCTGCTTCTACTGTCTATTAAAATTCCTGATGGTGGGGGAAGAGTTCCAACAAATGCCCTCTACAGTTTAGCACAGATGTACCAGCGAAGGGATGCTTTATTGAAAGCAGAACATTCACTTTAAAAAAACAAAAATTGTACTGGGATAAATAAGCAGGCTTCCATTGTTGATGTCCCTTAATGGAATTAAAGTGGAACTAAACTTTCTCAATCAGTGTGAACTATTTTTGGTAAATTGATAGGAAAGTATATTTAGTAGTTTTTAACTTAATTTTTTTACATTTCTTCAGTTGCTTCCTGGTTTGTGGCTTAGGCCGCGTACACACGCGCGGACTGTTCGCCCAACTTTGTCCGTCCAACAGTTTCGGCAAACAGTCCGCTCAAACTTAGCATGGACGGACATGGCCACACACGACGGACGAACAGTTTGCTGAAACCGTGCGCGATGACGTGAACGGCACGTACGACGGGACGAAAAATACGACGTCCTATACACTGCATTATAGCTTTCGGCGTGAAAATCCTTTCTGAGCATGCGCGCAACTTTGTTTGACGAACAAGCCTACACACGGGCGGACTGTTCGCTCAAACAAGGTTTCAGCGGACAGTTTTTCGGAATTTCCGAAAAACCTTGTCCGTCCAACTGTCCGCTGAAACTGTCCGCTGAAAGCCCACACACGAGCGGACTGTCCGCCCAAACACTGTTCAGCGGACAAAGTTGGGCGAACAGTCCGCCCGTGTGTACGCGGCCTTAGGCAAAAATTATTCCATACATCCCAGGAGCCTTCATGGGCATTTTTTTTCTTTCATCTGGAGGAGGGACTTTCTCCGCCAAGTACACCGTCCTGTTTGCATTCTTGAGCTAAGGGCAGATGAATTCCTGGAAGTAAATACGACATGAATCATCTGCCCTTACTCAGGATAACTGGCTAGAAATAATAGGGGATTGTTTTTCAAAGCGATTTCTTGACAAAATAAAGCATGGAGATGTGGATGGATGGGTGAGTTTGTTTTAAATATTAAAAATTAATTAAATCTTTCCTGGAAGAAAGCTGCGTTGCCGTCCTTGGCAGCCTGGAAGGCTCTGGTAAATAGGGGTCTCCCATTTTTATAAGGCAACCTATGCAAATAGAAGGGCACCTCAGAAATTTGATAAAGTGTGGGGAGGATGGGTTGAGTCTCCTCTTATGGTTTTGGATTAATCACCTATTTATAAGTTGTTGCAACAAATCAAGTAAGTTGCTGTCATGATCTGCTCAGACTCACTATCTGTGAAGATGTGATGCCGCCTTTTCAGGAAACATGAGTGGAGTTTGTCCTTGAAATATCTTGCAGGTGGGGTGGGTGTATATCCGAATTTTTTTTTGGGGATGTGGAGCATTCTGTATGGTTGCAGGTACACTATATTACCAAATGTATTGGGACACTTGCCTTTATACACACATGAACTTTAATGGCATCCCAGTCTTAGTCCATAGGGTTCAATATTGAGTTGGCCCACCATTTTCCGCTATCAAAGCTTTAACTGTTTTGGAAAGGCTGTCCACAAGATTTAGGAGTATGTCTATGGGAATGTTTGACCATTCTTCCAGAAGCGCATTTGTGAGGTTGGATACTGATGTTGGCTGAGACGGACTGGCTCGCAGTCTCTGCTCTAATTCATCCCAAAGGTGTTCTACCGGGTTGAGATCAGGACTCTGTGGAGGCCAGTCGTGTTCCTCCACCCCAAACTCATTCATCCATGTCTTTTATGGACCTTGCTTTGTGCACTGGTGCGCAGTCATGTTGGAACAGGAAGGGGCCATCCCCAAACTGTTCCCACAAAGTTGGGAGCATGAAATTTCTAAAAATGTCTTGGTATGCTGATGCCTTAAGAGTTCCCTTAACTGGAACTATGGGGACAAGCCCAACCCCTGAAAAACAACCCCACAACATAATCCCCCTCCACCAAATGATTTGGACCAGTGCACAGAGCAAGGTCCATAAAGAAATGGATGAGCGAGTTTGGGGCAGAGGAACTTGACTGGCCTGCAGACGCTGTCATTTTATGTGCAAAATTAATAAAAAATAGTTTAAAATTTTTTTTATGGCATTTTCAGTTTGTGGTGCTCAGAGACAGCTTAGTTCCACTTTAAAGAGACCCTGTCACCAGGCTGTTATTTTCAACAAGAATCATCTGATAAGATTATAGATGCAATAATGCATTTTAGGCATGGTATTTACCTGAAAAAGCTTCCTTAGTGTAGAAGTCCAAAAGCCTTGTGACTTCTGCTGGGTACTGCCATCTTTGATTTGATGTTAGTAGCCTCAGCAAACTCAAATCTGCCACTCAGATGACACTATATTATTCCCCTTCACGCCTTCCTTGGAAGCTACATTACAATCTTATGTAGGGGGATGACAGGAGTATTGAAGTTGCTGGGCCAGAACAAAGAATAATTAGACACCCCTAGAATCGACGAGGGCCACAGTGTGCCAGAGAGGGGGCTGTGATTAGGGAATTGTCTCTTTTTGCAGAAGTCAAAATTTATGGCACGGTATTAAAGAATCACTATTGGAAAGGATAAATGCTGCAAGTAAACATTTAAATTAATAGATTTTTCTGTGCTTTTAATTGCAGTTATTTACAGTATGTTCATAATATGGCCTCCTAAATATACTTTGAGTTATTGAACAGGAACAAGCATGCAAATTGGGTGCTGAATTTTCTCTGCCATTCATTCTTGTTCTAAGGAGGTGACAAAGTTTTGAATCCAGAGGGATCGAAGTGGCAGCCAGGCAACTAGCATGTTCCCCAATGGAAGCCTACACATTTATTGCAGCACGTTTCTATTGGATTTAGAACAATTTTATTCAGAATATTTAAGTAGGATTGGCTGGAAATATTATGAATGTGCTCTCCTTTGTATTCCTGTGTCTGTCCCTAATTTCCTTTATGTCCTTTATGCATGTCTTCATATCATCTACAGTATGTTTAAATGGTTTTATAAGAGCGTTTGATAAAGCAGTGAAACTGAATAAAAATGCTTGTGAAAGTTTAACACTAAGCTGTCATTTAAGTGGACCTAGACTTAAAATCTCAAGTTGGCTGTCTAATGCCCCATACACACGGTCGGAAATTCAGACGGAAAAAGTCAGATCGGATTATGTTGACGGAAAATCCGATCGTGTGTGGGCTTTATCGGACTTTTTCTGGCGGAATTTCCGGATCTAAAATTTTCCGACAACAAAATCCAATCAGACTTTTTCTGATCCTGTGTAGAGAATTCCGACGCACACAGTGCCACGATTGCTCAGAAAAAATTTGAAGACGATAGCTATTGGCTACTGGCCTCTACGTAGTCCCGTCGTATGTTTTGTGCTATTTCCATTCCTGGAACCATGGGTCAGTGTTGATTGGGGAATTATTTTCACGCAGCTATTATGTCCTCCCAGCAGGGAGGTGTGGGGAGCCGTCCCTGCAGCGAAAACAGTGTTTTCTGCTAGGGCTAAAACTACTGGCAATATTTTCATTAAAAATCCGATCAACTGATCAACTTGGGTACAATCGGTCTTCCCATACATGGTTCGAATCTTGGCCAGTCCTTGCTAAACCAAACGAGAAGCGAACCGTGTATGGACAGCTTAAGTCTAGGTTCACTTTAAGCTAAGCTTGCACTTAAAATTACCTTGTGTGAAATGGCTGAGAACATATGACGTAAAAGTTCTTGTACAGTAACTGAATTACAGTGAATGCAAAAAATTTGAGTTAACTCTATAATTTGTTTTTTGTTTTCTAGGACCAAGACTCCACCATCAATAGTGGAACATCTGTTTGATCCTAAATAACTTTTCGGTTAGGGCTTTTTTATTTTTTATTTTTTTTTAACCACAATGCCTTAAACATTCCTTTCTTGAGATTCTAAACATAATTTAGTGAGCAAAACGTCTCCTGAAGTTAATGTCTTACTTATAATGGCATACTTTTTTTTTTTTTTTTTAACAAAAATGACATTCCAATATAAAACCACTGACTGTGTCAGTACGCCATACCAACATATCCACCTTTTGGACTGACAGCCTGAAGAAATTACTGGGAATAAAAAAAAAAAGAAGAGAGACTGCGTACTCTGCTATAGGAATCGGTGCAATTTATTAAATATATATATTTTTGTGGAGCGAGCGATGAATGAATGGACATAAACCTGGCAATTTATATGAAGAAGATGCCATACTGTAACTGGTCTCCAGTATAAAGTCATGTGAATTATTGGTTGCCTAAATGCCAATAAAATATTGATATAGCCATGATCGTCATTTGTATTTTATTGGACCAGCGAATGCATTTCTTCTCTGTGTGTCTGTGTGTGTATGTTATTTATGTATGTATGTATATACACTATATTACCAAAAGTATTGTGTCACCTGCTTTTACCTGCACATTAACTTTAACGGCATCCCAATCTTATGTGTACACATCTCAGTCTTATGTGTACACGTACACGTGGTCGGATTTTCCGACGGAAAATGTTCGATGGGAGCTTTTTGTCTGAAATTCCGACCTTGTATAGGCTCCATCGGACATTTTGCATTGGAATTTCCGTCACACAAAATTTTTGAGCTGGTTCTCAAATTTTCACACAACAAAACCCGTTGTCGGAAATTCCGATCGTGTGTACACAATTCCGACGCACAAAGTTCCACTCATGCTCGGAATCAAGCAGAAGAGCCACACTGGCTATTGAACTTAATTTTTCTCGGCTCATTGTATGTGTTGTATGTCACCGTGTTCTTGATGTTCGGAATTTCCAACAAGATTTGTGTGACCGTGTGTATGCAAGACAAGTTTGAGCCAACATCCGTCGGAAAAAATCCATGGATTTTGTTGTCGGAATGTCCGATCGTGTGTATGGGGCATAAGTCCGTAGAGTTCAATATTGAGTTGGCCCACCCTTTGCAGCTGTAACCGCTTCATCTCTTCTGGGAAGGCTGTCCACAAGGTTTGGGAGTGTGTCTATGGGAATGTTTGACCTTTCTTCCAGAAGCGCATTTGTGAGGTCTGGCAGTGATGTTGAACATGAAGGCCTGGCTCGCAGTCTCTGCTCTAATTCATCCCAATGGTGTTCTATTAGGTTGAGGTTAGGACTCTGTGCAGGCCAGTCAAGTTCCTCCACCCAAAACTCACTCAACCATGTATTTATGGATCTTGCAGGTGGACAGACAGACAGGGATGTCAAAGAACAGGGGCTTTTACACACTCCTGAAAGGTACAGGCGTGTGGTGGGGGGATTGAGTGGTGACAAAGGTGTAAGGGGGGAAATGGAGAGGGGGAGTAGAGCAGTGACAAAAACTTATTGGGGTGAAATGGGAGGTTGATAGTAGATCAGAGATGAGGGGAGCTGTATATGGGTAAGTAGACTGGGTACAGGGGGGACAAAGGTGTAACGAGGTGAGGTGGGTTTAGTGGTGACAAAGGTGTACAGGGGTGAGCTGAGTGGAATGAGGATGCTGGGAGGAAGCAGGGTGGAAGTTACATACTCCTGAACACATCCTGTTTGTACCCTGTTCTGTACATAGCATTTCCCTGACCACTGCCACAGGTAATATTTGGAGGTTATTTAATAAACCTGGAGAGTGCTGCTCTGCATAGAAACTAATCAGCTTCCAAGTTTTAATGCCCAAGCGTCTTAGAACAAGCTGAAGTTAGAAGCTGATTGATTACCATGCAGAGCTGCACCAGATTCTGAGTGTCCCAGGTGTAGTAAATCTCCCCCAATATGTACTCTATACTCTTTGCCTCTGGTTAAGAGTTTTTCAGCTCACCCCATTGGTCCCTGCTATCTGTCCTCCATAAAAGGGGTCCAACCATCCTCCCCCTCATACAGTCAAGACTGTGCACACAGACGGGATGGCAGAGGTTACATTTACACTGGCATTGGAGAAATTACCAGTGAAGAAAAAGCGGAAAGGGGGGCAGTGGTGACAGAGTATAGAGGAGAGATGGTGGTTCGAAAGTAACACAGGTTTACAGTGTTAAAAGAGGGTGTTGAATAGTACAGTAGTGAAAAAGGTGTATGGGGAGAAAATTGGTACTTGAGGTTGGCCGACAGGCAGAGTAGTTCAATGACAGTCAATGACAGGGTCCAATCCATAGTCAGGCAATAGTCGATATCTATCTGATCCAAGGTCATAAAATGGGGAATCCAAACAGCAGAACAGCACAGAAAAAGCATTAAGCCTAAGCTTAAAGTATATCATACAACTATTTTTAGAGTTGGAAAACATTGGGGTCACCAGAAAAACTGAGGCGGGTTAACCTTGGGGTCTGGTTCCCGAGTTACTGCTGGAGGTGTGTTTACATGCACAGACAGTTCCTGGACTTGATGTATCAGTTTACAAATCTCCTCAGCAAATAAACAAGTCTGTTTAGAGCCTGTCTTCACAGAACATTTTTCTGGTAAAAGGCTTGTGATAATGTCACAATTATCCAGAACGCAGGTGGTCAGACACTATAGCTAACTTGTGTGTTCTTCACCTATAGGAGCCCCTTTCCCATAAGGCAAGGTGCCCTACCAGTAGTCAGTTGCCCCCAGGTCTTATATACAATGCTATAGTGCCTGGTTATCATGCCTGAGCAGGTGGAAACTGAGCAAAGAAAACTGGTACTTGAGGTTGGCAGGCAGGCAGAGTAGTTAAATGACAGTTCAGGTACAAGGCAGGGAAGGTTCAGAGTAGTCCGGGTCCAATCTATAGTCAAAAGGCATGCAGAGATCAGAGAATAGTCGATATCCAATCCAAGGTCATAAATGGGGGGAATCCAAACAGCAGAACAGGACAGGCAGAAAGAGAGCTTGAGCACATATTACATATGCTATCACAAGCATGAGACTGCAGGCTTGTCTGGCCTAAATCGGGTTTGGTCTCCACTCAGAGACTGGCCACCTCAATCACCTTGCAGATAGACAGACAGGGATGCAGCATAGCCAAAACCAGGATGCTGGACTGAGAGCAGCAGCTGCCAAAGAACAGGAGCCTTTACACACTCCTGAAAGGTACAGGGGTGTGGTGGGGGGATTCAGTGGTGACACAGGTGTAAGGGGGAAACACAGGTGTAAAGAGGTGAGGTGGGTTTAGTGTTGACAAAGGTGTACAGGGGTGAGCTGAGGGGAATGGGGATGTAGGGAAATAGAAGAATAATTTGAGAATGCTGGGAGGAGGCAGTGGTGGAACTTACATACTCCTGATCACATACTGTTTGTGCCCTGTTCTGTACGTTACATTTTCCTGACCACTGTCAGTGCTAACATTTGGAGGTCATTTACTAAAACTGGTTTCTATGCAGCGCTCTCCAATCAGCTTCCAAGTTTTAATGCCCAAGCGTCATAGAATAAGCTGAAGTTAGAAGCTGATTGCTTACCATGCACAGCTGCACCAGATTCTGAGTGCCCCAGATTTAATGCCCAGCTCACCCCCATCGGTCCCTGCTATCTGTCCTCTGTAAAAGGGGTCCACCTGTCCTCCCCCTCATACAGTCGAGACTGCACACAAGGACGGGATGGCAGAGGTTATATTTACACTGACATTGGAGAAATAACTTGTGCTGAAACAGCGGAAAGGGGGGCAGTGGTGACAGAGTGTAGAGGAGAGATGGGGGTTCAAGTGTAACACAGGTTTACAGTGTTAAAATAGGGTGTTGAATAGTACAGTAGTGACAAAGGTGTACATGGTTACCCCTAATGCAGGTAGTCAGACACTATAGCTAGCTTCTGTGTTCTTCACCTATAGCAGCCCCCTTTCCTATAAGGCAACCTACCAGTACTCGGTTGCCCCAGGACTTATAAAGAATGCTATAGTGCCTGGCTACCATGCTGGGACAGGAGCGAAGTGAGCACAGTAAACAAGTACTTTCGGTTGGCAGACAGGCAGAGTGATTGAATCAGAGTCCAGGTTCCAGGCAGGCAAGGTTATTATTTGAAGGAGGGTGTGGCTAAATCTGCAAGTTCCGATGATTAACGAGGGTTCTAGAGCAATATTGTCTCTGGACAAAGCCAAGGCCTTTGATAGCCTTGAATGACATTATTTGTGGCAGACCTTGGCTGCCTTCCAGTTTGACCCGAAGTAGTTGGTTGGATAAGGCTTTTATATGAAAGGCCGAAAGTGAGGATAAACAATATATGCTCAGAGATGTTTTCTTTGACCTGCAGGACAAGGCAGGGGTGTCCTTTGTCACCCCTGCTATTTGCCTTGGCAATGGAGCCACTAGCTATAGCCATTTGGTCATCTGTCAAAATACAGAGATTTCAAAGGGCATCAGGAGAGAAGAAAATAGCATTATATGCCGATGATGTGTTGCTATTTCTGGGGGATATGCGGGGGTCCCTGGTGACAGCAATGGATGTAATTGCAGATTTTGGGCGGATATCCGGTTGACCCACTAAAGATGGACCTGCCACTAAAGATTCCACGACTCGAAATAGTTAATAAGTTTAAATATCTAGAAATATACATAACAAACAATATTGTCCCACTTTTGGATAAACTTAGGTGTAAGGGGAAGTTATGGAGATCGCTACCCTTATCAGTGGCAGGAAGGTGCAATCTAATTAAGATGACTTGGGTGCCTCAATTGCTGTATGCACTGCATAATTCCAATCTGGATAAATAGGCAATGGTTTCAGAGGATTATCATCATTTTTAGAGAGTTGATTTGGAAACAAAAACAGTCAAGTATACGGTTACGTACTATACAATTGCCAAGAGATAGGGGGGCTTATTTTTGACATCACAGCTGCAACATCTAAAGGGATGTAAGGATCTGTCTGAACAGAATCCAGGCAGGGGAATGTTGCTATTGGGCATGTGCCATGGTGCATTGATGGGGGCTGATTCCTTTTCCCTTAAATTCTCTACGCTGCTATTGATTTACGTCAGCACCTTTTTCTAGATTATCTGATTGGGATGAGGGTGCACACTATGTACATATGTCCTATTATATCTTGAAGCCATTTACTACCTTCTATTGATAAAGAAACTATGGTGTAGACGGGGCTACCATACCTAGCCCCTATTAACGGTTTGTCTCGGCGGGAGTCGGGGGGGGGGGCGGACCGTGAAGGTCCTCACCCCTCCCCCTGTCTTCCTCTCCTTCCCTTCTTAGGTACCCCTCCTCTCCCTTCCCCCTGTCCCCCCCTCCCCCATCCCTTACATTGCCCCCCGACTGTTACCCACATACCTGAAGACCTGACACCAGACACATACCCCCAACGCCCTTACATTGAAGACCGTTGTAGACGAGACCTTTATTGAAGAAAAGTACCAACGACTTCCTGACGACACCATTCGTGCACGATGCCCAGGAGAGACCGCCCTGTGATACAGGGTGGACCAATGTGACCCTAATCAGGCTAAGCGCCACCGCGTTTTCTCCTTCCGCTGAGGGAACGATTCAGTGATAACGCGAAGGCAGACACATAGGGCACTTCTTTCCTACACCCTCCCCCTTGGAAATTTATATCCCCCATTTCTTCAGCTGAGTTCTCGGGGTGAGGGGATTTTTCCAGTTAAGGTGTTCTAATTATTTAACAGATCGTACACCCAGTAACATGTCTACTAAAAGTTTTATATTTTGTATTTCTTATTTTTTGATGTTTGGGACGTCTGTATGTTACCTATCTGATTGTAACTCTGGCATACTCTGAAATGCAGTCTGTATTTTTCCTTTTCCTTGAAGAAAAATAAAAACTTTTATGGAAAAAAAAAAAATAATAATGAAAAAAAAAAAAAAAAAAATGTATGGGAAGCTGTGCACCAACCTGGGGGGGGGGGGGATATGTACCAAAGTAAAAAATATTTAAATAAATGCCGCTCAGCGGGGAGAAGTGTTGCCCAGTAGGCAAGTGCTTAAAAATCTGCATTACTGCTCTGCAAAAATCTGCATTACTGCTCTGCAGCCATGTGCAATGAATGCAGGAGTGTGTGTGTGTGTGTGTGTGTGTGTGTGTGTGTGTGTGTGTGTGTGTGTGTGTGTGTGTGTGTGTGTGTGTGTGTGTGTGTGTGGGGGGGGGGGGGGTGGCTCCATTCAGGCGAATGGGACAAATTGTGAAAGTGGTGCTTCTCTCTGAATATGATGGGAGATCATTCTCGCTTGCAGTTGCGGCATTTGTGTGCAGGCCTGCAGCTCCCTTTACCGCTTAACCACTTCAATACAGGCCACTTTCTTCCCCCCTCCTTCCTGCCCAGGCCAATTTTCAGCTTTCAGAGCTCTCACACTTTGAATGACAATTACGCGGTCATGTAACACAGTACACATATGATATAATTTTCTTTACACAAATAAAGCTTTCTTTTGGTGGTATTTAAAAAAAAAAAAAAAAAGAAACTATGGAAAGTGGTTAAAGACATTTCCAGGGTGTTGGGACCCAAAAGGAGACCTAGTTCATATGATGTGGAGGTGCCCCAAGCTAAATAGGTACTGGAGTGAAGTTATTGGAAAAATAAATAACCCCTTCCCGCCGAGCGTATGCAGATGTGCGTACTTGGCTTCCGGGGTTTATACCGGGATGATGTCCGCGCCTGCAGGCATCATCCCGGTACCATTTTGCAGAGCGGGCGATCGGCTATCCAGCTATAACAACCGATGCAGCTAAAAGCCACTCGGCTGTTATGCCGGAGGAGCGGGAGGGGACGACCCCCCCTCCCGCCGCTCTTACCGGTGCTCCCGTTCAATCGGGAGCACCTATCTCACATCCGCCGCTTCCAGCGGCTAGGGAGGGACTGGAATGAAGACATAAGCGGCTTCATTCCAGTCTCCTAATAGTAAACACGGAAGCGTCGTCATGACGTCACTTCCCGTTTACTCGGCTGCCAATGGCGCCGGTTTTAAAAAAATATACAGTATTCAGAATCACCGTTTTTTGCGATCTGAATACTTTGAAGTGTAAAGGAGGGATCGGGGGTCTTTTAGACCCTCGATCCCTCCATAAAGAGTACCTGTCACCACCTATTACTGTCACAAGGGTTGTTTACAAAAAAGTGATAAAAAATTTGAAAAAAACTATTTATTAATTTTAAAATAAATAAAATAAATGTAAAAAAATTTTTTTTTTAAAGCGCCCGCCATCCCCGCGAGCTCGCGAAGCAAAGAAAACGCATATGGAAGTCGCGCCCGCATATGTAAATGGTGTTCAAATCACACATGTGCGGTATCACCGCGATCATCAGAGCGAGAGCAGTACTTCTAGCACTAGACCTCCTCTGTACCTCTAACCTGGTAACCGTAAAAAAAAATTTAAGTGCCGCCTATTGAGATTTTTAGGTACCGTAGTTTGTCGTCATTCCACGAGTGTGTGCAATTATAAAGTGTGACATGTTTGGTATCTATTTACTCGGCGTAACATTATCTTTCATATTATGCAAAAAGATTGGGCTACTATTATGGTTTAATTTTTTTTTAATTCATGAAAGTGTCCCTTTTCCCAAAAAGTTGCGTTTAAAACACCGCTGCACAAATACCATGTGACATAAAATATTGCAACAATCGCCGCTTTATTCTCTAGAGTCTCTGCTAAAAAATATATATATATAATGTTTGAGGGTTCCAAGTAATTTTCTAGCAAAAAATATGGATTTTAACTTGTAAACACCAAATGCCAAAAATAGGCTTAGTCATGAAAGGGATAAGGTATTTGGAATAACTCTGGACCTATACCCCAAGATATGGCTATTGGGTTGTATGGAAAATTATAATAACATGTGGGGGAGACAAACAGCTATAGTTGGATGCCTTTTCCTTGCACGGAAATTGATAGCAAGGAGGTGGCTGGTGTTAAATCCACCAATCAGCGTAGAATGGGAGGATGAGGTTAATAAAACAATAAGAAAGGAAACATTTGTGTATAACAAAGGGGAAATGCCAAAATGTTTAAAAAAATATGGGAATGCTGTATTAGCAGAAAAAGGAAGGGTGCGATGCAGAATTAAGGATAATGGGGCCCTCTCTCTCGTGGTTTCCAGGAAAAAAAATCATTTATTTTTTATTGTTTTCTCTTTTCTGCCTTTTGGAATGATGTATAGTGAATAAATAAAAAAAAGGGTATATTATTTTTGATAGGGGGAAAAAATTAATAGTAGTGCGTTATATAAATAAAGGTATGTATGCTAAGACCCCTTTCACACTTCGGCGCCCATATCGTCAACGGTAAAACGGCACTATTTTTAGTGGCGTTTTACTGTTAGATTTGCAGCGCATTTTGGCCACTAGCAGGGCACTTTTACCCCCGCTAGCGGACGAGAAAGGGTTAAAACCATCCGCAATACGCTGCAATAGTGGTGTTTTGCCGGCGGTATTGCAGCGCTGCCCCATTGATTTCGATGGGGAGCAGCGGTGGAGGAGTGGTAAACACACCGCTCCTTCACCGCTCCAAAGAAGCTGCTGGCAGGACTTTTCCTGACGTCCTGCCAGTGCACCGCTCCGGTGTGAAAGCCCTCTGGATTTCACACTGGAATGAATGGTGCAGTAGTTTGAGGGTGGATTGCAGGCGCTATTTCTAACGCTATAGAGCCTGCAAAACGCCCTGGTGTGAAAGGGCTCTAAATGTTGGGGTGGTGGGTTAAAAGAGTAAGTGAAGGATGTACAAAAAATTTGTATTTGTTCTTTATCTTTTTATATGAATAAAAAATTACTATCCTTCCCCACTCACGGAATTGATTGCCCTTCTTGCTTCTCGGTTTTCCCTGTTAATCTCTTGGTTTGGGAGAATTCATGCCCTGCGCAAATCCCTGTGCAAAACCACATTTTGTGAATTGAGCAACACAAACTTTTGCACTCCATTTGGCACTCCCAACGATCATGGCTCCCGACTCATGACTAGCGGTTCCCCCAAAGTATTGATCCCGAATTCAGGATCCCTCCTTACTTCATGCTTTGCGTCCCTGGGATTCTGTCAAATATTCTGGAAATCAAATCTCTCCTCATCTCCCTCTGTTGGGGATTCTTAATACCCCATAATTCTTCCCGGCCTATGATAAGCCACTGGCCTTTTTGCTGGTGGCAAAGAAAAGAGGTCAAATATGTCTACACGCTCTTAAAATTGAACAGAAATAAATCCCTCAGCTATTTGAGGGAGCACTGGCATCTACCGGCCTTGGAAGCTTTCCACCATCGTAAAACCACACACCATATCCGTGGCCTCTTCAGACACTGGCCAGGGGCCCCCAAGCAGTTGGCCTCCTTTGAAAATTGTTGCCAGAAAAATCCATGCTTGTGGGGTCTTATTCATTCAAAGAGCGTTGAATGACAATTGCGCGGTCATGCTACACTGTACCCAAATGAAATTTTTATAATTTTTTTCCCACAAATAGAGCTTTATTTTGGTGGTACTTGATCACCTCTACGGTTTTTATTTTTTGCTAAACAAATAAAAAAAGACAGAAAATTTTGAAAAAAACGTGTTTTCTGACAGACTCCATGGCAGCCTACGTGTGGGTTTAGTCCCGCCTCCATTACCCTATAGGACGACACTCCCATAAATCTTTGCTCCCTTCCACAGGCCGTGTTCTTTTTTTGTCCTCCTCCATAGGACTTAACATGTGTCTTTTTACCCTGAAGACTTACTTTTTTCTACGTTACGGACCGGCCGTGCGACTTGGAAGTCGCAGATTTCCGATAAGCTCTAGCTACTAGCGGAGTATGGAAAAGGGGCATGTGGAAGAGGCGCTGAAGAGGTGTATGCCTAGTCACTGACAGGTGAAACCGCGTTTGAGTCATGAACCTTGCTACTAGCAGGTGACTGTTCGCCCCCAACGTCCCCCCCCTCCTCCTCCTCTTGAAGTCCGGCGTGTGTGGGGACCTACCTCGGCTGGTGTCCGTCTTCTGGAGTGGTGAGCCGTTTTCTTTCCATGGCAGCCTGTATTTGTTTGTTGTTGCTTTCCTTTGCAGGTTTGCAGTGTCCCTTCGTTTCCCCCATACAGCGCCGTGCGGTGTATCTGGCTGTTTGGGCGGCTGGTTTCCGTGCGTTCCAGCCGCCCAGTTACTTCCTTGTTTCGCCGCTCGGTCGTTCTGCGCATGCGCGAGACCGGAGCGAAGACGAGGCTTGGTTCGCGCATGCGCGATGCGGGCTTCGCGCATGCGCACTAGCGTTTTAGTGACGAAAATCGTGACGTCACTTTGGCGGCGAATTTAAAAACAGAAAACAGCTGGTAGTATGCCTGGGATGTTTTGTAAGCCTGCAACATCATTCCTGAGCTCTGTTTCTTCAGTGTTAAGGTATGTGTCTTTATGGGATCAGTTTTTCCTCTGCCTCCTTAGCTGTTTTTTCTGTGTTTAAATTAGGCTGTTTCTTTCTCCAGCCCTATGGATCCTGGGGATGCCTCACCGCCTGCTAGTGGCCAGCCCTCTCGGAGAAGGTACTTCTTTTGGGGTTACCTACCGGGGGGGGGGGAAGCAGTGGAACATTAGGGAATGTTCCGCTAACGCTGCTGGTTTGTTCTACAGCCCTTCTAGGTCTACTCAACGACGAAGTTCTCACCGAGGAAGTGACTCGTCTAAGTCCCACCGCCGGCATTCCTCTTCCAGGTCCAGACGACATGATTCTCCTGCGAGAACCAGTCTCCGTAGCCGGGAATCTTCCCGCCCTTCATCAGCTCACCCAAGTCACGTAGCTGAAGGTGTATGCTGGGGGTGCAAGACGCAGGTTCCTGCTGACAAGTCCCTTTGTGATGCCTGTTATATCAAAGCGACGGGTGAAAGGAGTGACTCTGACCAACAGCTAAGGTCTATGGTGGAAAGATTGGTTAAGGACAGTCTTAAGAAGTTTGAAGCCCCCCAGTTGTCTCCCATAGAGTCTCCAAGGTCTCCAGGGAGGGATGCTCAGGCCCAGGACACTTGGGATTCCTCGCTGCCTAGCCATCCATCTGCTGTCCTTTCAGAGAGTGAATCTGAAGAGGAAGAGTCTGGTTCAGGTTTTGACTTTGCCCTGCTCCCTCCCTTGGTCAAAGCCATTAAGGAAACACTGAGCTGGGAAGAGCCGGTAGTGGCCCCGGCAAAACAAAGAAAATTTTTCAAACAATTGAAGAAAGAGCGTATTAGCTTCCCCTTCCTCTCAGAACTGGGAGAAGTGATTTCAGATGAGTGGAGCAAGGTAGAGAAAAAGAATTCTTTTTTTAAAATTCAGAGACTTTATCCCTTCAAGGAAGAAGAAGTTAAGAATTTGGAGTCTCCTCCTCTAGTGGACGCAGCAGTAATGCGATTGGGCAGACATGTTACCCTTCCCCTGGAAGACACAGTCTCTTTTAAGGACGCTTTGGATAGAAGAATTGATTCTGACCTAAAGCGGATCTACCTTACGGCCGGGATGGCCTGCAAGCCGGCCTTGGCTGTAGCGGCTCTGTCTAGAGCAATGGAAGTTTGGTCCAATAATGTTGACGATTCACTCAGAAATGTTTCTGAAGATCTGGCCAGGAGTTCTCCCATTCAGGAATTGAGACTAGCTTCAGCTTTCCTGGGAGAGGCCTCGATCGACATTATCCGTCTGGTGGCTCGAGTTATGCTCTCCTCTGTAACTGCCAAGCGTGCCCTTTGGCTCTGTCCTTGGTTAGCCGATCCCGCTTCTAAGCAGGTTTGGTGCCGTATTCCTTTTGATGGTTCTTCCCTTTTTGGCAATAAGCTGGATAGTGCCATAACTCGAGCCACTGGAGGTAAGTCGGGGTTCCTTCCTCAGGATAGACGCCTGCAGGGTCAAAGAAGATCGTTCCCTAGGAAGCAGGTTCAAGATCGTGCTAGGGAGGCGCGCACTTACAGGCCTGGACGAGAATTTTCTAGATCTTGGAGGTCCAGACAGACATCTCTCAAGAAGTCTGCGAAAGGCAGTTCAATGGGGGAAAAGGAGCCGACTAAGTCCTTTTGAGATCAAGCCCGTCCAGGCGGTTCGGGTAGGAGCACGTTTGTTCCACTTTCGACACGTTTGGGCGGCCTTGATCCAGGATTTTTGGACCGTCAAGACGGTTTCTTCCGGACACACGTGGACATTCAGCAGTGTACCCAAACTCAAGTTTGTTCCCACATCCATTCCAAAGTCAGAAGAAAAAAGGCAAATTCTTCTAGCTTACATAAAATCTTTGTTGGATCAAGGCGCCGCTATTCCTGTTCCAGATGTCCAACGCGGCAGGGGAATGTATTCACCTCTTTTCCTGGTCCAGAAGAAGAACGGTACTTGGAGACCCGTAATAGACCTAACGCGTCTAAATCGCTACATAAAAAAGGAGAAGTTCAAAATGGAAACGCTGTCCACGATCTAACAATCAGTGCAGCCAGGGGACTGGCTTGTCTCAATAGACCTCAAAGACGCCTATTTTCACGTCCCAGTGGCTGCAGAGTTCCAACAGTTTCTCAGTTTTTCCATTGGCCAGTTCCATTTACAGTTTACTTGCCTTCCTTTCGGTCTGTCAACCTCTCCTCGCACTTTCTCGAAAGTCCTTCTGGCAGTCGTAGCCTTGTTGAGAATCAGAAAGATCCGGATTCATCATTATCTAGACGATCTGCTTCTTCTCGCTCAGGACAAGGATTGTCTCTTGAGCCACAGGGATCAAGTCATCGCAACCCTCAAAGAATTCGGTTGGCTCCTGAATTTAGAGAAGAGCCAGTTGGTTCCTACGCAGTCTCTCCTGTTCCTCGGTGCCCTGTTCAACACAGCAAGAGGTACCATCTCTCTGCCCGAGGAGAAAATTGCAGTAATACGAGACAGGATCCACCTAGCTCTCTCCTCTTCTCGTCTCAGTGCTCTTCATTGCCTAAAGATCATAGGCACCATGGTGTCTACTATACCCATGGTGAAGTGGGCACAATGGAGGATGCGCCCCTTTCAGGTGGGGTTTCTCCATCAATGGTCGGGAGAAAAGGCTCAGTCCATCGTAGTTACTCAGACTATGAGAGGTTCCCTCCTTTGGTGGCTTCGTCGGGAGAATCTACTGAATTGTCACTCTCTTCTGCCAATCAAATGGATCTCAGTAACATCAGATGCCAGCAACAAAGGCTGGGGGGCACATTGTCTTTCGGAAGTGGCCCAGGGCGTTTGGGACTTTCCCTCTCGGGGAATAGTGTCGAATGTGTTGGAACTACGAGCAGCCTTCCTAGCGCTGTTGGCGTTTCCACATCTGATAGTGGGTGCATCCGTAGTCCTCAGGCTGGACAATACGACTGCGGTCGCATATGTGAGGAAGCAAGGGGGCACCAGAAGTCGGTCTTTGCTGAAGGAAGTGGAGCCAATAATGCATTGGGCTCAGAGGAACCTGTCCAACCTAACAGCAGCCTATGTACCCGGAGTCCTCAATGTCCAGGCGGACTTTCTATCACGAGTCCACTTGGACAACAACGAATAGACCCTTTACGAAGAGGTGTTTCAGTGGGTTCTATCCCTGGGGATGTCTCCAGAAGTGGACCTTTTTGCCTCTCGTTTCAACAAGAAGCTAACAAAGTTCTATTCGAGGTTCAAGGATCCGCAGGCCTACGGGATAGATGCCCTAACAGAGCAGTGGCGATTCCACAAGGCTTATGCCTTTCCCCCAACGCCAATCATCTTCCAATTCCTGAGGAGACTCAGATGGGAAGGAGTGGAAGTATTGGCAATAATTCCGTATTGGCCCAACAGGCCCTGGTTTCCTCTCCTATCCCTCCTCAGCTTTCGGGACCCGGTTCCTCTTCCGTCCAGACGGGACCTTCTCTCCCAAGGGTCGGTTCTCCATCCATGTCCAGCTCAGCTCCGGTTGAAGGTCTGGTTCTTGAGAGGGGAAGGCTGGAAGCTCTAGGGTGTCCTAAGGAAGCCATTCCTACTCTCCTAAGTGCAAGGAGAA
The DNA here is from genome assembly GCF_037356315.1 of Lithobates pipiens. NCBI lineage: Eukaryota > Metazoa > Chordata > Amphibia > Anura > Ranidae > Lithobates > Lithobates pipiens. The sequence continues at coordinate 111,247,164 of NW_027507758.1, forward strand.
GAAGCACTAATAAGGTGTATGAACGAATCTGGGCCAAGTTTGTTTATTATGTGTCCTCCAGAACCAGTTCCTATGTTTCACCCACGGTTCAAGATGTGTTGGGGTTCCTGCAATCTGGCTTGGACTTACCTTTATCAGTTAGCTCCCTTCGGGTTCAAGTTTCAGCTATTTCCGCTTTTACAGGGGTTCAGTGGGCCAGCCACGCCCTCATTCAGCAGTTTTTCAAGGGTGCAGTAAGATTGAGACCCCAAAGGAAACCCAGATTCCCCAAATGGGATCTTCCTCTAGTCCTGGACTTCTTTTCTCTGCTCAGTACGGATCTCTCCATCCGAGAACTTACCTTGAAAACCGCGTTCCTGGTGGCGGTCACCTCAGCGAAACGAGTTTCGGAAATCCAAGCTCTGGGAGCCAAGGAGCCTTTTCTAACCTTTTTTCCGGATAGAGTGGTCCTAGTTCCAATGTTAGGGTTAAACCCTAAGGTCACTTCAGTCTTTCATAATAATCAAGAAATCTCTCTACCCTTATTCAGATCCTCGGATTCCTCAGATATTCATCCTCTTGACGTTGGAAGCTCTTTAAAGCTCTACTTGGAAGCTACAGCTCCGTTCCGGCAGTCGGACTTCCTGTTCGTTCTGTTCTGTGGTAAGAACAAGGGCACTAGAGCATCAGTCAGGGCAATCGCAGCATGGATAGTTCAAGCAATCCAGTGGGCATACAGAGATAAGGGCTTGGCTCCTCCTCAGGCGGTGACGGCACATTCGACCAGAAGTCTTTCGACCTCGTGGGCGGCTTCTCGCCATGTGGCCCCTGACGTGATATGCAGGGCAGCCTCGTGGTCTTCCATTCACACCTTTATGTCTCATTATTGTGTTGAGCCAGCGGCCTTATCCTCAGTTGATTTTGGTGTTAAAGTTTTGTCAGTTGACGGTGTCAAATAAATCTTTGTTAAGCAGCATTTTTGCCCACCCGGGTGTGTCTTGGCGAGTTATTTCCCACACGTAGGCTGCCATGGAGTCTGTCAGGAAAACGGAAAATTTATGTCAAATACTTACCGTAATTTTCCTTTCCTGATGGACTCCATGGCAGCAGGAGTTCCCTCCCAAATGGCTGGAGTAGGATAGTTACCGAACACGGCCTGTGGCAGGGAGCAAAGATTTATGGGAGTGTCGTCCTATAGGGTAATGGAGGCGGGACTAAACCCACACGTAGGCTGCCATGGAGTCCATCAGGAAAGGAAAATTACGGTAAGTATTTGACATAAATTTTCCGTATTTTTTTGTTTCAGTTTCAAATCTTTGTAAATAAGTAAGTTTTCTCCTTCACTGATGGGCACTGATGGGGCTGCACTGATGAGCACTGATGAGGTGGCACCAGTGAAGTGGCATTGATGAGATGGCATTGATGGGCACTGATATGTGGCACTGATAGGCGGCACTGATGGGCACTGATAGGTGGCACTGATGGGGGACACGGATGGACACTGATAGGAGGCACAAATTGGCACTAATAGCTGGCACGGATTGGCATGGATAGGCAGCATGAATGGGCATGGATGGGCACTGATAGTTGGCATGGATGGGCACTGATAGGGGCACGGATGGGCACTGATAGGCGACATTGTATTGTATTGTTTTGTATTGATGGATGCCAATGAGTGCCAAACAATAATGCATGCCAATCAGTGATGGCCAGGCACTGATTAGCATCCATTGTGGGCACTGACTGGCATCCCTGGTGGTCTAGGGTGGCATACCTGGTGCTGGGCATCCCTGGTGGTCTGGTGGCATCCCTGGTGGTCCAGTGTCGGCATCCTCGGGGGGGGGGGGCTGTGCTGATAATCAGCACAGACCCCCCCTGTCAGTGGAGCAGCCGATCGGCTCTCCTCTACTCGCGTCTGACAGACGCGAGTGAGGAAAAGCCGATCACCGGCTCTTCCTATTTACACTGTGATCAGCCGTGATTGGACATGGCTGATCATGTGGTAAAGAGTCTCCGTCGGAGACTCTTTACCGAGATCATAGTTGCGGGGTGTCAGACTGACACCCCGCAACAACGATTGCCACGATGCGCGCCCCCGGGGGCGCGCAGCGGCTCAAAATCCTGAGGACGTCCTATCATGCCCAGTCAGGATTTTGAAACCACTTTGCAGCCGTCATTTGCCTATTGGCGGGCGGCAAGTGGTTAGAATAACTGGTTCACTTCTTCTATGTGCACCCAGAATATTCTCTCACAAAAGAATGCATTTAAACTGCTCTCTCATTGATACAGTACATGACCCCCAATTGTATATTTTCATTTGTGTCCAGCATGTCTACGATGATCTTTCGGGCTGCAGAGAGCGCTATCCGCTTTTGCACCCAGGTGTACTTTATCTTTAGAACTATATACCAATGGCCATAATCCATGAGAGGCTCTGTTCGGCAGCCATCCGCTATAACAAAGCCCCGCCTCCTCATCCATGTTAGACGGTCAACTGAACACTGATACAATGCATTGATGGGCACTGACAAGGCTGCATTGTTGGGACTGATGAGGCTGCAAATGGGCACAGTGAGGCTGCATTGTTGGCACTGATGAGGCTGCAGATGGGCTCAGTGAGGCTGCATTGATAGTCATTGATGAGGCTGCAGATGGGCACAGTGAGGCTGCATTGTTGGCACTGATGAGGCTGCAGGTGGGCACAGTGAGGCAGCATTGATGAGCACAGTGAGGCTGCATTGATGGGCACTGATGAGGCTGCCGATTGGCACAGTGAGGCTAGATTGTTGGCATTGATGAGGCTACAAATGGGCACAGTGAGGGTGCTTAGTTGGTGAGTGTGACACAACATTATCTTTTAAAGTGTTATTTTATTTTGGCATTATATTATTAATTATAAAGTATTTGTAGCACTGACCCCCGAAGGAGCAGCTGATTCAATTGGGCTTACCAGTACCTTCTTCACCTCGTGCATGTCTAGGGATTTCCCGAGGCAGATGGCCCAAGAGCTGTAGAGACTGACACCAGATCCACTCAAAGGGATTTTTATTTGCAAAAAATTGTTAACGAACACAGTCTCTCAATGTAGGGTTAGAGAGTTTAGGTAGGAAAAGTCCAGGTACTCATAGTGCTAAGTCAGTATGAAAAAAACCCATCTCTCATATCAGGAAATCCAGAGAATAGCCACTCACAGCTGGATCCTCACCCTTATTGGATAGTAATACTCTCACCGGGTCTAGCAGCCAACAAGGTGTTTAAAATCAAAGCAAGTCTCTGCCACAGACTTGGTGTAGAACACTTTAGTGAAACTGAAAGGTTGTAGACAACTTGTAGAACCCTCGTATGGTACCAGTGTCTTGCAGCCGGTCCGGCGATACCACACCAGATTGGATTCACTTGGGGTCTTCCAACTTGTCCAGGCTCTTGTTGAGAAGCCAACCCTTGTGTGGCCTCCCGTTGAAACTTTCACAGTTGCTCCAGTAACTGAGATGGCACTGGACCACCTCTGAATCCTTCCTTCAGTTTCCTTACCTTGGGCTAGCCAGCCCCGAGGTTTGAAGTCGGGTGGATCCGCACCCCAGGCCATGGCAGTCCTGGGGGCTGGTCAGGAGGACCAGGACCAAACAGTCAGAAAACACTTCTGGACTGGAACCCCCGAAACACAGGACATCCGCACCTTAAATACCCTCTCCCAGAAGGCACAGCAAGAGTGACACTCCCACTGGGCTGGTCCTGAGAGAGAATAACCTTTATACACCCAACTAGACTGCGTTCTAGACCCTGCCATGATGACAGCACCACCTATGGTCAGGCAGAACACCAGGCAGTCCAGCTAGACTAGTGCTGAGGTCTAAATTTAGAATAATTGAACCCAAAACCAAACTGCGGTTCAAGGGTAAGGTTAAATGACAAAACACATAGCGCGTGCTCTTCAGGAGCCGGCGCTACATATTATTTTGTTATAGTATTTTATTATGAATGGGGGGTTGGCGGTATGGAGCATGACCTCCCTGTAATGAGCTTGTCACCTTCCTGAAATGAGTTTTTGCAGATTGGGATGTCTGCTATTTTGAATGACACACATGCTGCGTTTTTGAAGGTGTGGGCACCATGGATTGCTTATATATGAACCGGGACTGCTTTTTCCTCTCAATGGGATGGACTTCATGCAGCCTCCAGATGCTGACATGTGGGTGTATCTTGAGGGACCCTCCCTCAAGCCCATCCCCCCTTGTTTTCTTTTCCTCAACTCCCTCCCTCCTTCTTCTTTTCTTCTCTGTTCTTCTTTCCCTTGGGCTCCTTCAGTCCTCCTGTTTGCTGGCTTGACAAGTGGTGCTTAGGTCCAGGGCCGTCTTTAAGGCAGGGCAAAAGGGGCAGCTGCCCTGGGCCCTGTCATTGTTGTGGGGCCCAAAACAGCTGCCTCATACTTGCCAACTATCCAGGTTTAAATTCCCTTGTCCCTTGAAGTTTCATTCCTGTACTGTGTCCCAATATCTCAGTGTGAAGTGCTGATACTAATGCTGCCCAGCTCTGCCCTATTGTTGTGTGCAGATGACTCACCTGCAGACCCTGTGTTTACATGTAAATAACCAGTATTTGTATGTAAATAGCGGGCGACAATACTAAGTAAATAGCTGCGGCTGGCGGCATTGATATGTAAATAAAGGCGGCATTCCTATGTATATCATGCTCCCCTGCTGTGAGGAGGTGATGTGCTGTAGCCTCTACCAACTAATCAGTGAGCCGTAATGTGTGCTGTAACCTCTAGCAACTAGTCAGTAAGCAGGAATGATATGCTGTAACTGCTGGCAACCAATTGCAGTTTCTGCCTGATCTGATACAGAAAACTGATTTTAAGTCTAGCTGCTATTTATTGTATGTCTCAGAGTAGGTGGAGAGGGAAATTGCATGGGGGAGGGGCCCCAAGAAAATTTTTGCCCATGGTACAATCTATATTAAAGACGGCCCTGCTTAGGTCATCTTTTCCCCCGGATTGTGGATTGTATTTGTTACACAGGAGTAAGGATGAGCTCAGGCGTGTTTGCATGGAAAACGTGCAGCGCCCACCAGGAAGTCGGCGCAGTGCTGCACTAATCACAGGCAGTGAGACATCGCCCGATGTGCGGCTGCAGAGATCGGGAAATGTCTCACTGCCTGTGATTAGTGCAGCGCTGCGCCGACTTCCTGGCGGGCTCAGCGCGTGTTCCATGAGAACACGCCGGAGCTCATCCCTACACAGGAGGTGCAGACCCTGCATAGTAGGGTGATCTCTTGGTATATACTTTCCTACGCCCCAATTACATCCACTTCATTGGTTATATTTGATCCAGTGATCTCTTTATTCTGACTTTCCTCTGATATTTTGGCCTACTTGTCTACTCCTTTTTCGCCTTCTTATTTGTATTCGCAGTTTTTTCTGACATTGGTATCTTATGCCTTCAATATTATACTAAAAGGGAAGCTCTGCTTCTCTGCCTCCTCCCCCTCCACTACCACATTTGGCACCTTTTAGTGGGGAGCGGGTACCTGGTTTTGACAGGTACCTTCTCCCACTTCCAGGTCAGTTTGCCACGGTGCAGCGAGACAGAAATTTGCACCCACCCCCCCTCCGGACCTGGCCAATTCACAAGAAGCAGTGCGATTCACTGGTTTCTCTTAGACAAGAATCGTCTCGGGTGAGGATACCACTGGATCCCTGGACAGGTAAGTGCTCTAATAGTAAAAGTAAACCCTTTATTTAAATTTTTTTGGAGGGGTTGGGGGGGTAGTTTATTAACTTTTCTTTAACCACTTGCTTACTGGGCACTTAAACCCCCCTCAGTCCCAGACCAATTTTCAGCTTTCAGCGCTGATGCACTTTGAATGACAATTGCGCGGGCATACAACACTGTACCCAAATGAAATTTTTATCATTTTTTTCCCACAAATAGAGCTTTCTTTTGGTGGTATTTAGTTACAGCTCGGAGTTTTATTTTTTGCTAAACAAACAAAAAAAGATGCAAAAAAAAAAAATCATGTTTTAATAGTTTGTTATAAAATTTTGCAAACGGGTCATTTTTCTCCTTCATTGAAGTGCGCTGATAAGGCGGCACTGATAGGCTGCATTGGTGGGCACTGATGGGCTGCATTGGTGGGCACTGATAGGCTGCATTGGTGGGCACTGATAGGCTGCACTGGTGGGCACTGATAGGCATAGTTAAGGCGGCACTAATAGGCACAGATAAGGCGGCACCGATGGGCACAGATAAGGCGGCACTGATGGGCAAAGATGGGCACAGATAAGATGGCACGGATGGGTGGCACGGATGGGCACTGATAGGTACCACAGATAGATGGGACTGATGGGCACTGATAGGTGGCACTGATAGGTGGCTCTGATAGGTGGCTCTGATAGGTGGCACTGCTGGGCACTGATGGGCGGCACTGCTGGGCACTGATGGGCGGCACTGATGGGCGGCACTGGGGTGCAGCACCTTTGAGGCAGATTGGGTGGCACTGTGGGTGGCACTGTGGGTGGCACTGTGGGGTGGCACTGTGGGTGGCACCGTGGGTGGCACTGTGGGTGGCACTGTGGGCACTATGGGCACAGACGGGGGGCACTTTTAGTTTTAGTTATACTTCAGGATGGCACTGCGGGAGGCAGGTGGGCACTGGCAGGTGGCATGTGGTGCCTTGCATTGCTGGCCGTGATCGGGACTGATGTCCCGATCACGGCCGCCGGTGATCGGCTTTTTTTTTTTCTCCTCGCGCTGTCAGCGCGAGGAGGAATAATAGCCGATTACCGGCTCCGTTCTATCACATGATCAGCTGTCATTGGCTGACAGCTGATCACGTGATAAGGGGTCGGGATCGACCCCTTACACGGATCGGTGATCAGGCGAGTCTCACGGACTCGCCGATCACAGAGCGCGCCGCGCGCGCCCCTCAGGGGGCGCGCAGGCCGCTCGTAACCGGGACGACGTCAATAGACGTAGTCCCGGAAATCTAGGTCCGCGCTAATGCCGTCATTCGGCAATAGCGCGGTACCCAAGTGGTTAATAAACGTCTTTGTAAAAGAAAGAAACAGCATCAGACTGATGAGGACATAGCTCTAGCTCTCTCCTAGCAGCACACCTGATTGGTCCCTAGTCCTGACACACCCTCTTCCTGCCTGAGTGCTGCTGTAAAGGGGATTAGAAAAGGCTGATATCAGGTCAAATTCAATGACTTTGGTTGCATTTAAAAAAAAAAAAACACACTATCATGTATTGATGAATGACCCAAAAAGAACCGCGCTTTCCTAAAATTTACCCTAGTGTATACACCTCCCATATGAGATTAATATCCCCACCGGGAAACTGTGTATAAACCAAACAGTGAATACAATGCAATGTCATATAATAAATGATCGTGAGTTGCATATATATATATATATATATATATATATATATATATATATATATAAGAGAACCTATATGCAAAAATTGTGATGACACATATGCATAAACAAAATTTGTGAAACGTCCTCAATTTAAATATATCCTTATGTGATAGTCCTCAGAATAAATCCATATATGAAGTGAAAGATGCAAAACACCACGTGTTGATTCTAGTGTTTGAGAAGGTTAACCCTCTGCTTCATGTTCCAAGCCGTGAGGCTTACTGCAGTGCACCACCACCAAGAATCAAGATTGGCTCCTTACAAGATGTCACTAAATAGTACGCTTTAAGAAATCAGGCCAGGCTATGTGTACTCCTTAATCCTCCAAAACTCCGCCCTCCTCCAGGATCACAGTTCAGAAGGACTCCAGTTTATAAATATTAAATGGTCCACCATAAAGGAAGGAAAGAAAGTGCTCCAATAGTGTAAAAACGATTATTTTAATAAAATCAAATAACTAAAATACACTTACAAGCATACAGTAAGGTCAGGCATGTCAAATGGGAAGCATCGGCTGAACGCAGTTCTCCACAGATATATCCTTTCTCCAGCTGGTGTAGTTTGAGGCAATAAACAGCGTGTCACACCGCCCTACGCGTTTCGTGATATTTCATGTCGTCTTGGGGCACGGGTGACACGCCATGTTGCCTCTCTTATATAGTCAAACGTGGCCCAAGCCTCCTCCTCCATGGAGAGCCCAGGCCTCGCTCTCAGTCCCGCGACGGAAGTGACGCACGCACGCGTCCTAACTTCTCAGCCAACCCCTACGCCGCCGGAACCCAGTGGCCAATGCTATCTGGTTTACCGCCACTCGAGTGAGGGAACCAAGCCTCGCTCTCGGTACCATATCGGAAGCGATGCCCAGGCCCCGCTCTTAGTCCCACGACGGAAGTGACGCACACACGTGTCCTAACTTCTCAGCCAATCCCCACGCCGCCGGAACCCAGTGACCAATGCTATTTGGTTTACCGCCACTCGAGTGCGGGAACCAAGCCTCGCTCTCGGTGCCATATCGGAAGCGATGCCTCCATGATCACAAGGGCGGAAGTGACGCACACAAGCGACTTCACCCACGTAGCTGTTCCCAGCTTGTCATCACCCCCTGACCAATCTGTGATGGTATAATACTATCCGGAAATGGGGACCAAGCCTCTCCATTGAAAGGGAACACACGTGAGGGCCAGGTCTCGCTCTCGGTTGCAAACCGGAAGCATGACCTGGTCCAACAACTGTCATTACGCCGGTCCCAATGATACCACCCCTATTTATCCACCCCTCCCAGTGGGCACAATTAAAATATAACCAGAGGGGGAAGTGACATCGGAACGAAATCGCAAGAACATTGGTGCATATTAATGAGCATGGTATGGCACCATCAAAGGAGGAGGCTTGTACCCACATCCTATCAAAACTGTCATAACTCATAATATTTAAACCAAACTATATGACACAGCGTTTATAGCGTCACAATAGCCATATCTGTATACGAAAATTATAAGATGGAAAATCATTTTAAAATAATTAAAAATATAAAAAAATCAATAACAGATAAGTACACAAATGAATTAAAAATTGTGTAGATACCATAAGACACCAGATAATGTTAGAATTCAATAAAACAAAACTCAAAATTATATGCCAGAAAAAGACATTTTTTCACTGGAATACAGTATAAACTCCATAATGTTAATATCAAAAATATCAAAAGTATGAAGTATCCCTAGACCACCCAAGGGTATACCCCCATATGTTCTAAGCATTGTTAATAAAAGCGTTAACATCAGTGTCAACGTTCATTCCAAAAGGGGCATATGTTTTTAACCCGTAGATCCATGACATTTCTAAGCGAGAAATTTCTCTTACTAATGACCCACCCCTCCAGTGTGGTTTATATTTGTCTATTCCCATATAAAGGGTATTGGAGGGGTCCCTATCATGTACCTCATCATAATGTCTGGACACTGGGTGCTTATCGAAACCCCGTTTAATGTTTCCAATGTGTTCGTTTAATCTAACTTTCAAGGCCCTCTTAAGCCCCGTACACACGACCGGACTTTTCAACATCGAAAGTCTGACGGAATGATTCCGGCAGACTATTCGATCGTGTGTGGGCTGCAACGGACTTTTGATTCGCAAAAGTCTGACAGACTTTAGAAATGAAACATGCTTCAAATTTTTCCGCCAGAACTCTGCCGGACCCAGTTCCTACCGAGAAATTCGCTCGTGTGTATGCTATTCCGACGGACTAAAACCGACGCTAGGGCAGCTATTGGCTACTGGCTGTGAACTTCCTTATTCGAGTCCAGTCGTACGTCATCACGTTCGAATCCGTCGGAGTTTGGTGTGATTGTGTGTGGCCAAGTCCGCTCATTCGAAAAGTCCGTCAGAACTCTGTCGGAACTCCGTCAGAACTCCCTCGAAAGTCTGTCAGACTTAATCCCTCGAAAAGCCTGGTCGTGTGTACGCGGCATTAGTCCTCCCCACATATTGGAGCCCACAAGGACATTGTATGAGGTACACTACTGCTTCAGAAGAACATGTAATGAAGGGCTCGACTTCATATGTCTTCTGTGTGCTTGTGGAAGAGAACTTACAGATCTTAGAATTTTTATTCACGTTCAACGAACAGACTTGACAGTTTTTACATCTGTAGAACCCTGTGAGATTCTGAAAAAAGCATCTGCTCTTCTTAGGAGGATCTTGTACACTAGGGGCAACCCTACTGCCCAACGTGGGGGCCCCCCTAAAGATAACCCTAGGATTTTCAGGTAAAATTGTGCCCAAAATTTGATCATTGGTCAGTAGATGCCAATGTTTCCGGATTAAATGTTTAACACTCCGATGTTGCACAGAGAATGTGGTGATGAAAGGCAATGTCACCTGATTCTTTTCTCCATTAGCACCACCCTCTGCCAGTAACAGTGACCTATCTTTGTTTCGTGCAGTGTATTGATGAATACTGTACCTAGCTGGCCTAATGTGTCTTTTATATCTGCCTGGATTTCAGCTTTAGACCCCTTGCACACTGAGGCGTTTTTCAGGTGCTTTAGCGCTAAAAATAGTGCCTGCCATGCTACCCCAATGTCAAAAGCCTGAGTGCTTTCAACTGGGGTGGTGCACTTGCAGGACGTTAGAAAAAGTCCCGCAAGCAGCGTTTTTGGGGCAGTTTGGGAGCGGTGTATACACATTGAAATGAATGGGCAGCGCTGCCAAAGCACCGCAACATGGGCGATTTTAACCCTTTCTTCAGCCGCTAGCGGGGGTTAAAATCGTCAAAAAGCTAACGGCCGGTAAAGTGCCACTAAAACTTGCAATGCTTTACCACTAACGTGGCCTGCACCCCTGTATGAAAGGGATTTTAGGGCTTTTTTTACACAGGTGGACCGTCTGTCAGTTTTTCAGGCAGACCTGAATGGATGCTCCATGTACCGCTATGAAGCGACGGATTTCAGCGGTGACCTGTCCGCTGACATCCGATCCGCTAAATCCAGATGGATGGAAACCCTATTTTCCATCTGTCTGGTGGATCGGATAGGATGAAAATGGACAGGCGGATCCGTTTTCATCCGATCCCCCATAGAAGAGATCGGGGATCTAACTGGTCTGTCTCAGCACAGTGAGTGGAGTCGGACCTGTCATCAGCAGATCGATCCCTGCTGAGCAAGCGGAGTCTGTGAAAATGGACATGAATGCGTGAAAGGACCCTATATCTTGTCTTCCTTTTTTTAAATCTCTTTTTTTATTTTATTTTTTATTTTATTTTTTATCGAGCCAGATTGACAAAGAAACTGCACTTAGGGTATGTCTTATAGTCCCCTCCTGAAGAGGATGGATCCTTCACTGAGCCCCCAGGATGAAAGATTTCTGATAGGGGGTAAAACACATTCAGGGCCACTTACCCAACAAGCCTGAGAGACCCCCACCCATGGCAGAGGAGCAAGGAACCTTATATCCACACTTCTTCCCCCTAGACTTCAAGTTAGGCCTGAAGACCCACACTCTTCAGTTCCTCTCACTTCCTGTTGTAGCTATTAGGCTACTTTCACACTGGGGCGCTTTACAGGCATTTTAGCGCTAAAAATATTGCCTGCAAAGCATCTCTCCTGTCACTCCAGTGTGAAAGCCCGAGGGCTTGCACGCTTGCAGGACGTTGAAAAAAGACCTACAAACAGCATCTTTAGGGTGCTTTAGGAGCCAAAGCGCGTTGGCAGCGGCTCTATTAACCCTTCATCGAGCACTAGTGTGGGTTAAAAGTGCCTCACTAGCCGCCGCTTTACCGCTGACACCCCCACCACTTCAGTCTGAAAGTGCCCTTAGGGTTGCATTGATGCCGATACTAAGCATTTGCACAAGTAGTCATACCTGAAACTGATATCTTTGCGGTGGGATTTTAGCCCATACAAGTGGGCCCAAATCACACTGCAAAGAATCGCAAGTGATTTGAACAGGAATGCAGTGCGATTCCTATCCTGAATCACATGCGGTTTCCCCCACAGCTCCTGTGTAGAACCCAGGCTTGTCATAGTGACTTCAGTCTGGGTTCAAACAGGAGCGGTGCTGGAAACTCACATGTGATTCGGAGAGGAATCACATTGAATTCCTGTGCAAATCACTTGCGATTCTTTGCAGTGCGATTTGACCCCATTCATTTTGTATTGGTACTTGTACTCGTCGATAAAACAAACGATATCAGTGAATCTCTAGTGGCTATGGAACAGGAAGTGAAGGGAAATCTCTCCGCGGCCTAAAAAAACAAACCTGATGGGGGTCAAATGAAAAAAAAAAATGTTTACTTTGTGTTTTATTATAAAGCCTTGTAAATGAAGGCGTGTCATGCGGTCTTTTCCATAGAACCTTCACACTTTCCTGTTCAGAATGTTTATTGATTTTCCCAAAATAATTTTGACAGCACAGGAAGGTTTAAAAGTAGCATATATAATTCAAAACATAACTTAATAGTGGTATCGCAGATATTGTTTTTTTTTCTGTTTATTGAGTGAACATGTCCTGAGGAACTTCCAAAGCATGACTGCCGCGGTCCCCCTCATACAGTGACAGCTGTGTTACTCCAGGCCGACCAGCAGGTGGCGCTGTCCGGAGGAGCTCCGTACAGCAGGATGGTCTATTCTCGCTGGTGGCTGCACATGTGTGTAGTCTGGACTCGGAGGCTGTAACCGGAAGGTGTGTGCGGGCCAGTGAGCGGAGAATGGGGTTAAATACAAGTTGTGTACGGGGCTTAGAACAGAGGATTGAAGACTAGATAGAGCCTATGGTGGGTGACACTCTCCGGGGGGGGTGCACAATTATTATAGTGACTGTGCCATGTAGGGACAGGGCGGGCTTTTTTTTTTGAGTCAGGTGACCTTTGTCCTATCAGGAGCCCCGGTCTGTTGCTATTCTCACAGATACAATGAGCACTGTCAGCATTGGGGCTCATTCACACCTAAGTGATTAGAGGTGCCTCTCCATTGCTGGACATCACATTTCCATGTAATTCTATTGCCAATACCTCAACCAAGCGCTGTCACCCAATGCCCAGGTGCAGTTTCGGGGGGCACGGTCATGTGATTATGGCGCAATTAGACTTCAGTGGGATCTTTTACGGCTCATTGTCACCACAACACATCTTTTTTATGATTCATGTGAACGCACATGAATGCAAGAAAAATGCATACCAACACATAAAAAAAGATAAGTTGCGTGAATGAGCCCTAAAAGATCCCACTGGAGTCTAATTGCTCCATAATCGCATGACCATGCCCCCAGAAACTGCGCCAGAGCATTGGGTGACAGCGCTTGGTTCAGGTATCTGCAATAGAATTACATGGAAATGTGGCATCCAACAATGAAGAGGCACCTCTGAGATTAGCGCATGCCATGCTTTTTTCAGCACTGGGCAAACGCAACATGCTGGTGTGAACTGTATTCATAGGTAACTATATTATTTTTTGGTTGCCATTCTTTGGGATTGCTCACAAACTCACCTCATTGCATGATGATCGCTCTATAGAGAAATGACGGCTACAGCGTGGTCACATATTGCCAGGAGGGAGTCATATGATGTCCTCCTGTGCTCAGTGCATCGGGAGTGAACTGTGATCGTCATGACCCTCTGACACGGCTATCACAAAATCGGGGGAAAGAACCAATCACACCATGTGACCAGGCGTTTCACATCAGTGTAAACAGGATTTTCCCATTATCGACAATCCTCTCCCCATGCTGACAGCATGAGAGGTGAGCCGATAACCGGCAAATCCACACGGGACAGCTACACTGATAATCAGGGCACTGTTCATAAGGCTGCTTTCACACTGGGGCGGTATTCAGGCGTTACAGCGCTAAAAATAGCGCCTGAAAAAAACCAGCCCCTTTCACTCCAGTGTGAAAGCCGGAGGGCTTTCACACTGGAGCGGTGCGCTGGCAGGACAGTGAAAAAAGTCCTGCTAGCCGCATCTTTGGAGCGGTGAAGGAGCGGTGTATTCACCGCTCCTACCCATTGAAATCAATGGGACAGCGCGGCAATACCGCCGGCATAGCGCCTCTGCGGCGGCGCTATGCGGGCGGTTTTAACCCTTTTTCGTCTGCTAGCGGGGGTTAAAACCACCCCACTAGCACCCGCAGACCGCCGCTAAAACGACAGTAAAGCGCCGCTAAAAATAGCGGCGCTTTACCGCCGACGCCCGCACCGCCCCAGTGTGAAAGGGGCCTTAGGGTCAGCCCCAACAAGTGCTATCTGTCAGTGCCCATCAGTGATGCTTATCAGTGCCTCTGCATAAGTGTAGCCTATCAGTGAAGGAAATTTTATAACAGAAACTAAGAAAAAAATTATTATTTTTTTAAATCTTCGTTTTGTGTTTTTTTTTTTTTCCATTTGTTTAGCAAAATATAAAAACCCAATGGTGCTTAAATACCACCAAAAGAAAGCTCTATCTGTCCCCAAAAAATTATAAAAATGTAATATGTGTACAGTGTTGCATGACCACACAATTGTCATTCAAAGTGCAAAAGCGCTGAAAGCTGAAAATTGGCCTGGCAAGGGAGGGGGTGAAAGTGCCCAGTATTGAAGTAGTTAAGAATCAGTCTTCTGTAGATCTTTAGGAAGTTCTGTGAATGAATGAACTACAACTACTGACAGCCTTTGCACGTGTCGGCTTGTAGTTCTCAATGAATTACCAAGGTGCTGTTGAGCTCTCTAAGTAGTCCATCAAGTCTTCCTGTTGTAGTATAATTCATATCGAAGGTATGGACAGACAGTCTGCAGGACCATGGCATTACACCCATGATCTGCTGATCGTGGGTGCAATGCTTTAAAAGGGTCCTAACTAAAAAAAAAAAAAAAACTTTCATATTTTTTTTACCTGCAAAAAATGTGCATTTATTTTTTTTGGAAAGGTGAACCCCTGTTAGATACTACCCTGGATGCAATTGTCAGGGTAATAGAGCTTGGGCGATTTTCTCCAAAAAAGAAAATCTGTGTTTTTCTAATCAAGTTTTTTTTTTTTGATGGACACCACACCAATCCAGAGGAGCTGCAGGCAGGAGTTTTTAGGCCAAGCCGAGGCTTCGGCCTAGTCCGCGGCTTCCGGCCTCACGGTGAGGCCGAAGCCGTAGATCATAGGTCTTCAAACTACGGCCCTCCAGTTGTTCAGAAACTACAATTCCCATCATGCCTAGTCATGTCTGTGTATGTCAGAGTTTTACAATGCCTCATGGGATGCGTAGTTCCGCAACAGCTGGAGGGCCGTAGTTTGAGGATCCCTGCCGTAGATCCTCAGTGTCAGCGCCGGTCCTGGTCAAAAAAAAAAAAAATTGATCTGCTGAAAATTTTAATCGATTTGACCTCTCAACTTGATTCAAGATTCAAATCGATTTTTTTTTTTCCCCAGCCCTACAGGGTAAATCAACAAAATACATACCACGTATACGATGAAGGGAATTTATCAAAAGTGGAGCAGACAAAATCTGGAGCAGCTGTACATGGAGACCAATCAGCTTCTCTTTTTCATTTTCAAAGCTAAATCTAAACAAGCTGGAGATAGAAGCTGATTGGTTGCAATGCACAGTTGTTCCAGATTCTGTCTACTGTAATTTTGATAAATTCCTCCTAAGGTATCCCCTTTCAGTACAGAAAGTTAGTTTGTTTTCTTCTGAAAGTCGCCTCTCTATAGAGGTCCAGCACCTGCTTAGTGAGATCTAGAGCTCTTCAATCGATAAGCAGCATGACTGGCCCCCATTCAGGCCTGTGGAGACTTGAATGGACATCAAGGCTGTAAACAAAGGGAAGGTCATCCCGTTAAGGAGAGGCAAGTAAACTTGGGTTAGGGGCTAGTTTTAATCTTTTAAGCAAACAATGCTAAATTTAGCAACATTCATTTCTTTCTTCAAAATATTGTATCCTCCTGCACGCCTCATGTGGGTAGTCTATGATTTTTTCATAAATTTGAGTGTCCTGTAAATTGTATTCATTTCTTGGTAGGTACGGTATGTCCTTCTATTGTCTAATTTTGGAGAACAAAAACGGAATTATTTGTGATGCTGACAATGAAGAAGCTGCATATAATATGCAGAAATTGCAGAGGGCTGCCAAATGTTCTGTTCAAGTATCCACACACTCCAACTTTCCTGTCTACCTCCTGCACCGCACACAGCAAGAAAAATAAAGTAAATGGCTATGAAGACATTGACCAGGAGAAATACGCTAATCTGGTTCGGATGGTTACATCCTCTAAGACTAGTTGTCAGACTCCAGAGAGGATATTTGAAGAAGACAGCTTCTTGTATGGTAAAGTGGTAAAATCGAAGGCATCATCACAAGAACCTGAAACTAGGGTGCCCCAGAATCGTTCATCGATGTTCAATTCCAACAAAGTGATCCTGTCTGTAGAGAAGACAGACCCCAGTATCCCAGTGAGAATTGCCTTACCAGCCAGAAATCAGATAGCAAATGGCAGACCGCCAAGTGTAACCCGTATCCTTCAACAGACCATGCCAATGGAGCAAGCCTTTTATTTGGAAAGGTGGAAGCAAAGAATGATAATGGAACTAGGAGAAGAAGGGTTCATTGAGTACACAGCAGGTATGTATTCATGTTCTTGTCATTCCAAATCTGAAGAACATCTTAATTGTTTTTTTTGTTTTTTTTTTTTAGATAAGATTCCTGTGTATGTTAAATAGGAACTTCAGGCAAACAGCTAAATATCCAACTTATTTACATATATGTTCGCTGTTTTACCTGCTAAAGGATTTGTAGTTCTGTGCAACCCCCTTGTCATTTAAACACCTCTGATTCAATACACAGCCATTCCACATTACTACTTCTCTGGTTCTGCTGTACTGTTTCCTGCCCATTGGCCAGAGGGCATGATGCTCATTCATTGCCCAGCGCTCAGGTTGGAGGGAAGAGGTGACATTGTATTGCTGAACTAGTGTGCCACCTAAACTCTTTATCTAGCTGTTAGCCTGGAGTTCTGATTAAAAATATTTTTTTTTTTCGGGGATAAGGAGGCAAAATAGTCTGCCTGATTTATGGTTGTTCTTCCTAATATCAGTTCTGATGCTGTACTGTAGACATAAAATGGTCTCACATTTCAGCTGTTGTTGGTTGTGAGGAAGGGGTTTTTATGTCTGTATGAAGCGGCAACAAACTACATAAATTATATTATCCATAGGTGTCCCTTTAACAGCCTTTACAGGTTATCACTTTAGATTTACACAGGAGGTCTGGTGCAAGAAATATCGCTCTCGGTCTCATGTTTGCAGTTGGGTGCACGTGAGGATGTAGGGACTTTAAATTAATTTTTTTTAATGCAAGGAATGTAAACATCCCTTGTGTTAGCAATAGACAGTGACAGGTCCTCTTTACTTCCTGCCCTCCTAAAAGCTTCACTTCATACCAAGATCAGTATGATCTCATGCGTTTTACAACCAGGGAAACCTAAAGTGAGAAAATCCAGTCCCCGATCAGCTCTATGTTCAGCCAGCTGCAATCCTGGGTTCCACGGTGGATTTGGAGAGCCCGGGAAGGTGGTTGGGGACCTTCTCCTGCCACTTAAAAAAGCACTCCAGCCGCTAGGATTGCTTTTACAAGAAAGTGCTCAGTCGGCTGAAAAAACAATACTTGGATGATGCCTGCAGCTGCTGGCATCATCCCAGTAAAACCACTCAGTCAGGTGATGTATGGGTACGTTGCCTGGCAGCAGGTGGTTAAATTGAACATCTGAGGACAAATTCATGGTGTAGCAGCCTGTATGCCTGAGGTGTGATCAAAAATGAACAAGGAGCTGGGTATCTGTAGAAATCTATATAAATACTTTGAAAAAAGTTAACATGTTGTGGGAAATCATTATTTTTTTTTTTTTATTATCAACATCCAAATCTTGTTTGTGATTTGAATCTTTCACCACGTGACACCGTGTGTTATCACAGTCCTAACATTTCTCCAATTGTTCTCCAGCTGTTTTCTCACAGGGAAAGATGTTCCATGCAAGGCTGGAGGATCTGCTTGTATCTAGAGATGACAGCATTCAAAGACCAGAAAAGACTGATAAGATGTCAGGATACCTGGCCAGTGTGGATCATGTCCTGTCTGATGTTTCAGGGTTGAGGACACTGGAAAGTACCGTTCTCCACTCTGAGCTAAAGTACTTGGGCATCATAGATTGTGTTGCTCATTATAGGTGAGAAAATGTGACTGTCAGGAAAAAAAAATACCATAAAACATATTTAAATTCCAGACTTTTTTTCTAGTCTACATAATAATAGTTTAGACTTGTTATAGTGCCGGAGGAGAAAGGAGAAATGCACACTGGCATCAAAAAAGCTCTTGGATAGCATGGGACAACCTTGGCGACAACCAGAGTGCCTCTGTGTTTAGCCTATAACAATAAGAGAATGGATGTGTCTTCAGCTCTGCTGTTCTCTGTCCGATTTTAGAAGATTTGGTAGATTCATGCTAGATGTGCTAAATCCTGGAAGTCTCTCCAGTCAGCCACCAAGCACAGGTTTTCCAGTTTATGCTGGTGTTCTCTCTGCAACAGCCCTGAATTTCTGGAAATTTTTCCTCTCGGCTACTCCATAGCTTCAGGACAGATATGGAATCTGGAAAATTCTTCAGTTAGCTAAACAACACAGTTTCCCAGTTCATTACCTGTGCTGATGTTGCTGCGGTTAGCAGTGACTCTATGGGGGTTATTTTTTTTTTAACGAGAGGACTCTATGGGGGTTATTTACGAAAAACAAATCCACTTTGGACTGCAAGTGCACTTGTAAGTGCACTGAAAGTGAACTTTGAAGTGTAGTCGCTGTAGATCTGAGGGGAAGATCTGCTGATTTTATCATCCAATCATGTGCAAGCTAAAATGCTGTTTTTTTTTTTTGCTTGCATGTCCATGTACAGTGACTGCACTTGTAGTGCAAAGTGGATTTGCCTTTCGTAAATAACCCCCCCCCATGTCTGTGTTTCACTTCACGAAGGGCTCTGCTATTCATGTCAGGCCAGCATGTGTAGGGAGTTATTGGTCCAGAGCTGAGGCAGTTTTTCTGTCCATTTCTCTGCATCTCAGCGTTGGGAGTTCCTATCAGGCTTATGTTAGGTTGAGGGTCCTCCTTTTTTAAGTACTGAGGCTTCCTATATGTTATTTTCTACAGTAGCAGTTGTGGTGACCATTTTGTATGGGAGTTAATTTCTGCTTTATTTTGGGAATACTTATGTACACTGCAAACTGGCCACATGGGAAGCCCTGCTTGTTTTACTTTGTCGCCTCTCCTTCTCCTTGGCTGTTGATGATGCACTTCTTATTCAGGAGCGCACATGCATGCTTGTGGGGAGACTTTAGCCTCGTATGCATACGTCACTTCTGGTTTCATCTATTGCTCCAATCCTGATGCGTATTGTCACATCACGTGGCTTCATCAGGGATTAACAATAGGCTCTAGTTGGTGTCTTTAAATAGTATATTAAAATTAATTGACGGCGACCATTTTCTTGTAGACCACCATTCATTATGTCAGCCATTATGCCTTGGTCTCCCATAGACTAACATTGTGGCAGCCATTTTCTCGTGGTCTCCACAGAGGCTAACATAACGGTGTCCATTAAAAGGAGGTCACAGAGGATATACAGGCTGGTGGACGCAATGCATATGCACTAGAAACCCAAGAAAATTGAAAGATAAAAATAACGTCATTGTGCAATCAAACATCCGGTTCTTGTGGCATGCTAGTCTCATGTCGAAAGTGAAGAGGTTGCTCGCAAAACGAAAATTTTCGTATGCCAGAATACAACATCAGAAGTGATGTAATGTGTTGAATAGTATGTATTCTGAACATGCGTAGTCTTACTCTTATGCTTTCTTTTTGTATGAAAAACGTTACCTTATCAATGAACGGAAAATTGGATGTTGAGTTCACATCTGACAAAAATTTTAAAGTCTGCACATCCAGCTTTTGTCTGCCACAAAAATCAAAATCGGCTGTCGAAAGCACCATACGAACGATCCAAAAAATCGGCAGATGGCTCGTCCTGCACATTTTTCCATCCGATTTTTCATATAGGATGTACGGGCCTTTAGACAACCTGCATCTCTGACACTTGGGTGCAGGAGGTGGTATCTCAGGTCTACAAACCCCGCCCCTTTGGTTTCTCACATCCTACATTCCTGTATCACCCTACAGTTAACTTCTCTGTCGAGCCCTCTTGGGTTTTGAGATCTTCTGTTACTAGCCTAGCTGCTGTGCTGGAACAGTTTTAGGGGGTTCCCACATGCATACACATTCACCCCCATCTTGGATCTCAAATTCTATAGCTGGAATGTTTTTGACCACTCACCGACCGCCCTATAGCAGTTTTACTGCTACAGGGTGGCCGTGCTGCCCAGTATCAAGTGTGTGTGTGTGTGTGTGTGAAACAGGCAGAACAGTAAACAAGGAAAATCACTGTTCTGTCGGTAAGGAAGGCAAAGGCAAATCTCAAGAGACGTTCAGCCCAATTACATTGTAGCTCAGTAGAACTCTTATTAGGCTGTCTCTGTGATTTGAGGATAAGGGACATCCAGCTGGAGCAGATTGTTCAAAGAGTATTCCTATAATCTGCAATTTTGGAGTTCAGAAAAATGAAAACATGTCCATGCTAAAATAAAATAATTTTATAAATGACATAGAGCTGAGATGATCAGTCACGAGCTTAGAATCCAGATAGGAGTCCAAGTTTTAGTAGGTTCCAAGTTAATCATTTTGGTAGTATTTGTAACTAGATCTTTTTGTAGTGCCTACAAAAAAAAAAAAAATCGGTGTTAAGCTGGCCATACACCATAAAATGTTCTTATTCAATTTCCTTTAGATTTACCTTCAACTGTGTAGTACATGGGCATGCCTGATTGCACACAAACTGAAAGTATTCAGATTTGACCTCATATTATATGGTTTTGGTAAATCTAAAGGAAATCTATAGAAGAAAATTGTATAATGTATGGCCAGCCTAAATCACATAATCTGTTTAAAGTTATTTGACTGGCCTCCTCTAATAAGTGCTGTGTCTGTAGCAGAACACGTTACTAGAAATTGTACAACAAAAAAGCATTTCCCTTGAGAAACCTGCTAGCCATTGCCATTCCAAAAGTTTGTACTCCTGTCAGTAAAATGTGAGGCTGTTCACAGCTGTGCAGATATTGATTTCTGGCAACAATAATCCCACCTATCATCAGAATGGACACACTTTTTTGCCTGTTGGTGCTATATACAAGATGTTGGGTGTTTTTTTTTATTTTATTTATTTTTTCCCTAAACCTTTCTAGTGCATTTCAGTAAAAATAAAATGCCATGTATTAATTTGTTGCAGGGGGAGACTTTGCGTAATAGAATGGAAAACCTCTGAGAAGCAGAAGACACACATACAGAGAACCTTTGACAATCCACTGCAGGTTGCTGCTTATGTTGGCGCTCTAAATCATGATGCCAATTATAACTTTCAAGTAGGTACTTTTCAATACTTTTATGTGTTTCTGAGACATTCTGAAACATACCCAACACATCTATGCTCTCTACATGACATTTTTCTGCACACCTCGCTTCTTGAAAATTGTGGACTTTACAATTTGAGATCTGAAAAGTCTTGTTTTTACAACGCAAGATTTAAGTGGTTCTAAAGCCTAAATATTTTTTTTTTTTACCTTACTGCATATTCTACAGTAAGGTAAAACATTTTTAGGTATTAGTATTACCCCAACATATAAATCCTCACTTGATCCAGCACTGTGCCTGTCCGTAGTGGCTCACCCCACTCTCACAGGCTTTGCCATGGCAGCAGGTGCCATTGGTTCTGCTGTCAGTCAGATTGCGTGACAGGGTGGGGTCAATCCACTCTGTCTGTGTCTGTGGATGCAGGCAGCACAGCTTGGGATTGAGCCTGCAGGTGTTCCACCATGGGAAAACGAAGAGAAGCCAGGGTGTAAAAAAAAAAATATATATATATATATATATATATATATATATATATATATATATATATATATATATATATATATATATATATATATATATATATATATATATATATATATATATATATATATATATTAGTGCTGTTTGAAGAACTGCCTAATTCATTTGGGAAGAGTTACATTATTTAATGCAATTTTCCTTCATTTTCTACATGTATGTATATCGTAAAGGTCAATAAGCTAAATGATTCAACTAATTAAAATGGAAAACTATATAACTACCTTTAAAATGTAGAAAAACAGATGGTTGGATAACTGTACAGCTAACAATCTGTAATTTGTGTAGTCCTGTGTAATTGGCTATCACAACCTCTGGGGGCTGAATGAAATATCACTTTAAATTTAATATTTGTAAAAGTCAGCAATTAAAATGTGATCTCTCATCTGTATTATTATTTTACCAACATAAACTAAATAAAATCCAATAAACAAATATGCTTTACTATATGTATTTTAAATATATTGAGGTTCTAAATGAACTGTTTTGTCTTTCAGGTTGATTGTGGTTTGGTAGTGGTGGCCTATAAAGATGGATCCCCTGCACACGCACATTTTATGGACCCTGAACTCTGTACTTATTACTGGGACAAGTGGCTGTTACGTCTGGAAGAATATAAGGAGAAAAAGGAAGAGTAGCAATGACGTTCTCTGTGCTGGACACATGAGATTACAGTGACTTTTAGCTACATAACAGGTGTAATTTAGAGAGCTGTAGCTCGTTCATAAATGTCCTACCATCATCTAAATGCTTTTAAAGCCCAACTTTAGGAATGTAAAAAAAAAAGTAGTTGGGCCCTACAATTCATTGGTTAAATGCTCAGTATATGTAGGGGTCCACAGTGCAGGTTCTATCTTATACCTTATACCCTACTCTGGTGCTATCTTCCTCTGCCCAAAGCTCTGATCTATGGGCAGAACCTCAGTGTCAATTCATACAATACAGTGCTAATAACCCTGGCTTGTACTTTGAGGCGGTTGGCATGCAAGCAGATCCAATCACAGCTTGTAGAGCAGGCTGCAAGGGACTGATCAGAGCACTGAGGGGACCCTACTTTTTTTTTTTTTTTTTTTTTTTTTTTTTTATTCCTTGAGTTGGACTTTAAGGAGATTGAGAAAACATATAAGGGCTAAAGGCCAGGTTTAGGCTGTGTTTACAGTGACAATTCAGATGAGAAAACAACTTCTCGCTTAAAGAGGAACGCCACCCTTATCTTAAAAATTACAACAATGGCACCTTTAGAAATGTTTAGTACTAGCAATCTACAAACAGATCTGTATATACCTTATTTATCGGCATATAACACACATTCTAATTTTAAGAGGGAGGTTTCAGGAAAAAAAACTTTCCACTGCCTCTTTTACATTTCAAAGCCCCCCTGCACATTACACAGATCCCCCCCTATACATTACACAGCCTCATCCCCCAGCATAGTACGCAGCTCCTTTACATTGCACAGCCCCCTTGCACTCCCAGGAGACCCCCCAGTCTCCTGGGACAGCACTGCCAGTGTACTCTAAAATTTAAAAAAAATCACTGCCAGTCCCTGCTCATAGATTCTTCCTACACTGAGTCACTGTCATTGTAATTCGAAGCCTGCAAATACCTCATTAGCTGAATTCTTGTCACATGATCGCTCTAATCCACCAATCTAAAGCTAAACTTGGAGGAGGAGTGGGAGGAGGAGAGCGGCCAGAAAGAACGGGGAGAATGAGGTATTTGCGGGCTTTGGTTTACTATTACACTTACACAGTGTTCAAAGGATCTATGTGGAGGGACTGGCAGTGATTATTATTTTTTAATATATCTTTAGAGTAAGCTGGCGGGCTGTCCCAGGGCCAGGAGAGGCAGGTGGCTGACATGACACCCCAGTCCAATCCCCGCCCCCCTGTTAGTTTAAAAAAGGAAATATCGGCATATAACACGCAGGCACGGTTTGTCCTCTGTTTTCAGGGGAAAAAAGTGCGTGTTATATGCCGATTAAATATGGTAATTGATTTCTTTTTATACTTTGCATATCTTATTTTTCTTTTTGTCTCCATTCTTCTCACATTGGTCATAGACATTAATGCAGCGGTCATCAACCCTGTTCTCAGGGCCCACCAACAGGCCAGGTTTTATGTATCACCTAGGGGAGATGCAGACTAGAATACTGCAATCACTGAGCAGCAAATTATATCACCTGTGATGTATTTCAGTTATCTTGCAAACCTGGCCTGTTACTGGGCCCTAATGGCAGATGAATCCAGCTCCCTTTACTTCCTGGAGCATCTGAAAGGGGAAAAATGCCTTTCTTCCAAGATAGCTGGAGATTTTGATATTTACGGATGAAATTTCTTAATAAGGCACTGGTAATATAGCCTTCCAAGGATGCAGCTGTACCAGGGCTAAATCACCAGTACCTCACTCTGACCTTAGCTGGCTCTTTTAAACATTAGCTTAAATATTTATATTAAAACTCCTTAGCACCGACTGAAAGCGACCTCGACCGACTTTCAGGGGTTATACCATGATAATGCCTGCAGCTGCAAGCATCACCCCGGTACAGTTTTTTAGAGCGGGTGGTCAGCTCTTTAGGGATAACAACTGATGCCTCTAAAACTGAAGTGGATAAAACAGTACTTCCATATACCTGACAAGACCAGCTAGGTATAATTACAGCAGTTACCACACTCCCAAGACCCTCTCAGTACTGAGGAGATAGCTTCTTGGTGAACACAAAAGAGATTAGAGAGAATCTATGTTCAAAGCTATCTGATTTAATTCTGGGTGGTTAATACAGGGGTGTACATTTCATATCATACATATTATTAATACTCAAATGCCCAACCCCTTAAACATGGCTGGCATAGCAACTGTAGTAACTATGCCATCTGCTTCCATGACTCTTAATCATGCCTTTGGTGTTCCCCTTTACACAGGAAAATGTCCCAGACAGCTCTTATATAGAAAGGTACAGAGCAAAGATGCTGCTGTAAGCGATATCTTCTTATATTTGTGCTTTATAGAAAAACCTGCTACAAATGTTGAAAAAACAGAACTAGTAATCTTAACTTGAGTCTGAATATACAAGTTAAGATATAGGAATTGAATTTATGTGGCTCTATGGCTGCACAATATGGAGTCATTTCTGTTCAGTCATATTACTACAATCCCCTCTTTCAGACACAAAGGTCACGAAGGTGACTATACTCTCTGCATTGTGACATACACATAACAAACTCAAAGCAGGTACACAGAAATAATGGCAGAAGAAAAGTCACTATAATATAATATTACCCAGGGAGTTCCCAAATAATTATTTAGCCTTTTCATCAATACCCCCTTAGGTTCCCGAGGGCAACCATGCCCAGGTCATGTCCTTTTCCAAAAACAATGACTTGGCATAATGGTGGTTAAGGGGGCATTTAGGATGAACACCAGCCTTGGGCAAGTGATGTCCCTCACTGTCCCAGAGAATTCTGATTATCGTAACCAATGAGGCCAAGTAACACCATACTCTGGGATCACTCGGAATCCATGGATGGCATGTCCTTCCACAACAAATGTACATGCTGTTGTCCAAGGCTTGTGGCTGTCTGCTAAGGACCTGTTGGGTACCTTCAGAGAATCCTGCAAGCCATCTCAGTATGGGGGTCAGAGGCATGCATGAAGGTATGTATAGTGGGATGTAGGGCACGATCTAAGGTGTCAAACACTGTGGAGTTCCCTCAGACTTTGAATACACATCCCCCCCCCTGTCTAATGAGTGTGTTATTAGTGGTGTTGTCGGGTGGGCCACATATAACCTTAAGGCCCCCCCCCCAGAACACAGAGGCTGGTGGATGACATGTAAACCAATACATATATAGTACAGTGCTCATGCCAGCATCCCCCCAAACATTATCCAACAGCTGCAGTTTCAAACCATCTTACACACTCAAGTGGTCAAGCATATCCTGGGCACACTACAACAACAATCCCAATATGCCCCTGACCCTCACCAGGACCACCTTCTAAACATGCAAAAATAGAACACAACAAACATAATCTCAGCTGCATAGCAATTGTCCATGGAATGCAAAGGGAGGAGGGGGCGTGACAGTCCATACAAACAAGTGGGAGGGACATGACAGCCTTTAGGCCAAATAAAAAGTCCCAAAGAAATACACAAAAAGTATTTTGGATGGCTTCTGAATGTCCATGAAATTTGCAAAAAAAGGAATTGTCCACATTATAACTCATTCTCCTCAACTTTTCCCAAAGCCTTTGGTTCAATTCTGTGATCATTCATGTGTACAGACATGAATTCTCTACCCCAAAACACTGCCTCTTTGTAAGGACAGAACTTGATATCCATAGACAAACTGTAACTGATGCGTTGGGCTAGACCTGGGTCTTCGGGGCTGGCACAGCTGGATCTCTCTCATGTGGTGCTCACTAGAATTTTGTACCTTTTTGGGTTTGCTTCATTTGGCTCCCCCTCAAGGTGTCATTCCCAGGAACATTTTCCAGCAGGAGTCCACCTTTAGTCATCCAAGCACCTCCTATGGTATTTGAACAACGAAGATTTCCATGTAAAAGCTGTAGTCCTCTCTTCATCCGGATAGGGTATAGGGCAGGGTATTAATGGGGTGTAGGGTATGACTGGGGTGTAGGGTATGACTGGGGTGGGCTTTTATTCACGTGCATGGGGCTATGGATAAATGCTGGCTGGCTGGGGCAGATACTCCTCATCCGACATGAGTAATCACAGAATCTACCTGATCAGTTCAGGCCATAAACATTGGGGGTATTAAAAATAATATTCTTCATTGACTCAAACATAAGTAAAGCATGCAGGAATGAAAATGTTTCTCAGCAAGGGTTTTCATTATATAGATCCAATATATTTAACTAAACATTTTTCCAAATTCAGTATTACAGCAGAACTTCAACAAAACTTAAACCCCTTTAGTTTCTTCTATTCCTGGGACCTAAGTGGACCCGAGGGACTTAGGACAGAACATTTACCCATATTTACCACATATTCTGACTCAGAAGTCTCCCAACTTTGCAAATATGTGTGATCATCCGCAACAAACAAAACATTGATGGATAAACATTACATCATCAACACTTCATGACTGACACTCTGGGAATTCAAAAGGTAAATATCCAGAATAGTCATTCTGGTTGCTTATTTCAAACATCCTTCCCATCACATTTTAGTACCTCATGGACTCAATATATACAGTATTTCCCAAACTTCACCCCTCTGTTGCCAAAATCCCTGTGCGTTCATTAAACACAATACAACCACTTTCTCATTCCACATTCATTTGGCCAATCCATTCACTCTCCATTTTTTTCATATTTTCCCTTTAAACACCTTTTAAAACCTTTTAATTTTTTCTAGAATGCATAAAATTACACAACCTTAAAGTCACTTCCTTTTTCTTTACCAACCACTATTCATCTGGGATAGCGCCTAGAATATATAACTTCCTCATTCTTGGCATAGATATACTTCCCATTTATAATATTCTTAAACTTGTATTTGGTTAAAATCAACATTTTAAAATCCCCAATCATTGTTAATACAGCTTAAACACTATTAAAACCATTTGCACAAATATAGCAAATTTGCTGTTATCAGAAAAGACACCCTTCAACATCAATAATGTAAGGATATACAACTAAAACAGTCCTTAAAGTCAGACTCTAACCGAAATAACCAAAATACCCTATACATAAATTGAAATACTACTTTTAAAAATTTGTGTCTGATTAGATTCCTAAAAAAAAAACACTGCTGTAAGCTATATTTTCTTATATGTGTGCTTTATAGAAAAACCTGCTACAAATGTTGAAAAACAGAACTAGTGATCTTAACTTGAGTCTGAATATACAAGTTAAGATATACAAATTTATGGCTCTATGGCCGCACAAAATGGAGTCACTTCTGTTCAGTCATATTACTACAAGCTGCTTGGTTGTTATCCCACAGGAGTGGGGGGACATCCCCCGCCTTCTGCAATTGTTCCCGGGCCTCGTGTCCCACCGGGAGACCCGATCCATGATTCTGTCCCTGTGTGCTCGTGCAGCAAAGAAAACACATATCTGTGGCGCCGCATATGTAAACAGTGTTCAAATCACACGTGAGGTATCACTGCGATTGTCAGAGCGAGAGCAATAATTCTAGCAGACCTCCTCTGTAGCTCTAACCTGGTAACCGCAATTTTTTTTAAGGTAATGTAGTTTGTCGCCATTCCACGAGTGTGCGCAATTTCAAAGGAGAACGTGCTAGGTATTCATTTACTCTGCATAACATCTTTCGCATTATACAAAAAATTTTTATTCATGAAAGTATCTTTTTTCCCCAAAGAGCATTTGAAAGACCGCTGCGCAAATACCGTGTGACAGAAAAAAAAAATCAACATTTTTTATATATATAATGTTTGGGAGTTCTAAGTAATTTTCTAGCAAAAAATACGGATTTTAACTTGCAAGCAACAGATGTCAGAAATAGGCGTAGGCATGAAAGGGTTAAAACCTGAAAACTCATTTATTCAGGAAAGCCTATCCCACACCCACCTAAAACTGTCCCCGAGCCACCCCCATCAAATCATTCTCTGCAACTATTACCTTTTGTACTACCCCCTCCCTTTAGAATGTAAGCTGTACGAGCAGGGCCCTCCTGCACCTTTTGTATTGAACTGTACTGTAATTGGGTTGCCCCCCCCCCCCCCCCATACATTGTAAAGCGCTGTATAAACTGTTGCCGCTATATAAATCTTGTATAATAATAATTTTATAAAATCTAACAGTTTAGTTAAATAATAAAGAAGGGATACAGAAAATTGCTTAAATTAGCCATTTATTAACCACCTCAATACAGTGCACTTACAGTGCCTTGCGAAAGTATTCGGCCCCCTTGAACTTTTCAAACTTTTGCCACATTTCAGGCTTCAAACATAAAGATATAACATTTTTATTTTTTGTGAAGAATCACCAATAAGTGGGACACAATTATGAAGTGGAACGAAATCTATTGGATATTTTAAACTTTTTTAGCAAATAAAAAACTGAAAAGTGGTGCGTGCAAAATTATTCGGCCCCTTTACTTTCAGTGCAGCAAACTCACTCCAGAAGTTCAGCGAGGATCTCTGAATGATCCAATGTTGTCCTAAATGACTGATGGTGATAAATAGAATCCACCTGTGTGTAATCAAGTCTCTGTATAAATGCACCTGCTCTGTGATAGTCTCAGGGTTCTGTTGAAAGCGCAGAGAGCATCATGAAGACCAAGGAACACACCAGGCAGGTCGGTAATACTGTTATGGAGAAGTTTAAAGCCGGATTTGGATACAAAAAGATTTCCCAAGCTTTAAACATCCCAAGGAGCACTGTGCAAGCGATCATTTTGAAATGGAAGGAGAATCAGACCACTGCAAATCTACCAAGACCTGGCCGTCCCTCTAAACTTTCAGCTCAGACAAGGAGAAGACTGATCAGAGATGCAGCCAAGAGGCCCATGATCACTCTGGATGAACTGCAGAGAACTACAGCTGAGGTGGGAGAGTCTGTCCATAGGACAACAATCAGTCTTACACTGCACAAATCTGGCCTCTATGGAAGAGTGGCAAGAAGAAAGCCATTTCTCAAAGATATCCATAAAAAGTCTCATCTAAAGTTTGCCACAAGCCACCTGGGAGACACACCAAACATGTGGAAGAAGGTGCTCTGGTCAGATGAAATCAAAATCAAACTTTTTGCCCACAATGCAAAACAATATGTTTGGCGTAAAAGCAACACTGCTCATCACCCTCAACACACCATCCCCACTGTCAAACATGGTGGTGGCAACATCATGGTTTGGGCCTGCTTTTCTTCAGCAGGGACAGGGAAGATGGTTAAAATTGAGGGGAAGATGGATGCAGCCAAATACAGGACCATTCTGGATGAAAACCTGTTGGAGTCTGTAAAAGACCTGAAACTGGGATGGAGATTTATCTTCCAACAAGACAATGATCCCAAACATACAGCAAAATCTACAAAGGAATGGTTCAATAAAAAACATATCCAGGTGTTAGAATGGCCAAGTCAAAGTCCAGACCTGAATCCAATCGAGAATCTGTGGAAAGAGCTGAAAACTGCTGTTCACAAACGCTCTCCATCCAACCTCACTGAGCTCGAGCTGTTTTGCAAGGAAGAATGGGCAAGAATTTCAGTCTCTTGATGTGCAAAACTGATAGAGACATACCCCAAGCGACTTGCAGCTGTAATCGCAGCAAAAGGTGGCTCTACAAAGTATTAATGCAAGGGGGTCGAATAATTTTGCACGCCCCACTTTTCATTTTTTTATTAGTTAAAAAAGTTTCAAAAATCCAATAGATTTCGTTCCACTTCACAATTGTGTCCCACTTGTTGGCGAATCTTAACAAAAAATAAAAATGTTATATCTTTATGTTTGAAGCCTGAAATGTGGCAAAAGGTTGAAAAGTTCAAGGGGGCTGAATATTTTCGCAAGGCACTGTATACCCCCTTCCTGACCAGACCAGCTTTCAGCGCTCTCACAGTTTGAATGACAATTACTCAGTCATGCAACACTACCCATATGAAACTTGCGTCCTTTTTTTTCACACAAATGGAGCTTTCTTTTAGTGGTATTTTATCACTAGTGGGTTTTTTATTTTTTGTGCTATAGATGAAATAAAACATACATTTTGTGAAAAAATTGCCTTTTTCTTTGTTTCTGTCATCAATTTTTGCTAATTACTAATTTTTCTTCATACATTTTGGCCAAAATTTATACTGCTACATATCTTTGGTAAAAATAACCCACATTAGTATATATTATTTGGTCTTTGTGAAAGTTATAGAGTCTACAAACTATGGTGCCAATCACTGAAAATTGATCACTTCTGATCAGGCCTTCAGTACATCAGGTGTACCTCATTTCTTGAGACACTAACAAGTCAGGAAAGTACAAATACCCCCCAAATTACCCCTTTTTACAAAGTAGACATTCCAAGGTATTAAGTAAGTAGCATGGTGAGTTTTTTTAAGTTGTTATTTTTTTCCCACAATTCTTTGCAAAATGAAGATTTTTTTTTTTATTTTTTTTTTTTTTTACAAAATTGTCATATTATCAGGTTATTTCTCACACACAACATATGCATACAACAAATTACACCCCAAAATACATTCTGCTACCCTTCCCGAGTACGGTTATACCACATGTGTGAGACTTTTACACAGCCTGGCCACATAGAGAGCACCAACATTGATGCAGTACCTTCAGACGTTCTACGAGCAAAAATGACGCATCTCATTTCTCAACCTATTACACTTTTGAAGGCCCTGGAGTACCAGGACAATGGAATTGCCCATAAAATGACCCCATTTTGGAAAGCTAACACCCCAATGTATAATCTGTGAGGCATAATGAGTCTTTTGAACGGTTCATTTTTTTCCAGACGTTTTTGGAATATGTGGAAAAAAATGAAACGCATTTTTTTTTTACACAAAGTTGTCAATTTATAAGATATTTCTAACATATAGCATGTATATAGCAAAAATTTTGCATGTTCTCCCTGTACCTGTATACTCCACACTCCAAAAACATGCTGGTCGGTTACTTGGATCTCATCCGAATTGTCCCTAGTGAATGTGAATGTGAGCCTATATTGTAAGCTCCTTGAGTGTAGTGACTGATGTGTGTGTACACATATGGGGAGATTTAGTAGTGCGAGTGCTATAGTATATAGTGGGGTATAGTAGAAGAAATATATGGCCTGTAGGGGTCGCTCTTGGTGATATAGAAACGGAATTCTGACGCATGCGCAGTGGAGGGCGGATTTCCCCTGGCGGTACTGCGCGGAGCGGAAATCCGATGCATGCACATTGGAGGGCAGATTTCTTCGGATCGTACTACGCATGTGGAGGTTGCCACATTTGCGGGAATGACCCTCATAGTTCAGGTTTTGACAGCTATTTCTCTCCTCTTGAAAACCGGACACAGCAGCATAGGCTCCTCATCTGTCAGCTCCCATCACTCACTGTCAGCTCCTCTCTGCCAGCCCCACTGCTCTACTGACACCGCCCACTGCTCTACTGACACCGTCCACTGTCCTACTGACACCACCCACTGCTCTACTTACACCGTCCACTGCCCTCCTGACACCGCCCACTGCCCTACTGACACCGCCCACTGCCCTACTGACACCGCCCACTGCTCTACTGAAACCGTCCACTGCCCTACTGACACCGTCCACTGCTCTACTGACACCGTCCACTGCTCTACTGACACCGTCCACTGTCCTACTGACACCACCCACTGCTCTACTTACACCATCCACTGCCCTCCTGACACCGCCCACTGCCCTACTGGCACCGCCCACTGCTCTACTGAAACCGTCCACTGCCCTACTGACACTGCCCTACTGACACCGTCCACTGCTCTACTGACACCGTCCACTGCTCTACTGACACTGTCTACTGCCCTACTGACACTGCCCACTACCCTACTGACACCGTCCACTGCCCTACTGACAACGTCTACTGCCCTACTGACAACGTCCACTGCTCTACTTACATCATCCACTGCTTTACTTACACCGTCCACTGCCCTACTGACACCACCCACTGCCCTACTGACACCGCCCACTGCCATACTGACACCCTCCACTGCTCTACTGACAACGTCCACTACCCTACTGACACCGTCCACTGCCCTACTGACACCGTCCACTGCCCTACTGACACCACCCACTGTTCTACTGACATCGTCCACTGCTCTACTTACACCGCCCACTGCTCTACTGACACCGCCCACTGCCCTACTGACACCGTCCACTGCTCTACAGACACCGCCCACTGCCCTACTGACACCACCCACTGCTCTACTGACACCGTCCACTGCCCTACTGACATCGTCCACTGCTTTACTTACACCGCCCACTGCTCTACTGATACCGTCCACTGCCCTACTGACACCACCCACTGTTCTACTGACATCGTTCACTGCTCTACTTACACCGCCCACTGCTCTACTGACACTGTCCACTGCCCTACTGACACCGCCCACTTCCCTACTGACACCGTCCACTGCCCTACTGACATCGTCCACTGCTCTACTTACACCGCCCACTGCTCTACTGATACCGTCCACTGCCCTACTGACACAGTCCACTGCCCTACTGACACCGCCCACTGCTCTACTGACACCGTCCACTGCCCTACTGACACCGTCCACTGCTCTACTTACACCGTCCACTGCTCTACTTACACCGTCCACTGCCCTACTGACACCGTCCACTGCTCTACTTACACCGTCCACTGCCCTACTGACACCGTCCACTGCTCTACTGACACCCTCCACTGCTCTACTGACAACGTCCAGTGCCCTACTGACACCGTCCACTGCCCTACTGACACCGTCCACTGCCCTACTGACACCCTACACTGCTCTACTGACACCCTCCACTGCCCTACTGACACCGTCCACTGCCCTACTGACACTGTCCACTGCCCTACTGACACCGTCCACTGCCCTACTGACACCGTCCACTGCCCTACTGACACCGTCCACTGCCCTACTGACACCGTCCCCTGCCCCGACAGTGTCCACTCTTAAGGTAGGCTAGTTTCATATTTTAACTGACATTTCTTTTATTATTAAATTCAGATTTTATGGGTACTCAAATGCTTTTGTTTAACCATGTCCCCCCCCCCCCCCCCCCCCCCCCGTTAATGCAATTTGGCCACTGTTCACCATAGCACACCTTATTATTACTCTCCTTGGGTAACCAAAAAGGTCTCCCAGGTATTTTACAATCCTATAGAGTGTAGTACAAAAAAATGCTCCTTGCTTTGAAGGCCAGTTATGGGTTGAGGGCAGAGCTCATTTGTTTGTACTGTTGGAATACTGGTGAAGGGACATCTTTAACCGCTCCCATACCGGGCCATTTCTGGCATTACTATCCTACATGCAAAAATCATCATTTTTTTTTCCAGAAAATTACTCAGAACCCCCAAACTTTATATATATATATATATATATATATATATATATATATATATATATATATATATATATTTTAGCAGAGATCCTAGGGAATAAAATGGCGGTCATTGCAATTTTTTTATGTCACAAGGGTATTTTGCGCAGCAATTTTTCAATTATTTTGGAACAAAAACACTTTCATGAATAAAAAAAAAAAACAGTAAAGTTACTGTAGCCCAATTTTTTTTGCATAGTGTGAAAAATTATGTTACACTGAGTAAATGGATACCTAACATGTCACACTTTAAAATTGCGCACACTCATGGAATGGTGCCAAACTTCAGTACTTAACCACTGCCCGCTCGCCCAATTGTGGATTGACGTATGCAATGTCGCTCTGTTATCCTGACTGGGCATCGTATGACATCCAGCAAGATAAGCCTCAGCAGTGTGGCGATCGGTGGTGTGTCACTCTTACACACCACAACTCCGATTGTGGTAAAGAACCTATGATGTAGATTTGTGCTGACATGGAGAGCCGATCGGTAGCTCTCCTGCTCAGGGGGGGGGGGCTGTGCGCTGATAATCAGCGCATTGATTGATTGGCCCAGCCCACATCAGAGGTGCCCGCCACAACTGCCAATCAGTGCCCACCAAAGTGTGATCAGTGCCCATTAAAGTGCCAATCAGTGCCCATCAGTAACACCTGTAAATGCCCTTCACAGATGCTAATCAGTGCCCATCAGTAATGAATGTCAGTACTTCATCATCACTGTCAGTGCCAACTCTGTGCAGGACTCTGTACAAGTTCCTCCACCCCAAACTTGCTCACCCATGTCTTTATGGGCCTTGCTTTGTGCACTGATCCAAATCATTTGGTGGAGGGGGAATTATGGTGTGGGGGTTGTTTTTCGGGGGTTGGGCTTGGCCCCTTAGTTCCGGTGAAGGGAACTTTTAAGGCGTCAGCATACCAAGACATTTTGGACAATTTCATGCTCCCAGCTTTGTGGGAACAGTTTGGGGATGGCCCCTTCCTGTTCCAACATGACTGCGCACCAGTGCACAAAGCAAGGTCCATAAAGACATATATGAGCGAGTCTGGGGTGGAGGAACTTGACCGGCCTGCACAGAGTCCTGACCTCAACCTGATAGGATACCTTTGGGATGAATTAGAGCGGAGACTGATAGCCAGGCCTTCTCCTCCAACATCAGTGCCTGACCTCACCAATGCGCTTCTGGAATAATGGTCAAACATTCCCATAGACACACTCCTAAACCTTGTGGGCAGCCTTCCCAGAAGAATTGAAGCTGTTATAGCAGCAAAGGGTGGGCCAACTCAATATTGAACCCTACGGACTAAGACTGGAATGTCATTAAAGTTCATGTGCGTGTATATACAGTTGTGCTCATAAGTTTACATGCCCTGGCAGAATTTATGATTTCTTGGCCATTTTGAATATGAATGATGACACAAAAACTTTTCTTTCACTCATGGTTAGTGTTTGTCTGAAGCCATTTATTATCAATCAACTGTGTTTACTCTTTTTAAAATCATAATCACAACAGAAACTACCCAAATGACCCTGATCAAAAGTTTACATACCCCAGTTCTTAATACCATGTATTGCCCTCTTTAACATCAATGACAGCTTGAAGTCTTTTGTGGTATTTGTGGATGAGGCTCTTTATCTTCTCAGATGGTAAAGCCTCCAGTTCCTGTAAATTCTTGGGTTGTCTTGCATGAACTGCACATTTGAGATCTCCCAGAGGGGCTCAATGATATTGAGGGCAGAACCTTCACTTTATTCTGCTGTAGCCAATGACAGGTCGACTTGGCCTTGTGTTTTGGATCATTGTCATGTTGTAATGTCCATGTACGTCCCATGCGCAGCTTCCTGGCCGATGAATGCAAATGTTCCTCCAGTATTTTTTGATAACATACTGCATTCATTTTGCCATTAATTTTGACCAAATTTCCTGTGCCTTTGTAGCTCACACATCCCCAAAACATCAGCTATCCACCTCCATGTTTCACAGTAGGAATGGTGTACCTTTCATCGTAGGCCTTGTTGACGCCTCTCCAAATGTACCGTTTATGGTTGTGGCCAAAAAGCTTAATTTTGGTCTCATCACTCCAAATGACTTTGTACCAGAAGGTTTGAGGCTTGTGTCTGTGCTGTTTGGTGGAAAGGTGGAAATGGGGGGGGGGGGGGGAGTGAGAAAAAAGGAGAGAATGAAAGTAAGAGACAGGAAAGAAGGAAAAGAAGACAGGGAAGGAAGGAAAGTCAGGAGAAAGGAACTAAGACAGGGATGATGGAAAAAAAAGAAGGAAAGAAATGAAGGAGAGATACAAGAGGGGGGGGGGGGGGGGCAGAAATGGCGCGAGAGAGAGAAGGAAATAAAGGAAAAAAAGAGAAGGAAAGAAGAGGGCAGGTGGAAAAGAAGGGGAAACTCAAAGGAAGGAAGGAAGGAAATAAATGGAGGAAGACAGAAATTGGGGGCAGGGAGGAAGAGGAAACAGGAGGGAAATAACAAAGGACAGAAAGGAGGGAAAGATGGGGGAAAAAAAGGGAAAGGAAGAAAGAGAACATACAGGAAGGGGGGCAGGAAGGAAGGAGAGATAGGAGGAAGAAAGAAAAAATGGAAGGAATGAAAAAATAAAAGAATGGGAGACAAGAGGGAAGAAAGAACGGGAGACAAGAGGGAAGAAAGAACGAAGAGATAGTTGGAAGGAAAGGGGAGCACAGGAAGGAAGGAAGAAAGAAAGGGCTGGAAGAAAGAGATAAAAGAAGGTAAGAAAGGAGGAAGACAAGAAGAAAAGCAAGGATGGTGAGACAAGATGGAAAGAAAAAAGGAAAGAGGGAGAAATGAAGGTAGACGGGGCCAGCTGGAGGAATTCATGTAGGTCAGCGAGGTGTTTTAGGCCTTTCAAAGCTCGGTAAAGCTGGGTGCATATGGAATGGGTATTGCACTGCTCAGCACAATGCACACTGTCAGCACCCGTGGTTGGGGGGTGTTTGGCCATCCATAGGAAGAGCTCAGCTCGAAGAATGGAATCTCGAGGAACTAGTAAAAATTGACATTACAGTGCTCAGAGCTACAAATAGCCATTGATTACTGTATAAATGTCACGGGCAGGGAAGGGGTTTGACAGTACGGTGGCCGGGACTGACTGGGAGTACAGAGAGATCACTGTTGCTGATAACTAGGAACAGACAGACAATCTCACTGAACTCTCCTAACAGAACGAGGATCTGCTTTGTTTACAATGGCAGATCCCCATTCTGCGTCTCTGAGAAGCGATTGCAGGCGGCTGGTGGACATTGTGGCCCGCCGGACCCACGCATTGGCTCCCCCCTGCTTTTGCATGTATCCCCCCCCTATACTTACTTAAGCCCGATCTCAATACAGCGCTGTGCCTGAGAGCAGCGGCATTCTTGGCTGTCTCACTACTCATTGGCTCAAAGACAGCAGGAGCCATTGGCAGGAGGAGGGAGCGGGGGGGGGGGGGGGGCTGAGCCTTACTCTGTGTGGCAATGGACACACAGAGCTGGGAGCTCTGAAGAGAGCCCACGTGAGTGCCCCCTCATAGCAAGTGGTCTGCCATTGTGAGCACTTGGAGGGCGAAGGAGCCAGGAGCGCCGATGGGGGACCCCAGAATAGGAGGATTGGGGCTGCTCTGTGAAAAACCAAGGTTGCACAGAGTAGTTAGATAGATAGATAGATAGATAGATAGATATATCTATCTATCTATCTATCTACAGTTTTGCTCATAAGTTTATATACCCTGGCAGAATTTATGATTTCTTGGCCATTTTTAAGAGAATATGAATGATAACACAAAAACTTTTCTTTCACTCGTGGTTAGTGTTTGGCTGAAGCCATTTACAGTGCCTTGCGAAAGTATTCGGCCCCCTTGAACTTTTCAACCTTTTGCCACATTTCAGGCTTCAAACATAAAGATATAAAATTTTAATTTTTTGTGAAGAATCACCAACAAGTGGGACACAATTGTGAAGTGGAACGAAATCTATTGGATAATTTAAACTTTTTTAGCAAATAAAAAACTGAAAAGTGGTGCGTGCAAAATTATTCGGCCCCTTTACTTTCAGTGCAGCAAACTCACTCCAGAAGTTCAGCAAGGATCTCTGAATGATCCAATGTTGTCCTAAATGACTGATGGTGATAAATAGAATCCACCTTTGTGTAATCAAGTCTCTGTATAAATGCACCTGCTCTGTGATAGTCTCAGGGTTCTGTTGAAAGCGCAGAGAGCATCATGAAGACCAAGGAACACACCAGGCAGGTCCGTAATACTGTTGTGGAGAAGTTTAAAGCCGGATTTGGATACAAAAAGATTTCCCAAGCTTTAAACATCCCAAGGAGCACTGTGCAAGCGATCATTTTGAAATGGAAGGAGTATCAGACCACTGCAAATCTACCAAGACCTGGCCGTCCCTCTAAACTTTCAGCTCAGACAAGCAGAAGACTGATCAGAGATGCAGCCAAGAGGCCCATGGTCACTCTGGATGAACTGCAGAGAACTACAGCTGAGGTGGGAGCTGGGTGTCCATAGGACAACAATCAGTCGTACACTGCACAAATCTGGCCTTTATGGAATAGTGGCAAGAAGAAAGCCATTTCTCAAAGATATCCATAAAAAGTCTCATCTAAATTTTGCCACAAGCCACCTGGGAGACACACCAAACATGTGGAAGAAGGTGCTCTGGTCAGATGAAACCAAAATCAAACTTTTTGCCCACAATGCAAAACGATATGTTTGGTGTAAAAGCAACACAGCTCATTACCCTCAACACACCATCCCCCCTGTCAAACATGGTGGTGGCAGCATCATGGTTTGGGCCTGCTTTTCTTCAGCAGGGACAGGGAAGATGGTTAAAATTGAGGGGAAGATGGATGCAGCCAAATACAGGACCATTCTGGATGAAAACCTGTTGGAGTCTGCAAAAGACCTGAAACTGGGACGGAGATTTATCTTCCAACAAGACAATGATCCCAAACATACAGCAAAATCTACAAAGGAATGGTTCACAAATAAACGTATCCAGGTGTTAGAATGGCCAAGTCAAAGTCCAGACCCGAATCCAATCGAGAATCTGTGGAAAGAGCTGAAAACTGCTGTTCACAAACGCTCTCCATCCAACCTCACTGAGCTCGAGCTGTTTTGCAAGGAAGAATGGGCAAGAATTTCAGTCTCTCGATGTACAAAACTGATAGAGACATACCCCAAGCGACTTGCAGCTGTAATCACAGCAAAAGGTGACTCTACAAAGTATTAACGGGCCAAATAATTTTGCACGCCCCACTTTTTATTAGTTAAAAAAGTTTCAAAAATCCAATAGATTTCGTTCCACTTCACAATTGTGTCCCACTTGTTGGTGACTCTTCACAAAAAAAAAATTTTTTTATATCTTTATGTTTGAAGCCTGAAATGTGGCAAAAGGTTGAAAAGTTCAAGGGGGCCGAATACTTTTGCAAGGCACTGTATGGTCTGGGTGCCAAAGGAATGATCCATGGAGCTGAAAATGTATAGCAGGCTGCGGCTAACTCACTCATTGCACCAAGTTACAATGGCAAGGTGCCAAATATGGGATTCAGTGTCCAAAACAAACATTACAGACCTGTCCCGCCTTTACGAGTTGGTTTTGATACGTACGAGGGTAACCAATCCAGAGACTGCTAGTGAACTATAAAGCAGTCAAATCTTCATAAAAGTGTTAGTCAAAGTAACCAATCTGGAGGCTGCTAGTGAGCTATAAGGCAATAAGCAGTCTGATCTTGATAGAAGTGTCAAAGAAGGAATGGCAAGTAGAAAAAAAAAAATCTTCAACAAGGGAAGGTCCACCTAAGGATGCCAAAAGAAAAATCTGGAACTCCACAGAGTGGGCAGGGTTATATTGGTACACTGGGGGGGGGGGGGGTGACTCTAAACAAAGCTGTTGCCAGTGTCCAATCACCTGAAGATAGTAGCACATAACACAGTCAAAGAATCGGCTCCTGTGCCCTGTACTGTATGATGGAGATATGTACTTTGTGCTATTTACCACGTAACTTCCTCCAAAGGTTCATTAGTGCTTAAATGTTGTCTGGAAGGTGTTTACGAAACTGCTGTTGAAAACAGCATTATCAAAGTGGAAGACTGAGGATATACAGTGAATACAGGGCATCATGAACCCACTCCTTGAGAGGGCATCATTACAAGCGCCCTGTACTCAGTGTAATGAGGCAATGCAGTCCTTGCCTTTCTCTGGACTGCAGAGCATCCACCATCGGAGAAAAATACAAATTTTATTAATCACATGACTTGACTGAAAGCAAAAAAAAAAAGGACTGACTTGGTAATAAACTTAAAATGAAGCATTGTGCATTTCCAAATAGTTTAATAGCAAATATGTCCAATCTGACAAGTATGTACAAGAATGAAGGACAGTTATAAAAAAAAAAAAAATTGGTAAAATTGTGTGTCAGGCAGTGCTCTCATCAATGTCTTTGTCAGGATCTTGTTCCTCTTCCTCCTCATCATTTTTCTGCTGTTTCTTCCAGATCTTGGCCATGGCGAGAAGTTTAAGATTGGGCTGATTGGCAGCATCCTCAGGAAAGATGTAGTCATAGTACTCCTCCCAACCAGCATCGGACTAGAAAGGGGAAATGAACAAGAGTTTACTATTAGGACCAGTTACTTTTCCAACCACATACCCCAGTGTTGTTTAACCCATACAGGGCCTGGCAACAGGGTAACTTCAAATCGGGTTTCATGCAGCAGCTTGTTGCTAGGAGCAAAGAAAAACACCACCACCCCCCAACACACACACACACACACACACACACTTTTCCTGTTCTTTCGTATTCCAACCTGGACATTTTTGGGGCTTTGTACCATGTGAAGACCACATGCCTATGACCCAGACAGTGTAAAATAATTTTTTATTTTCTTTCTTGTGACAACCAATTAAAAAACAAAAACAGAAATCTTGAATGTGCACAAGTATTCAACCCCTTGGCTATGAAACCCCTAAATAAGATGTGGGATAAATAATCTGATCCCCTGCAGATTTTGTAAGTTTGTCCACTTACAAAGAAATGAAGGGTCTAGAATTGTTATCATAGATGTATTTTAAAATTATAGAGACAGAATATCAACCCAAAACACAAACATTATACATAAGATTTTACCCTCTTCATGACCAGGCCATTTTTTTTGCTATTCAGCACTGCACTATTTTAACTGGCGACTGCGTTATCATGCAACACTTTACACAAATTCATTTTATCATCTTTTTTTTTCACACAAATAGAGCTTTCTTTTGGTGGTATTGGGCTTTTACATTTTTTTGCTATATAAAACTAAAAAACACCAAAAAAAAAAAAAATTACATTTTCTACCTTTTGTTATAAAACATAGCTAAATAAATCAAATTTCTTCATAAGTTTAGACCAAAATGTATTGTGCTACGTGTCTGGTAAAAAAAACTCCAGTAACGTTTTGAACTGTCATTAATGGGTTACATTTATAACCGCTGTGATTACTAGTGATCTGTGATTGGCAACAGCTAAATTACATGGTACAGGTTGCTGAGAC
The DNA here is from genome assembly GCF_037356315.1 of Lithobates pipiens. Taxonomy (NCBI): domain Eukaryota; kingdom Metazoa; phylum Chordata; class Amphibia; order Anura; family Ranidae; genus Lithobates; species Lithobates pipiens. The sequence continues at coordinate 111,288,627 of NW_027507758.1, forward strand.
TGGTACCATGTGATAGCTGTGGGGCAATCACTCTATAGGAAACACAACTATTATGAATAAAAATAATTTATAACAGCTTTGTTGACATGATCATGTGATCGCTCATGTGATCCCATCACCCTGAGAAAACCAGCTTTGCAGTGAAGCATGGTGGTGGCAGTATTATGCTAGGAGGATGCTTTTTATTGACAGGGACTAACTGGTCAGGATTGAAGGAAAGCTGGATGGCACTAGATACAGAGCAGTTGTTGAATAAAACCGGTTTCAGTCTGCCAGTGATTTGAGACTGTTCTGGTAGAAGGTGACATGCCATCGCAGTGACCTTAAACATGTGGCTAAAGTCACACTGGGGTGTAATAAAGATAAGCATGTACAGTCAATGCCTAGACCTCAATCCAATTGACTTGAAGATTGCTGTACACCAATGCAATCCATCTAACCTGAAATAGTTTTTCCTTGAGGAAAGGCCAAAAAATCCCAGTGCCTAGATGTGTAAAGTGAAACGAAACCCTTCTATCCTTTACAGCCAAAGAAGCTGCCATCTTAGCCTCTGATCTGCAGTTGCCATCATGCTGCACAGGTGATCAGTTATGACACCAACCATTTGATGTGTTGACAGTGCAATTAAGAGCAGAACTGTGACTGAGTTATCCACTTAAAGATCGGGCCTTTTCTGGTACTTTGTTTACGTGTAAAAATCTGAATTTTTGCCAGAAAATTACTTAGAACTAGGGGTGCGCATCTTCACTTGTCTCACGATTTTATATCACGATGCATCACGATTGGGTGGCCACGTCGCTGGATTGTGGGACAGGTGTCTTTTTATGAAGAGTCAGAAGATACAATTTTGTAGCTGCTGACTTTTAATAAACAAAAAATTTACTGGAACTCTGCTTTGAATTAAAAATAACCTCACTCCTTTAAAGCAGACTTCCACCCAAAAGTGGAACTTCCGCTTTAAGCACCCCTCGCACATTTGGCATGTCATTTTTTGTGGAGGTTGGGGGGGGGGGGGGGAGTGTGTGTCTTTTTTTTTTAGTGGGACTTCCTGTCCCGGCTGCCTAGGTGACGCCTCCTCTCGCCCTAGGCGGCCCCTCCCTGCCAGCAATCTTCTGGGACACAACACAGGTCCCAGAAGACGACAGCACCAAGGAGAGGAGGGGGAGAGGAGTGAGGCTCCGTGTGGCTGCATCTATGGACCGTGGGACAGGCGAGTGTGATTACTAAAAGTCAGCAACTAAACTTTTTGTAGCTGCTGACTTAATAAACTAAAAAAAAAAAACAGGTGGAACTCCGCTTTAAAAAGTGCACTAATCCAGTGCACTACAGGGTACAGGAATTCACACACACGGCTGCTGGGAGGTCAGGAGGGATTAGAATCCACAACTGACAAACAGCCCTGTTAAGTTCCCTGTACTATCTCTGTGCTGACAGGTCACGTTTTAAAACTGCGCAAGCCTGTGCTACAGCGACAAACGTAAATTTTACTATCCATAGGCGACATTTTAAAAGCCTTTACAGGTCGCCACTTAAGATGTACACACGAGGTCTGGTACTAAAATTACTGCCCATGATCTGACGTTCCCAGTCATACCACACATGTGTAGGATGATCGCTGTTTGCGTGCGGGACCGATGTATGAATTCTCCTTCACGCATAAGGGAACGGGAGCACTTTTGTTTTTTACACCATTGCTTTAAATTTATTTTTTGATCACTTTTATTGCTGTGACAAGGAATGTAAACATCCTTTGTGACAATAGGCATGTGACACTCTTGATGGAGACATCTGGGGTCTATACATGGTACAAAGTCTCAAAAATCTATTTTAAATCCAGGGTGTAAAACAAAGACAGGAAATAAAAAAATAAAACCAAGGGGGTGGATACTTTTGCAAGCCACTGAATATATATTTTGATATATAGATGACATTTCCAGTGAGTGGAATGCCACTTTAGACCCCTAAAGCAGCACTATTTTTAGTGCCACGTTACCGTCGTTTTAGTGGCGCTATTCAGCCGCTAGCGGGGGGGGGGCTAGCGCCGGTGTTTTGTCGGCAGTATCGCAGCGATGCCCCATTGATTTCAATGGGGAGCAGCAGTGACTTCACCGCTCTGAAGAAGCTGCTGCCAGCGCACCGCTCCAGTTTGAAAGTCCGAGTGGAGTGAATGGAGCCGCCTTCTTCAGGCACTATTTTTAGCACTGTGGCGCAGGAAAAACGCCCACAGAGTGAAAGGGGTCTTAAAGTAGTAAAAATTGTCTTATTGTGAAATATTTCTAAAATGTATCTAGATTACCCAACGTACCTATTTTAGTGCCAGTTTCGTGGATGCTTCAATCCCAATATCATATTTTATCTCACATCAATAGTAATAAAATAACTGGTTGGTGTTCACCCAACTAGACCGAAGGGCAAATGTCACTTTTGTAAGGTTTTAGTAATGGCAGTGTCTTTGTTTTTAGGAATCTCACGGGGCAGGCATCTGTGACATCAGATGTAATGTGGCCAATTGTGGGACAAGTTCCCTTAGACCTGCAAAGCTTTAAAACCCGGTAGAATAGGAAAAAAACACCTGTCAGAGAGGGTAAAGTACCCACAGCAGAACGTACTGCAGTAGGGCAGCACCATGGTCATTTCACTGGGTATTAATAGGCCTATTCAATCTATAGCCCTTCCCCTGCTAAGCTAGGAAAAGTTTTAAGGAGTCTTACCCCATCCTCTGCTTGGAGTTTTCTCCTCTTCTTGACTCTCTCTGGCATCAACTTGGCCACCCTCTCCTGTGCACTCTCGGGGCCAAATTCCTCCTCAAAGCTCCTCCAGGACTCAAGCAGCATCAGTCTCTCTTCCTTCTCTTCACAGTTCCTCAACGTCTTGTTTGCCTCCTCATATATTTGCCTGCATTTAGCCAGTGTGTCCTCAGATCCAGTTGTCAATTCAAACTGTGCAAGGCTGATCCAAACCTGGGGAAGTGAGGAGAGAAAATTAAATTAGTTATTATTATAAGTTATTATTGCTGCAAGTTTCTTTTGGCATGTACCCCATGGAAAAAATAACATGGCTTGGGAGTCGGGACACTGCAAAATTCATTATAGTAATCTCATGGGGTGATTATTTCAAGTTCACCAGGCCAAAGAATAAAAATTTACGTTGGAAGCATATACATTTAAACCAGTTTAGCTCATATACTAGTATACCACTCATGAAACCGAGCAATTTTTACATTTCCACTATGGGTCTATCAATTCGACCCAGCCATAAATTATGATACCGCAATAATGTACGTAGTGCTTTTTCAGGAAGAGAAAAAAAAATGCTATTTTTTTTTAGGCAAAGAAAAAAAAACAATTAACCACTTGACCTCCGGAAGATTTAGCCCCTTCATGACCAGGCCATTTTTTGCAATACGGCACTGCGTTATTTTAACTGACAATCGTGTGGTCATGCAACGCTGTACACAAATAAAATTTATGTGTTTTTCTCCCTACAAATAGAGCTTTCTTTTGGTGGTATTTGATGTCTGTGTTTATTTTTTGTGCTACCGACAATATTTTATTTTTACTGTCAACTACAAAACATATCCAACGTTTAAAAAATAAAATTCTTCAGAAATTTAGGCCAATATGTATTCTGCTACAAATTTTGGGTAAAAATCTCAATAAGCAGGTATTGATTGACTTGCGGATAAGTTATAGTTATAGTGTCTACAAACTTCGGGATATATACTGGACTTTTTTTTTCAATACTAGTAATGGAGGTGATCGGCAACTTATAGCGGGACTGTGATATTGCGGCGGACATTCTGACATTGACACTTTGACAGTGATCAGTGCTACAAATATTCATTGTCGCTGTACTAATGACACTGGCTGGAAAAAGGTAAACATTTAGAGCGATCAAAGGGTTAAAGTATAACTAAAGGCAACATTATTTTTTCAGTTTTGGATAGAGTGGAGCGGGATTAGAACATCTGTCTTTTTATTGCTTTCTGTGCCCTTGTTCAGGAGATGCACCCTCTCTATTTGTCCTGTTTACACCATTAACATTAAAAAGTGAAAGTAAAAGAAAATACCAAATTTTGTCCACAGAAAAGTAAGAGAGGAAACCTTCCAATGGGAACACTGGTACTGGTGACCTGGGGGTCCCCAAGGAATTCCCTTCATTTGCTGGGATTTCCTCTCACTTCCCGTTTGGCTATGGGGCAGGAAGTAATGAAAAATCTCCACAATGGGACACAGATGGCAAAAATATATGACGAGTTATAACCCTAACTTGCTCTATCCAAAATAAAAAGTTTTGCCTATCGTTCACACACCTTAAATGTGTGCCTAGCCAGTGTTTTTGTGTACTGTGTGAGGTGCTGTTACTAAGGGATGTAATGGCAATAGGCATGTGACCCCAAGTCGCTGCTCTGCCCTTAATATACACACGATTCTGCACAGCGCGACCGACCTGTAATAGTAAATCTATCTGGTGGTTGAAGTGCAAATCCATATATAATTGATATGACAATATAAAATCAGCAGAGAAATTTTAGGGAGGGAGGAAGGAGACAATTAAAAGTTAAGGGGTTAAGCAAGAATAGTGAAAAAAATTGCCCGAGGTACATCTATTACGTTTTCTTTTTAATGTGCCTAATCCTGTTTGGATTTTTACAGTAAATCAAAAAACTTTTCCAATGAATATTTTATACAAATGATGTACCTTAACATGTTGTGTTCTCTGCAGAAGTCTTCTATATAAATTTCTTGTTTTATCAAATTCTTCCTGTTCTATTTCAAAGTCTATGTATGATTTCCAAAGAACCTGCAAAAAGAAAAGACAAGCAATGCTCCATGAATACTACTTTATGCAGCCAAAGTCTGAGAACATCCCTCCAAACATTTGAGTTCAGGTCTTTCCAGTGAAGGGCACTATTAATGTTACAGCTTATGAAAGAGTTTTGACAACTGTGCGCTCCCAACTCCTGTGGGGACAATTTGGGGAAGGCCCTTTTCTATTCCAACATGACCATGCCCCTGTACACAAAGCCAGCAGCAAGCTTCATAAAGACAGAATTTATAAAGTTTGGTGTGGAAATACTTGAGTGGCCTCAACCAAGCCCAGACTTTAACCCTACTGAATACCTTTGGGACCATACAAATTGTTTTTGGATGAACAGATACAAATTCTCACATACACACTGCAACATCCATCTTGTGGGAAGTCTTCCTTGCAGGGTATGAGCTGTTAAAGCTGTAAGGAGGGTTGAAGGCTGTATGGGAATCCAATAAATTCATACAGCTGTGATGGTCAGATGGCTATATAGCCACTTCCAGGCCAGCGACATATCTGTATGTTGCTGGACTTTCGGTGATTATACCGGGATAATGCTTGCAGCCACAGTCATAACACCGGGACTTTTTTACTTTTTATTTTATTTTATTTTTTTAGAGCCATAGGTCAGCTCTCTTGTAAAAGCAATCCTAATGGCTAACTAGCCACTGGATTTCTCTTACAAGTAAGCAGGAGGGGACTTTCCAGTCCCTCCAGGTGACCCGAGCAACCAACTGGCTGAAAAGCCGAACAAAGCCGGGAACGGCTTTGATAGGCTATGGTCACCTGGAAGAGATGACCTGACATCACTTCTGGTTTACCTGCCATTTTTAAAAACCAAACACCAAGATCAGTGTTTTTGAATGCTTTTAAGGGCAGAGGAGGGATTTGGGGTCACATGCCTATTGCTGTCACAAGGTGGTTTACATTCCTTGTGACAGCAATAACAAAATAAAAAAATTAAAGCAATGGAGTAAAATAAATAAATGATTTAAAAAGGAAATCATCCCATATATGTGAGGTATTACTGCAAATGTCAGATTATGGGCAGTAGTTCTAGTACCAAACCTCCTCTGTACAGCTAAAGTGGTAATCCGTAAAGGTGCCGGCCTATGGATAGTAAGATTAACATTGTTTACCGCCATTGCATGTGCAATTTTAAAGCATAACATGGTATCTATTTACTCGGCGTAAAATCTTTTATAGCTCGCAAAAAAATTGGGTTACATTTTTTTGCATTCAAATTCAAAGTCAGTCAGCTCTTGAAGAAACAGTTACATCAATGTAGCCTGAGACAGAAACGGAGCTTAATGACTGCAATGAATCTATATGCTGCACTGTGATGTACTGTAAAAAGTAGGGATGCACTGATACTGGTATGGGCTCGGATACAGAGTATTTTCACAAGTATTCATACTCATGAAAATGATTCCGATACCCAAAACCAACACTCTGTCCATACAAGATGAATGGGTGCAAATTACACTGCAAAGAATCAAATGCGATTTAAACAGAAATGCGTTAATTCCTGTCTGAATCGCATGCAATTTCACCCACTGCTCCTGTGCGTGTGAACCCAGTATAGAAAGGGAAGCCCCATCTAGTGCGGCAAAGGGCAGTTTATTAAAAATGTTATAACAACTCACATGAAAATACAGATCTAGCCATATCCAAATCTGTACAGTGTCCCTGTCCCACCGATGACAGAAAACCACAGCCCCTGGAGGAGATGTATAGATGGTCCACCCCCAAGCCATCACTTCCACCCTATACCCACAGGGGTCCGGAACTTCTCCAGCAGCCATGGTTTTCCATCATCGGTGGGACAGGTACACGATGCAGATTTGGATTTGACAAGATATGTACTTTTTAAACACGACTTGTTATAACATTTGCCCATTGCTGCACTAGATGGCCCTTCTCTTTCTATACTGGGTTCACAGGAACGGTGGGGGAAATCGCATGCATTTTGGATAGGAATCACACTGCATTTCTGTTCAAATCGCATGCTACTCTTTGCAGTGCGATTTGAGCCCATTCATTATGTATGGACGCAGATTGCCCCGCAGGTACTCGGTATCGCCAAGTAAGTGATGATCTGCTTGCTCAGCGGGGATAGCACCGTTTATCCCCGCTGAGCCGGCGGACGTGTGCAGGGACCACCCTGTCAGATCTCCGCTCTCCTCTAAGGGGGATCGGATGAACACAGACCGTCTGTCCATGTTCATTCGATCCGCTCTGTAGACGGATGGAAAAATAGGATTTTCCTCTGTCTGCAGAATCGGACCATAGCAGAGACGGATGATATCGGGTGTCTGCGGTGTCATTCGCAAACACCCGCTATCCCATAGGGATGCATGTATGTCCGTATTTCATCCGCAAATGGATGGATAAAATACAGACATACTGTCCGCATGTGTGAAAGGGGCCTAAGGCAAATTGAGTTGAGGCTGCGATAGGCAACTGGGTGCAGGATGCTCTGTGCCAGGGCACTAGAGAGCATCTAGGAGTCTATATATGAAATAAAAATATGAAATGATGGAGCACATATTGCAAATGACTTAATACTTTACAAAAATGATTCAAAATATGTAATTGAAAACACAACAGTTTCCATTTAAAAAAGGCAAAAATGTATCCTATTGGCAATTTCATATGATTGTACATAAAGAGCACTATTGTGGAGCTTGCCTAAATGCATCACAGGTCCGGTGGTCAAACCAATGCGATGCCTTTTTTTCTAAAAACCACTAAAGATGGACTTTTGTTTTCTTTCAATATTTTATTAAAGAGAAATGAACAAAAGTACAATTTGTCTTCATTTGTAGAGTTGCATTGTCACAAATAACCATAATCCAGGAGTTGTATTCAGTTTTGTACAACATTGAATGGCATAATAGCATGGTAAGATTGTTATGGGAATTCAACTGGGGGTTGCATTTGGAAGTTATCAGTCTCAGCAAGAGAGGTCAATCAAGCGTTCATCCAACTATGCTGCTAAGAAATGTATGATCCATGGGTCCCAGGCGTTCTTACATTTTGGCATAGAATCCATTGAAGCGGAGTTCCACCCAAAAGGGGAAGCTTTGCTTGTTTGCACCCTCCACTGCCACACTTTCTCGGAGGGGGGGGCAGATACCTGTCAAAACCAGATACCCGCCCTACTTCTGGGTAAGATCACCGCACTGAGATCTAGGAAATGTCTGGCTCCACCTATCCCCCGTCGCCTTCTGGCAGACACACAGGTCCCAGAAGACAGTGGGACCATTCAGAAAGCATGACTCGCACATGCACAGTAGGAAACATTCTGTGAAGCCACAAGGCTTCACTTCCTGTTTTCCCTAGTGAAGATGCTGATGCCTGCACCCAAAGCCGATCAACGAATCGGCTAGGGGTGCTAACATTGCGGGATACCTGGACAGGTAAGTGTCCTAATATCAAAAGTCAGCAGCTACATTATTTGTAGCTGCTGACTTTAATTTTTGTTACATTTTTTTAGACTGGAACTCCGTTTTAATTTTGCTGTCAGTTACCCATTGAAGAATATGTTGTGAAGTCTGTAATAGACTTCAATCTTAAAGTGTTACTGAACCCACAATAGTAAAATCAGACTGTATATGCTTTAAAGCATGCTTGTTATACTCACTAAGGGGTTAATCCCCTTCATTATTTAAAAAGTCTGCTTGATCCTCCCCTTTTACATCCCCAAATCCATCTGCTGATAGAACTTAGCTCTAGGAGGCACTCTGCACATGCTCAGTTTGGTGTGTATTGCTAGAGAGGTTTTTTTTTTTTTAAAGGGTGCATGTGATCGGCACAGGGCCAATCATCACTGTCCTGACAGAAAGTCAGGAGTCATGAAGCCTCGTAGGACAGTCAGAGGGGAATAAAAACTCCTACAAGCTTTAACCAGTGCTTGGCCAGACATTGGTAGAAGTTACAAAACTACTTTATACTGCTGATGAGAAAAGCAGTTTATATTTGCTAAAATGACTGCATTTCCATGTACTGTGGGAAACCAGATATAGTGAATGCAGGGTCTGGGTTTAGTAACACTTTAAGGTCCATCTGCCACTTGGCCATGGGAGAATGGTGTTGTGAGGAAAGGGCCACTAAGGGGCTTTTGTCTTAAAGTACCAGAGACTTTATTTTTTATACATGTTGAAAATATTTTCTTTCAGCAGTTTCTGAAATACAAAAGTATGCATTCCCAGATAAAAAACAAACAAAAACAAAAAAAAACACTCACTCACTTCTGGCATATCAAGACGCGGCTGTCCAATTGCAAGCTCGTACACAGCACGGGCTCTGTCAACATCACCCAGAATGGTTTCCAGTTCTGCAAATTTAATCCACGTTGTGCAGTTTTCCGGTGTGAATTCCAAAAACTTTTCATACAGCTTTCTACATCTATCAAATTCTCGAAGCTGTAACTCCAGTTCTATATAGCCTTTAAACAGCTTCAGTTTTGGTGATTTGCCAATGGATGTGCCCTACAACGGAGAAAGACCAGAGGTGTTGCAAATAATTCAGAGGTATTGTCTAAAAATTAAGATAATCTGACAAAACTGGGAACCAAATCCCTTTTTCCATAAAGAGTCAAAAGAATTTGTGGATATGTAAAAAGCAAAACTTTATTTTTGAAAGAGTGCGGAAGGCCTAGACTCCCTGTCAAGTTTTTACTGTGTTTAGGATCCCATCTGGGGAGCTGCCCCCTTTTTGTTTGTGATCATTTTCACTGAAATAGAAAGTAATGGTGAATCCAAATTTTTGGAGTGGTCACCAGAACAAGGTGTGAGGGTAGACATTCCAGCGGGGCAACTGTATAAGAGAGGAATTCCACCCTCTTTTGTCAAGATCTCCTTTCATTTCCTGTATCTGGAACAGGAAGTGAAGGGCAATCTCTACCTAATTCATTTCTATACAAACATTACAGTACAGCAAACATGGGCCATAATGGGCAAACACTTTAACCACTTCCTTACCGCGCTATAGCTGAAAGACAGCTACAGCACGGCTGTTCCAGGAGGGTGTCCAGGAACATCCTCCCGGAACCATGCCGCTTGGGTGCCCATATGGTGTCCTTTGTACACATTTACAGATTGTGGTAAAGGGCCAATCACAATGGCCCTTTAGCACGTGATCAGCTGTGTCCAATCAACTGATCGCAGTGTGAACAGATTTGCCGGTTATCGCGGTACTTTTCTCACACGCTGTCACAGTGTGAGGAGAGGAGAGCCGGTAACTGGCAATCCTAAAAGGGGACATCAGTGACTCCTCATCAGCACAGCCCCAGCAGCGCAGATCACTGGACAGAAAAAAAAAAAAGTGTTTGCTTTTTATTTTTTATTTAGCAAAAAATAAAAAACCCAGTGGTGATTAAATATCCCTGTCTCAAAAAAAAAAAAAATGATGTTTAACATTCCATGAGTACAATGACCGTGTAATTGTCAAAGTGTGACAGCACTGAAAGCTGAAAATTGGCCTGGGCATGAAGGGGGTATAAGGAATAAGTGCCCAGTAAGCAAGTGGTTAGTGTTTTTTGCAAGCCCCAGATAGAACCTTTACCAAATTAAAAATTCTGACCACTAACTTTTTTTTTTTTTTAACAACCAATAGAGCAAGTAAGAAAACTTTTAGATGTAGATTTTGAACTTTCATTAAATTAGATTCTTTTTTTTTTTATTTATGGCATATATAATGTTCAGCTTACTTTTGCACAGTGTTCAAAGAAAACATGAGCAGAATGAATCAGAATTTTACCCAAACTTACCAAAGCTTTTCGAGCCATAGGAAGATTTTTCTGTCTTATCTCAAATTGTGCATACATTAACCAGATTTTGGCAAATGTAAACTGGAAGAGAAGAAAAATCAATAATGAGGTCTGAATTCAAAACAAGCTATTGTACTACCTCACTGTAGGTGTGGAGCCAGTACTCTAAAAGTACCATTACTTGGAAGCCTGCATCACCCACTGATTAAATGGATAAATACCCTTAAAACCTCTTTTTAACTGGCCAATTGAACTGCTAAGACCATGTTAAGTCTGCGTGTTATTGGGCTTAATGTACAGCTTATACTTTCTATTTACCTTTTTGTGTGGTATCAGTTCTAAGCAGGCTTGATAAACTTGTCTGGTCCTTTCTGGATCCTGTCAAAATAATATACAGTTAAAAAATCATAAATAAATAAAAAAAAAACACACACCTCTGGGTGATCTACAGTATGTACATTGCAGGGATTTTAAGCACATTTGTTGCAAATTCCTACCTTTTGTTATTCTGAAGAAATAGCTCTTTGTCGGTGTTCATTTGCAAAATAACGGGAGTTATTTTATATCAATCAGCTGCTGCACTTTCAGCGTTCTAATGAAGGAAGTGGTTTGGTCTGTATCACATTAGACATTTCCCTTTAGAAAGTATCTTACCAAAAACATTTTTGTTTCAGGCTTCCCCAAAATCTGATTTGTATCTTAGTGCAGACTTCTGTGAAAATCAGTAAGCTAATCACGCAATCAGGAAATTATATTTATGGGGTATGTTCTATACACCATCTGTATACGAAAATGTGTCACCTGAGTGTCTGCTCCGAGTCACCTACATGACACCTAAGATGGTGGTGCCTAGCAGTAGTCTGAGGCTTTGAATTTCTACACAAGGGAGGCTTTTAGAGGTAAAAACATGCAAAAGATATGTTAAAGAGGAACTCGTCTTAAAAAAAAAAAAAAAAAATATTATTATTATTAAAGTGGGAGTCCGCTGTTTTTTTTTTTTTTTTTTTTTTTTTTTAAAGCCAGCAGCTACAAATACTGCAGCTGCTGACTTTTAAAATAATGACACTTACCCGCCCAGCGTGCCCGCGATGTCGGCACCCGGAGCCGATCTCTCGATCGTCTCTCGGGTGCTGCCGCCGCCATCTTGGGTATGGGAATCAGGAAGTGGAGCCTTTCGGCTTCATTTCCCGGTTCCCTACTGCGCATGCGCGAGTCGCGCTGCGCAATAAGGATGGTCCCCGCTGTCTCTGGGATCCGTGTGTTTCCCAGCAGGCAGCGTTGGACCTTCGGAAAGGGGCGTAGATTCTGCGGAAAGGGGCGTACCTTCTGCAGAATCTACGCCGGAAGTGGGTGCAGATACCTGTACTGTACAGGTACCTGCACCCCCCTCCCCCCTGAAAGGTGCCAATTGTGGCGCCGGAGGGGGGGGGGGAGGGTTCCAATGAGCAGAAGGTCCACTTTAGGGTGGACCTCCGCTTTAAGTCAGCAGCTACAGATACTGTGAGCGGTATTTTTACTTTTAAGTCAAGGTCCACTTCAAATACACACATATATACCGAAATGTATTGTCTGGCAACAAAGTCTAATGTGCTACCAAATAACTCCAAACTAACAAATGTGACCCGTGGGACTCGCTCTAGAAGTAACCTCTGCTCTTCAATAAAAAAAACAAAAAAACACTATTGTTTATACCTTTGCATCTAGCTCTTCATACAATGCATAGTTAATCCACAAGTATATATATCTTTTCCAGTGCCTCTTCTCCTTGGTGGGTGGGACGTTAGCGATAGCGCGTTCATACACCTCTCGGACAGTGTCAGCATCTGTATCACTTTCTACCAACCGCAAGTAGTCAAACCAAGCATCATAATTATGAGGATTGGCCTTTAAATAAAAAAAAAAAGTGTAACAATGATTAATTCTAATATTATATCACCCAAACCAGGAATCAAAAACAAGGGCAAAAAAAAATAAAAATCTATCTACAGCAATACACTGTACATGTTTGTAATTCGTAACACCATTCACCTTGACTTCTTCCTCATACTGAAATCTCCTTTTATTCACGATGATATCTTCAATCCCCCTCCGGTCTCCATATTTTTTTTCAAAAACGGTGTAGTTCTTGAACAGTTCTTGGGCATGTTGCTTTGAGATCCTGTCTAGGGCATATTTATAGATCACTCGTACTCTTTCAGACTAAAAAAAAGAAGAAGTCAGTTTAGCTGATTTTTCATTTTAGATTTCTACTTTGTGGACGACTGATGAGAGGTAATTGTGCTCAGCCTATGCATTGATCAAGGCAACCCTGCCAGACAGCAAATCCAGAGCCTTAAACCTCTGCTGCAAATCATTACGTCTTAGTCAAGTGCACATCTCCAGCCTGCTTGCTGGATGGATGGTGAAGGAGCAGCAGCACACTAACTTTTCATTATTCTGCTCTCACATTCTGTTAGCATTTTCCCCTATCTGCACATGTACACAGCAGTAACAAACAACTGGCCACTCTCCCCACCTATACCCGGCCTTCACAGCAAGGAGCAAATGGAAGGGCAAACCAAAGAAAATTCCCTGCAACTAAGTTATCCTAACAGTTTTCGTTAAAAACAGGGGTTTAGATTTTACATACATGCAAATACATGTGCAAGCTGCTCCAAGGCACCCCAGTATTATCTGCAGTCCTAACTCTTTAAAGTCTGGAAGCCTGGAGGTAGCCTACCCCTCAAAGGCAAAGGAGCACACTGGACACCCAGCACAAAGGTACATGTATTTACAAATGTGTGCTAACTAAACCCATGTTTTTAAACTGTTAGACTGTATAAATTGTCTAGTTGCAGACTGGCTGGGGATTTGAGCGGGGAATTATCTTTGGTCATTTTGTATGCATTGCCCTTCCATGTGCTCCTTGCTGTGAAGGCCAATTATAGGTGAGGGCAGTGGCCAGTTGTTTGTTACTGATGTAATATTGGTAAGGGGGACACACTGGACACCTTTGCTGCCACTGTGCTATGTGTTGGGTGTCCAATGTACTCCTGTGCCTTTAAGGAGGGGTGGGCTAACTCCAGGCTCACCTGCCCTCTCTCTATCCATTACAATGCATGTGCTTCTACTATGGAGGCTCCCATAAATTTACAAGAGTTAGGACTGCAGATAATACTGGGGTGCCTTGGAGTGGCTCTACAGCTTACGCATGTATTTGCAAACGTGTGCTAACTAAACCCTTGTTTGTAACGGAAACTGTTAGGATAATTCTGTTGCAGACTGGCTGTGTATATACCAGTATCTCACAAAAGTGAGTACACCCGTCACATTTTTGTAAATATGTTATCTTTTCATGTGACATCACTGAAGAAATTACACTTTGCCACAATGTAAAGTAGTGAGTGTACAGCTTGTATAACAGTGTACATTTGCTGTCCCCTCAAAACAACACAGCCATTAATGTCTAAACCGCTGGCAACAAAAGTGAGTATACCCCTAAGTGAAAATGTCCAAATTGGGCCCAATTAGCCCTTTTTCCTCCCTGGTGTAACGTGATTCGTTTGGGTTACAAGGTCTCAGGTGTGAATGGGGAGAAGGCGTGTTAAATTTGGTGTTATCGCTCTCACTCTCTCATACTGGTCACCAGAAGTTCAACATGGCACCTCATGGCAAAGAACTCTCCGAGAACCTGAAAAATAATTGTTGCTTTACATAAAGATGGCCTAGGCTATAAGAAGATTGCCAAGATCCTGAAAATTATCTGCAGCACAGTAGTCAAGACCATACAGTGGTTTAACAGGAAAGGTTCCACTCAGAACAGGCCTTGCCAGGGTCGACCAAAGAAGTTGAGTGCACGTGCTCAGCATCATATCCAGAGCTTGTCTTTGGGAAATAGACATATGAGTGCTGCCAGCATTACTGCAGAGGTTGAAGGGGTGGGGGTCGGGGTCAGTGTCAGGCCATACGCTGCACACTGCATCAAATTGGTCTGCATGGCTGTCATCCCAGAAGGAAGCCTCTTCTAAAAGATAATGCACAAGACAGTCTGCAGTTTGCTGAAAACAGACTAAGGACATGGATTACTGAAACCATGTCCTGTGGTCTGAGGAGACCAAGATAAACTTATTTGGTTCAGATGGTGTCAAGCGTGTGTGGCTGCAACCAGGTGAGGAGTAAAGACAAGTGTGTCTTGCCTACAGTTAAGCATGGTGGTGGGAGTGTCATGAGTGCTGCCGGCACTGGGGAGCTACAGTTCATTGCGGGAACCATGAATGCCAACATGCACTGTGACATACTGAAGCAGAGCATGATCCCCTCCCTTCCGAGGCTGGGCCACAGGGCAGTATTCCAACATAACGACCCCAAACACACTTCCAAGACAGCCACTGCCTTGCTAAAGAAGCTGAGGGTAAAAGTGATGGACGGCCAAGCATGTCTCCAGACCTAAACCCTATTGAGCATCTGTGGGGCATCCTCAAACGGAAAGTGGAGGAGCGCAAGGTCTCCAACATCCACAAGCTCCATGATGTCATCATAGGGTTGCAAGACTAAGCCCTTGTACACACGGTCGGACATTTGTCCGACGGATTTTGTCCGAAACTGCATACACACGGTCGGACGAAGTTGTCGGAAAATCCGATCGTTCAGAACGTGATGACGTTATTTCGTTACGATGGGACTACGTTCAGGCTAGTAGCCAATAGCTTTGGGGTAGGAATTTGATCTCAGCATGCGTGGCACTTTGTCCGATCGGAATTCCCTACACATGATTGGACAAGGTCTGATCGGATCATGTTGTCGGAAAGTTTTATAGCCAAGCTGGAAAACTTGGTCCGTCGGATATTCCGACCGAAACAGTCCGATGGAGCCCACACACTGTTGGATTATCCGACAACACGGTCTGATCAGACATTTTCCATCGGAATGTCCGACCGTGTGTACGGGGGCCAACACTGGTTCCAATGTTCTTCTTTCTTACAATACCCAAAAGTCAATTGGCAAGAACCTATTTGGAAAAGCACATGCTAGTTTTATTGGTACAAAAATTGGTTAAAAAAATAAATATTACAGTACTGTATATTGAACTAGTGTTTGTTGAACTCTAGGCAGATAAATGCACACATAAATGCAGCTCTGTATTGAATAATACATAGTTAAATTGAATTTGACCTGATATCAGCCTCTTGGAATCCCCATAGAGGGAGGCTGAAGTACGAGAGGAAGAAGCGGTACAAGGAGCCACACAATTCATGTGCTGGACTGGGAGCATGCTGACAGGAGGAGAAAGTACAAACAGATGACAATCACTGTGATGCTTCTCCTTTATTCTGTAGTCACGAGCTTAGAGTGGGTCCATAACAGGCTTAGAGAAAGCAGGTTGAATGATGCTGAAATAGTGCAGGGGGCAGCTCCCTATTAAAGTTGGTTTCATTTTAATCTGTTACTGCACACATTTTTTCTCTACTCAAAAAAATACAGATAGTGGATTATCACACACATGCAAAATAGATGAACTCACCTCTTTTTGATTTTCCTCAAATTTGGCAAATGCTACATAAAGATTTTCATCCATATGATCCTCTCCAAAAAACTCCACTGCTCTCTCATACACCTTCCTTGCATGCGCGATGTAACCATGCTTCTCCTCAAAGCGGGCATACTTGATCCAGTTCTTCACATCAGGGTGTACAATGACAAGTGCATGGATGTTAAGGGAAATTTCTAGCCATCCATCCCGTACAAAAGAACTTTTGGTCCTTATAATCAAGGACAACATTTACAGACGTTCACTGGAGTTTGCACAATATTAATCCTAACTAGCTATACTTCTACTTTCACTACTTTAACTCTCCAATCCAACCAAATCTTAGAAGCAACAATACGGTGTTGCCTACAGTCACCAAGAAACATACAGGCCACTTCTCTGAACCAAAACCGTAAAAGATGCAGGACGCTGTACTTGATGGGCATTAGTATTTTTTAAAGGCTAAGTTCACCTTCAGGAGCATGTTATTGGTTACACCCATATTTGGGGTGTAACAAGTAACATGCTCCTATACATCCACCTCCCGCCTCCAGCGCTCACTTTTTGAAAACAGTTTCCTGTAGAATATGAACAAATCATATCCCTCTATAGTGTGTACTTGTCTTAAATAACAGCACTAAGTGTAATTTCTGTCTGCTGCTTTGTTCCTCTGCTATTAGCATGAATCCTGAGAAGTTTTCCTGACACCAAGAGAAAAATGTTGACAGGGAAGGGACCTCCAGCCGATTGACAGCCTTGGCTCTGTTCCTGTGTGAAGGGGGTGTATCTCTTCCCTCCAATCGGCTCTCAGATCTCTCCAGACTGAGCTCTGCAGAGTGTAACTTCAGCTCTCTGCCCCTTTTTTCTGAACTCTCAGACAAGCATCTAAATTTAGCACTTTGAGCAGATGTAGAGAAGACTGCAGATAGATTCAACTTATGTAGGAGGATTTGCTTCATCTCCTGAGGATACAAATGTACAATTCCCAATGCACACAGTCGGCAATAAAACTGAAATAACTAAACAGAGTGCTAAACAAGTCTTGGGGGGAAAAAAGGATATATCTCTCGTATATGGACCGTGCTTTGTCCACTTCCTTGTAGCGGAGCTCAAAATTGATGTAGGAATGCCATGCTTGTTCCTCAGGCTGCCAGTCCATCCAACGTTCAAATACCTGCCTGGTACCTGCGACATTGCCCAGCAGCTCCTCCATGTAGGTGTATTTGTACCTTTTAAGAGAAGATCAACATTGGCCCAGATGTTCTATGTAAGAGGAAGTCTAGAGAAGTCAAATGTGAAAACAGTTCATCATATGCCAAACTAGCTCACATACCAGAACTGATTGACTCTAGGTAGGATGATGATAGCTCGATCCCAGATATTTCGTGCATGGTTAACCTGGCGGTTCTTCATCTCCATTTCTGCATATTTCAGCCATAGCGTGATATTCCTGTGGTCTACATCCAACGCTCGCTCGTAAATAGATCGTGCCCTATAGAGGCGACATATAAAAGTCTATTTACAACAATGATAAGTTTGTTTTGGGATACATGATCAAAATAATCATTTCATGATGGAAAAATAAAATTGTAACTTCATGGAAATAATTTTATTTGCCGTATCATACGTACAATACCCCCGTTTCTCGCTGTATATATCCCAAGGCTTAGCTTAGTTTACTTCTAGCACTTTTTACCTGTTTATTCCACCAGTATTTCTCCTTTTAGGTCATTCTCTGCAGAGGGTGTTACACTGTACCTCGATCTTATGAAACTTTAGCCAAAATGTTTAAGTTTTCTATAAAACTAGAAGGGGTAGAACCACTCTCAGTTTTCTATTGCTTTCAGTGGCACGTCTTATTGCCATAGAAACACAGAAGGAAGTAAATTAAAGTGACAAAGACCACAAAAACCTGACACTTTCCCAATACTATCCAAATCTATAAGAGTTTTGAATTGGGTTCTCCAAGAACTGCACCATCGTTGCGACAACTTTATTTTAGGTTTACAGTAGTGTACATACCTCTGAACTTCCTTTAGACTTTCTTCCCATTGTGCATATTTTATCCAGTTACTGATAACAGTTCTGTTTTTCCTTATGTTATCTTCAAAGGTCTGTAAGGAAAAACAAAAACATACGTTTTAAATGTTATTTAAAAGTATTAAAAACAATATAGTATATTGGATGGCTGTAATATGGCAATAATGACTCAACCAAAACAATTCAGACAGACATGTCTCAATAGACCCGATGTCAGATTTTGTCAAGCCTTGTATATCAGGGCTATGAGGCTCACCAGTGCGCAACACTAAACTAAACTGGCTCAGAGGCAGCCAATGTAAACACAGGTAGCAGACTGGGCTGATAGTTTTTATTCAGGAGGCATCTGTTGGACTTTAAGTGGTTCTAAAGGTTTGTTAAAAAAAAAAAAAAAAAAAGAAAGAAAAACAACACACACAACAAAAAAAAAAGAACACATCAGATCTCAATAGGGAAAATGATCATGCTGGATATCTATACTGATATGGACTGGGTAATGTCTTAAGAATGAAAGGATGCCACATCATTTGATGGCTGAATTCAAAGACACCCCAAAAAATCAAAGTGCAAAAATGATGCAGCAGGCTAGTGAAACTCAAAAATGGTACTCAGTAGTCTTTATGGCCCCCCATGTGCTTGTATACATGCCTGTGAACATCGGGGCATGCTCCTAATGAGACAATGGATGGTGTCCTGGGTTATTTCCTCCCAGATCTGGACCAGGGCATCACTGAGCTCCTGAACAGACTGAGGTGTAACCTGGCGGCATTGGATGGACCGAAACAATGTCCCAGAGGTGTTCTATTGGATTTAGGTCAGGCGAGCGAGGGGGCCAGTCAATGGTATCAATGCCTTCATCCTCCAGGAACTGGCTGCATACTCTCATCACATGAGGCTGGGCATTATCTTGCATCAAGAGGAACCCAGGACCCACTGCACCAGTGTAGGGTCTGACAATGTGTCCAAGGATTTCATCCCGATCCCGAATGTCAGTTAGAGTGCCATTGTCTAGCCTGTAGAGGTCTGTGTGTCCCTCCATGGATATGCCTCCCCAGACCATCACTGACCCACCAAACAGTCATGCTGAACAATGTTACAGGCAGGATAACGTTCTCTACGGCTTCTCCAGACCCTTTCCGTCTGTCACATGTGCTCAGCATGAACCTGCAATCATCTGTGAAAAGCACAGGACGCCAGTGCCTGCCAATTATGGCGTTCAATGACAAATGCCAATTGAGCTCCACGGTGCCTGGCAGCGAGCACAGAGTCCACTAAAGGATGTCAGCCCTCAGACCACCCCATGGAGTCTGTTTGATGTTTGTTCAGAGACATCAATACCAGTGGCCTGCTGGAAGTCATTTTGTAGGGCTTATCCTGTTCCTCCTTACAAAAAGGAGCAGATACCAGTCCTGCTCATGGGTTAAGGACATTCTATGACCCTGTCCAGCTTTCCTAGAGTAACTGCCTGTCTCCTGGAATCTCCTCCATGCTCTTGAGACTGCTGGGAGACACAGCAAACCTGGCAAAGTCACATATTTATGTGCCATCCTGGAGGAGTTGGACTGCCTGTGCAACCACTATAGGGTCCAGGTATTGACTCATGCTACCAGTAGCGACACTGATCCTAGCCAAATGCAAAACTAGTGAAAAACTGTCAGAAAAGATTAGTATTTTCGGATTTTTCCCCATCGAGATCTGATGTGTTTTCAAAATGTTCCTTTACATTTTTGAGCAGTGCATCTATCATACATGTAATACTTAACTGCTCTGTGCAATTGTTTTGCACAGAGCAGCCCAGATCCTCCTCTCTACTGGTACTCCTGGCCTGCCCCCTCCGCCGAGTGCCCATCCTACCAAACTGCTTTCTATGGGGGCACACGGGCAGGCTCACACACACAGAGTGCTGTCTTCCAAGCCATTGTGAACTGAGGGAGCGGAGAGAGCCTCGGCTTTTGTGTACATCACTGGATTCAAATTGGGCTCAGCTAAGTAAGCAGAGGTCTGGAGGCGAAGCTGCACTCTTCTTTTTTACTTTCATGGATAGAATGCATAATGATAAACTTTCTACCTTTACAACATCTTTTAGAAATGATCTGTGTGAAATTTTATTTGTGCTTTAATAAGTGAATACATTTAAAAATATTAAAAGTAGAGGTCGACCAATATTTTGCATTTTTTAATTAATCGGCATCTGCCGATTGTGCTGATAAAGAGGCCGATTATATGTTCAGCGCGACTTGCAAAAGACTTCTGTAATAGAAGTCAATGTAAGTTGCCTGAAGTTAGTTGAATCAGTGAAGCGACTTTCCTCCTCTCTGGGTAGTCTGCTAAGAAAAGGTCAAAGAGATGCAAAGTTTATTCTTCAATGGACTGAGCTCTGTGTGTAGAGTTCTCAGTTTAACCATTTAAAGACTTAGGCCCCTTTCACATGGACGATCCGCTCAGGCCTGCCTGTCAGTTTTTCAGGCTGACCTGAACGGATGCTCCATAGAGGTCTATGGAGCGTCGGATGTCAGCGGTGACAAGTCTGCTGACATCCGACCAGCTCCGATCCGAAAAAGTGTGACGGAGGAAAAAGCTATTTTTCCATCCGTCATCGGATGACGACGGACACTGCGGTCCGTCGTCACCCGATCTCCCATAGGGGAGAGCGGCGCTGTGACAGGTCCGTCCCTGCGCAGTGTGCAGAGATGGATCTGTCATCTTCCTGCTCAGCAGAGATCGCTCCGGCGATCCCCGCTGAGAAAGCGGATATCCACGGGGCGGATCAGCACTGATCCGCCCCGTGTGAAAGGACCCTAAATCTTTTCTGACACTTGTTGCTTACAAGTAAAAATCCTGTATTTTTTTCTAGAAAATCACTTAGAACCCCCAAAAATTATATCTTTTTTTTTTAGCAGAGACCCTAGGGAATAAAATAGCGGTTGTTGCAATATTTTTTGTGACGCGGTATTTGCGCAGAGGTCTTTGAAACACAATTTTTTTGGAAAAAATACACAGATTAAAAAAAAAAAAACAAAAAAAAAAAAAAAACAGTAAAGTTATCCCTTTTTTTTTCGTCCAAAAGTTTTGAGTACAGGCTGTTCCTTCAGAGCTCATGCACTGGTGACATCCCCAGCCCATTTAGGATGCACATTTAGGAGATATTTACTGCACCTATAGGTAAGCCTATAATAAGGCTTACCTATAGGTAAACATAAACCACTGGAGTTTACTCCCACGTAAAGATTGCAAGGGGTTATTATATTACAGATAGGTGCTGTACTGATTGTATCTGCATGGCTCTCTACACTTACAACTGCTGTGTTCACATCCTGTTCTTGCCTTTGGAAATGACAGGTGTGGCTAGAGAAACACACTGAAGTCTATGGAGAGAAGCAAGTAACAGACAGAGCAGCCAATGGGACTCAAGCTGCTGGACTATGTGCACACTTCACACTTCTTCATCTGTTTGCACTCACTTTATTTAGCATAACTGCCCTACACTTATAGCAGTCATACACACCGACCAATTCTGAATGCAAGCCAGTAAACCTACTTGTAGGAGTTTGGCTTCTATGGTGAACCACATAAAAACAGAGAAGAACACATGTTTTTGTGTATTTAATATATAGTTTTTTAAAAAAAAATCTAAATTACACATACAAGTGAACTGATTGGAGGTTTGTTTTGTTTAATAAATGTTAAAATGTAAAAAATGTTCTGTATCACTTATTACTGAAGGCTGCTTTCACACTGGAGCGGGCAGGCTTTGACGGTAAAACGCTGCTAGTTTTAGCGGTGCTTTACCGTTATTGTAGCAGCGCTATTCGGCTGCTAGCGGGGCACTTATAACCTAGCTATTGGCTGAGGAAGGGGTTAAATGCGCTTGTGAAGCTCTGCTGCCAAATCGCATTGCATGCGCTTCAGCAGTGGTGCCCATTCATTTCAATGGGCAGGAGTGGAGGAGGAGCGGTTTATACCGCTCCAAAGAGGATGCTTGCAGGATTTTTATTTTTATTTTTTTATATCCTGCCAGCGCCTCTTCTCATTATGAAAGCACTCGGGCTTTCACACAGAGTGCAGGGGAGCCGTTTTGAAGGCAATTTACAGGCACTATTTTTAGCCCAAAAGCACCTGAAAAACGCCCCAGTGTGAAAGGTGTCTAACTTAGATTTTATGAGATGAAGAGAAAAAAAAAAAAAAAAAAAAAAAAAAAAAAAAACGGCATCATATATCAGCCATCTGCCGCCACAATTTCTAAATATCGGCATCGGCCAGAGAAAAATCCATATCAGTCAACCTTGAAAGATAGGATCAATGCACGGATTCTCAAAACATTGCTAAGTCACACTATAGGGTCCAGCTATCAACCCCTACAGAAGAAAAATGAATCCCGTAAAATAAATTGTAATTTAGAATTTAACTCTTAAAGCGGAGGTCCACCCTAAAGTGGACCTTCCGCTCATTGGAACCCTCCCCCCTCCGGCGCCACAATTGGCACCTTTCAGGGGGGAGGGGGGTGCAGGTACCTGTACAGTACAGGTATCTGCACCCACTTCTGGCGTAGATTCTGCAGAAGGTATGCCCCTTTCCGCAGAATCTACGCCCCTTTCCGAAGGTCCCCCGCTGCCTGCTGGGAAACACACGGATCCCAGAGACAGCGGGGATCATCCTTATTGCGCAGCGCGACTCGCGCATGCGCAGTAGGGAACCGGGAAATGAAGCCGAAAGGCTCCACTTCCTGATTCCCATAGCCAAGATGGCGGCGGCAGCACCCGAGAGACGATCGAGAGATAGGCTTCGGGTGCCGACATCGCGGGCGCGCTGGGCGGGTAAGTGTCATTATTTTAAAAGTCAGCAGCTTCAGTATTTGTAGCTGCTGGCTTTTAAAAAAAAAAAAAAACGCGGACTCCCGCTTTAAAGCAATAAAAGTTATAGTTTTGTAGAGCACAATCAAAACAGGACTGCATTAAAAATAAAAATAAATTCTCTTAAAGAGTGCCCTCTGCTGCAGGCCCTTTGGGAACTCTATGTGAACAAGCATCTGATCCACATTTTTACTGCAGTGACAGCAGCAGCTCAACTAAGGAGTCAAAAAAATTAAATAAATTAAATAAAAGAGGATAGGACTTTTTGGCATTAGTGAGACACATGAAACAACATATTTGGCTTATTCATGATATCTGACCTGTGCACATATCTGTAGTGTTTACTTATCTCTCTCCAAATCCATAAGTGCCCTGCCTTTCTGCTGCTCTGTTCCTTTTATCAGCATAACTTCTGACAAGTTCTCCGACACAGGAGATAAAAGCAGCTGGAAATGTGTGTAGGGGAGACAGAGAGCTTGTCTTTTCACAGCACAGCTCTGCATATTTCTTTGTTCCTCTGCCTATGTGGAGTGGAGTGGAGTGGGGGAGCGGTGTGCCTTATCTCCAATCAGCTCTCACAGTGTTTGCCCAGACTCTCCTCCCACTGCTGAAAAAGAAAGCAATTTCTAACAAGATGTGCACTTTCTAAAGAGTCTAGAAAGCTGAAGATAGCAGATATACATGTAAAACTTATGTAGGGAGATTTGTTTAATCTCTGTGTATCATCTGAGGCTATTCACTTCACTGGGTATAGAAGAGGGTTTACATCCACTTTAAAGTGGTTCTAAAGTTAAAATGTTTATTACCTTAATGCATTATCTGCATTAGAGTAAAAAAACCTTTTAATAGTGGCTTCCCTCCCAGTCCCCCCTAAACACCTGAACCAAATCTTGGTCCAGCACTGTACACAGGTACAGCAGCTCTTCTTTCCTCTCCCGGCTCTCAGGGGCTTGGCTGAGAACAGCAGGAGGTTTTGTCAATGAAAACCTGTGAGCAGAGTGCTGGGGGCAGGCACATGCTGGGCTGTGTGTCTGAACAGATGATCAAGCATGCACAAGTGCTCCTAAGGTAAGAATCGTCCTATGGGGGCACTCTACAAAAACTTTAAGGACCTACGGTATGTACACCTTAGCTATGTTGTCTGTTACCAATGCAGCCAAAGCAGACAGTACATTTTTTTATGGATTGTGGCGCACTGGAGTGCGGTTGTTTTATTAGTTGAATGGGGTGCCAATACACATTTTCCTGCATGTTACTGAAACAAAAATGTGTAAATGAGCCCCAAGTGGTTGGGCTAGTGAACAACATAAGAGTATCCTGCTGGAGTCCGTGACCAATAAGATGCTGAGATGTCTTTTTTCATTCGGGGTGAAGAAGCACACAGGTTACACAGTTCATTTACCTTTCGTTTCCTTAATTTGTAGTCGTTAAGTTCTTCTTCATCTGTGATCTTCTGTTTTGGGGGAGGAGGCAGTAACTCAAGTTCTCTTTCTTTGGCTTCTCTCAGCAGTTGCTCAGCTGTTATCTGCACCTCTGCAGGGGCTTTATTCTTCACCTGCCCAGAGCAAGAAGACATGTTAAACATTCATGTATAGGTACTGATTCATTATTAACTTTATTAGTCTCCCTGATAAATCATGTCAGTGCAAAATAAATCAATGAAGTGACCATGTAACATGTGAGAGTCTCAAACAGTCCCAGTTGGTTGCAACATGGCTGGGACTGGGAAGTAAAGCACCTGCATACAGCGGAAAACCTTGTCCAACCACCATTGAACCCCCCCAATCTTCAAATAAGCAGGCACTGAAAGTACCTGCAATGTGCCTCTCCTTTTCTCTAAAGGCTGCCAACCTGTATCATGTTTAAGGACTCAGCGGCCAGATTAAATTCATGTCTAACCACACTCTGTCTACAGCAGCCCCGACATGTAGAAATTGAAAAGTTAAAGTGTAATTCCAGCCAAATCGTAACCATTTAGCTTTGGAAAGCAAAGGGGAGGATTACAACCTGTATCAGGATTTTTCTTTTCCTGTCTGGGGCCAAGCTGGAAATATTTCCCCTCCCCCTTCTGTAACGGTGAATGTTGTCAATCTTACAAGAAGGGAGGTAACACGTATAGCGGGATACAGACCACAACAAAAAGCGGATGGGGCTCTAGCTTTCCACCCACTCGACTCAACGCATTTTTGTTTGCGGTCCAATCTTCTTGGAGATTTCCACTCACTTCCTGTCTGGCAGGAACTGACAAGAAATCTCCCTAACATGGGTAACAAAAAGCAGTAAAAACCGACAGATTTGAAGCCTCATAGCCTAAATAATTAATTTTCGCTAAGGCAGCCAAAAATTCTTAACCACTTGCCACCCAAGCCAATTCTGGCATTTTTCTCCTACATGTAAAAATCATTTTTTTTTCTAGGAAAAACACCTTCACAAATAAAAAAAAAAAAAAAAAAAAAAAACAATATATATATATATATATATATATATATATATATATATAATTTATTTACCCCAATTATTTGTATAATGTGAATGTTCTCCCAAGTAAATAGATACCAAATATGTCATGCTTTAAAATTGTGCACTCGTAGAATGGCGCCAAATGATAGCACTCAAAAATCTCTATAGGCGGTATTTTAAAAATTCCCCAACTTTCTTACAACTAGCACCGCCCTGCCAGATGTAAAAAAACAAGCGCTTACACCCTAAGACGTGTGTGTATCTTCTGGGGGTATTTTAAAAATGTTTACAGGTTACCCGTTTAGAGTTACAGAGTAGGTCTAGTGCTAGAATTATTGCTCTCGCTGTAACGATCACAACAATACCGCACATTTGCCACTTTTTCCCTCTCCTCTACTTCCTTCTCCCCCACTTTCTTTTTATTTATTCCCTTTGTCACTTTTTGTATTTTCATGTTATGTACACTGTTTTGCACTGTGTGATGAGTAGTGTAGCAGGCCCTCGGGCCTGCCCTGAAAGTCTTGGGAGGGGGTGGACATGGCCTTCTGGCTTAGTTCATCCTCTCTCATGGGGTCTCCATTTGGGGGAGCCTTACTTAGTACTTGGGTGGGTCTGTTTCGGCAGATCTTCAAGAGAAAGGGGTCTGTCTGGTTTCGCCCCTACAGACCATGTTTTAAGTCCCCTTGTCCCTGTCAGGAGCCTAACGCCCCGGGGGATTCAGGGCAAGGCCCTCTGATTTCAGAGGGCTTGTGTACACCCGTTGCACTTTTTTGTGTTTCACTCTTTATGTGTGTGCACATTTTTTTATCACCGGGTAAAGTTTGTGAGTGTGTTTCACACACCATGGGCTTTCAAAATACAAACAAAACAATACCTCACGTGTAGTTTGAACGCCGTTTACATATGCGGCTGCGACTTACGTATGTGTTCGCTTCTGTGTGCATGAGGGGGTGGGGGCACTTTAAAAAAAAAAGTTTTACGTCACTTTTATTCCAATTACAAGGAATGTAAACATCTCTTGTAATAGAAATAGGGCATGACAGGTCCTCTTTACGTAGAGATCTGGGGTCTATAAGATCAAACATCTCGCCTTTATGCTGGAAAGCCAGAGATGGAAAAAAAAAGAAATCCATCTCAAGCTTTCCAGCAAAAAATAAATAAAAAAATTGTAGTGTTTACATCTGCCAGAGGCGGAAGTGACATCATGACATCGTTTTCAGCCTTCGAGGGTCATAGAGATGGCTGGGACCATCGGGCCAGTTCACACCACATGCAGTCCAGTGTTTTTTTTTTTATGCATCAAAAAACGCACGGAAAGTAGGTTATATGGTTTTCAATGGAATAGCTCACACCAGTGGTTGCAGCTCCAGAAAAAAAAAAAAAAAGTAGAACATGTTGAATTTTTCCAGCACTGGACTGGAACACTGTAAAACACACTGGAACACACGTCTTAATTTAAGGGAAAAAAAATAAAAAATGCACTGGCCTGCATCAAAAACACGCATGCAGAAAAGCATCTGGAACACATCCGGACTGCGTTTCTATGGTGTGAACTGGTCCTTCAAGTATGTAGTGCAAGGGTCTGTCTGATTGCATAGAAATTTAAAGTGTTTAGGTTTGATCTCAAATTATATGGTTTTGGGTAATCTAAAGGAAAATTGTCAAGAGAATTGTATAATGTATGGCAGGAATACACCAAATACACCAAGAAAACCTAAGAAAATTTCTGGCCGATTTTCTACTTGTTGATGCCCAGCATGTAATACTCAATATTGATATTGTGAAAAAGACCGATTGAAAAAGTGTGTTGTATCGTTTGCGAACAAACGATATTCTATTCGTTGCTGTGAAGGTCGTCCGTAAAACATGATCAAGCATGAGCCAAACTAGTAGATGACCCCACTTGTACGGGAGACGTCAATATTACATATAAAATCGATTTCTCTTTTTAAAGATTTTTATTTTGATTAGTTAATGTTGGCGACAATTTCGTTGAAAAAAAAAATCAACCAATCACTCGACCGACGAAACAGCGTTGGTTGGCGGATTTTCTAACCATATATTCCTATTAGTGCGTGACCCTACACCAGTGATGGCGAACCTTGGCACCCCAGATGTTTTGATACTACATTTCCCATGATGCTCATGCACTCTGCAGAGTACTGGAGCACTATGGGAAATGTAGTTCCAAATCATCTGGGGTACCAAGGCCTGTGTTATAGTGTCAGAGGAGCCCTCCCCCAATCACCACCCAGTGCCATGTCCTCCAATACAGATTAGAACCCTCAGAGAAGGTGAATATGAGGCGGACAGACAGCGGAGAGCTCCCTATGTGTGTGGCGCACAGAGCGGTCCCCGATTATGGAGGGTGACAAGACGGCCCCGGACTGACCTTGGCCACTTTAGGGATTCGCTGCTTCCCTGCCGCCGTGGACGCCATGATTCCTCCACTTCTCACACTACCCTACCAACCGACAGGAAACCAAACCAGGGAGAACGTTCCACCGTCAACGTGCTGACGTCAAAGCGTACATTCCCCAGGCGCTCTAAATCCCAACACTAGAGGTGAAATATTGCACCAACAATGTCTGCAGCGCTCCAGCTATGAGGGCGAAGACACGGGTTAGGATTGTGTAGAACATGTTAGTAAAAAAAATAAAATGATTAGCAGCACGTAATTTTTTTTATTTTGGGCTTTTCCTAATTTTTCTCAATTTTCAACTCTGAAAAAGGTTTAAATAAAATCAGCGCTGGAAGGAGCTTGGAAGAGCTATGGCGGGCGGCCATGTTTCCGTAGACCAAAATGAACACATTAGGAGAAATAGAAGCCTGCTCTCCTTTCGTGTTGGTTGGGTATGGGTGACGTCAGGTTCTGTTCCTATAGTAACCAGAGCGTCCTGTCCATCGGTCCTGGAACTGGGCTGCCCTGTGTATTTGTCTGCAGTCCGGGAGAAGAAGGTAAGACTACACAGGATGGGGGGATCAGATGTACCCTGACTTCTGGAACGTTCCCAGGTTGTGTCCCTACAATTGTCCATCCTTCTGCACATCTATCACCTTCACTTGAGCTCCCAACTGTCCCTCTTTCCGCCTCATTTGTCCCTCATTTTGGTCTGATCTATATAGTTGTATATAAAATGCACTTTTTATCTTTTAAAACGTGTTTTTCAGTTCTAAAACTTTCAACTGGTTTCTAAATTGCTGCATTTTTAAATTCCAAAAGCCAATATAAAGGAATAGCAGTGGTGAAAAAAGCACCAATAACCAATCTTGTTTTTTGTACAATTCTCCTTTAAGGGGGCGTGGCAAGGGGTGTGTCCTATGCCTGCATACTTTTTTATTCCCATCTTAAAAAGTTGGGAGGTATGCCTTCACTATGAGGGCTCATGCACATGGTTGCAGTGTTTTTTTTTTTTTTAACCACTTGACCTCCAGAAGGTTTTACACTCTTCATGATCGGGGTGTTTTTTACTATTCCGCACTGCGCTACTTTAACTGGTAATTGTGCGGTCGTGCGACACTGTAAACAAATTACATTTATATAATGTTTTCACACAAATAGAGCTTTCTTTTGGTAGTTTTTGATCATCACTGGGGTTTTTATTTTTGCTAAACAAATGAAAAAAGACTGACAATTTTAATCTGTTAAACTGGTAACCTGTAACCCCTCACCCATCAATGGAAAGCCATTCATGACAGTTAAAGCAGAGCTCCACCCAAATAGGGAACTTTCCACTTTAAAGTGGAGTTCCAGGCTAAAATGAAAGTAGGTCTTGAACAAAAGAGCACAATAGTCTCCCCCCCCCCCCCCCCCTCCTCATTTTTGGATGTCTTTTTATTTATTTATTTCAGTAATTTTGTAAGTTTTTTTGTTCTTTTCCAGCTGAAATTCCAGCCAGCTCGTCGCGGCTAGGTACATCATTTCCGCATTTGCATCTGCCCTGCCCCCCCCGCTGCCTTCTGGCATCTGTATGTTTCCCAGGTGATAGGACCATTCAGAAAGTGCAGTGCGACTCGTGCATGCACAGTATTAAAGCAGCTGTGAAGCCTGAAGGCTTGACTGAAGGTTTCCCTTACTTGAAATGCCTGTGCCTGCACCCGAGCCGAGGGACAAATCCGTTTGGGGGGGGGGGGGGGTTTACATTGTGGGATCCCTGGATAAGTAAGTAGCCTAATATTAAAAGTTGATAGCTACAGTATTTGTAGCTGCTGATTTTTACATTTTGTTTTTTAGAGGCTGGAACCACGTTTTAAGACACCCCCCTTCCTGTAATTTTGGATTGGGGAGCGGGTACCTCATTTTGACAGGTACCCACTCCCACTACCACTCCGATCGCCTAGGCAGTCCGAGCGGAAGTTCATCTTCCCCCATGTCTCCTGGTAGTCCTCTGGAACCATTCACAAAGCACAGCATGTCTTGTGCATGCGCAGTGGGTAGCCAGCTGTGAAGCCAAAAGCTGCCCACAGTTGGGATGCGGGCCGAATGTCAGACGGTTTCTATTGAACAGCCTGACATTCGGCCAGTGTGTAGTAGGCTTTAAGTTACCAATGGGGTCCCCCACACTTACTTACCAAAACACTGCACTATCTTGGCTAACTCATTAATACCGTAATGGCTACAAATATCTAACGACTGCTAATTGTTGCTATTTTTTAAACTTTCACAGCACTGTATCCATGTGTCGTATCTTTTTGTTGCAACAAACAATCATGGACACAGTACATGTTCCTTCTTAGTTGATCCAATTGATAGATGTCATCAGCATAAAGTAGGCTTGTGCAATTCGTTTCGTAACAAATCGGAATTCAGCAGAATTTTGCATCTTTCGGACATTCGGATGCATCCGAATAAAAAAATGAATTTCAACTAATATGAAATAAATTATAGCAGATATAACAAATTAATTTGACATGATTCGGTAATTAGTTACAGAACTAATGAAACAAAAGGTCAATTCAAAGTAAATCTTACATGCCAATCAGCTGATTAATTTTGTGCTGGAGGTTGGATTACTGGCAAAGTGCATTCCTGAGAACTGAGTGAGAAGAGTGTTGTATTGTATTTGAGTAGAGGAGAAGAGATATTGTCATTGTGTGTGTTAAAAGATTCAATAAACAAACGACTTTCCAAACTACGAATCATTATCACGAATATATATACATACATAAATAGCGAAACTCAATGAATACGAACAAAATTATAGCGCATATAACAAATGAATTCAACATGGTTCGAAATTCAGTATAACGAATATCGACGCTACAGAAATGATGAATTATCCGAAAACGTATTAATGTAACATAACGAATCTAACAGAACGTAATTATGTATTTTACGAATGACAACGAACCGAAATGAAACAACATTTTCCATTGTGCACAAGTCTAGCATAAAGAATTTCTCTATATCACACCTTTTTTTCCTTTCCCTCGGGAATTTGTAACCAAAATGCCCCCTAAAGAGTACATTTTATATTCCTCCCTAACAATGTGGGATGGAAAGTCATATCATTCATGTCTTGTATAGCTCTCCTATCAAGTGTCTAAAGGAAACTCCACTTTTGTGCAGAAAAAATATAGCAAATAATAAAAAAAATAATATAGCATGTTCAATTGTGACACGAGCCATATTGCAATTTAATTGTTTTTGAAAATCACCTTCCTTTTTCAATCTGCAGCACTGAAATTATCCGGAAAAATCAATGTAATATGGCAACCTGGAGGTATTCTGCACATAGTTAGTATACACAATACCCCCAGAGATGTCATTTCCTGTTTGTTACATATTACATATTTATTCAGGTTGAAAAAAGACAAAAGTCCATCTAGTACAACCAATAAAAGAGAAAAAAATAAAATAAAAAAATCATACAATCCCATATACCCAATCCCATACCCACAGTTGATCCAGAGGAAGGCGAAAAACCCCAGCAAGCATGATCCAATTTGCTATAGCAGGGGGAAAAAAATCCTTCCTGATCCCCTGAGAGGTAATCGGATTTTCCCTGGATCAACTTCACTTATAACTTTCACACTGAGGAGCTTTACATTTAATCATTTTAACACTAAAAATAGCGCCTCTCCTGTCACTCCAGTGTGAAAGCCCGAGGGCAGGACGTTAAAAAAAAGTCCTGCAAGCAGCATCTTTGGGGCGTTTTATGAGCGATGTGTATATATATATTTATATATATATATATATATATATATATTATGTACAATGTGTGTGTTTCTGTAATATAATTGCAGGGAAGTGACCTCTGGCGGGTCACAGAAGCGCAGAGCGGCGCTATAACGAAGGTATTTGGCACAATTATATTACAGAAACACGCACATTGTACATTATATACTACTGTAATAGACTGGATTATAGGATTTTACAAGAATTTAACTCAGTTCACACTGGGGATTCCGGTCAAGCAGGGAGAGAGAGGGGGAGAGAAGACAGCACATTACATGGTAAGACCTACCCCGAAAATAAACCCTACTGTGTCTTTTGTTGCCAAAATTAATATTAGACCCGGGCTTATTTTTGGGGAAACACGGTAGTAATGGATGGCAACACATGAAAAGCGCTTTTGAGCATTTCATAAACATGCGTTAAATGGGCTCTGAGGTAAAGGGGATCTCCCCTCAAAACACATCAGCCTTTTGGAAGGTCTTCTTGTGCTTGGATATAAAGGGGTGGGTCCTGCGCAAATCGTGCCACTCAAATAAAATACACAAATTCAAAATAATATAAATATGTGCATACATACAATGCCGTGAAAAAAAATATAGTCCAAAAAACAGCACGCATAAAAATATATAAAAAATATATAAAAAAATGGAAAAAAGGTTTAATGATAGAACAATAATAAAATGTCCGCTACTCAAGGCTCCCAGAACTCTCACCTTTAAACGAAGTGAATAAGCAAATCAAACAAACTCCAGGATTCTCTTATTTCATTCATAAATAATAAATAATAGCCATCAAGCAATCCAAAGGAGGGATGCAATGATACAATTCCGCCACTAGAAGGCCAGTCCCAGCTTCCAGAATAGCTGAAATGGATCTTCACTTCTATTTCACAGTGTATGGCTCAAAATAAGAGAGAGGAGGGGGAGAGAGAGAAACAGGAGACTTCCATAGTGTAGTAGTTTAAAAAACGGCAGGTAAATTTATTAAAAAGCAGTAAAGACTCTCACATTTTAATTGCAAAAACAAGCACAATCAGGAAGAGGGTATAATGACAACTTCCTCCCGCCTTACTCTACTTCCGGTTCGTCCTCTGGCCAATCCCTACGCGTTACGTCATGTGACTTCTTCATTTGTTCCCCATGAAGAAGTCACATGACGTAACGCGTAGGGATTGGCCAGAGGACGAACCGGAAGTAGAGTAAGGCGGGAGGAAGTTGTCATTATACCCTCTTCCTGATTGTGCTTGTTTTTGCAATTAAAATGTGAGAGTCTTTACTGCTTTTTAATAAATTTACCTGCCGTTTTTTAAACTACTACACTATGGAAGTCTCCTGTTTCTCTCTCTCCCCCTCCTCTCTCTTATTTTGAGCCATACACTGTGAAATAGAAGTGAAGATCCATTTCAGCTATTCTGGAAGCTGGGACTGGCCCTCTAGTGGCGGAATTGTATCATTGCATCCCTCCTTTGGATTGCTTGATGGCTATTATTTATTATTTATGAATGAAATAAGAGAATCCTGGAGTTTGTTTGATTTGCTTATTCACTTCGTTTAAAGGTGAGAGTTCTGGGAGCCTTGAGTAGCGGACATTTTATTATTGTTCTATCATTAAACCTTTTTTCCATTTTTTTATATATTTTTTATATATTTTTATGCGTGCTGTTTTTTGGACTATATTTTTTTTCACGGCATTGTATGTATGCACATATTTATATTATTTTGAATTTGTGTATTTTATTTGAGTGGCACGATTTGCGCAGGACCCACCCCTTTATATTCATTATTTGATAGTTTGTGCTCACTATTTTGTCCTGCTGCATTTTTTAGTTAGCATTTGCACTTTATATCACTCAGGCTCTTTTTCACAGCATCTGTGTTTCATTATATCTGATTTTGGATTTTGTTCCACTTTAGTCACTTATTACCACTTAGCGGCGCGAAGGCTGACCACTTTTATCTTCTTGTGCTTGGGACTTGGGCGCTTCAAATACATTATGAACTTTGATGTGCCTTATTGCTGATGTTGTTTTGTGAGTATACCCCTGCTCTTTTAATATAACAAAGCTATCACAAAGGTAATGCGCTAGGTTGGTGCGCCCTCTGTTTCTTGTTTTTTGCAGTAATTTAGCATGATTGGGTGAGTGTTCACAAAAAGCTATTATGTGAATGCAGCCTAAGTATATAGGGCCATATTGCGACCGCTCTGCAATGTAGCATACAGTGGGCAAAATAATTATTTGATCCCCAGCTGATTTTGTAAGTTTGCCCACTTACAAAAAAATTAAGGGTCTATAATATTTATCTTAGGTGTAGTTTAAATGCCAGAGACAGACTATCAACCAAAAATCCAGAAAAAACACACAATACAAATGTTATAAATTGAATTACAGTTCAGTGAGTAAAATAAGCATTTGATCCCCTACTGACCAACTAATTGTAGCTCACTTAGAGTATGTGCTCATGTGGTACACAGATTAGTCTAGTCAATTTAAAATGGTGCTCCTAACGACACCTCGTTATGTGTATAAATGACACCTGTCAACAGGATATCTTTCTTCCATTCAAGCCTCACCATCATGGGTAACACCAAAGAGCTGTCAAAGGATGGGAGAAAGTGCTGTGGTCAGATGAGAACAAAATTTAGCTCTTTGGAATAAACTCGAGTTGCCGTGTTTGGAAGAAGAAAAATGCTGACTATGACCCTAAGAACACCATTACTACAGCCAAACACGGAGGTGGAAACATTATGCTTTGGGGCTTTTCTCTGCTAATGGCACAGGCCAACTTTGCTGCATTGAAGGGCCAATGGATGGGACCATGTATTGTAAAGTCTTGGATGAGAACCATCTTCCTTCACCCAGAACACTGAGGTCGTGGATGGGTCTTCCAGCATGACAATGACCCAAAACATACCACTAAGGCAACAAAGGAGTGGCTCAAGAAGAAGCACATTAAGGTCATGGAGTGACCTAGCCAGTCTGCAGGCCTTAATCCTATAGAAATTTTATGGCGGGAGCTGAAACTTTGAGTTGCCAAGTAACAGCCAAGAAACCTTAAGGATTTAGAGAACATCTGTAAAAAAATGAACCAAAATCCCTCCTGAGATGTGCAAACCTGGTAACCAACTACAAGAAACGTTAGTATGATGTGTTTTTTCTGGCTTTTTGGTTGATATTCTGCATCTATCATCTAAAATATACCTATGATAACAATTATAGAAACTTAATTTCTTTGCGCGTGGGCAAAATCTGCAGAGGATCAAGTAATTATTTTCCCCACTGTATGCTTCCTCACTACCTGTCAAACACCCTCTGAAAAGCGATCCAGGGCAGCAAAGGGCTGACACATGTACGATTGAGCTCTTAACTTGTGAGATGAAGCTGTGCAAAAATAAACACGCTTACATTTGATATGCAGTAAATCCTCAAATTAATCTGGGGATTCTTGTTCAAGTCATCCTATATGTAACGAACAGAACAATCAATATATATTTCATGCATGGGTAAATGTAAAAATTTGCATGGAAATTTTTTTCAGCAGAATTTCTGTCTTTATTATATTTCAGTGTAACCCTCTCCAGTCATCATGACTATCCTGACTTCAGCAAGTGGCACAACACAAGAAGTGACTGTCCGGAGGACAGAATCTCTCGATGTTCATGGTATTTCTGAGCTCAAAACATCGTCCACACAAAGCTTATTTGGAAATGTGAATGTCATATATTTACTGTAAGTTCTTATAATCTTAATGTGTCTATTACTGCATGTCAGTTTGGTTAAAAAGAAGATTGGCGTAGCAAAAATATACTACCCACAGCAAAAAAAAAAAGTTTTAGGGCTTATGTTGACCTTTTAGATTCCCATATAGGTTCCTATAACGGAGTTCTTTAGCTTCAGGCTTTTTCTGGCACTTTTTTTTTATGTAACAATCAGTATTTTTTGCTACCAAATTCCTTAGAACCCCCAAAATTGATCTTTTTTTAGCAGAGGC
The DNA here is from genome assembly GCF_037356315.1 of Lithobates pipiens. Taxonomy (NCBI): domain Eukaryota; kingdom Metazoa; phylum Chordata; class Amphibia; order Anura; family Ranidae; genus Lithobates; species Lithobates pipiens. Next base: position 111,324,235 of record NW_027507758.1, read on the forward strand.
CCTAGAGAATACATTGGTGGGTGTTGCAATTTTTTGTATGCCATGCTGTATTTACACAGCAGTTTCTCAAACGCATTTGTTTTGCAAAAAATACACTCTTTTGAATTTTAATGCAAAAAAACACAATACATAACCCAATTTTTAAAAAAATATATAAAAAAAGATGTTACACTGTGTAAATAGATAGTAAACATGTCATGCTTTAACACGCCCGTGCAACAGCAACAATTTTACTATTCGTAGGTGACTCTTTGAAAGCCTTTACAGGTTACCACTTTAGATTTACACAGGAGTTCTGGAGCTAGATTACTGCCCATGATCTGAAGTTGGTATTGATAGCACACATGTGTAGAACGATTGCTGTGAGTGCGTGAGTGCAGGACTAATTAGTGTGTTCACCTTTGTGTGCAAGCACATGGGGACAGAGGGCACTTAAAAAAAAAAATATATATATATATATATATATATAATTTTTTTTGTTTTTCACTGTCCCTTAAATTTTTTTTTTCGAGCACTTTCATTACTGTCACAAGAAATGAAAACATCACTGGTGACAGCAATAGGTGTGTGTGACAGGTACTCCTTTATAGAGAGATCTGGGGTCTATATAACCCCAGATACCTCCTCTGCCCTTAAAAGCATTTGATCACACCGATCTTGAGTGCTTTTCATTTTTACAAATGGGGCTGTTTTCTTCTGGGGAAACCGGAGGTGTTGTAAGCTCATTGTTTCTGGGTTCCTATATCATAGGCGAAAGCGCCGACTGGTTGATAAGGACTCCCAGTGGGACGGGAGATCCTGGTAAAGTCACGGAAGCAAAAGGAAGCATACCTGTTATGATTGGCTGATATAATCAAAAATGTTTTTCCCTGTGGCAAACAATGTAATGTTTACTGCAGCTATCACATACACTTTAGGTGAAGGGGTGTATTTATAAAGCAGTGAATGGTGACCATCACTAAGCATTAATTGCATCCCTGAAAACCTTTATTTTGACTGGCTTTTGAGTTAAAATGTATGTACCACCTAAAAATGGTAATTAAAGTGTAATTAATTTTAATGATTTAGTTAATTAAATTAATTAATTAGTAATTCACTTTAGTGCATGTGTTCACAAAAAATGACAGGGTGAAACAACACAGTTAGCCTTTCCCATTAGCTTACATTGCCCATGAATCTGATTTATGGGTCCAGGGATTTAAACCGTTGTGTTCTGACAGGGGGATGGTCCCCACACCAGAGCACTCCGATCAGTGCTCTCTGCTATTGGCTGAGAGCGCTGATCTGGAGTCGGTCAGCTGCTGGTTTTCCCAGCATGCACATCCAATAGAAGCCGGCCTAACCGCCGGCTTCTGTCAGACAGGCTGACCTACACATGGGCTGAATGTCGGATGTTTTTTTTTTTAACCGACAAATGTCTCCCAACATTCTGCCCGTGTGTACGGGGCTTCACTGGAACTTGCATCTTCTTAGGCCCCCACACTCTGTGTTGGAAGGCAACATGTTTTAATAACCGCAGTCTTCGATCAGCCAACAAAAACCTCCTCCTCGTGCCCAAAGCCCGGTATAAATCCAAGGGGGATCGGAGATTCGCTGTCCAAGGGCCTCGGCTATGGAATGCTCTACCAATCAACATCCGCCTGGAAGAAAATCACCTGGCTTTTAGGAAAAAACTCAAGACCTTCCTCTTTTAGCAGATGATCAAAGCTCGCCACAGCGCCTAGAGGCGATTCAGTTCGCATTGTGCGCTATACAAGTATTTCATTCATTCATTCATTCATTCAATATCAAATATTTCTGGATTTTTACTGCCTGGTTGATAAAGCCATTTGGCCTATGTTGGAAATCGTCTCGGAATGCCAGTACAGCAATTTTACCCAGCAGGGTGTTTGTAACAAGGAGTCATAAATGGGAACTCATCTCCTTTTTACTTTCTTTGTAAATAAGTGAGATCTTTGTTTGTTCAACCTTCACACTTTGTTTGTTCAACCTTCACAAGCCTTTGGCTTGAAGGGGTTTGTACTGGGGTGATGCCTGGAGCTGACGGTTGGCTTTCTTATGTTGAAAACTGATGCAGCTAAGCAGCTGCTCGGTTGTTATCCCAAGCAGTCTTCTGCGGCTCATCCAGGCTCTTCGATCCCACCGGTAGGCCCGAGCGACCAGCCGGCACATCCAGCAGCTGGCAGGAACCGGCTTTGATTGGGTCTCGGATCTAGTAACCCAGAAGCGATGTCATGACATCGCTTCCGGTTTACCGAAGACTTAAAGTTGCCAAATTCTAAAAAATTTCAGTATTCAAAATGTCAGTATTCAAAACAGCCAAACTTGGCGTTTTGAATGCTTTTAAGTTCAAAGGAGGGATTTGGGGTCTTATAGACCTCAGATCCCCCCCATAAAAAGTACCTGTCACTGCCTATTACTGTCACAAGGGATGTTTACATTGCTTGTGTCTGCAATAAAAGTGATCAGAAATTTTCTTTTAAAGGGACAGTGTAAAAATAAAGAAAATTAAATAAAAAAAAAGGACTTTTTAAGATTTTTTTTCAAAAAGCACCCCGTCCATCTGTGTTTGTGCGCAGAGGCAAACGCATACGTATGTCGCTCCCGCAAATGTAAACAGTGTTCCAACCACACATGTGTCGAATTATATTTTTGCTAAAAATACACTAAAATCAATATTATATAACATGTTTATTGGCTCCCCTCCACCGCTCTCCATCCTGAAACATGCCCTTGTGTGGCCGCAGCAGGAGATGAGGGAAGCCAGCCAAGATGTGGGGAAAAGGGGCGAACAGGGAGGCTTGGAAAGCAGAGGAATGGGGGTGCGAATCTTGGAACTGATCCCCCTGCAGCACAGCAGCAAGGTAGTACAGCTGGCCCTCATGCTGCTGGACAGGAGGGCTCGCGCCCAGAAGTGAAAGCATACGTAAGTCATGCCAGCATGTGTAAACGGTGTTCTAACTACACATGTGAGGTAGTGCCATAATCGTTAGAGCGAGAGGAATAATTCTAGTACAAGACCTCCTCTGTAACTCTAAACTGGTAACCTGTAAACATTTCTAAAATGTCGGCAATGGATATTTTTAAGTGCTCTAACCTGGTAACCGCAATTTTTTTTTTTTAAGGTAATGTAGTTTGTCGCCATTCCACGAGTGTGCACAATTTTAAAGCATGACATAGGTATCTATTTACTCGGCGTAACATCATCTTTCATATTATACAAATAAATTGGGCTAACTTTACTGTTTTTTTTTTTTTTTATTCCTATTAAGTGTATTTCTTCCAAAAAAATTGCATTTTAAACACTGCTGGGCAAATACAGTGTGACATAAAATATTGCAATGATCGCCATTTTATTCTCTAGGGTCTCTGCTAAAAAACATATATATATAATGTTTGGGGGTTCTAAGTAATTTTCAAGCAAAAAATATGGATTTTAACTTGTAAGCAACAAGTGTCAGAAAAAAGCTTAGGCATGAAGGGGTGTTTATTTATATAGCTAACATTGTTATTATATCCCCACCATTAACCTTATCAGAGCTTTGATAGACTAGCGAACTATAGGAATAGATAAGATAAAATATATTTATAATAAATAGGGGAAATCCAAAACCACCCTATATTTATTAAATTTTCACCCTTCTTCAGAGACAGCATGTATGGAACAGTCCATAACTCTGTTTACTATGAAATACCTGGTGATCCTGCTAGTTCCCCTCCCAGCGTGGTTAGTTCTCCCTTTATAAATTTGGGAGCTTCACGGCTTACGGACACAAGGTGTCCAGGGATGCCAGTCATCCTTTTATCCTTTTTAATCCACCCACAGCAGGGTGACTCTACTTTTACTTTTGATATGTGACATTGACAGCAGTTGTCAATCGTCACAAGGAGTCTCGGCCCCCCAGCCCTCAGATCCTGGGAATAACTCTTTATATAGCAGTCAATTTTACTATCACAATGTACATGATATAGGTATTTATCATGATACAAATGTTTTGAAATCAAAAGCATCACATACACTCAAAGTATAATTTGTAAATTTTTTTACAATCATAGTATAATTAAGGGTTATTGAGCTCTAACAGAACAAACAGGTGGCAAGCACCCCAACCTATAACTGACATTTGCAGCAAAGAAGCACATGGAAGGGTGACGCATGTCAAAAAACAACAAACAATGATTTCCAGCTCACTTACCAGCCTGCCTGCAACAAACCAAATTAAAACTGTCTAAAGCCTAGTACACGCTGTCATTTTTTTTTTCGTTCAATCCAGCAGACTGAATGAAAAAAAAAATAAGGAGCTCGGGAGGAGGGCGCTCTACTAACTATGTGATGTTAGTACAGCCATCTCCCCTGCTGAGCTATTGTGTTATGACAGGGGGACTGTCCCCCCGCCAGAACACACCAGTCAGCGCTCACAGCCATTGGCTGCCAGCACCAATCAGATGCTGGTTTTCCAGCATGCCCGTTCGACAGAGGCTGGTGTCCGATCAGATAGTGTCCCCCATCCATCAAGCCCCACCATCCAAGTGGACATAGAGTTAGAATAAAAATAAGCCGAGTGAAGCGAGGCCGTGCCCAAAGCATGGCGAGCGAAGCGAGCCAACAAGGAGCCCTGTTACTATAAGCATCCATATGTCCACTTGGATGGTGGGGCTTCAACCTGGACTCAGTGCGCAGGCGCCGTTCTTCTTCTGAGACTTTCGGAGTCTCCTTGTCCTCTGTACTGCGCAAGCACTGCGCCTGCGCAGTACGGCCCGGACACTATTCGATAGGCAGACACTTTTTGTCAGAACACCGGCCCTTTGGCCGGCTTCTATGGGAAAGGATGGTGTATGCATGGGCCGAATGTTGGCTGGTTTCTATTGAACTGGCCGATACCAGCCAATATTCAGCCCGTGTGTACCAAGCTTAACTGGTTCACGTTAAAACAAGGGGTTTCGCTTGCACACATTTGCAAATACGTGCGTAAGCTGCAGAGGCCATGTTACGGCACCTCAGTGTACTGCAGTCCTAACTCTATACATTTTGAAAGTCTCCAAAGTTGGAGCACATATACAATAATGGCTAGATTAAGGGCAGGTATGCCTGGAGGGAGCCCTGTTCTGGAGCTCTGTTTATAATCATACTGGAATATAATCTATTTGGTGTACAGTTTAGTGAAGAAGCTCACCATGCAACTGTAAGAAAATTCAACTACATACGTGTAACATTTTAATTCTCCTCCTAATTAAATTCCCAGCATTTTGTGCACTGCAGATAAGTTGCCAAATCTGGTGTAGCGCCCTCTAGTTAGGTAGGTGCTAGAGTGAGGATTTTTCTGGAGAGTAGGAAAAATTGGGCAGGCCTAGCTGGCTGGTGGCTAGGCCTGTTTGTTTTATTCTGGGCTGGGAGTGGCCTAGGGTAGGGCTGGGTGACTCACAGGTGGCATCACTGTTGCCTCCCTCTTCTAGAATGAAAGGAGTAGAGGAGAGGAGGGGCTGCCTGGGATATTTTGCGTAGCCTTGACCAATCCTCAACTTGAATTGGCAGGGAGCAGGCCTCCTCAAATACCTGGGGTCAGCCCAACTGGGGGAGTTATCGGGTGGAAGAGCTGGAGTCAGAGAGTTGGGGCCCCCGGGGAGCTCCCCAGTCTGTGGGGGGGGGGGGGTGACCCTGGGCCGGGGCTCGGGTGCATCCAGGAGGAGAGAAGAGATTCTGGAAGGAGAGGAACATGGGAGAGCAAGGAGAGGATAGCGGAAGATAACACTTCGACCGCCGCGTACACACAACCGGACTTTCCGTCAGAATATACTCTGACAGTCTTTCCAACGGCGTTCCGACGGAGTTCCACTGAAATGGACTTGCCTACACACGATCACACCAAAGTCCATTCGTTTAGAATGCGATGATGTACGACGGGACTAGAAAAGGAAGTTCAATAGCCAGTAGCCAATAGCTGCCCTTGCGCCGTTTTGGGTCTGTCGGAATAGAATACAGACAAACGGTTTTCCCAATAGGAATTGATTCCATTGGAAAGATTTAAAACATGTTCTATTTCTAGGCCCGTCATAATTTTCAGACAAAACAAAATCCGCTGGAGCCCACACACGATCGAAATATCCGATGAAATGATTCCCTCTGACCTTTTCTGGCGGAAAGTCCGACCGTGGGGTACTTTGTCGCAGTATGTGGGCTTAAACACCATATAGCAATATGGTGTGACCAAATCCCCATATTTTTTGATAATGTTTTTTGAAAATGTCTAGGTGTTTTAAATAAGTCTTACTGGAAGTAAATGTCTTTTTTTGCATGTGTGCGCTGTAATATTTTGTTCTGTTCTACACGGCATAAGAGTCTCCAGGCATGACAACTGGTCGCACCCAGGGGGGCTGGTGAGTGAGCACTGGAAAGGCACGCCTGAGAGAACTGGAAGATAGCAGTTTGAGATGGATGCAGAACCAGAATAGAGGACTGTGGGAAGGGCATTGGAAAGAGGTCTTTGCAGCCAGGCTGGCTGGCAGGGCCTGAAGAGAGCTATCTGGGAGTGGTAGCTGAATAGAGGTTAGCTAGCACCTGAACTATTTCTACACCACAGGGGCCCGAGGTCACTGCCCACAAAAGACAATTCACTGAGGCTTGGCTGAAGTAGTGTCAGGCCTAACCATGCGGACAGTCTGCAGCAAGTGAAGTGCTGGGGGAGTGTACATGTGTCCAATGACAATGAAAACTGACTTTTTTATTTTATTTACTGTAACGCTCAATCTTATGCCCCGTACACACGAGCGGACTTTTCGACATCAAAGGTCCGACGGAACGATTCCGGCGGACTATTCGATCGTGTGTGGGCTGCAGCGGACTTTGGATTTGCAAAAATCCGACAGACTTTAGAAATGGAACATGTTTCAAATTTTTCCGCCAGAACTTCGCCGGACCCAGTTCCTACCGAGAAATCCGCTCGTGTGTATGCTAGTCCGACGGACAAAAACCGACGCGAGGGCAGCTATTGGCTACTGGCTATGAACTTCCTTATTCTAGTCCGGTCGTACGTCATCACGTTCGAATCCGCCGGACTTTGGTGTGATTGTGTGTGGCCAAGTCCGTTCATTCGGAAAGTCCGTCAGAACTCTGTCACGACTCCGTCAGAACTTCGTCAAAAGTCTGTCGGACCTAGTCCCTCAAAGTCCGGTCGTGTGTACGCGGCATAAAAATAATGTATAGTATAAAAATGTTTTGTCTGATTTCAGGGAAAAATCCAGCCTGGCAGTGACCATCAGTGATGACCAGAACAGAATCATCGCTCATGCTGCTTTCTTGGATTATCCAAGCTGGGATGTGGTGGACCAATCAGAGTGGGAGGAATGGATACACAAACACTATGAGCAGAGCAGTGAGTGCACAGTGAGTATAACCATTGCATTTAGAAACAGCCTTCTAAGAACTCTGTATCAGCCTTCCACAAACTTTTTAATATGGAGGAACCCTTCACAAATAACTTTCTGAGTTCAGGGAACCCCTGCTAATAATTACTATATCTACAGCTCACAGTATATTATGTAAAGGTCATTGGAAAGAATGCTTCTTACATTTGTAGTCACTGGGAAGAATCCCCACTTACAGATAGCCGCTATATTGTTAGTAGTTACTCATCTGAAAGGCAGAAGTTGCTCATTGCTCAAGGAACCCCTACAACCTCTGGAGGAACCCCAGGGTTTTATAGAACTTTATTGAGGCATTTCAGAAAACCAGATTGCAATTTGGTCGGTAGATGGATCTGACAATACAGGCATTAATCGCTGAGAAAAATTACGATTTTTACTAAAAGAGGGAATTTTTTTTTGGTTGAGGGGGTGTATTTTGAATGGGGGCTGTGCTGGGGGGGGGGAGGATTTGGTGGGTGAAATAGGATTTATTCTGAGAGGGGCATTGGGGGAAGGAGGATTTGTCCTGGTAGGGGAAGAGGACTTACAGTATGTTAGGAGGGAGATTGGGATAAGTTCTGGGATGGTATACTCATCCCTTCAACAACCTTTTTCTTACAACCTAAGACCCTATTCATTCACCGCTAGCTCCCTTTAGGGGTGATTGGAAAGGGGCATTATCTGTTTACACAAAACATGCAAACTAAACATACACAAGCAGTACAAACTTCTTGACAATGATATTTACAACTTATCCACATTATTGATTTGCAGGCACCATCCACACCTTTACATGTAGTCAACTAAAACCCAATATCATTTGAATGACTCACTTGTCCATACTAGATTATTGAGCATGTTATGTACTATGCCATGCATGTACCTTGTTACTGAAGTTCATTGTAAAGCTTGTAAAACATTAATAAAATCTTTGAAATAAGTTCTGGGATGGGAAAATGGGGGCATCGTGCTAGGACTGGGGAAAATGGGGGCATCACGCTAGGACTGGGGATTTTGGGGATAGTGGAGGAGGACTTGTGCTGAGGAAGGGGGAAGAAGATTTGTTTGTGGGGGGGGGGTTGTTCTGGGTGGGGGAAAAATAATTCTTGCTGGGGGAGGGTGACTCCTACTATGCTTACACATTCCTGTCCCCTGCATTTTGTATATGAAATATTCCTGATCCTTGAATTCCGTGCATAACATTTGCAATTTGGCTACACCCACTGTTCGCTGCAGCAATCTACCCAAAGGTGTCCCAGGTCTTTTACAATATTAAAGTCTACACTACAAAAAAAATGGTAGCAATCTCATTCTACACTTCACATAACAAATGTTTTTTAAATAGACCCCTTAAAATCGAACTACATTGCATATGAGCACCACAAACTCCCCAATCCATCCATGTCTCCATGCATTATTTTCCTGGGGATCCACTTTGAAAAACACCCCCCTAGCATTTTTAGTCCTGGACATCTTGGACAAGGGCTGATGATTCAGATGAAAAAACAAAAAGCAATGCTGCGCTTGTGTGAAAAAATGAAAAAATCAATTAAATTAAATAAATTGAGCAGCAACAATGTAATGTGAGATGTTACACAAAATAATTAATAGAAAAAAATTGCACTAAGTGTATATTAATGAGTGATAATTGTCCAACAAATGATCCAGATGATCCAATAAGATCAACAGTGAATGTTGAATTAAATTCAAAACAAGTGGTATCCAACAAAATCCTTCACCAAGTGACATCAGCAACGTTTAGTCAAGATGTACTCTTAACCCAGAAGATCCTCTAATTATAGAAGGTCAAACTCGCTTAAGATGTATCTGCTGATAAGGCGTCCAAAAGGTGTACTGCAGGCAGTCCCCATCTCTCCAGCCGTTCCTCCCGCACTCACACAATAGGTGATCACAGCTGCCTTCACAGGATTTCCTCCACTTTGTAACGATCCGCCCCAAACCGATCAGCCTGCTCTTCCTCTATCCTGAGACACTATCTACATTCCCCGCTTCCTTCTCCATGTAGCATTTACTTCCTGGAATCCCTCTGTCCCTAGCTCAGGTATGCAGGCAGAAAGGTGTGCTTAGCTGAGAGAACCCCTCCCACACTCCTCCCCTCCCAAAGACTCCTGGGATGTATGACATCATTTGTCTAGTCCTGGATGCAAGAAGTAACTGAAGAAATGTAAAAAAAAAAATTGGTTCAAACAAGGAAATATGTTATACATTCTATTTACTAATGCTAACACAATAAGTATACCTCCCAACTTTTTGAGATGAGACTGAGGGATACCTGTTAGCAAGCAAAAGTATGTAGGCATAGGACACACCCCCTGCCACACCCCCTTAAAGGAGATTTATACAAAAAAAGAGTGCTTAAACCCACAAGTCCTTTTTTTTTTTTTTACCACTACTATTCCTTTATATTGGCTTTTCAAATTTACAAATGCAGCAATTTAGAAATGGGATGAAAGGTATAGCACTGGGAAACACTTTTTCAAAGATAATTAGTGCTTTTTATATATAGATCAGACCAAAATAAGGAAAGAGGGACAGAGGGAATTTGTTCCAAATTAAGGACTGTCCCTCGAAATCCGGGACAGTTAGGAGCTATGGCATAAGGATTTAAAATAGTCATGTATGCATATATAGTCAGTATGTTGACTGAGAGAGTGAAGTTGCGCTTTAATGTCCCCTTTTGCAGTGAGCCAGGGCCAGTACAGGAGGTGGGCATGAGTTGCTCAGGGCACTGTGGTTTCATGTGGGGGGGGGGGTGCGGTGACAAGATTGAGAGGGAGGGGGGATTTGTGTGGGGAGGGGCAATTTAGGGTGGGCGGCAGGGGGTAAAAATTGCGAGAAGTGGTGATTTAGGGTGGGGGGTATAGGGCAGTGGATGGTGTGTCAGTAGGGCAGTGGATGATGTCAGTAGTGTTTTATTTGTATTTTTTTTTTTTTTTTACAATTAGATTTTTTTTTTCACATCTCCCCTTTGAGAAAAGAAACAGACTGAGGACAGAGATTCCCCAGTCCCTTTCTCAGCACCCTCAGCATGGAAGATGAATGAATAGGAGATAAAGTCCATTCATAAACGGAAGCATAGTAAACACAGGTTACTCTGATCAGTTATCAGAGGGCACAGGAGCGATCGGTAGAGACCAGGGGATCATCCATGTGTGTAGGGTGGGTTGCAGTAGCCCCCCCCCCCTCCCCTTGGGGCCCGTGTGCTGTGAACATCCTGCACACATAGATGATATACCACTGACCTTTGTTGCATACTTTGAAGATGTAAGAGCTGGATGAGGGCTTGTTTAAAGGGTTTTTACTGTTTATTTAGACTATTTTAATACTTTTAATATGTACAGTTTAATCTAAATAAATAAACAAAAAAAAAATCCTCCTTCCTAATAACTATGAATTCTTATTTGCAGCCCCTGAACACACTATTTTTGCACCTTTTTGTGACTAAGGAGGAATTTTCAGTACAGAGCATTCAAGAGATCCTCAGGTAAACCATTTTATTTTCCTGTATATATTCATGACATTTCTGAAATCTCAACCATTCCACCCCCTGTGGTATATATTGCAGCATGGTTGGTAAAGGAAAGCAGTTGTGAATAGGCCTAAATGACTTTCTTTCACTTTGTTTTTATTAGAAAAAAAAAGCAAAAGGTTGTACACATACAAGATATGGCAGAGTACATAGAGAAATGCCTATATGAAGTTTCAACCCTTGTCAAAATAGGGGATAGTGTGAACATCAACAAAATAGTTTTATCTCCAAAGTAAAGTGCAGACGATGCATTAATCAACAAGTGGTGGAAGAGTAATCCCTGATAGTGGTAGGTTTAAAAAACTATCAAAGGAATGTCACAAAAAAAATAAAAAATAAAAAAAGCATAAATAGATGTGCGCCATGGAGAAAGATAAACTTTTCTAGTACAGCTAACTGTGGGAGAGGAGGACCACTTGCATGTTGGAGAAAATAGCTTAGAGGAGTGCTAGGGGAAAAAGAAAAAAATAAGGCAGAGCTGAGGAAAAAAGGGAGAATAGGGTTGGGATCCAGAGGGAAGTACCCCAGAGGCTCATGTATACCAAACTTAATTCCACAACACTTTTATTAAAACTTCAAAAAATGGAATGTCGACCATAATGATGATCATTGATCAAGCCAAGGCTGCCAAAAGTGTAGTGTGTGTATCTTTGAGGATCATCATTAGTTTGTCATTATTAGGCATGTCGTATACACAACTCTTTACCTCTCAAAGCTAAGTGTTGGTGACTTCCACGCCCTTGTAATTGTCTGCTTTGTTGCCATGAAAATGCGGATGTGATGAGTGTACGCTCACGCCAGGTGATGTTTTCTATCAGTTTATGTAGAAGTGCTTCCCAGGGTTTTTTGGGCAAGGTATTATAAAGAACCATATTAACAATAGTGTATACCTGTATCCACAGTTTCTTGACCCTAGGGCATATCCACCAGATATGTTTCATGTCTCCCAGGTCTGGGCAGTCCCAGAAACAAACTGGTGAGTAAGTGGGTAGACACTTTGTTGGCTAGCAAGTTCTCAAATTTTCCGCCAACAAAACTTTGTTGTTGAAAATTTCCGATCACGAGTACACAAGTCTGACGCACAAAAGTTCCCGCATGCTCAGAGTGAAGCAGAAGGAACCGCATTGGCTATTGAACTTCCTTTTTCTCGGCTCGGCGTACGTCTTGTACGTCACCATGTTCCCACGTTCGTAATTGTTGGCCAACATTTGTGTGACCGTGTGTATGCAAGACAAGTTAGAGCCAACAACTTTAGAACAAAATTCCACGATTTTGTTGTAGGAAAGTCCGATTGTGTGTACGGGGAATAATGCGACGGTATTTCGGACGGACTTTTGGCGGAGTTCCGAACGACTTTCCGAATGAACGGACTTGGCCACACGCAATCACACCAAAGTCCGATGGATTCGAACGTGATAACGTACGACCGGACTAGAATAAGGAAGTTCATAGCCAGCAGCCAATAGCTGCCCTAGCATCGGTTTTTGTCCGTCGGACTAGCATACACATGAGCGGATTTCTCTATAGGAACTGGGTCCGGCGGAAAAATTTGAAACATATCCTATTTCTAAAATCCATCAGATTTTTGGACAGCAAAGGTCTGATGGAGCCCACACACGATCAAATTGTCTGCCGGATTCGTTCCGCCGGACCTTTGCTGTCAAAGTCCGGTCGTGTGTACGCGGCATAAGAGTTGTCTTGCTCTGGTGAAGATGACTGTGAAACATTAAAAAAAAAGTGCGGAAACATTTTGAAGTACCCTCATATAAATAATAAACCCTGCTGGTATTTCCAAATCAGGAAAGGAGACGGTTACACTAGTCAATGTGTATTGTCCAGTTGTGCAGGAATAATGTCCCATATAAACTTTTCATCAGTATTCTGATGGTTCTGCAGAAGTACTACTCAAGCCTTTACACATCCTACACTTTGAGAAACCAAGATGGTGTGCGATATATTGTTAAACTGAATAAAAGTTGCAAATAATCATACAATTTATAATCCTGCTTCTTGACTTTAGTGTCGGATTTTCACATTCATGACTTCTTTTACAAGTCAACTTACACCATGATCAAATCTATAAAAAATTGTCATGTTCAAAGGCCGATCAGAATGAGAACAGAATAGATGGCCTATAACAACTAGCTTGCACTGATATCAGTGAAGTCCGCAACAAAAATGTTGCTATGGGAGCAGCTTAATGAAAGAAAAAAAATCATCACAGAGTTTCCAAAATCTAAGCAAAATTAGTATCAAAGGAAATTACCAACCCTCTAAAAACATGACAGAATCAATCTGAATCTGATAAACATTACTATATTCAAATATGTGTACCCTCAGAATGTATAATTCATGAAAGATCTTCAGAGGGTTATTTTCAGTGTCTCCTAGCTCACCTTTTTAATCTCCATATGTATACACTTGACAGAACACATTGTACTGTCTCTATGGGAGAGGAACATCTGTTGCAATATTTGCTTTTGTTCCATGTCTGAAGCACTTGTCCCTATCATGCATTATGTGACATTTTCCTGTGTAATTTCGTTTTCTTAGAATAAACAATCCATGGCACAATTAAATCTTATATGAAAGGCATGTACCATTGTTAGTCACACAGACCCAGCTACTGATTTTAACTCCATCACTGGAACTTTTAAAGGCCAAGTCCTCTCCTGATGTATTTGCATTTTAGAGTAGTTGTTGACCAAAACCTCATGTATTTTTTTTTTTTTATACATTTATTTCTTAAAGGTATATACAGTATATGTGAATATATATAGTACTTTACATATTGTACATTCATTCATTAATCCCTGTCCTCGAGGAAATTACAACCTAAGGTCCCTACATTACTTGTATATATACACATAGATGGCCAATTTTGTCAGGAGCCAATTACCTAGCAAGTAATCCTAGGAGTGTTGGGGAAAACCATGCAAGTACAGGTAAACGCCTTTAGTAAGGTAGTGTCCTGGTTGGGATTCAACTTGAGGGCCTATCACTGCAAGGTAGAAGTGGTAACCATTAAGCCACTAATGGCCAAAATGAACTGCACTCCTGTGATCAACAGAAGAAGTACAGCCAGACATGACTCCAGATCCCACAAGAAGAGGAAGGTCATGACATAAAGAGGATTCATGTGTGGGATGATTGGTCACTCACACATGTCAGCACTTGGTACTGCTCTTCGGTTTTCCTATTGGGGTGCCATGTCTACCCCCCACACCTCCCAAGCCAGACACCTGGTGGTGGTTTCTATTTGGATGTATTATCCTAGATTGCTATATATCTAATTTATTTTACAATGGGCATCTTCTCCTGAATAAGAAAGATTATTGCCGCAAAACGCATTGAGCTAAAGGATTTACCCATCATTATGTTTTGTCAAAAACTTGAAAGAGTGGAATTTGTATATGTATCATTATATGAATACTATGTTGACTGTATGCCGATACACAGTAGTATTTTAAACAGAAGTTCACAGTCTTTGTGCCCATATGAGCATACGAATATTACAAAATATGAAAAATATCCATCTATAACACTCCCCAAATTAGTATTAAACATCTATTAATATTATATATTATTATGAAATGATATAAAGGAAAGTATCTCAGCATAGCTCTAGCCTTTGGAACATGCCGCTCTAACCGACATACTTTAGTAGGAACATACAGATACAGGATACGATGACTGTATCGAAAGTAATGCAAATGTGGGCAAAACTTTTTTTTTGTAAATTACTTTACGTTGTTCCAATTTCACATGTTGGTAGAGTAGCTCATCCTCTTTTCCTCTATAGCAGCTCTTCTTCTTTTTCATTGCAGGTAAATAATGAAATCCAAGCAGAAGCAACATGCTATCATTGGGTTCTTGAAGAAGGAAGGGTGTAGGCTGCCCAACGTTTCCGTTTTATGTTTGCCGAGATGACACCATTGACAAGACTCACCAATGACAATACATTGCTCTCCTCAATTGTGTCATCTCTGCAAACAATCTGCAGCCTTCTGTGGCTGTCAGACAGCCTGCTCACCTTCTTCATTAATAACTCAATGACAGCACGTTGCTTCTGCTTGGAATCCAAATTTTACCTGCAATGAAAAAGAAGAAGAGTTACTATAGCGCAGGACCCTCCAGCAGTTTTACACCCCTGCTACATGTGAAATTAAGCGACCTATGTTGGTTAATAAAAAATGCTATTCCCACTTTGGCAAGACTTTTGGCACAACCCTCGTATCTGTATGTTCCTATTTTTTTTTCGCAGGGTGCCATACATGTTCCAAAGGCTGGAGCTAAGCTGAGATAGTTTAATTTATATAAATATGTAACAATATATATAAAAAATTGATGTTTAAGATTAAATATACAAGTTTTCTAGAGGGCTATTTTTTATATTTTGTCTTGGCTCCTCTTGTAATATCCATGTTGCTCATATGCCAACAAAGTCTTTAATTCTGCTTAAAATGTATGCATTATTTTTGGTTCAGCCCTCATATTATAGACAGTTGAGCTCTCAAGGTATTGGCTGGGGGCTTTTGTGAGACAAATACCACAAACTTGTCCAATAATAATATTTCTTTTACATTCACAGATCTGCATTTAATGCAGTTGCAGATTTGCACTTTATTTGCCTAGTCGTACCGAGCAACGTTACTCTATGTAAGTATCACTTTATCCTATTTCATCCTATTTCATCCTATTTCTAATTTGGAAATTACACTAAAAACATTTTCTGACTTACTAGAACAATACAAATTATTTTTGCCTTCAATTCCTGAAAAAAGCCTAAATTGCCTATTATTGTATACCTTCTCACCTATTGCATTACTTTAAAGGTGCAGGCTGACCAAAAGAGATCTGTTTCTCCATCCATGCTAAATGGTGTGGATGGACAAATATCCCCTGCTGGCTTTTGTATTCCCATAACTGGTACCTGCCGCTGTCAGAATACCAGATCATTGGCTTAATCTGATTGGATGCCTTCACTGTTTGGCTGAATAATTTACCTTTAGCTGCTTTGACAAAACTCCAAAGAACAATTGACCTTTGTTGAGTTGGATGGTGTTAACAGGGACATCCATGTCCTAAATGTTTGCTCAAGCCAAAACTTGAGCCATGTATATATCATATAGCCATGAGTATATATCTAAAGTCAAACTTTTTTTTATTAGGATAGAGCATGGATTGGTTAAAACCACTGTCAAGTTTTGTTTTTGTCTATGGCCAAACAAAATTCTAGTTTCCTTTTCTGCCACAGATCAGTAGATGAAACCTGGTTGATCACTGTGACTAAAATAAATTTTTGTTCCTTTTTCTTCTCTTAGATTTTTTTTTTTTTTATATAAATAGCCCTCTCAAAGCAGACTTTGCATCAAGATTTTCGTATTCACTAGTACTCCGTGTAAAAATGCTGCACTGCACCTTATGATAGCAACATATATTATTATTATTATTACTATACACAATTTATATAGCGCCAACAGTTTACGCAGGGCTTTACAATGTAGAGGGGGGACAGCACAATTACAGCATATATACCATGTAGACGATGCAACCATTTTTATTGCAATTGTTCCTAACCATTGAAATACAAAATAATTAAATTTTACATGTAGTATATGGAATATTAATTTTCTTCTATATCTTTTTTTATTCATTTTTATTTTTATCTAGCTAGTGAATTAGCAGCTACATTTGAGCCTATGAAGAAAATTGTTGAGATGAGACTTACTGAAGAATATACAGTGTACATATGTCCCAGACACAAATATTCTCCCCGGCTTTTCATCAGGAAAGCAAGGTAAGCATCGTGAAAAATAAGAAAACTTAGCAAGCAATGGACACCTTTACACAGCACAGCAGCACACATGAGCTATATGCTATGTATTGCTTTGTGATGAGGTGTGAATCAGACCCTACTGTTAACCTGCCATGTGGGCTTCAGTTTTGTTCCTTACAGGTTCTGCTTAATAAAACACTACCATGCCCACCAGCGCCCAATTTTAGCAATTCCAATTTGCAAAAATAAATCTCAACACTAGAGGTCACTGTAGCTCATAAAATAATTTATACAAACAATGCTAAGGCATTAATACTCAATCCCACATTACTTGAAAGTTTCAGAAATTTTCATAAAAATTGTAGTCTACAGCAGAACACTAAATTTAACAGAATACAATAATGTTCACATCCTTCTCTGGTTTTATTACACTATATGTTACATACTTGAAAGATAGCAAACTTAAAACGCATCTAAACTCAAAAACAGAAATGTCATATATTGGAGCTTAGGTGTGCTGGAAGCATTAGTTTTCATCATGCTTGACTGTAGGCAAACCACACTTGTCTTTTTTACGCCTCAGCTGTTTGCCGTCACACATGCTTGACACCATCTGAGCCAAATAAGTTTATCTTGGTCTCATCAGACCACAGGACATGGTTCCAGTAATCCATGTCCTTAGTCTGCTTGTCTTCAGCAAACTGTTTTTGGGCTTTCTTGTGCATCATCTTTAGAAGAGGCTTCCTTCTGGGACAACAGCCATGCAGACCAATTTGATGCAGTGTGCGGCATATTGTCTGAGCACTGACAGACTGTCCCCCCACCCCTTCAACCTCTACAGCAATGCTGGCAGCTCTCATACCTCTATTTCCCAAAGACAACCTCTGGATATGACACTGAGCACGTGCACTCAACTTATTTGGTAGGCCATGGCAAGGCCTGTTCTGAATGGAACCTGTCCTGTTAAACTGCTGTATGCTTTTGGCCACCGTGCTGCAGCCCAGTTTCAGGGTCTTGGTAATCTTATAGCCTAGGCCATCTTTATGTAGAGCAACAATTCTTTTTTTCAGATCCTCAGGGAATTCTTTGCCATGAGGTGTTGTATTTCCAGTGACCAGTATGAGAGAGTGAGAGCTATAACACCAAATTGAACACACCTGCTCCCCATTCACACCTGAGACCTTGTAACACTAACGAGTCACATAACACCGGGGAGGGAAAATGGCTAATTGGGCCCAGTTTGGACATTTTCACTTAGGGGTGTACTCACTTTTGTTGCCAGCAGTTTAGATATTAATGGCTGTGTGTTGAGTTATTTTGAGGGAGCAGAATATTTACACTGTTATAAATGCTGTATACTCACTACTACTTTCTTTAGTGTTGTCACATAAAATATATAATAAAATATTTACAAAAATGTGAGAGGTGTGCTCAGTTTTGTGAGATACTGTGTGTATATATATATATATATATATATATATATACACACAATACATTTCATTCTTAAAAAATAGCACCCATGCATGAAAACGCATGCTGCCTGTAAAGTCTTCATAGTGCATAGGGGCGAAAAATGGCAATAGGGTCCCCTAGATTCTTCATTAGAATGATGCGTAATAAAATGGAATGACACAGGACAAAAAGTATTGAACACATGAAGAAAAGGGAGGTGCAAAGAAGCACAGAAAGCCAAGACACCAGCTGAAATCTATCAGTAATTAGAAAGCAATCCTGCCCCTTGTCAGTGCAAATTAATATAAGCCAAGGCGTCACTCAAGAAACATCTCATGAGTAAAAGACCTCTCAAGACCTTTGCAGCTTTATTGTTGCAAAACATACTGATGGCATTGGTTGCAGAAGGATTTCTAAACTTCTGAATGCTCCAGTGAGCACTGTTTGGGCCATAATCTAGAAGTGGAAAGAACATCATTTCAGCATAAACTGGCCACAACCAGGTGCTCCTCGTAAGATTTCTCACAGAGGAGTGAAAAGAATCATCAAAAGAGTTGTCCAAGAGCCAAGAACCACTTGTGGAGCGCTTTAGAAAGACCTGAAATTAGCAGGTACAATTGTTTCAAAGAAAACAATAAGTAATGTACTCAACCGCCATGGCCTGTATGCACGCTCACCATGCAAGACTCCATTACTGAAGAAAAGGCAATGTGAAGCTTGTTTAAAGTTTGCTGCACAACATTTAGACAAGTCTGTAAAATAATGGCAAAATATAGTCTGGTCAGATGAGACCAAAACGTAACTCTTTGGATGCCATTATACACGCCATGTTTGGAGGTCAAATGGCACTGCACATCACCCCAAAAACACCCCCATACCAACAGTGAAGTTTGGAGGTGGGAACATCATGGTGTGGGGCTGTTTTTTAGCATACGGTACTGGCAAACTTTATGTCATTAAAGGAAGGATGAATGGAAAAATACCAAGACATTCTTGATAAAAATCTGGTGCCATCTACCAGGATGATGAAGATGAATCCCAAACACAAGATGATCCCAAACACAAAGCCAAGGACACTTTTTTACTTATTCCCTGAGTCATTCCATTTTATTACACATAACTTCATTTCTGAACTTATTTGTTTTGGTTTCTTTGTATGTATGGATTGCATGAGTTGTTACCGACATGTGGTGAAAATTTAATGTCAATAGCACCTTACTTACGCATTTTATGCGTACACACTTTTGGAATTTCGACCAGCAAAAGACGATGAGAGATTTCATTGGAAAATGCGACCGTGTGTATGCTCCATCGGAATTTAGCTGGCAGAATTCCCACCAGCAAAAATTTGATGGCATGTTCTCAATTTTTCCGATGGAAAAACTTTCTATCGGAAATTCCGATCGTGTGTATGCAATTCCGACCCGCAAAAACTCACGAATTCTCAGATTCAACTGCGAGGCAGAAGCTATTGGCTACTGGCTATTGAACTTCCTTTTTCTAGTCCCGTCATACGTGTTGTATGTCACCACGTTCTTGACGGTCAGAATTTGGTATGACCGTGTGTATGCAAGACAGCTTTAGCAAAATCAGAATTCCGTCGGGAAAACCATCAGAGCTTTTTCCGACCAAAATTCCGATCGTGTGTACGCGGCATTAGAAATATATTTGCCTAGAAAAATGGGGACGTGTTCAATACTTATTTTACCGGCTGTATATATAATTTGTACAAATGGGTACAATGGAAAATCAACCAATGTTGAGTTGGTTGGGGTGTCGTAGATTTATTGCTATGTTGTCGTGCGAAAAAGCTATTTAAATATTTACCAACTTTATTTGTTTTTTCAGGGAGGAAGATTATGATGACATGATGCCAATTTTTATGCATCACAATGATACCCTAAAAGCCACCTATGGAGAGTATTTCCTTGCAGAATTAATCAAAGCTCAAGATGAACAGAACCACGCTGTCGTCTGTGAGGTCAGCTTGATTATCTGTTGTTGTTTGTTGTAATTTATATATCTGTCTGCTTCTTCCACGTTTTTTATGTTTTCATTTTAAATAGGGGAATGTGCCCAAAACTACTGTATCTTTCTTGAAAATCTGCTATAATAAATTAAAAGTAATTTTTTTCTTTTTGGAGAGTATGGAAGGGTTATAACACCTGTCAGTTTTTTTTTATCCATCTGTGCCCCAACTGGGGAGAATTCTCTTCACCTCCTGTTCCATAGCCAAAACAGGAAGTGAGTGGAAATCCTCCAAAGTGAGGGAATCTCTGGTTGTCACCAGTTTCCCCATTGGAAGATTTCTTCTCTATTACCCAAAATTTGGGATTTTCATTCACTTTCACTTTGGATGTTAATGGTAAATATGAAAAGTAAAGAGAGTGAATCTCCCTAGGGCCTGGTTCACACCTATACATTTTTTAGTGCATTTTCAGTTTTGCAGAAACACACTAAAGTTCATTTAACATGGTTTCCTATGGGTCGCATTCACATCTGTGCTTTTCATGGAAAGGGCCAGGGACCTTTTTCTGGTTTTTGGTTCCTTAGGCCTGATTCACATCTATGCATTTTTAGTGCTTTTTGCATTTTGCAGATTTGCACTCAGTCCATTTAACATGGTTTCCTATGGAACACGTTCTGTAGTGCAACTCTGCAAAATGCACTAAAAATGCATAGGTGTGAATCCAGCCTTAGACTTCAATGGATCAAAAATGTGTATTGAAAAAACGCAAAATGCACCTGGAATATGCAAAATGCAACCTACATAGGTGTGAACCAGGCCTAACAGGGGCACAGACAGCAATAAAAAGCTTCCAAGCCAGCTCCTAAAAAGGCCTGTGTTTTGTACAAAAAAAAAATAACATTAAAGGTCCAGCTGACTTCTAGTCTATTCACATTGGGGTTGATTTAGTGAAAATAGAGCGTGAAAAAACTGGTGCAGCTCTGCAAAAAATAAAAATTCAGCTTCCAGGTTTTATTGTCAAAACCTAATTGAACAAGCTGAAGTTAATAGCTGATTGGCTATCATACACAGCTGCACCAGATTTTTCACTCTCCAGTTTTGGTAAATCAACCTGTCCATGTTCATCAAGCCCCGATGAGCAAGACATTTTTTGGCTGGATTCACACCTATGCAGTTTTAGTGCTTTTTGCATTTTGCAGATTTGCACAGTCCATTCAACATGGTTTCCTATGGAACATGTTCTGTAGTGCAAATCTGCAAAATGCAAAAAGCAGTAAAACTGCATAGGTGTGAATCCAGCCTAAGGCTCGATTCACATCTATGCATGTTGCTTTTGAGCGTTTTTGCAGTGCTTTTTGCGGTGCTTGCCGCGTTTTTGGACACGCGTTTTTTTACCGCGATTTTGCCGCGTTTTGCAGGGTTTTTTTTACACTGTGGTTGCTTAGCAACCAGATATATACAGTGAAAAAAAAAAGAAAGAGAAAAAAAAAAATCGCGCCAAAATCGCGGTAAAAAAGCGGTACTTGCATTTTTGATGCAGGTCCATTGACTTCTATTACATGCAAAACGCTGCATTTTGCATGAAAAAAAGTCCCAGACCCTTTCCAAAAACGCAGAGGCACAAAAATGCATTGATGTGAACATGTTCCATAGGAATCCATGTTAAAAAATTTCCTTGCATTTCTGCAAAATGCATCAAAAAATGCGCTAGTGTGAATCAAGCCTTAGACCCCTGGAAAAATGTTGGATGCTCTTTGGATTGCCTCCCTGACTTTTATTGGAATAAAGTTGTATCTTGACCTCTTAGCAGTGGCGTGGCATTTCAATTTCCATTTTTGTTATATACGAATAAACCTGAGAGGTGTTCTAATTCCTCCCCACTCTATCCAAAACGATAAAAAAGTTTTGCCTTTAGTTATACTTTAAGGGGATTTGACCATGCTAGGTATGCTGGCATGACTACACCATATTTGAATCTGGCATCACTTACGTTTTTTTATTGTCCACACTCTAGTGACTGGACATCATTTCTTTCAGGAAACTCAATCATTTGTAGGTGGCAATATTATTACTTCTATGTTTCTTTGTTTGCAGTAGAATGGACATCTCACTCTATAGCAATGCTTCACCTGTTTATATCTGTAGTTTTAATGAACATTTTTAGATGTAGTTTTTTTGAGATGTAGTTTTTTTCTTACCTGAGCCCGATCCGATACAGCGATGTGCACGGGTGCTGCGGTTCCAGCTGCTGTCTCCCTCCTTATTAGACAGATTGATAGCAGCCGGAGCCATTGATTCCCACTGCTGTCAATCAAATCCAGGGACATGGGAGCAGGGGGCTAGGTAGAGTTCTGCTGTCTGTGTCAATGGACAAAGCAGTAGGACTCTGGAGCGAGCCCGCTTGGGTGCCCCCATGGAAAGTGGATTTCTGTGGGGGCATCCGATGAAGAGGAGGGGCCTGGAGTGCCAGCGGGGGACCCCAGAAGAAAAGGACCGGGGCTGCTCTGTGCAAAACCATTGCACGGAGCAGGTAAGTATAGACATGTTTGCTATTTTTATAAAAAACAAAAAACAAACAAGGGTTTACAACTCTCTTAAAGTAGATATGAACCTTAAAGTGGAATTTTAGGCTTATTGCTAACTATGCTTAAACCTGCTCCCATACCCTTCTAAATCCTATTCTAGCTGCCCTGTGAGAGGACGAAATACAGTATCTGACAAAAGTGAGTACACATCTTACATTTTTGTAAATATTTAATTAGATCTTTTCATGTGACAACACTGAAGAAATGACACTTTGCTACAATGTAAAGTAGTGAGTGTACAGCTTGTATGACAGTGTAATAGTGCTGTTTCCCCAAAATAACTCAACACAGAGCCATTAATGTCTAAACCACTGGTAACAAAAGTGAGTACACCCCTAAGTGAAAATGTCTAAATTTGGCCCAATTAGCCAATTTTCCTCCCCGTTATCATGTGACTTATTAACATTCACCAGCTCCGTGATGTCATCATGGAGGAGTGGAAGAGTACTTCAGTGACAACTTGTGAAGCTCTGGTGAACTCCATGCCCAAGATGGTTAAGGCAGTGCTGGAAAATAATGGTGGAAAATATTGACACTTTGTGCCCAATTTGGACATTTTCACTTAGGGGTGTACTCACTTTTGTTTCCAGCAGTTTAGACATTAAAGGCTGTGGGAGTTATTTTGAGGAGACAGCAAATTTATACTGTTATACAAGCTGTACACTCACTACTTTACATTGTAGCAAAGTGTCATTTCTTCAGTGTTGTCACATGAAAAGATATAATAAAATATTTACTAAAATGTGAGGGGTGTGCTCACTTTTGTCAGATACTGTATGTTGCCTCATTGCAGTTGATCTCCTTCTGCCTCTTTACAACCACTTCATTTCTAAATGCATGCAATTCGGCAATGCAGTGGATCACGGCTGTGTATTGTTGTAGTCTCCATTGTAGGCAGGATGATAACAAAGGAGCACACCTTAGAGAGAGGGACAGAACGTTGTAATCTACGCGGCAGGAATCTGTTCCTAATGACAAAGTGCGTCAATGCCACGATAACCACAAGTGATCACTGACTGTGTGAACAGGCATGAATAGCTGCAGCTACCAACAGCCTATCGTTGCAGTGTACGGCCTCACCAGTTGCTGCTATCTGCACGCATCTGTCAATCCCAGCTGATTTCTGCTGCTGAGACTGCCAGCATGGCAAAACGCCAAATGAATGCATCTTACAGTTGCATTCATTTGGACAGTTCCCCACACAGCCTCATCTGAAACAGGCAACCTTCAACACTGGGAGCAGCATCTAGGTTTGGCAGTTTTCATGCAGTGGTGTTGTCTTGGTTGTGTGCTCATTACGAGCATCTAATTTTGCTAGTAAAGTACTTTGCTGAACAGGAGTTTGTACTTAGAATGATATCTAAACCCAAGGACAAAAAATGTATAAATTGCTGCTTACCATTCCTTTAATGTGGTGGTTGCATTCACCTTTTTTCAAACTTGTTAAATTGCACACACTTTAACAGCCTCATAGCAGAATGGGTGACAGGAGCTCAGCCCCAAAGATCTGTCTCTTTTTTTACTGAGTAAAAGGTGCCGTCCTTCACTATACTCCCATACCGAGACCCTTATGGTGCATGTTGCACTATTTATGGTGCATCTCTGCCTAAGATGGCTACTGCAGTATCACTGGGATCCAAGACCCATGCAAGGCACAAGTTTCCCCAAGGTGTCCTTGGAGTTCTTACAAACCAGTTCCCTCCAGGGTTCCCTCTAGTGGCCGTCTCAGCATGACCTGAGGTTGAAATGCAGTAACAACCCAGCAGTGGCCACCTGACCATTCCATCATTCCAGCACAAAGAGGAAGTTACATAGCTTCTTGTGCATCAAGGCCAAAAAAGGAAGAGACACTGACACCACTTTATTGCATTTATTAGTAAGAAGTACAGTCCACTGTCTGGACCGGGTAACTACAGGGAAAGAGTTTTGGACAAGGCACTTGAACCCTGCTTACAGACAGGTTTACTTTAAGTAAACCTGTTGCCAAACTATGGACATTCAAGTATTTATGTGTGTGTAACAAGCAGTAAATAGGCTTTAAAACAAACCATCATTGACCTCTGTAGTGGAAGGCACCCTAGAGCAATTCATCCTAAAAAGTTTGGGGCAGAGTGCCCAGTGGTAACAAGCCCTTATTAATAACTGTGCTTATACAAATACTGTCTATGCATTTAACTTCTGTTCTCTAAAAATACGTGATGAGCACTTACAAGATTTATGTGCTGTACTGCTTCTTTTGTAGTTTTTGCTCTGTTTTTTTTTCTTACCAAATACATTCCTAATAGTGACTTCTTAGCCATATGTGTTTTGCATTTTGTTTTGGAGCTTATTATAACAGAAAATTAGCCATTTGCTTACTAGCTAATTGCAAACAGCAACACAGTAAATAATAGATTCATGTCACAAGCTTCCAGATCTGGAATGGGCAGAAAAAAGACATTTTAGGCAATGACCGTAGATTCTTGCCTCCACAGTGAGCCAAAGCTGATGCCAGTTTTTCCTGCCGAGTATAAAGCTGGCAAGTCCTATTTTCACATATGGTAGATGGATTGGTTAATCAGCCTTTGCTGAGTGTTGGCCTCAAATTACACAATAGCCAAAGAACTGCTACACCCTAGCCTTTGTTCACATTAGGCACAAACCGCCAGTCAGTTTATTTGAGAGAAGGACATAAAGTCAACATTCTTGGGTTGGATTCCACATTTGATTTGTTTCTATTACAACCAGATTGTTACTTGTTTGGGTGATAAACATATGTAATAATATGAATGTGAGAAGTGATTTGACACATTTGTTCTGATGGCCATTGTTATCAGATTTCTGGTCCATTATAACATGTTCCTCTTCAGTAGAGTAGCCCAGTTTTCAGCCATTCATATTACTAGGAAATAATGACGTCACTGCAGCATGTGCCTTATGCTGATGAGATCACAAATGTTGAACTGATAGGGTACATTCACAGGCTATATATACTGTATGTGCTTGTCTGTTTACTATAAAATGGGAATGAGCTTTAACAGAATGCCTAGTCTATGAACTTGCACCATATCCAATGGCAAAGTATAACCAGACAGGTTATGTTGAGGTAGGCCAAAAGGAAGCAAAAAGCTCTTCAATAAACCAGCACAAAACAGCCTCCTTAAACAGAAGACATCTACACATCTCAATTCCATTATAAATCCCTAAAATAAGTGGTTTATTTCTCATTTTAGGATAGTGGGTAAAGTTATGCAAATAAATTATTTATGCCCCTGGGCCAACTGTACATTTAGAACTTACAATTAGCACATATAGCACAAATAGAGGGCAATATTATATGACTGTGTATTCCAAACGGCATACATCTGTTTCAGACTTTTTGGTCATCAACATTTCAGTTCACAGATTGGCATTTGTGCTGGACATGAGACATGCAGATAACTTCTATTTTAGGAAGGTCTGATGCGCTTCACACAGGTTTAATAAAGGGATACTTGGTTTCTTTGGCCTACCTTACCATAACCTCTTCACTTTTTTCTATTTTGTATGACCTCCATGATTTGTAAGGACAACGCCAAGTCTTCTAGGTATGGAATGAACAAGTTGGCAACCTCTTTTACAGTCTGGATGCTGGATGGAGAGTGATGCTCAACTTGTCTCTTCAGAATTTCCCATAGGTGTTTGATAGGGATCAGATCAGAAGACATACTTGGCCACTGAATCACTTTCACCCCGTTCTTCTTCAGAAATGCAACAGTGGCTTTAGATGTGTTTTGGATCACTGTCCTGTTGGAAAAGTGCACGACGGCCAAGGGCACAGAATGATGGCAGCATTTTCTCTTTCAATATAGTCAGTACATCTGTGAATTCATGATACCATCCATGAAATGCAGCTCCCCAACACCAGTAGCACTCATGCAGGTCCACAGAAGGACACTGCCACCACCATGTTTCACTGTAGGCACCATACATTTTTCTTTGTACTCCTCACCTTTGCGACGCCATACAATTTTGAAGGCCAGTCATTTCACAACCACTTTACAACCACTTTACAACTGATATATTTAATCTCTGAGAGTCTCCAGTACTGTGCAAAGGTTTCTGCACACACATTTCCAGCTCTACCCACTTGCAGCAGCCATTATGTTTGATTTCACTCTTGCTGCCAAATTTTATGAAAACAATGAATTGGAAGGGAAGAATTCCCATAGGAACATCTACCTGTCTGCAAAAGTTATGCAAAGTAACTTGTGATTCAGCCAAGATCCACAGTTAACTGAAACACAAAGATTGGGTACACTGACCACATGGAGAAAAGGTTGTTTGCGGGGGTTTCTGGAGTTACACTTAACAGGCCTGTCCACTCAGATTATCTGATATTGCATTTATAGATAGTGTGTTCTGTCGAGTTGCCTGCTGGCTAATTGTATATTTCCATACCATACTTGCTGTCTCTATTACAACCCTCCTTGTAGTGTTTCAACTGTTCCTGTCCATCTTGGGGTGTTCTCACTTCATAGTTTAAAGAAAAAGGGAATCCTTTTACAAATCCTTAGGTAAAAAGTGATACACATAATTATAGCAACCACGAAAAAGGCCTGTCTAACTCAAGTGCAGAGATCTCAGGAGTTCTTTAAGGACTACAAAAAACCCCTAGGTGGTGTTAGTTTCCAGCGTCTACCAAAGACTAGACATTTTTTGGGTGAAATTACCCTTTACATTTAAAAAGAAACAGTAATTATGCTACAATTACAGCTACCCTTCACTTTAATATATATTATTAGACTGATAGTGTTTGTAATCAGTACAGTTATTTTGGCTTTTCATTGTGTAGATATTGTTAACCTAAGTATGTCTATTGTAAAAGCTGTTGTGCTGTAGAAATACTCTGCTGCATTATCTTATACTGGGTATAAGGTCTGGCCCTTTAAAATGACTTGCGCCAGATTCAAAATTTCTGCTGCTACTTTGGATAGCTTTACTAACACATGTGGCATACAGGTAGTTCTAAAAGACATAATTCACCTTTACGAAAAAAACTGCCTACAGGAAAAAAAATCTCCCTATTTGTGGATGATGCCCTACTATATCTACCTGATGCCTCGGGCTCCCTCGATGTGGCTCTAGACATTATAGACCACTTTGGGGTTTTCTCAGGCACCGGGATCAATTGGAGCAAGTCCCTGTTGTTTTCCCTTTCCCAGTCCTCCCCCGGTCCAGTCCCCCCTATCTTGGGTATATAAATTCCGCTATTTGGGGATTGAAATTGAGAATACTCTCTCCTATCTGGATTATAATGTATATCCAGTGTTGCACCAACTGACTCTTAAATGTCAGGCATGGAAGTCATTACCACTCTCCCTCGTGGGCAGAATAAACCTTATAAAAATGACTTTTCCCCCTAAGTTCTGTGTTTCGTAATACCCCAGTCCCTATACCTAACTCCCTTTTCACTAAACTAGACCACATTGTCAGCAATTTCATATGGGCTGGATCTACCCCTAGAATAACTAAATCTACCTTGCAGATGCCACTGTCACTGGGGGGTTTGGCTCTGCCCTGTTACCGTCAATATTATTAGGCGGCGGTCTTATTTGCGGTTCGCTGGTGGTTTGAGCAGGTAAAAACGAATTGAACAGTCAATCTGGAGGCAGCCATACTAGGCTAATACTCAGCCCTAAGCAATTTAGTATTTAGAGGCCTGAAAGCACATGTTAGCATGACCACCCCAATGTGTAGTACAGTCAAAGTGTGGGGTCAGATGACAAAGCTGGTATGCAAACCACATGTAATTTACCCCCACGCCCCACTTTGGGGTAATGCTCGATTACCACACTTTCGTATGATCCCAATGTATGGGCTAGACTTGGCATGATTAAAATACAACATATAATGCCAGAAGGCCATTTGTTGTCATATAAGATATAACATACTAAAAGCCACATTTTATCTACCCTCAGATGTTTTTCTGCTATCTGCAGCTACAACATGCAGATGCAGTCCTATCACAATTCCCAAATGTCCCAAATGTCACCTCCCACCTTCCTGACTTCTTGCAATGCTGATAGGGTCTTGTCATCCCTTTACATCAGAATTTCAGCCGGTAAAAATACACAGTTAGTTACCATCTGGCAGAGAGATATACCTACCCTCAACTCAGAAGATTGGGATAAAGGGGTTCAACAGTACATCTCATTGGTGATATTTGCTAGGGATAGATATATCCAACTCAAGTTTCTTCATAGAGCATATTATACCCCCCAGAGACTCTCTAGGATCTACCCTACACAATCTGACTTCTGCCCTAAATACTTGAGTAACATGGGGACCTTTATGCACGTGGTCTGGTCGTGTTCTCTGATTCAGGAATTCTACTACCCCCCGCTTCTTGTTCTCACCCACCACATACTAATTACCCCCCTCTTCTTCTTCTCCCTTCCCCTTCCCCCTTCATCTTCCTATTACAGCCCCACTTATCCATTACTCCTATTCTTGCTTTCTAAAGTTATACCTCATCTTACCTAATGGTCTGATCCCTTTGTGGATGTATGGTATACACTGTTAAAGAGCTTTTATGTATATTGCAATTTGTTTCATGTAATATGTTAAAATGTGTGCCTTGCCATTTCCTTTTGTATTTGTATCTGATAAATATAAACTTTTCTGTAAAAAAACAAAACAAACAAAAAAACTGCCTATGCAGGTAAGGGGTCTTTGTAGATAAAAAGAACTGCTGTGTAGCTTTGACCAAAGTTGAACAATGTCCTTTATATAAGTGTAGACCATTTAGGTACCTCCAGAAACCTGGCCAAAAAACTCCCAGGAATTGTACCATCCTATCCTGCCTTGTTGCTAGGATTGATTGCTAAGAGACTCCCAGCTGTTACTGTTCCTTTACAGGAGTAAGCTCTCAAACACTGAGCTCAGAGTTACTGGGTCAGGGGGGAGAAAACGCATTTGAGGGGTTATGAAGCAGAGAAAGAGCTTGGATGGATTCTATAGCTAGTAGCAGGCTGTCTGTTGGCCATGGATCCACCTGTTGCCAATTGCAAGGGGAGCAGACATGATGTGGAACTAGTGGTTCTGAATCCCAATCATGCTCCCCTAACCCAGCTAGAAACTCCTCAGCTGCTGCGCTGTCTGTGTGCAGAGCTGCTGATAATACAGTACAGCTGGTCCTGCTGTACTGGGCCCAGGCCCTATCAGTTCAAAAGTGGGGCCCATGCTCCTGCCAACTAGGAGGGTTGTACTGCCTTAGTGACTAATGCCATGTGGATCCCCCTGCAGCACTGTCAGCTTCCTCCCTCTGGCTGCGCTGCAGGGGGATCAGTTCTTGAATCTACGCCCCCTTTCACCTCCTGTCCAAGTTCCCACAGGGGGCACACAGGAGAATCAGGTTAAGGATGGAGAGCTGGGGGCTGCTAAATATGTCATACTGGTACCGATTTCTCCTGTGTCCATTCATCACTGAAGCATAATAAACTGGGTTTACTATGCTTCAGTTTGTGAATGAATGGGAAGCCTCAGAGCACTTCTAATTCATTCATCTGCAGCTGAGGCTGCAGAGAAACATACTGAGGAATCTCTGTCCTCAGTCCCTTTTCCTGTCTTAAATTTGAGACATCAGGGGCAAATAATGAAATACTAAAAAAAAAATGATAAAATTTTTTTAATTAAAAATAAATAAAAAGGGCTTGTTCACATGTGCTTTGCTCTGTAAAGAGCAGTCAGTATTTGGATCACTCTTCAGAGAGCATTTGACAGGTAGTGAGGAGGCATATTACCTCCCTACCACCTGCTTTAACTCCACGGTAATGCACTGCAACCATGTACTTTGCATAGCATCGCGGCTGTGCCATTTCAGCAAAAACTAAATTTGATGTTTTCCAGGGGGGCATCAGTCAGGTAGGTTGTATGGGGTCCTGTGATCTCGAACAACAGACTTGTCTGTGTGACAGCTGCAGTGGCGGGCAGGAAGCTCAGCTGCACTGAGAATGAAGTGTCCAACAGGTACATGGATCTGTCGCCTGCACTGACATTTGTCATGCGGAGTCATGAATTCTCCTTAATATGTTTTTGTAGGTAGACTTAACAGCAATCATCTTATTGATTCTTTCCCTAGGATCATGGCACTGCTGTGGGTTTCATGAGTGTGAGTGATGAGGTCAACGTACAGTTGCTGCAAGATTCCTTTGACCTGGGACCTTTCCATGGTCTCTGCAAGCCGCACCCTGAAGATGTTCTAAAGGAAAAGGAGGAAACAGCCTTGGAGAAAGGTATGACTATCTGCTAGTCCAAAAAATGAACTCCAGGCAGATGTAGAATACACACATTAATGAGGCTCTGTATTGGTTAATAGATCATAAAATATGTACTTTCTTTCTTGCTCTTTGAAGCATTAAGGGGCCCAACAATTCTTATATTGTCAGGTTATACTGATGCCTACAGGAGAAAGAGACACTGGCAACAAAAAACAGGAAAACATCACCAACAACCATCACGCCTCAGTTTTTTTTGTTAGTGTGCTAAGGAGAGTGAATGTTATTTCTTCAGCTCTGCTGTTCTTTGCTCATTTGGAAGATTTTTGTACTCTCAACAGATGCTGGTAGATTCGTACTGGATATGTTAAATCCTGGAAGTCTCTCTAGTCAGCCAATGAGGGCTGGTAGATCCATGCCGTGTGGGCGATCAATAGTGGAGAAGGCTCTAGGTCAGTGATGGCGAACCTTGGCACCCCAGATGTTTTGGAACTACATTTCCCATGATGCTCAACTACACTGCAGAGTGCATGAGCATCATGGGAAATGTAGTTCCAAAACATCTGGGGTGCCAAGGTTCGCCATCACTGATCTAGGTGTTCTGGTAGATCATAAGCTTATTAATGGCACGCAGTGCCAAACTGTGGTTTAAAAAGCAAGTAAAGTCCTTTCTTGTATTAAGATAGATATAGACGCCAGAGAGAGAGATATAATTTTGCCCCTGTACAAATCATTAGTAAGACCTCATCTGGAATATACAGTTCTGAATTTATTCTCTCTTGAGAAGAGGCGATTAAGGGCAGATATGATCAACATGTACAAATACATAAGGGGTCCATATAGTGAACTTGGTGTTGAGTTATTCACTTTAAGGTAATCACAGAGGACAAGGGGGCACTCTTATGCCTGGAGGAAAAGAGATTTAATATCCAAATACGCAAAGGCTTCTTCACAGTAATGCCCTGTACACACAGTCGGACCTTCCGACCACAAAATCCGTTGGATTTTTGCATACTCACGGTCGCACAAAGTTGTCGGAACATCCGATCGTTCTGAATGAGGTGGCGCCAAACACGTACGTCGGGACTATAAATGGGCTAGTAGCCAATAGCTTTCGTCTCTTAGCTTGTCTACACACGATCGGAATTTATGCGATTGGATTTTGTTGTCGGAAAATTTTAGATCCTGCTCTCAAAGTTTGTGCGTCGGAAAATCCGACAGAAAAAGTCCAATAGAGCCCACACCCGATCGGATTTTCCAACAACATAATCCGTGAATTTCTGACCGTGTTTACAGGGCATATGAGCTGCGAAAATGTGCAATAGACTCCCTCAAGAGCTGGTTCTGGCCAGCTCAGTAGATTGTTTTTAAAAATGCCTGGATTCTTTTCTAAATGTATATAATATAATTGGATACTAATATTTATAGGTATAGATGATCCAGGGAATATCCCATTGCCTCTTGGGGGATCAGGAAGGAATTCTTTGCTGTTTTTTTTTTTTTTGCCTTCATCTGGATTAACTGTGGGTAAAGGATTGTGTATATGGGATTGTATGATTTCCCACCCCCCCCTTCATTGGTTGAACTAGATGGGACTTGTGCCTTTTTTCAACCAGACTATCTATGTAACTGAAATTCCTGGTATCTCCAGTCAGCCAACAAGCGTTGGTAGATACATGTTGAATATGTAAAACCCTGAAAGCCTCAGTTCAGTCAGCCAACAGGTGCAGGTTTATAATGTTGTTCTCGCTGTGACAGCCTGGAATTTCCGGAGGTCTTTCCAGTCAGCCGATGAGCACTGGTAGATTAATTCCGGATATGTTAATGTGGTTGTTAAGCCGCTCTAACATCTTTATACTATCAGCACTGTCTCCTAATCCTGTGTCCCCCTGTGTGTATGATTTATAAAAAAAAAATGCAGTATATACCTCATTTCAGAGCGCCACTCGGTGATCACGTAACTGGTCAGCTCCTCTCCTCTCCCCATCTGATAGCTGCAGCGGGCAGGGCTGAGATTCCTTCTCTGACGTCAGTCGGGAGGGGGGGAGGGGAGGAGAGGAGAAGAGAGCCGGCTGGTTACGTGAGCGCAGAGTGGCACTCTGAAATGAGGTACTGTATTTATCGGTGTATAACACGTACTTTTTTCCCCTTAAAATCAGGGGAAAATTGCGGGTGCATGTTATACGCCGATCCGCCGCGATTTCTGTGCGATTTTTGGGCTCTGGGCGGCTTTCAGCTGCCTTTGGCCCTTTTCGCGGCTTTTGGCCGTCTTTGGCCCTTCTTGGCGGCGGAAAGCCGAGTACGGCCGAGGCAGCCGAAAGCCGCCAAGTACGGCTGAGGTGGCCGAAAGCCGCCGAGTACGGCCGAAGGCGGCCAAAAGCCGCCGAGAACTTCCCGGCGCCGCCGAGATACAAAGGACATCTCGGCGGCGCCATTTTTAAAAACAAAAGCTGAGGGGACAACGATGCACAAGGCTGCAATGACGGACAAACTGCATGACGGACAGGCTGCATGACAAGGCTGCATGATGGACAGGCTGCATGATGGACAGGCTGCAATGACAATGCTGCAATGACAAGGCTGCAATGACGGACAGGCTGCATGACAAGGCTGCAATGATGGACAGGCTGCAATGATGGACAGGCTGCAAATGACACTGACAAGGCTTCAGATGGACACTGATAAGGCTGCATTGATGGGCATTTAAATGTAAGTTTTTTTCCTTAAATTTCCCTCCTAAAAGTTTTTTCCCTTAAAATTCCCTCCTAAACTTGGGGTGCGTGTTATACGCCAGTGCTTGTTATATGCCGATAAATATGGTATATACTGCCTTCATTTTATAAATCACACACACAGGGGGAAACAGGATTACGAGACAGCGCTGAGTATAAAGATGTAGATGTTGTTCCAGCAGCAGGAGGGGTGGGGGTACTGTCACTAGATGACAGGCAGAGAGGGAAGGGGGAGAGGAAGACAGACGAGAGAGCGAATAATGTAAACTGACCACAGTGTCAGGGCTCAGCAGCCCTGATATAGCGTGTTCGATTTACAGAGGGGAGGGCATAGCCAGGTAAGATCAGCCAGGTATTTCAGGTGTTACAGAGGGCCAATTTACACAGCACAAGCACTGTGCTGTATAACATGCTTTAAAGGGACATGATCCTTTTCTTTTTTTTCTTTAGGGTAGCACTTTAAATCCTGGAAGTCTCTCTAGTCAGCCAACAAGGGCTGATAGATTCATGCCACAGACTGAAATATCTGGAAGTTTCTCCAGTCATTCAAGTAGTGCAGGTTCCCAGTCCATCATCTGTACTGGTGTCCTCTCTGCAATAGTCCAGCAGTTAGCAGTGACTACCTGTCTGTGTTCCAGTTCATACAGGACTTCGCTATAAAGGTCAGACCAGTATGTGTGGGGATTCCCTATGGCGCTATTGATCCAATGCTGAGGCAGTTTTCATGCCCCTTCTCTGCTAATGAGTGTTATGAGTAACTAGCAGGCATAGGTTGAATTATAGTTCCTCTGTTTGGTAATGAGTGTATTTGATAAAGAAACAACAGCAGCTGTGAATGGACTTTTTTTAGGGAGGTAAAATTCTAATTTTCTTTTGGGCTTGCTTAAGTCGACCATAGATTGTTTGTTTGAATCTCTGCTGGTCCAGCAGAATGTATGGCCAGGCTGAATGTACACAAGTCAATCAATCGATCAACCTGGGTACAACCAGCCTGCTGGATTTTACCTGCAATTATTGCACGCAGCTGCTACAGCCACTAGCAATAATCATTGAGGTTCTCCTGGCGGGGGCGACTTTCCCCACCACCCCTGCTCAATGTGAGGGATCCCCTTATCAACACTGTCTAGTGTTTGCAGGAAAGAAATTTGCTCCATCTATGGCCTGCCTTACACTTTATATACTATGTAAGTTGGCCTCTTGGGGAGCCCTCTTTTTTCTCAGGCTATATTAGAGGAATTGTTTTTTTTTTTTTTGTTTTAATATGCCTACCTTGTCCTTCTCCCTAGCTATTAATGATGAAGCTCTAATGCAGGAAGGACTGCACGCAAATAAGATCCGGCAGTTACTAAACAGCAGTGAATTCAAATGCACCTTTCACAAAGTTCCTAACTACAGTTCAGGCATTTGCCTGTGGTTTAACAAAAATGTAGACAGGTTGACAGTAACGCATATCCAAACTCTTGCCAGTCATCAGACTTGGCATTGCTCATTGACTCCCTCACCATGGGTTGATTTACTAAAGGCAAAAGACTTTGCAAAGTGCACTTGCTCCAGAGCTTAGTAAATGAGCAGAAGCTCTGCTGACTTCCATCATCCAGTCATGTGCAAGCAAAAATGCTGTTTTTTTTTTTTTTTCCTTGCACATGATTGGGTAATCTTTGCAAAATGAAGCCTTACCTCATTTACTAAGCTCTGGAGCAACTGCACTTGCATTTTGAAAAGTGCACAGTCTTTTTGCCTTTAGTAAATCAATCCCCGTGTCAGTGCCATACAGCACAGCTTCTCTGTGATTTAGAGAGTAGAGGAATAATGGATAGTCATTAACATCTCCCCTACTAAATTTGATACAAACACACTGGACTTCTCTAGTTCGGTCAGGATCCACCTAAGTATCATTATTAGATATGGATTCTATAAAGCTCTGAAGAAGGAGTTATTCTGACTGACTTTGACTTGCAGCTATTATAAGCTCTAAGGATTTGTTCCCTGTGGGACAAATGCTCTCCTTCCCGAAGGGGAGTCTGGACAAGGGTTTGGCTCTCAGCACTTAAACAACCAGTTTGCCCTGTTTAATATGTTCTAAGGCTCGTTGGTCTTTCACTTGATTCAGAACTTTGTTCAGGTAATCACCCATGTAGCTTTCCTTGTTTACTCGTCATTGATTCCCAGGAAACTAAATCTGATTCTCTCTGCATTTTCAGAAACCATTGTCTGGATGTGTTTTAGGCAGTGAGTCTATCTATCTCTCAGCCACTACTTCTTTCTGGGAGACTTTTGCACTTTTGCTCCTTAATGGACTCAGCAAGGGTATACCAGCTTCTTGATCTACAATCTCTAGATGACTCTAGCAGACCATCATCTAAACTTATGGTCTTAATGATTGAGTTCCATCTTTTTGTATCAAGGTGCACGCTAGTTGATCTGTGAGTACTTCTTGCTTTTTTTTGGCATTAAAGTGGTTCTAAATATAGGACTCCGGTAAAGCTATTTAAGTGGGGCAGGAGAAATACCCAGAAATGCCCACGATGTCAACAATCTTCTTCTGACTTACTACACATGTTGTGGAAGTGCCCCAAACTAGTTAGATACTGGCGGGAGGTGGTGACCACCATTAATGGAGCTTATCAAACTCCTATTGATTTGGAACCTAAGACTTGCTTATTGGGTGGTCTTGATGAGGAGCTATTTCCAACTGAGACTCTAATATCAATTCGTCGATTATTGTTTATAGCCCATAAACAAATTGCTATAAAACGGTTTTCCCCTAGTATACCTTCATTTGAAGAGTGATTTTTCCAGGTAAATGACACCCTTCCGATGGTACAACAGATCAATCGTAATAGGGGCACACTGAATAAACTGAGAGAACCCTTATTGGGTTTCTCTTGGTTTGTCTCAATGTGATTAACTCGGCAGTGGAGCTGAAAGTTCCCACATGACAAATAGGAACTGATAGCTTGGAGCCTGCTTGACAAGTGATACTGTGAGATATTATGTAGAATTCTTTCAGTGCTCTGCATATCTACCATTATGGTTAATGAAGTGATAAAAGCTTAAAGAGAAAGTAAACCCTGATGAGTTTACTTCCTCTTTCATTCCCTGCAAAGGCAAAGCATAATGGACTACTATGCATCGCATAGTAGCCCATTATGTGTCATTTACCTGACACAGGAGCCAGCGAAGTCGCCGCTGTCCCCTGTAGTCCGCCGCATCCATCTTGCTGGTGGCGTCTCGCAGCTCCGCCGCTGTAATTCGGCGAAGCCGCGATGACGTCACTCCCGCGCATGCGCACGGGAGTCGACACGCGCGGCAGCTCCATTCTTGGAAATGCCGCGCTCAGTGCGCCTGTGCGCCGCTGTCTACGGCGCATGCGCCGTAGACAGCGGTGCCCGTTTTCGGGCAAATATCTCCTAAACCATATAGGTTTAGGAGATATTGCTTGGACCTACAGGTAAGCCTTAATCTAGGCTTACCTGTAGGTCAAAGTGGTTTGTAAGGGTTTACAACCACTTTAAGAGTGCATGTTTTTATATATGGTATTATAACATGTGTATAGTGGATTAGCATTGGTGTTCTGTTTTGTTTTTTATTACTTTGCTTTATTTAATTTTTTTATTTTTGTTAAAAGCTGCTTGGTTGTATAAATATAAAAAAATTCTAATAAAAAAGGATATATATAAAAAAAAAAGTGGTTCTAAAGGTTCAATGTTTTTTTTGTTTACCTTCATGCATAGAACAGGCTCCAGGGGGCCAAGACTCTCATGCAACATCACTGGATCGAGATGGGGCTCGGATATTAGGGGGGCTGAGGGGGGTTGCTGCACACAAAAGTTTTTTTATATTAATGCATGGAATGCATTAAGATAAAATACCTTCTGCCTTTAGAACCACTTTAAGTTTTGCCAGTCAAATCTTCAGGTCTTATTTGTTGCCGTCTTATCTGTTGACATCTGTGCATTAGATCCTTCAGGCAGCTCTGTTAGCCGCAAGCAGTCCCCCGTTTTTGTTGTTTTTCTTGGCTCTGTTAGCCTTGTCGATGTGTTTCCCACCTCTCCGTTGAGCTGCCTTTTGAAGTCCGGGCGCTCTAAAAACTCCTGTGGCCCTCAATGGACTTGAAAGAAAATGGGATTCCTGTACTCACTGTAAATCCTTTTCTTGGAGTCCTAGGAGGGACACAAATCCCTCCCCTCCGTTTATTTTCATGCTTTAGGTACTACTTTCCTATAAAACCTGAAGGCACGAAGGCTGTGGATGAGGTTATCCTGTACTAGCCATTTTTTTGCTGCCAGTGTTTATTAATACTGTAAGCCACAGTATAACCCAACAGTCAAGAATTTCTGTGTTATTCAGTGGACACCAATAAAAAAATGTTATGGTGAGAACAAAAATGCTTTTTTTTATGCAAGCAGTGTAAGTACCTACATTTTGACCCTGGTATAAGCCTCATGCAATTCTATGTACAACAGCATTCAGACTGGGGTAAGCCTTTGTAGCTTGGGTTTTACTACTAAGCTTTCTGATGGCACAGGGAATGTGCATTTTCAGCCTTATTATAGTACAAATGTATTTTTTATTAAAATATGAGCAAGCTTATTTGTAACACTGATACTGATGAGTTTTATTAAGGGGTTTCACCTCAACCTTTTCAGGGATTTGTGTGTTTTGCTTCCAATTTCTGTTAGATGTTCAGAAAAGGGTGCCTGCATTGTAGTGAAAAGATAAAACGTTGGCAATGCTTAGCATTGATATTGTGCAGCTGGTGCTTGCTAGAGATGGATGATTAGAGCTGGCATAGATGCTTAAGCACTAGTGCTGTGCAGCTGGGCTTGGGTGTAGTGGCGTCGTGTGATGTGAAGGATAGGTTTAATACAAAAATATGGAAGCAGTCAAAAACAAAGTCCAAGCCAGCTATTTAAATCACTCTTTCTTCAAAATTTAATTTCTAAATAATCTAAATAGGTCCAGTGTTTATTCTAACTTTTACCCTGAAGCTTGCATTAGAAATGGCCATGGTACATTCCTCTAAAAAACACAGCTTTGTCAGATTTACAAACACAGGTATGGTAGAATAATTACTTGATCATTAACTTTTTTATTGATGATATTGGTTAAGTGCCCAAGTATGAGCTGTATGCTTCTCAGGGTAAAGAAAACCAGGGGTCCCCAGACTTTCTAAAAAAGGGCTAGTTCAGTTTTTGAAAAACATTAGGGTGTCCAGACCATTTCCATTGGGAGCACAAAAGGGCCTGGCATCAGTGAGCGTTAACAATGTCCCAGGCTTGGTGGCCATTGGAATGAAGATATTACCTAGTACCTGTAGTAAGTGAGGAGAGGTATAATGCCCCATGGCTGCTGTCAGTGGGACGAATAGTACCCCATCATTAATGTCAGTGGGAGGTATGCTACCATTCTTTCTAAAGGTTCTTACAATTTCACTTATTACATTTGTATGTATTTTTGTACATGATTACTAACACTACACTGAAAGCATGTACTGTATAGAAAACATGTTGCTATGGCATTTCACGTGGTTAGCAAAGTAAGGCTTCATGTACACCCTGCCTACATTTACCAGGATTTTGCCGCAGTTTTTCTGTGGCTAGCGGTCAAAATGTTCCTATCTTGAATGCAATATTTCCATGTTCAGGACAGGCAGGTTGAAGCTCACCTAAGCGCAGCAGCTCCTCAACTCTGCCAAAAAGCCTTTGTGTACATTGACACATAGGGGTTGATTTACTAAACCACAAATCCACTCTGCACTACAAGTGCACTAAAAGTGCACTTGGAAGTGCAGTCGCTGTAAATCTGAGGGGAAGATCTGAAATGAGGGAAGGCTCTGCTGATTTTATCATCCAAACACATGCAAGCAAAAATGCTGTTTTTTATTTTCCTTGCATGTTCCCTTCGGATCTACAGTAACTGCACTTCCAAGTGGATTTGCCTTTAGTAAATAAACCCTCCAGGCTTTTATAGAGTTGAGTTTGGGAGCGTTGGCAAAAAAACTGCAAGAGTTCCTAAACTCAAGTTTAGTAGTTGCTAGTGTACACAAACCCTAATCTTCTTATCTTGCATATTTAAACATATTTAATATAAAACAGTACTGGAAATAATATCAGTGTAACTGTACACTTATGAGGGTATCACTCGGCCTACTTTGCTTACCTCTCCTTTCACCAGTCTGCCAGTGTTGCGCAATGCATTTGTTAATTTACACATAGAATTCCTTTATACAATTTTGTCTATGGGTCAACTGAACCCAATATTGACATTTTACTCCTATAATGACTTGACACTTTGGCTTAATAGCTTATCTTTTAGAGACTGCAGAAGTGTAGGGTAACTTCCCGTAGTGTAAATGTGCAGAAAAATAAATGCATGTGAAATAAATGAAAATAAATGTTCCGAAAAACCATAATCACATGTATTCTGCATATAATATCATGTGAAAAGTAAGTACACTCCAGCAAAATTGTTTACTTTTTTAATGTATTTGATCAAGGAAACATCTGATCTTCATTTAACAGTGCCTAAAATTAAAAGTTAATATATTCAAATAAAAGCTCAAGGAAAATTCATGTTTTCATTTTATTTATCAGAATTATCAATAGATGTAATGGTGTAGAGTGGAAAAAACAAGTACACCCTTGGCTTCAAAATCTGGTATTCTAACCTTTGGCAGAATTTACTTCTTGTAGCTTTTTTGCATAAATGCCCACCAGCCATGACATGGCAAAGTTTTGATCAGTCCTCAATGTAAAATTATTTCAGTTGCAAGAAGTTTGTGGGTTTCCTTGCATCAACTGCCCCATTTTTAATCCTTCCAGGACATTTCAATGAAATTTGAATCAGAGCTTTGGCTAGACCAGACCAAATCCTGCTTTTTTCATTCTGAGCCATTTCTTGGTAAATTTGCTAGAGTGCTTTGGATCATTATTGTGTTGAAAGACCCCTTTTCAGTTCAACTACAGCTTGTGGACAAATGATCTCAAATTCTCTTTAAACATGTCTACTGTTACCATTAACACACTTTGATTGTCCACAGCACTTGCCTGTTCTCTCCCTATATGTTCAATCCCAAACTGAAGTCTTACTCTAAAATTATCTTTGTACAGCAAAGATTTTTTTTGGTACACCTCCCACAAATGTTAAGCTGGAGCCATCTCTTTCTGAATGTAGATGCATGTACATTGACAACAACTTTTGCAAGATTTACATGCAGTTCCCATGATAACTTTTTGGGATTCTTGAAGACTTCTTATATATAGTTACATAGTTAATCTGGTTGAAAAAAGACATAAGTCCATTCAGTTGAACAGAAAAAAAACCTTAGTTAGACTTACTGGTAACCGTATTTTAATACAGCGCCTGGAGAGAGTGCAGCCCTACCCAACCCCCCAGGGAACACTGCAAATACAGATTACCAATAGCATCACTTTCTTGGGTCTTGGAATGAATATGATTGGTCCTGGGCAAGTTAGCAGTCATCTTAAAACCTACACCAATACTTTATGAGTTACCAATCTAAAGAAGCAGATAGAGTAGACTTCTAGAGTTAAGGCAGTGATCCAGCTTTAGAAAAACAAAGTAAAAAAACTTAGCCCAGTACTTGTAACATTTTTAGAACAGACTTCTATTGCAATACTCCCCTTCAGTCTTTGCTATCCCACTCAGAAAATCCATTCCTCCAGTAGATGGCACATCTTTTTCTGGGTTGAGTGATGACCATTCAGATCACTTCCTCTAAGCCCAGGACACACCCTACATTTCAAGTACTACTGTACTAAACAGTGCAGAACTCCTTTCTCTTTCATTTATTGACGGACACAGCATCTTCATCTTGACCTTAGGTTTATATCGCCCCTTTAGGAGAGGACTAGGCATAAAGTGTTAAAAACAGCAACACTTGCACAGTACCGCCCATGGGGCGGTCTTACTCGTTTTCTTCTGTCTAGTGTAGAAGGACCTGGCTCCCAGTGGGACCATTGGTCCTGGGAATTTTTTTCTTTTTTCTGCATTTTTGATTCCTGTGATCTACAAGCAACAGCTGGGCTGGGTGACAGGCTGGATAATATAGATCCTGGTAGTCTCCCCAGCCTGGCCATCACACGTGAGCAGGCCCTAGCTATGCGCTGGGTCGGCCACGACATGCCCCGTCTGATCCAGGGGTGGCCGGTGAGCTATATGCTCCAGGGCACACATATGACCAGGCTACTGCTGTCTGTGTCACAGTGTGCTGTGGCCAACAGCCACTCCGTACTGCTTGGGTGATGGGTCTGTCTGTGGAATGCGTCCAGCAGTCCCTGCAGGAGGGGTAAGTATGGTTCCACCTGTCTTCGCAGGATGGAGCAGCTGGGCATTCCCTGGGAGGTCGACTAGGGGGTCTTTCACTCTCCCTTTCTTCTCTCCCTGTCCCTTCAATTCCTCCTCATGCTATCGGCCGCTGTGTGACTGGGCACATGGGGCTGCCGTAACCTACAAAAGTCGTTGTTGGTGCCGACTCAGCACTTGGAGTACCTGGGCCTGCTTCTGGACTCCTCAGAGGCGAGAGTCTTTCTCCCTTTGGACAAGTTGCAGACTCTTCAAGCTGCGGTGAAGCTGTTGGTGTCCCTCAGGTGGTCATCACTTCGTTTTTGCATGCGAGTCCTGGGTCTCATGGTAGCCACTTTTGAGGCTTTTTTCAATTCCACACTCGAGTCTTGCAAAAGGTGATCCTGTCCAAATGGGACAAATCTCCATTGTCCCTGGATTGTCTGATTTGGATGAGCCAGCTAGTCAGGGATTCCCTGGTCTGGTGGCTGAGGTTTCTGGCCCTTCGGGCTGGGAAGTCGTTCCTTCCTCTTCGTTGGACGGTGATCACAACAGACCCCAGCCTGACTGGTTGGGGGGGAGTTTGGGGTGTACAGTCAGCCCAGGTTTGCTGGACCCAGGAAGAATCCCGCCTGCCGATCAGCATTCTGGAACTTCGGGCGATCAGGCGTTGCCTCTCCACATCGTCACAGAGGCTACAGAGGCGTCCGCTCAGGATCCAGTTGGACAACGCCATGTCGGTGCTGGCTCTGACGGCCATGTACATTCCGGGCCTAGAAAACTGGCAAATGGACTACCTAAGTCGTCAGATGCTGGACCAAGGGGAATGGTCGCTACATCCGGATGGATTTTGGCTCCTTTGCCTAAGGTGGGGCATGCCAGATGTGGATCTCCTGGCTTCTTGACTAAATCGCAAGGTTCCGAGGTTTTTGGCCAGGTCAAAGGATCCCTGGGCGGACACGGCAGACGCATTGGTGGCTCCATGGGGGCATTATCAGCTGATATATTCCTTTCCCCACTCAAACTTCTACCACGTCTGCTCTTGGTGCTTCAGAAACCGCCGTTTGAAAACATTAGGGAGATTCCCTTATTGACACTCTCAGAAAGTAGTCTTTGTAGTGGCTATTACATCTGCCAGGAGGGTTTCTGAGTTGGCGTCCTTGTCTTGCAAGTCTCCCTACTTGATCCTCCACAAAGATAAAGCGGTGCTGCGTCCGCAGTCTTTGTTTCTGCCAAAGGTTGTTTCGGCCTTTCATCTAAATGAGGACATTGTGTTTCCATCCTTATGTCCTCGACCGTCACACCCCAAAGAGGTGGCTTTGCATTCCTTGGACGTGGTTCTGGCTCTGTGGGTGTATCTGTCTGCTACGGCTCCTTTTTGTAGGTCGGACTCACTGTTTGTATCGGTGGCTGGTCCGAATAAGAGATGATGTTGATGTGAGCTCATCTTCGGATGCTTGCTTTGGCCGCAAGGTTTTGCAGGCGGCTGTTTAAGGTTGCAACGCCTCCATTGAGGAGCTCTAGTTGTTATGGGTGGAGTTATTTTCTTGCTGTTCCCACCCCTCGTTTCTTTGACACTGCTTGGGTCATCCCTAAGGTCAAGATGAAGATGTGGTGTCCGTCAATGAATGAAAGAGGAAATAGGATTTTTGTACTCGCCGTAAAATCCTTTTCTTGACAGACACAGCACCCACCCCTCCTATTTATATTTGTACTGCTTTTGACAAGCTGAGCTGCTGGATGCAGTGTGAGGGGTTATAGCCAGTAGGACCACCCCATGGGCGGTAATGTGCAAGTGTTGCTGTTTTTTACACTTTCTGCCTAGTCCTTTCCTAAAGGGGCGATATAACCCTAAGGTCAAGATGAAGATGCTGTGTGCATCAATGAACTTCAGAGAAAAGGATTTTACGGTGAGTACAAAAATCCTATTATTTTTTTTTTTTTTTTTTTACATACTTGTTTCATGTCAAGTGCCTCTGAAACTATTAAAGCCATTCTATATTTTCAATTAAGGTTTCTTGTAACTTTT
This sequence comes from Lithobates pipiens, assembly GCF_037356315.1. Classification (NCBI taxonomy): domain Eukaryota; kingdom Metazoa; phylum Chordata; class Amphibia; order Anura; family Ranidae; genus Lithobates; species Lithobates pipiens. Next base: position 111,368,276 of record NW_027507758.1, read on the forward strand.
TGCTATATATAATAATAGTACAAGATTACGGTAAAAGGCAAAATTAGTTTTTTGTTTTTGGATAGAATACAAGAAGGGTTTAAACCATCGTCATTTTTTTTTCAAACTGTGTCCCATTTGGAATATTTCCCTTCACTTTAAACTTTAAGCTTTTTTGATAGCTTTTATTGCAAAGCTTAAAAATCCTAAATAAAGAGGAAAGAATAATCTTTATAAACATGTGTGACTTAATGCCCAACATTAGTAACAACACAACATGATATCTAATTATTAAATGTTAAATCTAGTAGGTTCTGACTGAACACTGATTCTTGCTGTAACACGTACTTGTAGTATAAGCCAACGTATTCCTGTGACTTTGTTACAAGATTACAATCTACAGGCATGTGGAGCCCAATAAACTGTTATCATCACTAGACGTTACCAAAATCACAGAAGAAGTGTGACATTCAGCAGGGAAAGGGTTAGATGCATAATTTGTATTTACAACCTAGGGTGCCAATTATGGAAACCGTTGAACACAGCCCTGTCTCAGTCATTTGTTCCTGAGCCATTTACCCATCGAGCACAATAGGCCAACAGCTGCAAGGTAGCCACAGAAAACCTCCTGTGATAAAGCCAGTTTTGTTTCTTTTGTGTAGGGCTACAACTGAAAGGACACAAAACACACCCAGGAAAGTGTGTAGAGTAGTTCTTCTAAAAGAAGAAATTTGTGGAATTTCCACTTGCCTCCCTGTATCTAAATTTCTGTAATTTTTATATACAGTGCTGGGAAAAGGTATTTGCCCCCTTCCTGATTTTTATTTTTTATTTTTTTTGCATATTTCTCATGATTCAGATAAGCACATAAATTCTAACATTACACAAAGATAACCTGAGTAAATCCAAGATGCAGTTTTTCAATTATTATTTCTTTTTATAAGGGAAAAAAGCTGTTCAAACCTGCCTGACCCTATGTGAAAAAGTAATTGCCCCCATCCAATGCTGAATCATGAATGAACTGCGATTAACCACAATTTTTTGGAAAGCTGAGTTAAATTTCGCTTTCCACACCCAGGCCTAATTACCGCCAGACCTGTTAAATCAAGAAATCACATAAATAGAAGCTGTCTGACAAAGTGAAGCACGCTAACAGATCACAAAAAGCCACACATCATGCCACAATCTATAAAAACAAACATGTATCACTCTAGGAAGGGTTTCAAAACCATTTCTAAAGGGTTTGGAACTCCAGTGAACCACGGGGGAGGGGGGGGAGCCATTATCCACAAATGGAGATAACTTGGAACTGCAGTGAACCTTCCCAGGAGTGGCCGGCCTACAAAAATTACTCCCAAGAGCATGATGACGACTCATCCAGGAGGTCATAAAAAAAACCCTGAACAACATCTAAAGAACTGCAGGCCTCACATTCCTCAGGTAAGATCAGTGTTCATGATTCAACAATAAGAAAAAGACTGGCCAAAAAATGGCATCCATGGGATAGTCCCAAGGCCAAAGCCACTGCTGACCAAAAAGAATACAAAGACTCATCTCACATTTACCAAAAAAAATCTTGATTATCCCCAAGACTTTTAGGCAAATATTCTGTGGACTGATGAGACAAAAATGTACCTTTTTGGAAGGAATGCGTCCCGTTACATCTGACGTAAAACAAATACAACATTTCATAACAAGAACATCATATCAACAGTCAGACATGGTGGTGGTAGCGTGATGGTCTGGGGCTGCACCTTCAGCTCCTGACCTCAAGCTCAAGTGCACTTGGGTAATGCTTCAGGAAAGTGATCCAAAACACAACAGCAAGTCCACCTCCAAATGGTTCAAACAAAGCAAAATTACATTTTGGAGTGGCCTAGTCAAAGCCTGGACTTAAATCCAATTGAGATGCTGTATTATGACCTTACGCAGGCTGTTCATGCCGGAAAGCCCTCCACTGTGGCTGAATTAAACAATTCTGCAAAGAAGAGTGGACCATAATTGCTGCACAGCAATGTGAAAGACTCATTGCCAGTTATCGCAAATGCAAGGGTGGTACAACCAGTTACTAGGTTTGGGGGGAGGGCAATTATTTTTTCACATAAAGCCAGGCAGGTTTGGAGAGCTTTTTTGCCTTAATATATGAAACCATCATTTAAAAACGGCATTTTGTATTTTCTCGGGTTATCTTTGTGTAATAATAACATTTGTTTGATGATCTGAGTCATTTAAGTGTGACAAATATGCAAACAAATATCGCTGAGGGGCTGAGCCAGCTGCCAGTCCAGGCATGTAGGCGGATCCCGACTCCATTGTCGCGATCTTGCCCAAGCCTGGATCGGCTCTGTGACATCAGCCGTCAGCACGCTTCAGCCTACTGTCTGCTGAAAACAGTTTGCAGGAGCACAGAACAAACTGCACTCCTTTGCTCCCCAGGAGAAGTGCAGCCGAATGAGTTTTGGCTGTACTTCTCCTTTAAGTACATTACCTAGACGTTTTATGAACATTCCCTGGGTGAATATAGCATTTCCTGACACTTGCCAATGTCTGGTCTTTCAAATTGACTTCACCATTCCCCCTGTTTACAGAGGACTGATGCTATATTCCCTGCACTTTCTTTCAAAATTATTTTATTGAAAACATTTAAGAGAATACAGTAATTAACATAACAGGAACGGAATAACGAGTAAATAAACATCAGCGGACCAAACTATCCGTTACACAAGTGAATATTCATCAAGTAGACAACACAATGGGGTTGATTTACTAAAACTGGGGAGTGAAAAATCGGGTGCAGCTCTACATAGAAACCAATCAGCTTCCATTTTTTTTGTCAAAGCTTAACTGAACAAGCTAAAGTTAGAAGCTGATTGGCTACCATGCACATCTGCACCAGATTTTGCACTCTCCAAATTTAGTAAATCAACCTGAATATTATTAGCGTCACAAAATAGCATTACAACATATAATTCCCCTTTGGAGATTGGAGAAGTTTACAACATTTAGATACTTTAATGCCGTGTACACACGATTGGAATTCTCGTCGGAAAAAGCTCTGATGGTTTTCCCGACGGAATTCGGCTCAAGCTGTCTTGCCTACACACGGTCACATCAAATTCCGATAATTTATAACACGGTGACGTACAACACATACGACGTGACTAGAAAAAGGAAGTTCAATAGCCAGTAGCCAATAGCTTCTGTCTCGTAGTTGAATCTGAGCATGCGTGATTTTTGGCGTGTCGTTATTGCATACACACGATCGTAATTACCGATAGAAAGTTTTTCCGTCTGGAAAATTGAGAACACGCTATCAATTTTTGGCTGGCGGAAATTCGGACAGCTAAATTCCGATGGAGCATACACATGGTCGCATTTTACAATGAAAAGCTCTCATCTGTCTTTTTCTGGCCAGAATTGCAATTGTCTGTCTTTTTCTGTCCGGAATTCCGATCGTGTGTACGCGGCATAAGAGTTTGCACTGCAAGAGTTTGTGGGCTATAGAGCAGAATAATAATGATGTGCGGAGCTGCACTGGAGACTTAAAGGCTTTTTTTTTAGTGCAAGCCCAAAGGCCAAGCTATGGTAACCTAAAGCTCTTGAAGTAGCCAGCTCATTCAATAACCAGTATGGAGCCTATCCTGAGGCATAGCATATAGTGGGGGCAGAAGCAGGCTCCAAAGGAGCGTAAAAAGCTAAAGTGGACCTTCAGTAATTTTTCCAACGTTCCATCTATTAAATCTTCTGCCCTTGTTGTTTTAACTTTGGATAAAAAAAATAATTCTGCCAGTAAATAGCTTATACAGTCCATTTCCTGTTTCTTGTCTGGTCATTGGCCTAGGCTTATGACATCATACGCAGCTCTCTCTCTCACTCTTGAGAGTTTGCCATAAAGGGGGGGGGGGGGGTGATTCATAAAAGGGCGAATTTTAGTGGTGCTATTCAGCCACTAGCGAGGCGGTTTTAACCCCCTGCTAGTGTCTGAAAAGGGTTTAGATCCACCCACAAAACGCCACCGGAGCAGCATTTTGCCGGCCGTATCGAAACGCTGTCCCGTTGATTTCAATGGGGAGCAGCGGTGGAGGAGCGGTGAGTTCACCGTTCCTTCACCGCTCCAGAGAAGCTGCTGGCAGGACTTTTTCTGACACCCTGCCAGCGCACCGCTCCAGTGTGAAAGCTCTCGGGCTTTCACACTGGAGTGAATGGAGACACTTTTTTCAGGTGCTATGCAGGCGCTATTTTTCGTGCGGTAGTGCCTGAAAAACGTCCGCAGTGTGAAAGGGGTCTTATAGCAACGCAGTGCAAAACCGCAAAAAATCATTGAGCAGCCAAATCTTACGGGGCTGAAGTGGTTAAATGCCACGGCCTACCTGAGTATTGTTGCTGACCATGTTCATCCCTTTATAACTAGTGTACCCACCTTCTGATGGCTCCTTTCAGCAGGATAATGCACCATTTCACAAAGCTCAAATCATCTCAAACTGATGTCTTGAACATGCCATTGAGATCACTGTACTCCAATGGTCTCCACAGTCACCAGATCTTAATCCAAAAGAGAACCTTTGGGATGCGGTGGAACAGGAGAGTCTCATCATGGAAGTGCAGCTGACAAATCTGCAGCAACTGCATGATGTTATCATGTCAATATGGACAAAAAATTTTGAGGAATGTTTCCAACATCTTGTTGAATCTATGCCAGGAAGAATTAAGACAGTTCTGAAGGCAGAAGGGGGTCCAATCCGGTACTAGCAAGAAGTGCTAGTTTTAGGGGGTACTAGGGGGTTGGACGGAGAGTATGTATTTTATTGGTGTTGGAGTTCAAGTTTAAAGATTAAATGAAGAGACCTGGATAACCTGGACCTGATTAAATAAGTGAAGAAACCAGAACAGACGTGCCCCTGGGTACCTCCAGTCCTGTGAAGGAGTTCATTATTTTGAAACTCTGTTGCTCACGATTGCTTGTTTCGATTCCCAATTTAGTAAATCAGGCCCTGTGGGTCTATTATCCTCATTACAAAATAAGCATCATAGAAAAGCCCATTTTTTTTACACGGAGCTCTACAACAACACCTGCCTGCGAAAGCCTTCAATCTGCTCCATAAAGCAGTCGCAACTCACCAGCCTAGGTGCCGGTGGGACTGTTGCATTTCATTCACTTCCAATAGTTCTCATTTCAGCAGGATGTTTTATGTTAATATCAAAGAAAATACTCATTTCAAAGTTCAAGTCTCTAATAATCGCCGCATGTATTTTTCCTTCCCAGCAGCTTCATTTCCTTAATCCCTGCACTGTCCACAGGTAGTTATTGTTTTCCTCTTAGAACACCATGTTAAACAACAACGAGTAATAATTAGGTAAAAATCAATTGTAACTATAAAGTCGATATACCATTTATGTCAGGAGATAATTACAGTTATTTGGATGCCACTCTACGTGGGGTCAGGAATTAGTCGCTTGAGAATAGCGATTTCAAAGTACTAAAAAGATCTTTTCGTCTAGGTAACACACTGTGGGCCCTGCTGGTTTCTTCCATACTCAAAACCTAATGTCTTCTGTCTCGCGAAAACGGCTTTTAATTTTCTTATTTATTGAATTTAGGACAATGCTTTTTTTTTACCGCAAGCCGCTGTTTTTTTTTTCCCCACTTATTATAATAACAGTCGCAAGAAGCCTCACAGTGGTATGGGGTGACAAGGGGGTGTTTTGGGTAAAATGTTAATAAGATAATTTGTGGTCTCTTTTTGAAATGTCAGGTTATTTGTATGTAGGTTTAAAAGGTTTAAATTTAATCTAATGTTTGTATTCTTAATAATTAAAGCTTGGCTAAAAAAATTTAATTTATTTTTTGCTCAACTTAAAGGGGTTGTAAACCCTCAAGGTTTTTCACCTTAATGCATTCTATGCATTAAGGTAAAAAATCTCCTGTCACGCAGCAACCCCCCAAGTCCCCCTTTTTACTTACATGAGCCCCGTAATTCCCACGATAGGAACGAGCACACCAGCTCCGTCCGGGGTCTCGTGTTCTGATTGGATAGATTGATAGCAGCGCAATCATTGGCTCCCACTGCTCTCAATCAAATCCAATGACGCGGGTGTCAGGTGGCGGGGCCAAGTCCTGCTGTCTGTGTCAATAAACGCAGCAGCAGTACTCGGGAGTGCGCCCGCACGTGTTTCCTGAAGGAGAGCGCTTCTCTGACAGGGCGCTCAAGAAGAGGAGGAGCCAGGAGCACCAGAAGAAGGACCCCAGAAGAGGAGGATCAGGGCCACTCTGTGCAAAACCATTTGCACAGAGGAGGTAAGTATGATATGTTTTTTATTTAACCGCTTGACAACCAGCTGCCGTCATTTTACTGCGGCAGGTCGGCACAATCCCTCGAGCTGTCGTAGCTATATGTTGGCTTGTGGGATTGGGATCGCAGGCCCGCGCACACGCCCGATGCACTGTGGGGGTACCGATGCTTGTGGCCGATGGTCGCGATGACCGCCTACCACAAGAAATCGCGGGCATGAGAGGCAGAACACAGAAGTGTGTAAATACACAAATTCCTGTTCTGCTCTGTGAGGAGAGACAGATCGTGTGTTCCTAATAGCTAGAACCACGATCTGTCATTTCCTCTAGGTCAGTTCCTTCCCCCACAGTTAGAAACACACACAGGGAACACAGTTAACCCCCTAGTGTTAACCCCTACCCTGTCAGTGACATTTTTACAGTAATCAGTGCATTTTTTTATAGCACCGATCATTGTATAAATTCCAATGGTCCCAAGGATGTGTCCACCATACTGTCGCAGTCCTGATAAAAATCGGAGATTGCCGCCATTACTAGTAAAAAAAAAAAAAAAAATGCCATAAATCTATCCCCTGCTTTGTAGACGCTATAACTTTTGTGCAAACCAATCAATATACGCTTATTGCAATTTTTTTACCAAAAATATGTACAAGAATACCTATTGGCTGTCAGGTCACATTGAGGCGAGGTGACAAATGCACACCGTAGGGATCAGGAGTGCACCGCAAGGTTGTGGACCCCTAGGGCTGACTGCTGCAGACGGGAGACAGATCCCACTGGGGTTAGAGCGTAAGATTCCCTGGGATACGGAGTCTAAGAGCCAGCAGGTGTTCACCAGTGCCTCTAGTGGTGAGGATGGACTTGGCTGCAACTGGCTCCAGGTCACGACCCCCAGGGTCCCCCAGCTCACACCCACAGTAGGCAACAGGAGGATAGGGATAGTGAGGGACAAAGCCAAGGTCGGGGCCACAAGCAGACAGGAATAGTCAGGGACACGCCAAAAGGTCAGGATCACAGACAAACAGGGATAGTCAAGGACACGCCAAAGTCTGTAACGGAGCAACAGAAGAGTACACGGCAGGTTACAGGAAGCTAACACACAAAGGTTGATCAGCAGCGTTGGCCTGCAGTGCACAGGTTAATATGGAGCTCCCTGATAGGAGCTAGGGTGGAGCCATGCCAGAGGATGGATTACAAAAGCAGACAGGTGAGGGTCGGCTGGTCTCTAGATGAACACATGGGAACAGGTAAGCAGACAAACTATTGCATAATCATGACAGTACCCTCCCTCTTACGAGGCCTCCCCCTCCCCCACCTGGGTCCAGGCTTAAAGGGAAACTCCAGATGGAACCTCCTGAACAGACTAGGAGCAAAGACCTCAGATGCAGTGATCCAAGACCTCTCCTCAGGACCAAACCCTTTCCAATGTACGAGGTACTGAAGAATGCCCTTACGGAGCCCGGAATCCAAAACTTGACTAACCTCGTATTTTAGATTATCCTCAGAGACTGGAACCGAGGTAGGGAGAGGACAAGAGCACCCGAGGACTAAAGGCTTCTTAGGAATGGGTAAGGGCATGAGAAGATCAGGAGCCTGAGCAGGGTCCCCCAGACCCCTTAAAGATGAGCTGGGCATCCATAACAGGACCACCAGACTGGGCAGAGGTCAGTGGATCCCTGAGGTCAGGTTGGTTAGAAGGTGACATGTCACAAGAGTCAAGCTGGATAGCTGAAACACAAATAGAATGCAGAGAGCCCTGAGAAAAAGATTGAAAACCCCTCCTGGCCGAATGAGGTATTCTATCCAAAGGATGGATTGAGCCTCTTAAACGGGTTTGAACGGACATAGTAGCAGTAGGGTGAGGCCAGGTCACATAAGGTCCTGAACAAGAAGCAGGAAGCTCATTGGGCATGGGCTGGACTGGCATAACTGGTGCAGAGGCCGACTGAATAGTATTGTCAGGTGTAGCGACCATCTCAATCGCATCACAGGGCATAGGAACTGTGGAACTTGCAGACAAGTTAGCCTGGCTGTGTGTCAAAGGGAGATTAGGGACAGGCAAAGGTAAATGGTTATGCAAACTGGAGTGAATGATCGACTCAGGTTCATAGGTGGGCCCCTCATCCAGAGTACCACATGACCTAAAGAGTGCATCAGTCCGACTATTGCAGGACGCATCCCAGAGATCGCTATATACAGCGGGAAGAGCAGAAGATACTGGGATGGTGGTAACAGGAAGTTTCTCCTTTGGGGTACCCTTGAGTAGGCAGGAAGAGGAACAGGAGGAACCCCAAGCCAGGATCTGTCCAGCAGACCAGTCAACATGTGGAGAATGGAGCCGTAACCAAGGAAGACCTAATATGATAGGAGATGAAGCCTTAGGTAAGACAAGGAAGGATATCCACTCCTGGTGGAGTGTCCCTACTGACATCTTAACAGGAAGAGTCTGGAAGCGGATAGGGCCCCCTGGGAGAACCGTGCCATCAATCGCCAAGACCACCAATGGCGTTGTAAGGGGCAAAAGGTTAAGTCTCATGGAGGATGCAGTTTCCCAATCCATGAAATTGGCAGCGGCTCCGGAATCCAGATGTGCTGAGACCGAACGAGGGGAAGCACCGACATGAAGCAACACAGAAAGGAGAGAACGAGAAGGTGAAGGTGATATTTCAGGGTCTAATACTCCACCTTCCAGATGTATTAGCCCTGAGCGCTTTTCCGGACGAAGAAAACAAGTGTCACGGAAAATGACCTTTGGCCCCACAACAGAAGCATAGGCCCAGAGTTCTGCGCCTAGCGCGTTCTTCGGGAGATAACTTAGTCCAGCCCAACTGCATAGGTTCCTCGGTAGGCAGGGGGTGCTCCTTGGATCGAAGAGAAGGGACTGAGGGCTCAGGCTGCCTAAAGAACGGGGAGTGCTGGCGTCTTTTTTCCAGGGCCCTCTCCTGAAAGCGAATATCGATCTGGTTACACAAGGTGATGACACTGTCCAGATCAGCAGGAAGGGATCTTCCTGCTAATTCATCCTTCACTCTATCAGAGAGGCCATGTAAAAAGGTTGCAACTAGGGCCTCATTATTCCAGTTCAATTCAGCTGTGAGGATACGGAACTGAAGAGCATACTGTCCCACAGACGCGGACTCTTGATGGAGACGTAAAAGAGCGCTAGCCGCTGAGGAGACACGACCCGATTCCTCGAAGATATTCCGAAAAAGTTTCAAGAAATCAGACAGGCTAAAAACCACTGGATCATTCAGTTCCCACAGAGGGGCAGCCGAAGCTAGCGCCTCGCCGGACAGGAGGGATATGATATATGCTACTTTTGCCCGATCGGACAGGAAGTTTTGGGGCTGAAGCTCAAAATGAATAGTGCACTGGCTAAGGAACCCCCTGCAAGCCTTGGAGTCCCCAGAGAAACGGGACAGAGCTAGCAGTAATAATGCATGCGTGGATGCGACTGGTGCGATAGGTGCAGCTGCTGACTGTACTTGAGGCTGCGGGTTCGGGGTTCCCAAGGAAGCCTGTAGCTGCTCGAAGCGGGAAGCCAGATCTTGAAGGAATCGCACCACCTGAGTCTGATGCGATTCTTGGGTCTCAAGTCTGCGAACTAAGCCCTGCAACGGATCGACTGTAGGAAGCGGCACGTCAGCCGGGTCCATGGCTGATCAAACTGTCAGGTCACTCAGGAGTGCAACGCAAGGTTGTGGACCCCTACGGCGGACTGCTGCAGATGGGAGACAGATCCCACTGGGGTTAGAGCGTAAGATTCCCTGGGGCGTGGAGTCTAAGAGCCATCATGTGTTCACCAGCGCCTCTAGTGGTGAGGATAGACTTGGCTGTAACTGGTCGCCACCCCCAGGGTCCCCCAGCTCACACCCACAGTAGGCAACAGGAGGATAGGGATAGTGAGAGACAAAGCCAAGGTCGGGGCCACAAGCAGACAGGAATAGTCAGGGACACGCCAAAAGGTCAGGATCACAGACAAACAGGGATAGTCAAGGACACGCCAAAGTCAGTAACGGAACAACAGAAGAGCACATGGCAGGTAACAGGAAGCTAACACACAAAGGTTGATCAGCAGCGTTGGCCTGCAGTGCACAGGTTAATATAGAGCTCCCTGATAGGAGCTAGGGTGGAGCCATGCCAGAGGATGGATTACAAAAGCAGACAGGTGAGGGTCGGCTGGTCTCTAGATGAACACATGGGAACAGGTAAGCAGACAAACTATTGCATAACCATGACATTGGCCTAAACTGAGAAAAAAAATTATAAAAAAAATAAAAAAAAATGGGGGTATTTATTATAGTAAAAAGTACAAAATATTGTGTTTTTTTCGAAATTGTCGCTCTTTTTTTGTTTAGAGCAAAAAATAACCGCAGGAACCGATCGAATACCACCAAAAGAAAGCTCTATTTGTGGGAAAAAAGTATGTACATTTTGTTTGATTACAGCATTGCACAACCGCACAATTGTCAGTTAAAGCGATGCAGTGCTGTATCGCAAAAAATTACTCGGTCATTCAGCAGCCAAATCTCTCGGGGCTGAAGTGGTTATAAAAAAGCAAAAAACTAGGGTTTAGTAATCCTGTAAAATGTTCTACAATAACCACAATATGAAAGAATATAAAATCCCTTTTGTGTGCACAAAATGTCCTTGTAAACCCAGATATTACCTTGTACATAGCCTGATGAGAGCTGGGGGAGGGACCCTACAGGTTTTTCCACTACAGGCTACCTGCATAAAACTACAGGAGGGGCGGATACAAGACCAGCCATCCTGCACAAGGAGAGAGAGCAGCAGTGACCGGTCTTTATGTTTGGAAACTCTAGCACAAAGGCAAAGATTCATGCTGGATTACTGCACAGAAAGAAATGTACAAAGCACACCAAGATTTAAATAAGAATACACATGCAATTCTACTGGGAAAAAAAAATACACATGCCTCCTATATTTAGACAATATTTGCTTATCCAGGAAGTTAGGTTTAACATGATGGGGCTTTTTTCGATTAGAAGAACACAGAAAAATACATTTCTTTTTTTAAAATGAAAATGTTTTATTTACTGATCACCATTAATAAATAGAGTCACCTTAAAGCAGATCTTTTTTTTTAATTTTATAACTGATAGCCCTCACTGACCAATGCCCTAGGCCAGCGGTCCCCAATCTTTTTGGCACCAGGGACCAGCTGCATGGAAGAAAATTATGCCAAGCACCATGGTTGATATGGTGTCAGGATGATTGAAGCGCAATATTTCTGTTATTACATTGTAATATAAGATGAAGTAGTTCAACTCATCATAATTCAGGATCAGTGGGAGCCCTGAGTGTGTCACTTGCCACCGTCGCCTACCACCAGATGCAGCCTGCCACAATTTGCAGCTTGTCACTTGCCCTGTCACCTGCCACCAGATGCAGCTTGTCATTTGCCATGTCACTTGCCACCAGACGCAGCTTATCACTTGTCACTTGCCCCATCACCTGCCACCAGATGCAGCTTGTCATTTGCCATGTCACCTGCCACCAGACGCAGCTTATCACTTGTCACTTGCCCCATCGCCTGCCACCAGATGCAGCTTGTTACTTGCCAAGTCATCTGCTACATTACCCAACTAAGGATCATTAATAATTAAATTCTTCATAAAATAAGGAGAAGGAATAATAAAAAAAAATAAGAACACATTACAAAAAACCTTAAGATACATCGACAACATCAGGTATTAATATGTATCGCCAATCACGGCAAAAGATATGTCAGAGCGGAGGATCCGCCACTTCTGGGTCCCAACTTGATATACCATACTAGGCTAGACCTCCAGGTGAAGATGTGGAATGCATGCCATCCTCAAGGGATTAGCCGACTCGCACACGCTGAATACACCTAGTGCCAGGCCAAGCACTTCAACATGTGAGTGTAACTGCCATTGTTGCTGCTGTTTTTTATTGTGTCTCCTGTTCCATCGTGAGCGGCCAGTGGAGTGGAATTGTGCTATTAGTGGAATCAATCTGGTATTCCAAAAGCACTTTTTGACCGACCTGTAAAAAGGGGTCAAGCATCTCTGGTGAGTGGCCACCTTTATGCTGAGAACTCGTGGTGGCAGAACTAGAAGTTTCATCTCAGAGTACTTTGATTTGGTGTTGGGATTTATCATTTATGTTCTTGTAATCCCACTGGAAAAAATACCATCATTTCTAGTTAACAGACTACTACCAAGCAAAAACATAATTACATGGTATTCAATTAAAAAAAATCATTCAGTCCATATCAATACATTTGGTAACATTTTTCTAATATTTGCTCTGTCAACACCATCCAGCTTACCCAAGCAATCACCAATGAGCACCAAATCATCCATCCACACCACTGCCAATATCCAAGATGGATAGGCTGAAAAAGGAGAGGATGTGTCCCTATCTTTAAAATATGCTCTATACGACTTATTTTGGCTTATGTAAATACATATCTAGTTATCTGACAGAATAGCAGTATCTTGTTATTTTGATATTCTTCTCTTTTTTCAGCCTATCCATCTTGGATATTGGCAGTGGTTGCAGATTTAGGTTGATTTGTAGTAACTAGTAGGGATGAGCCAAACGCCCCCCGGTTCGGTTCGCACCAGAACATACCGAACAGGCAAAAAATTTGGAAGAACACACAAACAACGTCTAGTCTATGGGACACGAACATGAAAAATCAAATGTGCTCATTTTAAAAGGCTTATATGCAAGTTATTGTCATAAAAAGTGTTTGAGGACCCAGGTCCTGCCCCAGGGGATATCAATGCAAAAAATGTTTTTAAAAACTGAAATTTTTTCGGGAGCAGTGATTTGTTTAATGCTTAAAGTGAAACAATAAAAATGAAATATTCCTTTGAATATCATGCCTGGAGGGTGTCTATACAGGTATACCCCACTTTTAATTACACAATGGGGTTTATTTACTAAAGCTGGAAAGTGCAAAATCAGGCTCACGTCTGCATAGAAACCAATGAGTTCCATGTTTTATTACCAAAGCTTAATTGAACAGGCTGAGGTTAGAAGCTCATTAGTTTCTATGCAGAAGTGAGCCTGATTTTGCACTTTCCAGCGATAGTAAATAAACCCCATTGTGTACTTAAAAGTGGGGTATGCCTGTAGTATGGCTGTAAAGTGGCACATTTTTCCTGTGTTTAGAACAGTACCACAGCAAAATTACATTTCTAAAAAAAAAATTGTCATTTAAAACTGATCGCGGCTGTAATGAAATGTCGGGTCTCAGCAATATAGATGAAACCCATTGAAAAAAGAGCATGGGTCCCCCTCCCCCAGTCCATTACCAGGCCTTTTGGGTCTGGTATGAATCTTAAGGGGAATCCCGAACCAAAATGTAAAAAAAAAAAATTTGTGGGGATCCCCCTAAAATCCATACCAGGCCCTTCAGGTCTGATATATGGAAATTAGGGGAACCCTGCGCCAAATTTTTAATAAAAACGGCATGGGGGTCCCCCCAAAGTCCATACCAAGGTCTGGTATGGATTTTAAAGGGAATGCTGTGCCAAAATGTAAAAAAGAAATGGCGTAGGGGTCCCCTACCTGGTAGGCTGCAGGAAAAGAGGGGGGACAAGCGAGCGCCCTCCCCCTCCTGAACCGTACCAGTCTACATGCCCTCAACATGGGGAGGGTGCATTGGGGTCTGACCCCAAAGCACCTTGTCCCCATGTTGATGGGGACAAGGGCCTCATCCCCACACAACCCTTGCCCAGTGGTTGTGGGGGTATGCGGGTGGGGGGCTTATTGGAATCTGGAAGCCCCGTTTAACAAGGGGACCCCAAGATCCCGGCCTCCCCCCTGTGTAAATTGGTAATGGGGTACATTGTACCCCTACCAGTTCACAAAAAAAGTGTCAAAAATGGTAAAAAGACAGCTTCATGGGAGGCTCCCGCCGACTGACTCTTCTGTGTGACAGTTCTTATATAGCTGAGGGTGGGGCCTGAAGGGCCTGGTATGGATTTTAGGGGGAGCCCCATGCAATTTTTCTTTTTTTTTAATAATTTTTGTTCAGGGATCCCCTTAATATTCATGTCAGACCCAAAGGGCCTGGTAATGGACTGGTGGGGGGAACTCATGCTTTTTTTTCCTATAAATTTTATCTATATTGCCGAGACTCGACAATTTATTATAGCCGCAATCAGTTTTAAATGACAATTTTTCCTTTAGAAATGTAATATTGCTGTGGTACTGTTCTAAACATGGGATACCACCTTACAGGCATACTATAGACACCCCCAAGCACGATATTTAAAGGAATATTTAATTTTTATTGTTTCACTTTAAGCATTCAAAAAAAATCACTGCTCCCGACAAAACGTTCGTTTAAAAAAAAAAAATATATTGCATTGATACATATCCCCTGGGGCAGGACCAAGGTCCCAAAACACTTTTTATGACAATAACTTGCATATAAGCCTTTAAAATGAGCACTTTTGATTTAGTGTCCCATAGACTTTAATGGTGTTCCGGCGGCTTTCGAATTTGACACGAACACCGCGTATTGTTCGCTGTTCGGTGAACAGGTGAACACCTGATGTTCGAGTCCTTGCGAGTAGTGGTCTCTTCAAATACCCTGAAACATGTTGGGATCAGACACTACACTGTGAGCATCCACTCAACACACAACTATCACCATATAAGTGGCATGAGTAATGCAATTTTTAATGGTCTGTTTTTAACCAGGTATTAAATAAATGATGTAAGTTTATATTGTGAATTGCTTTTTCCTTGATTTATGGCACCATTCTAATCCCATCAAATACCTGCTGTTCTATATATATACTACCCCAGGGATGAGGTGCCTGACATAGCGTTGTCACCTAGCCGCAATGCCTCAAAACTTTTAACCTGCATTTATCAGTTTATATTCCTTTGTTCTGACAGTGCATAGTAATCCTTACATACATTCTTATGTTTGAAGTAGACATCATGAGCAAGTATCTTTTTGATGACAGTATCTATGCTCAACACATTGGTAGAACGCTACAATTAGCTTGAGAGCCAGCTTCCATATTACAAAATGTATGTTTAAAAATGCAATGTTTTACATTAATAGCAGGCTAGCAAAACTGGACTAAAACGTAATTACTGAGAGCAAAAAAAATTGATGTCGCTATACCCTGTAACCTTTCGTTTATTGCATACAGGCTGCAAGGGCCCTAAGCAACTGATAACCTTGTACAGGTTGGAGCGATAAAGGACACAAGTGACAGGCTCATGATATGTGTGTCTTGCCTTTGCTGACAAGGAACAATGGGACAGCTTGCATGTCACTCAGTCCTTTTTATTGGAGCCTGGAAAGTGTACAAGGACTGATAAGCACAGATACATGAGTCACTTGTGTGTCTACACCCTGTTCTGCATGGGATCCTTCACATCATTTCAATGGAAAATACAACAGCTGCTTGTATTTTCATAGAAATGTTCTATGCTGAATGCGATTCATACAAACTGTAATGCGCTCACATCTCAGTGTCTTTTAGGATTAAAGGACGTTTATACAGCAGCCAGCCGCTAAAACTGCAGTGTCAAGCGAAAATCCCTCTGTCCGCTAATGGGAAATGTTTGAATGCCTGCAGGCTTCAAACTACATGAAACAGTTTTCTTAATTAAGAGCTTCAATAGATTGACCCTTATGGCAAAATAAACGTACCTTTTAGCCATAAAGATATTTCATAAAAGAAAAATAAAAGACATTGCTGACTCATTTTCCACTTCCAAATGTGATATATTCTAAAAGAATAACTAACCGCCCACATTTTGAAAGTCTGGTAAATATCGATTTTTAGTTTCAACAAAGGAAAATAAATAGCTAATAGCTAATGCATTACTAGTTAAAATATGTAAAAGTTTCCATATGTAGTGTATGCGAAATAGGGCCCCTTTAAAACCCTTTAAGCATTACTAGTTAAAGTGGTTGTAAACCCTTACAAACCACTTTGACCTACAGGTAAGCCTAGATTAAGGCTTACCTGTAGGTGCAAGAAATATCTCCTAAACCTACATGGTTTAGAAGATATTTGTCAAAATACAGGCACCACTGTCTACGGCGCATTTGCCATATACAGCGGCGCACAGGCACACTGAGCGCGCCGCTGTCAACGGCGATATGCCGTGAATGGCGGCTCCCGTGCGCATGCGCGGGAGTGACGTCATTGCGGTTTCGTCGAATGACAGCGCCGGAGCAGCGAGACCCACCGAGAAGATGGAGGCTCCGTACACAAGGGGACAGTGGTGACTTCGCTGGCTCCTGTGTCAGGTAAGTGACACATATGCTTTACCTTTGCAGAGAATCAAAGAGGAAGTAAACCCACCAGGGTTTACTTCCTCTTTAAAATATGTAAAAGTTTCCATATGTAGTGTATGCGAAATAAGGCCCCTTAAAGACCCCTTTCACACTGGGGCGTTTTGCAGGCGCTATAGCGTTAAAAATATCGCCTGGTCTGGGGGAGATGGCTGCTGGAGGACTAAGGGCGAACCGATGTAGGTATGGTGAGATGGATCTCTGGCTCTTCCCTATCTTTCTTTTCTCTGTCCTTTCCCTTTCCTCCCTCTATGTTTATACAGCGGACTCTCTCTTCTACGGTTTTAGTTTGACACATAGGTCGCATAGTAGACCATGTTGGGCTACATGGGTGTTGGCGCGGATAGCTGACTTATGGTGTCCTCTGTCCCCCAGTACACCGTCGGCCAGTTTAATTAACATTGTTGCATATGCCCGTGAACCAATGCTACACACTGTTTGTTTAATTTTGACCTTGCAATGTTTTGAAGGTACACTGCTTCTACTATATACATGTACTGCCTACCTTCTTTCGAAACAACAAAAAATAAATAAAACGTTATTTGGAAAAAAAATAGCGCCTGCAAACCGCCCTAAAACAGCTGCTCCATTCACTCCATTGTGAAAGCTTGAGGGCTTTCACACTGGAACATTGCACTGGCAGGGCACCAGAAAAAGTCCTGCCAGCAGCTTCTTTGAAGCGGTGAACTCACCTCTCCTCCACCACTCCTTCCCATTGAAATCAATGGGGCAGCGCTGTCATACCGCCGGCAAAGCGCCGCTGCGGCTGAATTTTGTGGGCAGATTTAACCCCTTTAGATTTAACCCCTTCAGCTGGCTCTCCATCCATCAAGAAAGCCCCCTAGCATGTTTCAGAGCCATGTAGGACTTTATCAATCCCTACACGGGTGAAACATGTTAGAGGGGCTTTCCTGATGAGTGAAGACCCAACTGAAGTAATTTTGTAAACATGTTTTGTGATTTACTATATTGGTGTGCAGTCCTGGGAAACATTTGTGGCTTTCTGAACAGGCTTGGATAGGCTTGACATGCTCTTATCAGTGACCCAGCACCAGTGTTTGAAATGGTCAGTATTTACCTAGGTTTCTCACCTACACCTTCTCACCTAAACATCGGGAGGTTTTCCATGATTTTTAACTAAATCGGAGAAATGCAACTGTTTAATAAATTGTGCCCGAGTCCTGGAGCATAAAGGCTTTATAGAGCTTTGGGTGGGATAAAGCCTCAATTCCTAGGTTATAATCTTTCCTGGTACCAGATTTCAAAATTAGTCAGTTTTCCACAGGCATTTACAGTGCCTTGCGAAAGTATTCGACCCCCTTGAACTTTTCAACCTTTTGCCACATTTCAGGCTTCAAACATAAAGATATAACATTTTTATTTTTTGTGAAGAATCACCAACAAGTGGGACACAATTGTGAAGTGGAACGAAATCTATTGGATTTTTGAAACTTTTTTAACTAATAAAAAAATGAAAAGTGGGGCGTGCAAAATTATTCGGCCCCCTTGCGTTAATACTTTGTAGAGCCACCTTTTGCTGCGATTGCAGCTGCAAGTCGCTTGGGGTATGTCTCTATCAGTTTTGCACATCGAGAGACTGAAATTCTTGCCCATTCTTCCTTGCAAAACAGCTCAAGCTCAGTGATGTTGGATGGAGAGCGTTTGTGAACAGCAGTTTTCAGCTCTTTCCACAGATTCTCGATTGGATTCAGGTCTGGACTTTGACTTGGCCATTCTAACACCTGGATACGTTTATTTGTGAACCATTCCTTTGTAGATTTTGCTGTATGTTTGGGATCATTGTCTTGTTGGAAGATAAATCTCCGTCCCAGTTTCAGGTCTTTTGCAGACTCCAACACGTTTTCATCCAGAATGGTCCTGTATTTGGCTGCATCCATCTTCCCCTCAATTTTAACCATCTTCCCTGTCCCTGCTGAAGAAAAGCAGGCCCAAACCATGATGCTGCCACCACCATGTTTGACAGTGGGGATGGTGTGTTGAGGGTGATGAGCTGTGTTGCTTTTACACCAAACATATCATTTTGCATTGTGGGCAAAAAGTTCGATTTTGGTTTCATCTGACCAGAGCACCTTCTTCCACATGTTTGGTGTATCTCCCAGGTGGCTTGTGGCAAACTTTAGACGAGACTTTTTATGGATATCTTTGAGAAATGGCTTTCTTCTTGCCACTCTTCCATAAAGGCCAGATTTGTGCAGTGTACGACTGATTGTTGTCCTATGGACAGACTCTCCCACCTCAGCTGTAGTTCTCTGCAGTTCATCCAGAGTGATCATGGGCCTCTTGGCTGCATCTCTGATCAGTCTTCTCCTTGTCTGAGCTAAAAGTTTAGAGGGACGGCCAGGTCTTGGTAGATTTGCAGTGGTCTGATACTCCTTCCATTTCAAAATGATCGCTTGCACAGTGCTCCTTGGGATGTTTAAACCTTGGGAAATCTTTTTGTATCCAAATCCGGCTTTAAACTTCTCCACAACAGTACGGACCTGCCTGGTGTGTTCCTTGGTCTTCATGATGGTCTCTGTGCTTTCAACATAACCCTGAGACTATCACAGAGCAGGTGCATTTATACAGAGACTTGATTACACACAGGTGGATTCTATTTATCACCATCAGTCATTTAGGACAACATTGGATCATTCAGAGATCCTCGCTGAACTTCTGGAGTGAGTTTGCTGCACTGAAAGTAAAGGGGCCGAATAATTTTGCACGCACCACTTTTCAGTTTTTTATTTGCTAAAAAAGTTTAAAATATCCAATAGATTTCGTTCCACTTCACAATTATGTCCCACTTGTTGGTGATTCTTCACAAAAATTTTAAATTTTATATCTTTATGTTTGAAGCCCAAAATGTGGCAAAAGTTTGAAAAGTTCAAGGGGGCCGAATACTTTCGCAAGGCACTGTATATATATCAGCTGACCAATTCTCAAGGCTCCCTCTCTTGCTCTCTCTGCTATGTAAGCCTCTTGCTTGGGGAAAAGGCTTACTGCTGACAAAACACTAGAAAGGTACAAGAGTTGTCTGTTTGTTTTGGGGAACTCATTAGGGGGCATTCTTTTTATTTAGGTACTGCCTTGAAACTGTGTTTGCTTTCCACCTTGCTAAATAAAATGTAAGACATTCTTGCTTAGACTGTTCCTGGGTGTATCTGTCTCATGCATGGATTACTCCTGCCAATATCAATTGAGTTTGCCTCCCCCTACGGCAGGGGAAGGCAACCCCGGGCCTCCAGCTGTTTTGAAACTACAAGTCCCATGAGACATTGCAAGATCCTAACAATCACAGGCATGACTCCTAGAGGCAGAAGCATGATGGGATTTGTACTTTCACCACAGCTGGAGGGCCGAGGTTGTTTACCCCTGCCCCAATCCATACCAGGCCCATTTGGATCTGGTGTGGATTTTGAGGGAAACCCCAACTGAGCATGCAGCCTGGCAGGCCAGGAAAGGGGGGGGGGCGAGTGAGCCTGAACCATACCAGGCCACATGTTTTCAACTTGGGGAGGTGCTTTGGGGCAGGGGAGGCACTGCGCTTTCCACCCCAAAGCACCTTGTCCGCATGTTGATGGGGACAAGGGCCTCTTCTCCACAAACCTGGCCAGCAGTAGTGGGGGTCTGCGGGTAGGGGGCTTATCAGAATAGGGAAGCCCACCTTAACAAGGGGGGCCCCCCAGATCCTGGCCCCCTCATTTGTGAATGAGTAGGGGTACAATGTACCTCTACTCATTCACCAAAAAAAGTGTCAAAAATAAATAAAAACACAGTTTGTGACAATTTTTTTATTAAAATTAAAAAAAACAATGTCCCCCTGCTGGAGATCCATGGTCAATTACGCCACCTCTGACCCGAAAAAAGAAAAAAAAAAGCTCCGCTCGTGCCAGAGACTCCTGCCTGCTCCGCCATATTACAGTTCTTAAAATGATGACACTTGGTTCCAGATTCTGACAAGCTCCCTGCCCGCAGACCCACACAATCACCAGCCAGGATTGTGGGGAGGGAACATGGGCACAAGGTGCTTTGTGGTGGGAAGGGGCAGTGCTCCCCTGCCTCAAAGAACCCCCCATGTTGAGGGAATGTGGCTTGGGATGGGTCAGGCTGGCACTCGCCCGCCCCTCTTTCCTGGTCTGCCAGACTGCATGCTCGCATAAGGGTCCTGTATGGATTTTTTTTTGGGGGGGGGGGGGGTTCCACCTCATTTAAAAAAAATGGCATTAGGGTTCGTCTCAAAATCCATTCCAGACTTAAGGGTCTGGTATGGATTGAGGGGGGGGGACCCTCATGCTGTTTTTTTGTTTAAATATGTGTAAAACTGATCCGATGTACAGTGCTCAAAAAATGCACAGGACTCTTTTTAAATTCACAGCGAATTTGCACTGCTGCTGCACCGCACATATGTGAACCGCCTCCATAGAAAGCTGGCGGATGTGGTTGAAAATGCATCCAATGCATCCAATTTGCATATATGTTAACGGAGGGTTGTTCATACTGTAGTGGTCTCATGCTGTACTCTTTCTGTCCTCAGTCATTTTATCTGATTATCACCTTACATCTAATGAACTCTAGTAGAATGTGCGATATCAGCGGTATCCATAATCCCTTATTCTACTTCTGCTGGGTCTACCCATGGTAGAATATTGGGCAGCCAATGGTTAAAAATTTATTTTAAACAATACATTCTTAGTTCTAATATGTGGTCATTGACACTAGAGTGCCTTATGGTAAATATAAATGCTGCCATCTGGTAATAAGATTTTACTGTTATTATACATGCTTCTTATCTTTCTGCTTGAGTGGTTTCTCTTATAATGTGCACAATCTTAATTTGTATTCAGACCTGCCTTTTTTTGGAGCTGTCTGGGCAAGATCTGTATATCTCCTATTTCTAAATATGCCTTACTAAAAAAGACAGACATTACAGCATAATCACCTAAGAGATATATGTAATTCACAGACAATTTTGTTATCCTTGTTTGTAGTGGGAACATTACACATAGATCATCCATAATTGTTGATAGAAACCAGGATCTCCTATGTTACTCTTCTCTGTCCTAGCCTTCTTTTTAATTAATTTCTGAAAGTAAACATGAAATCACTTCTTAATTAATTATCCTTAACCCATTACCAGTTGCTTCTCACTGTTTGATGTATAGATCATGAATGTTTTCCAGAAGATGTAATAATAAGCAGACAAGCAAGTCAAAGGTCAGGATCCAAATTATCGCAGCTGTCAGACATCATCAGTGTTCACGAGACAGATGAGAAGGTAAATAATAATTGCATTAATACATCTCATACTGAAATCTGCATGTGTTCTAGTCCTCTTTTGAATATGGTCCTATAAAAAAGCATTTATAAGAATCTGCCTTGCGTAATTTAGGTCATTTCTGATTCTATCATTTCATGTGACAGCTACATAAACATCTAAACCTTAAGCCTCGTACACACTATCGGATTTTTTGCAAACAAAACTTTGGACTTTTGTCCGAAGGGCATTGGCCCCAAACTTGTCTTGCATACAAACGGCACACAAACAAACACGAACGTAGTGACTTACTACGTGGGTTTTCAGCTCTTTAGGGCCACCATTTGGGCTCCTTCTGCTAATTTTGTGTTAGTAGAAGTTTGGTTAGTGTTGATTTGCGCTTTTCATTTTGCACTTTTCTTTTTACGATTTTCAGTTTGTTTCTGAATGGCTGTCTGTCAACCAGCCATGTTGCAGAATTGGAAGAGATAACGTGTTCTTTATTATTGGCCTTGGAGTTATTGCTTTGACCCAAGTCCAGTCCAGGAACAGGAGGAGGAGGATTTCTTGGCCCAAAAATTGGTTGCTTAATTAATCGTGACCAATTATGTCATATGCCTTTGCTGTGGGAGCTCCGGGAGAATAATCCAAATGATTTTTGGAATTATCTCCAGA
This sequence comes from Lithobates pipiens, assembly GCF_037356315.1. Taxonomy (NCBI): domain Eukaryota; kingdom Metazoa; phylum Chordata; class Amphibia; order Anura; family Ranidae; genus Lithobates; species Lithobates pipiens. Next base: position 111,390,806 of record NW_027507758.1, read on the forward strand.
TGACAGACCCTTGCTTTTACCAACTCTTGGCATTGTGGACCCCCGATATTATGAAGCAGGACACATGCATGAGGCTTTTATTTTATTTTTTGGTTGAATAATGATTTGATTTGGTATATTTTCTATATTTTTGGATGCATTCAATGCACTTTTTGGTTAAGTTCTATGGGCAGATAGCATGTCTAATTTTATTTGTTTTCTTTTTTGAATGCACAAAAAAAATTGCGAAAAATAATACTTAGCTGTAAGAGATGTCATCGGCTGCATGCACTCTGAATATATCCTAAACCGGGGGTCAGCAACCTGTAGATCACGATCTACCAGTATTGTGGACAGGTGACTGGTAGATCATGGTCTGAGCTTGCTGGCCAGCCATTCCAGAGCATTAAACAGAGTACATTGCAGAGGGACTACTTGTAAAGTTGGAGCTGTAGTAGGAGGGCAAGAGCTGCATAAGCCGATGCCTCCTCTGTAGTGCTGGCTCCTGTCCCAAGTGGAATGATACCAACTGCACTCCACCTCTTATCCCAGCTAGTGGTCTCCAGAGTGGTGCCAGCAGCAGGAAAGAAGAGATCTTTAGGTCAGTGTGAAGCAATACACTGGGCATAATAGTTTAAGGCTGCTTTCACACTGATGGGCCCGCGGTTTACCCACACCATGGGTGCAGTGCAGTGTACCTGCAGCTTTTCTGCGGGTTTGTTGCACTTATGCCCCATATGCACGATGAGATTATCGGACGAATGATTGTCCGTTTTTTATTGCATGCTAATCTCAGATTGAATCTGATGAGTTTACTAAAGTCACGAAAATTCCAGCACGACAGAAAAAAAATTCGGAAGTGATGTCATGTGTTGTAATGCATTTGTATTGCATTTTCAAACGATAGCTGTACTGATTAAGGCTGGGTTCACACCGGAGCGATTTTCCCGCATCGCATGCCTCCCGCCGGCAGTTCACACTGCCCTATGCGGACTGCTGGGAGTGTCAGTGAAACCTTAATGACACCCCCAGATCAGTTCGCATATCGCAGTGCGATCTGAAAACTCGGACAGGAATCGGATCGCATGGTGTGAACACCCATGCGATCCGATTCTGCTGTGGACCAAAAAAAGGGTCCCGTGCTAGTTTGCGGCGGGTGCGATGCGAATTCAGCCATACTATCTGTATGGCTGAACTCGCATCGCACAGAGATCGGATGTGATTTGCACTGCAGTGCGGTGCGAATCACATCCGGTTCTCGCTGCCGCAGCGGTGTGAACCCAGCCTAAATGAAAATCGTACGATCTGGCATCGTACGAAAAAAAATTCCGTGCATGTCCGATAGAATAATATCGGATGAACTGTCCTAATCGGCTATCGAAAGCTCTGTACTAACGATCCGATTAGCGTACGATCGCTTCGAAAGCGGTATTTTCAGTACGATTTTCTGATCGTGTGTACGGGGCATAAGTCATAGACTTCTATTATATCCTGCTGTTTTACTACACCCCAACTTTATGTGTGAACAAGCTCTAAGGGTGCCGCTGCCAAATGCAACTAAGGGCCGGGGTGGACTGACCATTCAGCCACAATATTCACAGTACCTGCAGGTAAGCCTTGTAGGTACATGTGGTGTAACAGTTTACTACCACTTAAGCTCAGGGCCATTTTGCTGGCCAAAGACCACAGCACTTTTTGCGATTTGGCACTGCGTCGCTTTAACTGACAATTGCGCGGTTGTGCGACGTGGCTCCCAAACAAAATTGAAGTCCTTTTTTTCTCACAAATAGAGCTTTCTTTTGGTGATATTTGATCACCCCTGCGGTTTTTATTTTTTGCGCTATAAACAAAAAAAGAGCGTCAATTTTGAAAAAAACAAATTTCCTGACAGGCTCCATGGCAGCATACGTGTGGGTTAGCCCCGCCTCCATAATTACCCAATAGGACCTCTACTCCCATAAATCTTTGCTCCAAGCTGCTATCCGTGTTCCTTTTTTGTCCTCCTCCATAGGACAGGTGTTTCCTATCTGAAGAGATCTTCACTACGATCAAGTCGGCCGACTATCAAGCTTTTGTTCCTCCGATAGGCCCTGTCTGTTAAGCATGGGTATGGAGTGTATGGCAGAGTAGCGCTGAAGGCTTGGTTTGTCCGAAGATAAAGTGCGCACGGCTTATTACCTGCTATGTAAGGTGGCCATTATCTGCCCGATGGATCGGTGGTGTGTGCTTGAACCTGTTCGGCCAGGCGATCGTTGGTGGAGTGGTGAGCTGTAAAAATTCAGTTTTTCATGGCAGCAGTGTTTATGTGTTTTTCTTTTTCTATCTGTGTCTTTTCATATGCCAGCTGGTTCTTGTGCATAGGCGCTGACGCTTCCGCGTTCCAGCAGCCTTTCTCCCCCTGTTTCCGGGTCCAGCGCTGCGTTCTGCGCATGCGCGGACCCAAATCCAAAGCGAGGCTTGGTTCCCGCGCATGCGCGCGGGCATCTCGCGTCTGACGCCGCTGATGACGTCATGGGCGCCATATTTAAAACACAGTGAGAGATGTCAGAATTTGGGAATGATTGCAGGAAATTCAGCGACTTCCCGGGGCCATTCTCTGGTTGGTGTAAGGTAGGTTACGATCTGCTCTGATGTATTATTGCTCCTGTGTTTTTGTATGGCTGCTTATGAGGGTCTATTGTTGTTACAGTCAGCGTTCTTAGTCATGGATGCCTCACTGCCTACTAGTGACCTGCCCGCTTGTAACAGGTATGTGCATGGCTGGATTGCTGTATATATGTGGAGTATTCCTTAGCATTTGATACCAGCCTGGTCTGTATCTCTCTCTCTTTCTTGTATATTTCCTTATAGCCCTTCTAGGTCTGAACCGCATTACAGTGCGCATAGTCGCAGTGGATCGTCAAAATCGCACCACCGCAAATCATCGTCAAAGTCTGGTTACCGCAGGTCTTCCAGATCTGGACAACGCAGTGGTCACTCGCACTCAAGCAGAGGACCAGATAATTCATGTTGGGGCTGTAAGATGCCCATTTCAACAGACAAATCGCTCTGTGATCATTGCTTCTCTAAAGTCGCAGATGAAAGAGATGGTGCGGATCAACGCTTGGAATCTATGGTGAGAAGAGTGGTAAAGGAATCCCTGCAGCAGAGGGAAGCTCATCACGCTATGGAATCCCCCTCAGACCCATTATGTCCTTCAGGAGGTGAAGGGCTCTTACAAGAGACTGGGGAATCTTCTCAACCAAGCCACCACTCTGTGCTCTTGTCTGACAGTGAATCGGATCCAGAGGATCCAGGAGTAGGATTTGATTATGCTTTAGTACCTGCTCTTGTCAAGGCAGTGAAAGAAGCTTTAAAATGGGAAGAACCCACTTCTTCCCCCCTCCCCAAACAAAGAAAGTTTTTCAAACAACTCAAAAAGGAACGGCAACATTTTCCTTTCCTATCTGAATTGGGAGAAATCATTACTGAAGAGTGGAGCAAGATTGATAGGAAGAGCTCCATGCAATCAAAGGTTTCTAAATTGTACCCCTTTAAGGAGGATGATGTGAAGCACCTTGAATCAGCTCCTCTGGTAGACGCAGCACTTATGCGTTTAGTTAAATACGTGACTCTCCCTTTGGAAGACACGGTATCTTTCAAAGATCCGTTAGAGAGAAGAATTGACTCAGATCTGAAAAGAATTTATCTAACTTCAGGGATGGCTTGTAAACCAACTTTGGCTTTAGCTGCAGTCTCAAAGGCTATTGAAATATGGGCCGACAATGTTGAAGAGTTCTTGAGAGGTATCTCAGTGAATACGGCTAAAGACTCTCCTATTCAGGAGATCAGAATGGCATCAGCTTTTTTGGGGGAGGCATCTATTGACATTACCCGCCTTCTGTCTCGGGCTATGTTGGCAGCAGTCTCGGCACGCCGTGCTTTGTGGCTCCGTCCCTGGTTGGCGGATCCAACATCTAAGCAGGCATGGTGCCGTATACCATTTGAGGGTACCTCCTTGTTTGGTAATAAACTAGATAGCGCCATATCCCGGGCCACGGGTGGGAGGTCTGGGTTCCTCCCTCAAGACAGACGTCTTCAAAACCAAAAACGTATTTTCTCAAGAAGGCAGACCTCGGATCGCGCTAGAGAAGCGCGCAGTTATAGGCCTGGCAGGGAGTTCTCTAGATCTTGGAGGTCCAGACAATCCTCCCTTAAGAAAACCTCAAAGGGGGCTTCCGCAGGTAATCAAGATTCTACCAAATCTTTTTGAAATTGGGCCCGCTCAAACATGTCAAGTGGGGGCTCGCCTTCTTCACTACCGACATGTTTGGGCGGCCTCAATTCAAGATTATTGGACCGTCAAGACGGTTTCCTCGGGTCACAAGTGGACTTTCATCAACACTCCGAGGTTAAGGTTCATTCCCACAACAATTCCAGGCTCAGAGGAAAAGAAACAGGTCCTATTGACCTACGTAAGTTGTTTGCTGGATCAAGGTGCAGCCGTGCCCGTGCCAGAAGACGAACGTGGCGAAGGCATGTATTCTCCTCTGTTTATGGTTCAGAAAAGAAATGGCGCATGGAGGCCGGTGATAGATTTGACCCACCTCAATTCCTTCATTCGCAAGGAAAAGTTCAAGATGGAGTCTCTTCTTACAATCCAACAGTCAGTGCAGCTAGGGGATTGGTTAATCTCAATCGATTTGAAGGACGCATACTTTCATGTGCCAGTAGCAAGGGATTTCCAGCAATTTCTTCGTTTCGCAGTTGGCGATCAACACCTCCAGTTTACCTGTCTCCCATTCGGGTTGACGACATCTCCTCGGGTCTTCTCCAAGGTACTCCTAGCGATAGTAGCTCTTTTACGAGTCAAAGGAGTTCGTCTCCATCATTATCTGGACGATTTGCTCCTATTATCTCAGGACAGAGATCAAATTCTGGAACACAAGAGTTTAGTCATCTCCACTCTGCAGACGTTTGGTTGGCTCCTGAACCTAGAGAAGAGCCATCTGGTTCCAACTCAAGTGATCGTGTTTCTAGGGGCTCAGTTCGACACATTAAAAGGCACTATCTCCCTGCCGGAGGAAAAAATCAGTGTGATCCGGGACAGGATTCTCAAGGTTTGGGAATCATCTCATCTTTCGGCTCTACAATGTTTGAAAGTGATCGGCACAATGACGGCCACCATCCCTATGGTGAAGTGGGCCCAGTGGCACACTCGTCCCTTCCAGAAAGGGTTTCTGCAACAGTGGGACTCGTCCAATCAGACACAGCGCATACACCTTACACCAGCGATGAGGATGTCTCTCCTCTGGTGGCTTCAAGGGAAGAATCTACGCAACCATCATTCGATAGTCCCCATTTCCTGGATAATAGTAACCTCAGATGCCAGCAACAAAGGTTGGGGCGCCCATTGCCTTACGGAAGTAGCTCAAGGAAGGTGGTCGTTCCCGTCGCGGTATGTGGTCTCCAACATCCTGGAGTTGAGAGCAGCCTTTCGAGCACTCATAGCATTTCACCATCTGGTGGCAGGGTCGTCAGTAATGTTAAGACTGGACAACACAACTGCAGTTGCCTATATAAAGAAACAAGGAGGGACTCGCAGTTGGTCTCTATTACGAGAAGTAGAACCAATAATGATCTGGGCTCAGAAGAATGTGGTCAACATTTCTGCTGTATACATCCCAGGAGTCCAGAATGTTCAAGCAGATTTTCTGTCAAGGGTCAAAATAGACAACAACGAGTGGTCCCTTCACAGGGATGTCTTCGAGTGGCTTCTGACTCTGGGAGTATCTCCAGAGGTCGATCTGTTCGCTTCGCCGTACAATCGCAAGATGCACAGATACTACTCGAGGTTCAGGGATCCTCAGGCGTTCGGGATAGATGCTCTCACGGATTGTTGGAAGTTCCAGAGAGCCTATGCCTTCCCTCCAGTTCCTGTAATCCTACAGTTCCTTCGGAGGCTCAGAGGGGAGAAGGTGGAAATCATTGCGATAATACCATTCTGGCCCAACAGGCCTTGGTTTCCTCTGCTGTTGCTCCTCAGCTATCAGGACCCAGTTCCCCTGCCTCTCAGGCCAGATCTACTGTCTCAAGGCACGCTGTTACACCCGTGCCCATCCTGTCTACACCTCAGGGCATGGTTCTTGAGAGGGGAAGGCTAGAAGCTCTAGGTTGCCCAGAAGAAGCGATTCCAACCCTTCTTAGTGCCAGACGGAAGAGTACCAATAAAGTGTACGAACGTATATGGGCCAGGTTTATGGGCCACATGTCTTCTAGGTCAAATTCATATAATTCTCCAGCAGTTCAAGATATCTTGTCTTTCCTTCAGTCAGGGTTAGACTTGTCTCTGGCAGTTAGCTCTCTTAGAGTACAAGTTTCAGCCATTTCAGCCTTTACAGGAGTTTCGTGGGCGAATCACACCTTAATTCAACAATTCTTTAAAGGAGCTATCAGGCTTAGGCCTCAAAAGAGACCCAGGTTTCCCAAATGGGATCTTCCGTTAGTATTGGACTTTCTTTCTGATCTTGGGAAAGGTTTGGATGCTCCCCTGTCTTTAGGAGATCTCACTATCAAGACGGTGTTTCTGGTGGCAATAACTTCAGCCAAAAGGGTGTCGGAAATTAGGAATCTTGGGTCAGTTGAACCATTTCTAACTTTCTTTCCGGACAGAGTGGTCCTGATCCCTATGCTTGGATCAAATCCAAAAGTCACATCAGTATTTCACGAAAATCAGGAGATCGTGCTACCTACGTTTAGAATGTCAGACAACCAAGAGATTCATCCCCTGGATGTTGGTCGCACCTTGAAACAATATCTGGACGCTACAGCCTCGTTCAGACGAACAGACTTTCTTTTTGTCCTTCTTCATGGCAAAAATAAAGGGATGCGAGCATCAGTAAGATCAATCTCATCTTGGGTGGTCCAAACGATTCAAAGGGCATACAAGGCAAAGGGCATGGTTCCTCCTGAGGCAGTGACGGCTCATTCAACTCGGGGCATCTCGACCTCTTGGGCAGCAGTTCGACATGTCGCACCAGAAGTTATCTGTAGAGCAGCTTCCTGGTCTTCAATTAATACCTTTGTTTCCCATTATTGTGTAGAGCCAGCTGCGCTTTCTTCTGTTAATTTTGGTTTACAAGTATTGTCAGTGGACAATGAAAAATAAAATTCTAGTTTCTTTGCTCAACATTTTTAGCCCACCCGGGTGTGTTTGGCGAGTTATTTCCCACACGTATGCTGCCATGGAGCCTGTCAGGAAAATGGAAAATTTATATCAAATACTTACCGTAATTTTCCTTTCCTGATGGGCTCCATGGCAGCAGGAGTTCCCTCCCAAATGTTGGAGTAGGCTAGTTACGGAACACGGATAGCAGCTTGGAGCAAAGATTTATGGGAGTAGAGGTCCTATTGGGTAATTATGGAGGCGGGGCTAACCCACACGTATGCTGCCATGGAGCCCATCAGGAAAGGAAAATTACGGTAAGTATTTGATATAAATTTTCCATTTTTTTTTACATTTTGCTATAATAAATATCCCCCAAAAATATATAGAAAAACATTTTTTTCCCTCAGTTTAGGCCGATACCTATTCTTCTACATATTTTTGGTAACAAAAATCGCAATAAGCGTTTATTGATTGGTTTGCACAAAAGTTATAGCGTCTACAAAATAGGGGATAGTTTTATGGCATTTTTATTAATATATATATTTTTTTTACTAGTAATGGCAGCGATCAGCAATTTTTATCGTGACTGCAACATTATGATGGACACATCAGACATTTTTGACACATTTTTGGGACCATTGTCATTTATACAGCAATCAGTGCTATATAAATGCACTGATTCCTGTGTAACTGACACTGGCAGTGAAGAGGTTAACTACTAGGGGGCAGTGTAGGGGTTGTGTGTCCTGGGGAGTGATTATAATTGTGGGGGGGGGCGTGGCTGTGTGTGACATGTCACTGATCTCTGCTCCCGATCACAGGGAGCAGAGATCACTGACACTGTCACTAGGCAGAACGGGGAAATGCTTGTTTATATTAGCATCTCCCCATTTATCTTCTCCATGAGACGATCGCAGGTATTCCCGTGGACATTGAGTCCACGGGACCCGCGACCCGACTCACGGAGCTTGCTGCGGGCGCGCCTCTTAAAGGGCAAAGTACAGGTACCTTAGTTTGCCTCTATGTGCCATTCTGCCGCAGTATATCTGCATGAGGCGTTCGGCAAACGGTTAACCACTTCCGGACCGACTCACGATGATATATGTTGGCATTTTGAAGAGGAATATCATTATTATGACAGTAGCTAGCTGCCATAACGCCAGTATCCTCTTCTTCAGAGAGCGGTCCGGTTTCAGATAAAAGTGGTCTCTGCGGTGGATTTGCTGCTAGATCACTTTTATCGGTGGCGGGAGAGGGCCCCCCTCCCACCGCGGTTTCAGTGCCCACCACCGCTTACCAGAGCCAACCACAGCGGCAGAGGTGATCGCTTCCTTTCCCCTCTGTAGTAAAAATAGCCCATAGCTCTTAAAGTGACATTTCTTTTTTTTTTTCAAATTAAATTTTTTTATTTTATTTTTATTTATTGCATTTTAGTGTAAATATGAGATTTGAGGTCTTTTTGACCCCAGATCTTATATTTAAGAGGTCCTGTCAAGCTTTTTTTTAAATTACAAGGGATGTTTACATTCCTAGTAATAGGAATAAAAGTGACATTTAAAAAAAAAAAAAAACAGTGTAAAAATAAAAACTAAAGTAAATAAGAAAATTCTTTTTTTTTTTTTTACCGCCAAGCTTGCATTCAGAAGTGAACACATACATGAGTAGCTCCCGCATATGAAAACACATGTGAGGTTTGAACACGCGATTGTCCGAATGAGAGCAATAATTTCAGCCCTAGACCTCCTTTGAAACTCAGGTATAAGAAAAAGGAAGGTGGGACTTTGAATGAGGCTATTGATTTGAGAGAAGAGATAATTAGAAAGTATATTTAATTGGCATATTCGGTCTGACAGTACATAACAATGATGTTCATAGTAGAAAAGATTCAATATATATACACACACATACATGGTATTGACCTCATGGATACATTACATATACATATCAAAAGGACGGCATATAAAATTGACAAGATATTTAATAGGGTAAAATGAATTATTGCAGATTCATATATATATACACATAATCTAAATGGCACTATGCAGTGTAAACAATGGTAAAAAAACACATGGTCATTTGGTTGTAGATAATGAGCCTAAGTAGGCTCCTATCAATAGGCATGGGAATGCATCCTATAATCCCAACGCATTTTTGGGATAATGTGAAACGCATCATTGTTATGTATTGTCAGACTCAATATGCCAATTAAATATTCTTTCTAATTATCTCACCCCCACATATCTATAGCCTCATTCAAAGTCCCACCTTCCTTTTTATTATACCTGAACCAGGGATGGAGGCACAGACCGTGTGCTTCATTTAAAGTCCCAAACTATTATCCTCTGAAACTCAAAACATGCAACCTGTAGAATTTTTAAAACCTCACCTATGGAGATTATGGAGGGTAAAAGTTTTTCGCCATTCCACGAGCACGCGCAATTTTGAAGCATGACATGTTGGGTATCAATTTACTTGGCGTAACATCATCTTTCACAATATAAAAAAAAAATGGGCTAACTTTACTGTTGTCGTATTTTTTAATTGAAAAAAGTGTATCTTTTTTCAAAAAAAGTACGCTTGTAAGACCTAGGTGCAAATATCGTGTGACATAAAGTGCTGCAACGACCGCCATTTTATTCTCTAGGGTGTTAGAAAAAAAACAATATATAATGTTTGGGGGTTCTAAGTAATTTTCTAGCAAAAAAAATGATTTTAACCAAACACCAAATCTTAGGCTCGGTTCACACAGGGGCGACTTGTCCAGGCGACTTCGCCGCCTGACAAGTCGCCCCCGTTCTGTACTGCGGAACCGTTCTAATAGGAGCGACTCGAGTCGCTCTGACTTAGAAAAAAGGTTCCTGTACTACTTTTGCGGCGACTTCGGGTGACTTGCATTGACTTCTATACAGAAGTCGTTTTGCAAGTCGCCGCTGAGGTCGCGGCAGGTCGCGGCAGGTCGCGGCAGGTCGCGGCAGGTCGCGGCGCTGCAAGTCGTGCCGCGTCCTATGTGAACCGAGCCTAAGAAAGAGGCTCGGTCCTTAAGTGGTTAACAAACAACGAACAAGGGCTGATTTTTCATTCATAATTATTAAAGATCATTCAGCTTAGAGCGGGAGTGATGGCTCTGTGCTGGATAAACCTCCTCCGTACAGGAACACCCGTAATTTGGGCTTCAGAATTATTGGAGGAGAACATGTTTGAACATATTCTCCCGCCGATGATCTCTGCACACTGAGAATCCTCATTGACAACACGGAAAGGGTCAGTTTATGAAGCTGCGATCTCAGCACTTCACTGGCGATCTTCCCGATTCACCAGCTCAGAGGTGGAGAATCGGGGAGTGAAGACAGAATTCTGGGGGATCTGAGGGGGAAGAAGGAAGATTATTAACTTCCTTATACCTCGATCAGACCCCCCATGACAGTAACCATGCTCCCCTGTCATATTTATGTGTATATATATATATATATGTGTGTGTATATATTGTAAATATTTTATTATACCTTTTCATGTGACAACACTGAAGAAATTACACTTTGCTACAATGTAAAGTAGTGAGTGTACAGCTTGTATAAAAGTGTAAATTTGCTGTCCCCTCAAAATAACTCAACACACAGCCATTAATGTCTAAACCACTGGCAACAAGGGGGAGTACACCCCTAAGTGAAAATGTCCAAATTGGGCCCAAAGTGTCAATATTTTGTGTGGCCACTATTATTTTCCAGCACTGCCTTAACCCTCTTGGGCATGGAGTTCACCAGAGCTTCACAGGTTGCCACTGGAGCCCTCTTCCACTCCTCCATGATGACATGGCGGAGCCGGTGGATGTTAGAGACCTTGTTCTCCTCCATCTTCCATTCGAGAATGCCCCACAGATGCTCAATAGGGTTTAGGTCTAGCCAGTCATTCACCTTTACCTATATATATTATATATTATGTAGGGGGCCTCTTTATTTTATTAGCATTAACCACGCCATCTGTCCGGGTTAGGGTTGCCACCTGTTAGGGATTCGCATGGACAGTTCGGGTTTGGAATGATACATCCGGGTTTCAGACTGTCTGAGACCCGGACACATTATTCAGACTGAACTAAGTCTCCCCCCTGCTCTCTCCTGCCTCTAAGTGAGTACGCTAAGGTAAATCAGGGTTTCCAGAGCACTCATTTCATCCGAGCTTTCATATTAGCTGGCGAGGTAGATATGATTCCTTTGCATGCACATAGGAATTCTTGCACACTGACACCAGGCTGATATTGTATGCTAAACTGTGTATGCAGACGAGATATAGGGGAGATTTACTAAAACCGGAGCACTCAGAATCTGGTATAGCTATGCATAGTAGTCAATCAACTCCTAACATCAGCTTGTTCAATTAAACATTGACAATAAAATCTGGAAGCTGATTGCTTTTTATGCAGAGCTGAACCAGATTCTGAGTGCTACATTTTTAATAAATATTCCCAATAGCTTGTCTCTTCTTAAGTAAAAAGCTGCCTGCTAGCAATTTTTGTTACTGAAGGCTTAGGTTATTCTGCAGTGCTCAGGTGCTAACAAGGAACATGATAGGTGGAGTCAGTTGTTTTAACTATTAGGCTCCATTCACACTTGATCGCGGGCGGTATCGCCAGGATTCTGCCCGCGATTCCAAATCACTGCAAAACGCGGGACTCTTTACATTTTACTTGGTAAATCGCACTGCAAATCGCGATGATGTCACCCAAAAGAAGCTCATGTTCTTTTTTGAGTGACAAGCATCAAGGCATTGGGATTGCAGTGCAATTTACCATGCGACAATGTGGCGCAACTGGAGTGCCATCAAGAAGTAATGGCATTGCAAACGCGTCCCATGTTTTGCAGCAATTTGATATCGCAGGCGTAATTCTGTGTGAATGGAGCCTTAAGCCACAAGCTGGGGGAGGGACAAGAACTGTAAGTGGTACTACATTGCAGCAGGAAAAAAAATCTGATATCCTGCTGTGCCAGGCAGGGTTGTGCTCTAAGGCAGAGCTGTGTAAATCTTAGAACTGAACGGACAGTAAAACAAAGCCTTTGGCAGGTGAAACAGCCCATTTATATTTATTTTATCTGTTGTGACAGTGTGAGTCCCTGCCACCATGCAAATGGGCATAAGCATGGGCGTAAGTGACACTGAATTCTCAAAGCTGCTGTTTGAGAAGCTCTGGCAGATTGACTGTGAATGGAGAAAGCGGTGTTCTGTGCTTTGGTAGTTCTGGATGAGTGCCAGGAGCTTGACATTTCCAAGGAGTATTGCGTAGGACAGAACGTTCAATCTGGTGTCCAAGCTTTGCTTGACTCTTGCAGCCTGTGTGATTGCACAGGTGTGTAGGGTCATTATAAAGGCCCATACACACGATCAGACATGCAAATTGGCTGTTTTAAGGCAACATCCGACCGTGTGTACGCTCCATCGGACAAACTTTTTCAGTTTTCATCTGACTTTTGTTGGCTGTGTGAACGGACAAACTTTACGGCACCAAAAGTCCGGTAGAGCAAAGTCCGATCGTGTGTACAGAAAACCATAGGACTTTTGTACAAAGTGCAAATATGCATGCTCAGAACCAATGCAAAAGATCAGACAACAATACAAAAGTTGACCAAAGGTGGCGGTAAAGACTAGAAAAACCACGTGAGTTGGTGAAATTTGGCTGAAAAAGTCCTGCCGTGTGTATGCAATACAAGTTCGCAGCCGACGCCCTTTGTACAAAAATCCACGGGAACGTTTTTACAAAGTCCGATCGTGTGTATGAGGCTTAAGGCAGATCTGAGCATAGCTCAGGGCAGATGGAGTTGGAGTTATTGCCATTTGGAGACAGGCCCCTATCAGGAGACCTGGTTGCTACTGTCAGAGACTGCATCTCTTGTGAGGGGGGCTTCTTGCCCAAAGGACTGAGAAGATTTGGATGGCTACACCGGCCTGGGAGACCAAGAGAGGGTCTTGGAGGCTGGGAAAGCTAAGATGGGTAACGAGTCTAGGAAGGCTGCAGGAAGTCTCAGAGAGATTGAGCAAACCCAGGGAGGGCTGGAAAACCATATTTGGAGGCCATGAGTTGTGCAGTGCCTGTGCAGTGAGGTACTGCAATTAAAACTAAGTGAGTTTAAAATCCAGGTGTCTTGGCATTTTTGTTTTGTGTGAAGCTGAAATCCCTGCGTGGGCAAACCACATGTGTTGGTCTGTTTTTCTTGGTTTTCTTTTTAAAAACAGTGGGCTACCAAGCCCTTAAGGTAGAGCTCCACCCAAAAGGTGGTTTGCCTCCTCCTCCTCCTAACTGCCACATTTGGTACCTTTCGGGGGGGGGGGGGGGGTGGAAGTTACCTGGTTTTGACAGGTGCCACTTCTGGCTGATCTTGCCATGGTGAAGTCACCCGAAAGTTCAGCCTCCCTCCTCCTTCTCCTGCCACTGGCCATTCACAAAATGCATTGCTCTTCACACATGGGCAGTTCGGAATCGGCTGTGAGGCCACAAGGCTTCACTGCCGGTTTCCCTTACAACAAAATGGCGGAGAGCCGCTTGGAAAATTGGCTAGGGTGAAGACACTGTTGGATTAGTGACAGGTCAGGTAAGTGTCCTAATATTAAAAGACAGCAGCTACAGTATTTGTAGCTGTTGACTTTTATTTTTTTCTGAAGGAGCCTGGAGCTCAGCTTTAACTATAGTTCCTGTCTGCCGTGGACTCACTATACCACGAGAACTAAACACATCAGTTTACACTGTGTATTTTGCTGTTTGCCAGGAGTTCAGCTTAAAAATATTCTTCTGATCCTTTCATTTATTGTTTATATAATAATCCCCCTTACATTTTTTGTAAATTATTGATTTGAAATGTTTTCTCAGGTTATATTGCGTATATACACTACCCTCCACCATTATAATAGTGCTGGGTTTTAAACTCCTGTTCAGCTCCTGTTTATTCATTATGATATTCATATCATTTCAGGTGGATCTAAATCAAGATGAAATAATCACCTCTGCAAATGAAAACAACACATCAGAGATTACAGAGGCACAGGCTGATCTAGATGTACGTGTTTAAGTGATCTCTCCGTATTGTGATATATGTTGTAGGAAATTTCATCATATCACCATGTGATGTCACTAGAGTCTCTCTGTAAGACTATGTTCTAAAGGAACTTTTGCATGGGGGCTTCTGGCCACTCATGTGAAGTTATCAGATCCTCAAACAGATGTTTTCAAGCTGTCCATACGCTATACAATTTTTCGTCCAGTTCCTGATAAATTGGACAAAATTTGCTACATGGGTGGACCTGTGGCCACCCTCCTGCCCAACATCCCTTGATTGAAATTGTTCATCCAGTTAGCTGCAACTGCTGTTTGTGTATTCTGACTGCTATTGGTGCGGGCTGTCGGAACACAGAAGCCGCTGTGGGAGATTTGTTCATCTACACCAGCCTTTCTCAACCTTTTCAACACAGAGCAGCCCTTGAAATAGTTCTCCAGTCTCGGGGAACCCCTGCTAAAAATTAGAAATCTACAACTCCTGATACATTAGTGTGATGGTCAGTGGGAAGAATGGTCCTTACACTTGTGGTCATTGGGAGGAATTACCTCCTTACAGATAGCTAAAAAGATCAATGGTGTCGGGGGGAACTAATCCGAGAGGCATAAATGGACCAATAAAAAGAAGGAAAAAAAGGGACAACGAGGGGGCAACAACGGATTATTTTATTGATTGATTTATTTGACCCTCAGTGTCTTGTTTCATATAAAGTCCCGTTGTTGCCCCCTCGTTGTCCCTTTTTTTTCCCTTCTTTTTGTTCAAATATCGGGATGGAGCTCTGTGTACCGGATGGTCACGGCTCATATAAAGTCCCACCTGTATCTATTCTACATAAATGGACCAATGCTGAAGGAACCCTCAGCAACCTCTGGAGGAACCTTAGGGTTACACAGAACCCTGGTTGAGAATCACTGATCTACACTCAATAGCATGAAGGACTTTGTGAAATGAATGCTAAAAATTGAACTGCGTTGGACAATCTTTACCTTTGACATGCACATTATCTAGAGCAGCTTTTTCAACCAGGGTGTCTTTTGGGTTCTTCAGGAATGCCTTGGCAAAACGCCTAAAAATCGTTCCCAATTGCCCGAAATTTTTTTTTTTTGGGGGGGGGGGGGGGAAATGCTAGGTCATAGATAAAAAAAACTTCTTTCTCCAGGAGAGGCACCACAACATCAAGAGGCAACATGAATTTCTTGTGTTGCAGTATGCCAGCCTTTTTCTGCCAGGGTTTCATGGCTGAGGTGCCATCTGGGTTCTTTAGTCACTTAAGGAACACCCTCCGCAGATATACTGTGGCAGGGCGGCTCTATTGCAGGAAAGGACGTACCCGTACGTCGTTTCATGTAATATCCTGTTTCCCCCGAAAATAAGACCTAGCTTGATTGTTGGCGATGGCTGCAAAAAAAGCCCTACCCCCCAAATAAGTCCTACCCTGTTTCCCCCGAAAATAAGCCCTACCCTGAAAATAAGACCTACAAGGTCTAACTAGGGCTTATTTGGGGGGTAGGGCTTATATTGCAGCCATCACTGACAATCACGCTAGATCTTATTTTCAGGCAAACAGGGTAGATACTGGGGGCGCTGGATGCACCGGTTCGGCGGCCGCGATGTTCGCCGGCCACCCGCAATCTCTTCACAGAAAGGCAGAACAAGGCAGATCCTCTTTCCGACAGGGGAGTACAGAGAGATCGTTTGTTCCTAGTAATAAGAAACAGCGATCTCTGTGTACTCCCTGTCAGTCCATTCCCCCACAGTTAGAAACCACTTCCCTAGGACACACTTAACCCTTTGATTGCCCCTGATTTTAACCCCCTTCCCTGCCATTTATACAGTGATCAGTACATTTTTTTTATCACTGTATTGATATCACTGGTCCCCAAAAAGTGTCACTTAGGGTCAGATTTGCCTGCCACAATGTTACAGTCCAACTAAAAATCGCTGATCACCGCCATTACCAGTAAAAACAATAAAAAAAAATTAAAAGTCCCTAAATCTATCCCCTATTTTGTAGACGCTATACCTTTTACACAAACCAATCAATATACGCTTATTGGGATTTTTTACCAAAAATATGTAGGAGAATACATATTGGCCTAAACTGATGAAGAAACTATTATTTTTTTGTTTTTTACATATTTCTTTTTTGGATATGTATTATAGAAAAAAGTAAAAAAAAAAAATTTTTTTCAAAATTGTCAGTCTTTTTTTGTTTATAGAGCAAAAAATATAAACTGCAGAGGTGATCAATAACCACCAAAAGAAAGCTATATTTTGTGGGGAAAAAGGACATCAATCTTATTTGAGTAAAGCAATGCATGCCCGCACAATGGTCTGTTAAACTAACGCAGTGCTGTATCACAAAAAATGGCCTGGTCATTAAGGGGGTAAAACCTTCCGGTCCTTAAGTGTTTAGAGGTACCTAAAACTGCCCCAAAATTGTCTAAAAAACTAGTGAGATGATCAAGTCTGCCTTTTACACAAAGCCACAGGTTTTTGTTGTGCAGAATTGAACCCTTTAGCACCATGCGGGCATCCTAACAACTGATGATGCCATAGGTTGATAATGAGGACGTTGGGCACCTGATGGCGTCCTTGTTTGCCCCTTAGCTGCTGCTCTCAGTCAGCATTGGGGTCACATTAGCAGAGCAAGGGGGAGAAACCGAGGCAGAAGGGATAGTTTGAAATAATAGTCAGTATCAATGTGCAAAGGTGGAGGAATAAATCACTTCTAACATTGGGTGTGGATACTTCTGCAATATGTAAAACTATTAGTTTAGTGTTTTATATTTTAGAATGGGGTGCCTCAAGATTGTGCAGAATTTTAAATGGTGCCTTGACTGAAAAAAGGTTGAAAAACACTGGTCTATTTTCTATAGGGCAATATAGCAGCAGCTGCCAGGTGTTCAGGAGACCATCCTGACACCTCCGAAATGTCTGCTTTTTATATTTATTTTTAATCTCAAGGAGGATTTTGTATTAAAATGGAACAACAGAGAGCTCAGTGTTTGGCTTGTGGTTGCTGCGCGCTCCCATTGACCTCAGTGTGCGAGTCTGACAGCCAGTGCCGCCTGTCAAACTCTGCTAACCAAGTTAAAAATGCCCCAGCCTTAAAGAAAAACTTGTTTACAGCCCCGCCTGGCTGTGATGTTAGAATTTAGGTGGGCAGCCGGAAAAAAAAACATGGCTCAGCCACCACAAGCAAATGACAAAAAACTGACAGGAGTTATAACACTCCCTTACTTTATCCAAAATGAAAAAAGTACTACTTTATAGTATTTCATATAGAAGTAGGCCGGGGCTGTCCTAACACAATTTATTGTTTTAAAGAGAACAAAACTGATCTCTAGTTCATTTTATAACCTGTCTAGCCAGATAACTGATGCCTGGCATTAAATAGATGTGATTATTTAGTATCCATACACTGAAGGCACTCAAAGACATTGTTTTTTAAGGTGGATTTCTTGATGTTCTGTAAGGCAACCACAGACACTGCCGACTGAGATTCACTGAAGGGAAATAGTGATCAAACACATAAGAAAAGATTGTCTAATCGCAATTGTTTTCTGCCCTCATTAGCTGTCTGCAGTGTGCCTCCCCTGAATCTCCCCATAGGCCTAAACATAAACGGTCGTACCGATGCAGCTGTCCTATTTAGGTACACTTTGGCTGGCACAGACGCCTGAGGGCGATCAGATGGTGCCTGCATGTCTGACCACCCTCTCATTTCTATAGTCGGCCTGCTTATCCCTGCGGTGTGAACGTGTCAGAATCTCCTGATCTTGCATCAGCTTGTGCCAGCTTTGGGTGCGTTCAGGTGATATACCGGTTATAGGAATCGGATTACTTGCCAAATCAGATGCACATCACAGTGCAATATTCATGGATTGTGTGATTCTCTGCAGACTGGACAGATCTTCATGCATATTTTCAAGAGAGTAATGGTATTTTTGTTCACCAGTTTGGGCATCACTTGCTTTGTAGCTGGCTTAGGGTTGCCAAAGTTTACTAAAGCAGGGTATACATGAGGTTTTTGTTTTTTTCAATCAGTGGGCTGAATGAAAAAAGACTCACAGATCCCCGCATTAACCCAAGTAATGTTGATGCAGGGGTCTCTCTTGCGTTGTCTTTGTATTCTGACAGCGGAAGCTCCCTCCATCAGAATACACAGATCATGCTGCAGCTATTGGCTGAGAGTGCTGATTGAATGCTGGTTTTGAATCAGGACAGTCATTAGACCAGCTTCTATCGAGCAGACAGCGATACATATAGACCGAAATTCGGCAGGTACCTGCTGTATACCTAGCTTAAAGCATATGGGAGCATATTTACAAAGGCATAAATGTTACATTCACCAAACATTCACTGAAAGTCAAAGTGTAACTAAAGGCAAAACTTTTTTTTTTTTTAATTTAGATAGTATGAGAGGGTTACAATCCCTGGCAATTGTTTGCCACCTGTGTACCATTGTGGAGATTTCCCTTCACTTCCTGCCCCATAGCCAAAACAGGAAGTGAGAGCAAATCCCTCCACAGTAAGGCTATCCTGATGTGCCACCAGGGTTACCAGAACTAATGTCCCCTTTAGAATATTTTCTCTCTATTAACGTTCTGATGTCAACCCAAAACGTGTGATTTCTTTCTTCTTCCCAAATTTTGGATTTATTTTGCACAGCACCTGAATGGGTTGTTTATATTGTCTATTACAGGCAGATATAAAAATAATGCTAGGTTCATGCATTTATGCATTCATTAAAATAATATTTGAAGGTATTATTAAGTGCAACTAATGTAAGCATCAAGCTTCTAGATCCATACAATCTATTCTACCTGGATGTGATGTGCCCTTGTACCTAAAAACTCCATGGCATCAGGATGCCATTGTTAGCAAAAGACCCCAGTGCTGAATCTCCTGATGGCTCATGGTACCCCAGCACTGGGATACCTGCTGCCTTGATAGATATGGGGAATTGGGTTTAATGCGTCTTGGTGAATCCAGATGGCTTGTCACCAAATCCCAGCATTGTGGACACTGATGGTAGGGTGACGAGCCGGTTCCTGGAACCCAGCAGTGGAGCACCTTGCTTGTAAAGGACCTCTTAGGCTGGATTCACACCTATGCATTTTTAGTGCTTTGTGCATTTTGTAGTTTTGCACTACAGAACGTGTTCCATAGGAAACAATGGTAAATGGACTGTAGTGCAAATCTGCAAAATGTAAAAAGCACTAAAAATGCATAAGTGTGAATCCAGCCTTAGAGGACAAGTTCAAAACCAAGACTTCCTAGTAATGACCTACAGAAAAAAACAACTCTACAAGTGCTGCATGAGCATAAACTGCTGAATTCCTTTATGCAAGTACGGTAACTACCTAAGGACTATCACTGTAAAGGAGTGCCAAGGACCTATATGGACTTTTTGGAACAAAACCTTGGTATCTGCCTTTTGTAATCCTTTGTAAATCTGATGTCTTAATGGAAGAGGGAGGGAAAAAAAGCTAGGAGCCCATCAGGGGTTCTGCATTCACTTCTGCTGAAAAGAAACATGCAGACAGGAGGAGAGATTAGAGTGACAACATCATCATCCCACTGGTGAATCATTACTGTCCATTTCTAGGGTTGGTGCAGTACTGTAGAAAAGGGTAGCTCTCCAACCTGGCTATGCTGCCTGGCAGGGCAGAATAGTCAGAAATACCAATCCTTTGGTAGGTAAAACAGCTTTCAAATATGTATCTCAATTGTGTGTTTAGCTGCTTGCCTGGAGTTCAGGTTAAAAAAAAAGAAGATATTTCTAATCCTGTGCTTGATGTCTGTTATTGTAGCAAAGCCTGCCACATAGCAGAGCATCTACTACAGATGATGCCATCAGAGGTGTGAATTGCAAGACCCCAGAGACACCAAGGACAGAAGCACAGAGCCAGCCTTTCCGGCCCATCTACAGAGGAGACGTCTCTGCCTTCTGTATACAGCTCTTCTGCATTGATGAGAAGCATGAAACAAGGCAAGTCTAGGGCACGATCATTGACCCTCTGATTATATGAGAAAGTACTTTTCCGTGTCTCTATATATACAAGCCTCTTTAAAACTCGTTATAAGCATTGTTATTTTGTGGCCTTGTGACCAAAGTAATACTTTTATTCTTTTTATTTTAAGATGTGTTTCCCGTATACGTACAGCATGCATGGACAGCAGCTGTCTCTTTGCCCCATTGACAGTTGACAGGAGCAGAGGGAGGCTGATTTTGATGACAATGCCGTGTTCTTGCAATGCTTTGTCTTTGTCAGAAGATTGCCATCAAATGACGTCAGTCACCATCTGTGAGTTGAGGTGTTTGGCTTCCAGCACCTTTTCAGTGGCATCCTTCAGCTCCAGTTTAGGGATGTTAAACACGGATCCTAATGGGAGTGCCGGTTGTCCTATTAAACATGCTGATAGCAGGATTTAGTAGGCTTTAAGTTGTGCTGAAGCTTACAGAAATCTACAAACTGCCTTGGGGTGTCCAATTTGCTTGTCATATTTTGTGATTCATTCCCTATTAAACTTGTAAATTATTTATTTTTACCCCTTACTTGTTTATCAGTGTGTACAATGTGCAAAAAAAACATCATACTGATTTACAATGACGAATAATGTTCTCAAGTCACCATAGGTGTTTTAACCCTAATCACTAAGCCCTTGTACACACGGTCGGAGATTCCGACGGAATGTGTCCTATCAGACCATTTTGTCAGATATTCCGACTGTGTGTGGTCTCCATCGGACTGTTTCCAACTTTTACAACTTGCCGGTAAAATTTTCAGACAAAATGCTCTGATCGGACATACTCCGATTATGTGTAGCCTACTCCGACGGACAAAGTGCCACGCATGCTCAGATCAAATTCCTAGACCAAGGCTATTGGCTACTAGCCTGAACGTAGTCCAGTTGTAACTAAATAATGTCATCACGTTATGTACAATCAGATTTGACAATCGGAATCGACAACTTTGTCCGACCGTGTGTATGCAACAGTTTCGGACAAAATCCGTCGGACAAAATCCAACGGATTTGGTTGTCAGAATGTCCGATCGTGTGTACAAGGGCTTAAACATAAGCTTTAAAGCTGAACTCCAGGTCTGATCTCAATTGCATACTTATGTTGGCCCAGCTTGGCACAATATACGGATACAGTAAATCCTTGGATTGCGAGCATAATTTGTTCCGGAAACATGCTTGTAATCCAAAGCACTCATGTATCAAAGCAAATTTCCCCTTAAGAAATAATGAAAACTCAGATAATTCGTTCCACAACCATTTATTCATAAGTCCTTCAGTTCATAGTCCACATAAAAAGATTATAGCAATGTGTGGTTGTGTAACCATAAAATGTCCATCCACAAATGGCCTCCGTGAGGGGATTAGAAGCAAAATAAAGGATGGTCTATGTGGACAGCTTTACCCCGGATCCCTGCATACTTAGATGTGCCTGTTTAACTCATTAACCATGTGAGTTGCTAAATGTTGTACCTTCATTAAATGTAACTATATTGCTACACTTAGAGGTGCCTCTCTTTTCTCTTTTTTGTGATATGACCCTACTTGTATATCAAGACATCGCTTGTTTATCAAGTCAAAATTTATAAAAATAAATGAGCCTGTCTTACAAAACACTCTCAAACCAAGTTACTCTTAATCCAAGGTTTTACTGTATTTCATACCTGATGGACTGGAATTTTAATTGATAATCACTGTGTTGCCAGGTGCTTGACTAGAGACACTCTAAAGCCAACATTCTCAAATCTTTTTATGTAGGCAGAGTATTATTTTAATTAGGGGCAGTACAGATCCAGCCCACAGAACTGCTGCACTTGATCTTTCCCCTCCATACCGATTGGTACAGAGAGAGGAGAGAGGAACCGGACATGATCACTTGTTTACAAGTGACCGCTCCGTCATTTGATGGAGCAATCACATGGTAAATGGCCGCTGTCAGCGCCCATTTACCGTGATACGCTGGGTCCTCGGGAACCCGCCGGTCACAGATTCTTCCATGTACGCACCCCAAGGGGCGGGATTCTGGGAGGGCCTCATAGTACGCCCTCCCAGAGTTTTCGAGCCGCGCTGTAGCCGTCATGTGACTATAGCGCAGTTGTTAAGTGGGTAAAGTGGAGCTAAGCTCTCTCTATCAGCATTAACTGTTTTTAATCCTTTTGCTACTAGCCTTAGTCAATAGATAGGAAAGTATATTAAATTTACTTGTTTTAACCTTTTTTTTTCACATTTCTCCAGTTTCTTTCTGGCATAGGCCAAAATTATGTCATACATCCAAGGAGTCTTCATGAGAATCTTTTTTCTTTCATCAGAAGGAAGGCAGGAGGGTTTTTCTCAGCTAAGAAAACCCCCCTGCCTGCATCCCTGACCTAAGGGCAGGTGAATTCTAGGAAGTAAATGCTACTTGAATTATGTGCCCTTACTCAGGTTGGCCATGGCTAGAAATGCTAGGGGAGTGTTTTACAAAGTGATTGCTCAACAAAATAAAGCAGGGAGACATGGATGAATGGGTGAGTTTTCTTTGAAAATTAAAAATGAATTAAATAGAGTTTTCAGTTTGTGGTGCTCATATACAGTTGAGTTCTGCTTTAAAGCTGATCTCCAGCTTTTAGTGAAATTTTAGTAGTTTGTTTGGACCAAGCTACTAAATCAGAAATGATTTACTTTAATTGATGTAGTGGCTGTGTGTGCTGTATGAAGTGTATACAGCCTCAGCTACATACAGTATACAGTGCTGTGTTCCAGCAGAAGCATAAGGACTTCCCCTCCCATTCCTGGAACAAAATCAAATTGGCTGAGCGGCGCCAGTTTTATATTCTATGCTTGACTAAAAAGCTTCTTCTGATTGTGATGTCATCAGCCCACCACTCTGACTCAGCCAATCAGAGGAAGCTTTATATTCCATCATTCATAAAATACATAAATCCTTGTGCCACTCAACCCAACTTGATTATGTTCCGGGAGTGGAACAGGAAGTTCCTATCCCTCTGTTGGAGCACAGCGCTGTATATTTTATGTAGCTGAGGCTGCATATAGTTCATACAAGGCACACAGCCCCTGAATCCATTAGTAAAGTAAATAGCTTGTTTGGGCCAGCTTGGTCCAAAAAAACTATTTATTTCAACTTTACTAAAAGATAGAGATTAGCCTTAAAACATCCAATTTTTAAAGGAGTAGAAAATTAGCTTATTGATGATAATATTTATGAAGTACAATGCAGCCCATCTTTTTGTTTTTTGAAACAGTTATTTACTTTAATTTGTTCTTTATTTTATTTTTTAGGTCTATTGACTTTTTAAGTCATGTTTTCAGCCTTTTTCCTGTAAGTATATCCAACTTATTAGTAGAATAGAGCAATTGTCCTGCACTCAGAGTAATAAAACAGTCAATGTTGGCAAAAGCAGCTAGCACAAATTTGCTGGTAACAAATAATACAAATAGAAAGGGGTACATATGCAGCGCTTTCATCCAATAAATAAGAAGTCTATCAAACTCCCATTAAGATATCCAAGGATTGGTAGCTGCACCACAAGTGTACTATTTATACAACGAGTGATCAGAGGATGTCCTCTAACAGTACCACAGCACTCCAAGCCTTACCCTCTGTTGTGGACCACCCAAATAGAATGGTCAGCAGCACTCAATTAAGCATTAACCTCAATTGATACATCCAGAGCTGCTTCCTGATATACTAGAATCCTTAGGCCTGGACTACCCCAACAGTAGCGAATTTAAACTATGAAGCACAGAGGGGTAAAACAAAGCCTCATTTCCCAGTATTAAAAACAGGTCTAATTTATTTAAATGCATCAACGTACTCACAAGCATCACAACCTAAAACGCATATCAATCACCCAGAAGTGTCAATGTTTCCAACCGTCAAATTGGCCGACTTCTGTGCCTGGCGACGTCACGTGACCAGGCTCCACCCAATGGGTTTTGTCATACCAAGACATTATCAGGGATGTTTGTCATATCCAACTTATTCTGTGAACTCTGGACAACTACTGTGAATGAGTTTCTGACCAGCAGTATAAGAAACATTATGAGTATAAGGCATGTTTATGAAGCAGCAAATCTGATATTCAGCAAACATTCTTTGTAGGTGAATCTTCTAGGTGTATGTGTTTTTTTAAATAAAGGTTTTGACTCTCCACCAGAGAATGTGGTGAAGGTTTCATTCCATACTATCACCTAATATATTGCAGATTACCAGTTCTTAACTGTTTCACTGCTACAAACGTAGGGCTTATATCGGTGGAAGCATAGGCTTTTAAACACACTCCTGGCTGGGGCTCTGTTCACAATTGTTAAGCCAATCACTTCAACATCCTAAAATGTGCTGCCACCCCCCACCCCAGTAGTCAAACACCCATCATTTATTTTGGCTTTACTGCTTGTAGTCAACCCTCCAGTAAATGAAGCGGGAAGCAACAAGCATTTTGTCACCTCTGGTTTCAGGGCTGTCATTCCATGGCTCCTTTGGCTGGGGGAGGAGACAATTTGATCTGTGCTTGATCAGCCTCAATGGGATGCAAAGGTGACAATAAGGGGTTTATTTACTAAAACTATAGAGTTCACAAGCCGGTGTAGCTGTGCATGGTAACCAATCAGCTTTTAACTTCAGCTTGTTCAATTAAGGCCGCGTACACACGCGGGGACTGTTCACCCAACTTTGTCCGTCAAACAGTTTCGGCAAACAGTCCACTCAAAATTAGCATGGACGGACATGGCCACACACGACGAACGAACAGTTTGCTGAAACCGTGCGCGATGACGTGAACGGCACGTACGACGGGACGAAAAATACGACGTCCTATACACTGCATTATAACTTTCGGCGTGTAAATCCTTTCTGAGCATGCGCGGAACTTAGTTTGACGAACAAGCCTACACAGGGGCGGACTGTTCGCTCAAACAAGGTTTCAGCGGACAGTTTTACGGAATTTCCGAAAAACCTTGTTCGTCAAACTGTCCGCTGAAACTGTCCGCTGAAAGCCCACACACGAGCGGACTGTCCGCCCAAACACTGTTCAGCGGACAAAGTTGGGCGAACAGTCCGCGCGTGTGTACGCGGCCTAAGCTTTGACAAAAACAAACCTTAGAGGCGATTGGCTTCTGTGCAGACCTGCACCAGATTTTGCACTCCAGTTTTAGTAAATCCACCACACTGTTACAGATGTAATTTAAAGTAGAAAGGCAGCCTTTTTCAGTTTTGAATAGAATGGAAAAGGATTAGAACCTAATTTCTTATTTTTTTGGGTTTGTCCGTGTCAGGAAAGAACCACTCACCACCATGTTTTGTCACCAGGACAGGAAGAGAAAGGAAATCCATAATTGTATGGTGTAACCTGCCAGAAGGATTTAGGGGATATCTCCTGGTGGGGTCACCTGTTCTGATGACAACTGTCAAATGTGGGATTTACCTAAACATTGGATGATTGGTCACTTCCTGTCATTTCATTGGGGGCAAGAAGTGATGGAAAATCTCCCCAGCAGGGTCACAGAGGTTCTAACCCTTCTCTCCCCATTCCAAACTAAATTAAGTTCTGGCTGGAATTTTACTGTAAAAGTACAGAGCTGAGAAAGTGGGAGGGAGAAGCAACACAAGAAGCCAATCAATCAGTTATGTTGCAGTGAAGCATTATGCTGATAGGAGGAGAGAGAGTGACCGAGAGATGAGTTCAGTAGTCTGTTGTGTCATAGACCAAGACGTGGACCCTGCTGCTCTGTGTGATGACTTCCCGTGAGTGTAGTCTAAGGCAGGGGTCTCCAAACTTTTCTAAACAAAGGGCCAGTTTACTGTCCTTCAAACTCTAGGGGGGCCGCTAGGCAGTACTGTGCTGGGTGAAAATCCTAGGACTGGATGGACAGAACTACAAATGCATACCTCCCAACTTTTTGAGATGGGAATGAGGGACACCTATCAGCAAAAGTATACAGGCATAAGACACACCCTTGCCACGCCCCCTTAAAGGAGAATTGTACAAAAAAACAAGATTGGTTAAACCCACGAGTGCTTTTTTTTTTATTTTATTTTTTTACCACTACTATTCCTTCATATTGGCTTTTGGAATCTAACCACTTTCCGACCGACGCACGACGATGTACGTCGGCAGAATGGCACGGGCAGGCAAATTGGCGTAAAGGTATTTGAAACTGCCGCCGTGCCATTGCGTGCACGCCGCCAGTTGGAGCCTCCGTGAGTCCGCCTCTCATGGGGAGACTGAATGGGGAGATGCGGAAGTAAACAGCATCTCCCTGTTCTGCCTAGCAACAAGTGACACTGATCTCTGCTCCCTGTGATTGGAGCAGAGATCAGTGTTCACTAACACACAGCCACACCCCCCACAGTTAGTAACACGCCCCTAGGACACACTTAACCCCTACACTGCCACCCCCTGGTTAACCCCTTCACTGCCAGTGTCATTTATACAGGAATCAATGCATTTGTATAGCACTGATTGCTGTATAAATGACAGTGGTCCCAAAAATGTGTCAAAAATGTCTGATGTGTCCGCCATAATGTCGCAGTCACAATAAAAACCACTGATCACCTCCATTACTAGTAAAAAAAAATTATTAATAAAAATGCCATAAAACTATCCCCTATTTTGTAAACGCTATAACTTATTGCGATTTACGTTTCCAAAAATATGTAGAAGAATACGTATCGGCCTAAACTGAGGGGAAAAAAATTTTTCTATATGTTTTTGGGGATATTTATTATGGAAAAAAAGTTCAAAAATTAGTTTTTTTTCAAAATTTTCGCTCTTTTTTTGTTTATAGCGCAAAAAATAAAAACCACAAGGGTGATCAAATACCACCAAAAGAAAGCTCTATTTGTAGGAAAAAAAGGACGTACATTTTGTTTGGGAGCCACGTCGCATGATCGCACAATTGTCAGTTAAAACGACGCAGTGCCGAATCACAAAAAGTGGTCTGGTCTTAAGTCAGCAAAATGGTCCGGTCTGAAAGTGGTTAAAAATGCAGCAATTTAGAAATCAGATGAAAGGTTTAGCACTGGGAAACACTTTAAGATAGATAAAAAGTGCATTTTATATAGATCAGACCAAAATGAGGGACAAATGAGGAGGAATGAGGGACATTGCTCCAAATCAGGGACAGTCCCTTGAAATCAGGGACAGTTGTGAGGTATGCAAGTTATTTGTCAGTTATTACAGCTCTTATATATGTATTTTATCTGTGTATTTTTCTGTTTTGCCTGTAGTTCAACTTTACCTCTAAAATCTATATTTGTTTTATATAGATCCTATTTTAGGACAACCTATATGTTCCTACATACTTTGTATTCTGTATCTAGCCTCCCTGCAGTAGGTGTTTCTTGTAGAACAAAGTGATGTAAACTGCAGTCATATGGGGGTGTTCCCATAAGACCAGCACTAATATGCTTCATTTTTTAGCCTCTCTTAGAAGAAATGAAGAATGGCTCCAGTTTTTAATCTCTTGCAATTTTTCCTTTATTTAACTTTATTGTTTCCCAGTAATGATTACGTTAAATATGTGAGAATAACAAGCGTTGCAATTAGACTATCCTCAGAATTAATGGAGGTAAAATATTGTCACTCATGTAATGTTATGGTATTGTTTATTTATAAGTCCCGGTGCCAGCCTGTTCCACCTCTAGTGCATGAAATCATTCCAAGCTAATACCGTGAGCTCTGATGCATGAAACATTTTAATTAATTAGTGTTAATTCCCAGGTGGATGGTATGCATGGATTCCAGTAATATGATTTGTGTTTCATTGCTCCAGGATAAAGACTTTTGCATCATTACTGTTCCTCACCTGACCCCTGAATTTCCTCTGCTGCAAAGCTTTGTGCGCGCCATCCCTCTGAGTACGTGCACCTTGCCTCAGGAGCTTTATATTTTCCACCGTGGCGGCTTGATCAAGTAAGTGGAAAATCAGCTCTCCAATCTATGACGGTCTTTTCAAACCTGCAGTCTTGCAAATATAGTGCGACCATATCTTCTCATGTCAGTGCACAGCTCCAGGGTCTGGGGAGCCTGCTTTCATTTATTTTCTGAAGCTTTCTGGCAACTTAATTAATAAAATCCATAAAGCAGTACACCCAGCTGGAGGCCCCTATATATTAGATCGGTCTTTATTTAAATGGTTACTGTTATGAAAGTAGGAAGGGAATAAATCTCTTAAATAATGGATGCTAGTACTATCCTTCAGATTTTGGCTGATTCATATCAATGTCATGGCTTTGACGATCAATGAGTATATATTTTTGATCATTTTAAAGTGCAAGTTCTGGTGTGAACCGAACCGGGGGTGTTCAGGCTCATCCCTAGTAGTCAAACAGGCAAAAAATTTGGACGAACACGCAAACACCGTTAAAGTCTAGGACTTTAATAATGCTTAAAATGAAACAATAAAAATTAAATATTCCTTTAAATATCATGCCTGCGGGATCTCCTTAGTATGCCTGTAAAGTAGCGTTCTGTGTTTATAATAGTACCACAGCAAAATGACATTTCTAAAGGAAAAAAAGTAATTTAAAACTCGTGGCTGTAATGTATTGTCGGGTTTCGGCAATATAGATGAAAATCATTGACAAAAAAACGGCATGTTCCCCCCCCCAAGTCCATTACCAGGCCCTTCAGGTCTGGTATGGATATTAAGGGGAACCCTGCACCCGAATGAAAAAAAAATTGTGTGGGGGTCCCCCCAAAATCCATACCAGGCCCTTCAGGTCTGGTGTGGATATTAATGGGACCCCTGCACCGAAATTTAAAAAAGAAATGGCGTAGGGGTCCCCCCAAATCCATACCAGGCCCTTCAGGGCTGGTATGGATTTTAAGGGTAACCCTGAGCCAAAATTTTTTAAAAATGGCATGGGGCCCCCCAAAATCCATACCAGACCCTTATCTGAGCTTGCAACCTGACAGGCCGCAGGAAAAGGGGGGGCATGAGAGAGTTAGCCCCTCCCCACTGAACCATACCATGCCCTCAACATGGGGAGGGTGCTTTGAGATCCCCCCAAAGCACCTTGTCCCCATCTTGATGGGGACAAGGGCCTCATCCCCACAACCCTTGCCCGGTGGTTGTGGGGTCTGCAGGCGGGGGGCTTATCGGAATCTGGAAGCCCCCTTCAACAAGGGGACCCCCAGATCCCGCCCTCCCCCCACATCGGGTACATTGTACCCCTACACATTAGCAGATATTTTGGGACAAGTCCTTTAGTAAAAAAAAAAACTGTCCCATGATGTCCATTCATCTACAATCACAGCGTCCGGCGACCCGATAAAAAAAGGAAAAAAACCCTGCCTCCATGGGAATCTCCCACTGACTGAAGCCTCTTTGTGATGACAACTGTTATATAGCTGAGGGCGGGGCCAGACGGTGATGTAAACGGGTGACTCCGCCCCCTCTGATGTTATGTGATGTCACGTAACGTCAGAAGGGGACAGGTTACTTGTTTATGTCAGCGGGTGGCCCCGCCCTCAGCTATATAACAGCTGTCATCGCAAAGGGGCTTCAGTCAGCGGGAGCCTCCCATGGAGGCGGAGTTTTTTCAGTTTTTTAAATTTTTTTATCGGGTCACCAGACGCTGTGATCGAACATGAATGGACATCGAGGGACAATTTTTTATAATAAAGGACTTCTCCCAAATTGTCTACTGTCATTTTTAACATTTTGACATTTTTTTTTGGTATATGTGTAGGGGTACAATGTACCTGATACCCATTCACATAGGGGAGTGGGATCTAGGGGTCCCCTTGTTAAAAGGGGGCTTCCAGATTCCGAAAGTCCCTGCCCACAGACCCCCACAACCACTGGGCAAGGGTTGTGGGGATGAAGCCCTTGTCCCCATCAACATGGGTACAAGGTGCTTTGGGGGGGACCTCAGAGCACCCTCCCCATGCCATTCATTTCAATGATTTTCATCTATGTTGCCGGGACCCGACAATACATTACAACCGCGAGTACTTTTTTTTTCCTTTTAGAAATATAATTTTGACATGGGGAAAATGCGCTAATTTACAAGCATACTAAGGACACCCCCCAGGCATGATATTTAAAGGAATATTTCATTTTTATTTTTTCCCTTTAAGCATTATTAAAATCATTGCTCCCGAAAAAAACTGCAGTTTTTAAAACTTTTTTTTGCATTGATACATGTCCCCTGGGGCAGGACTCAGTCCCCAAACACTTTTTATGGCAACAGCTTGCATATAAGCCTTTAAAATGAGCACTTTTGATTTTCCATGTTAGTGTCCCATAGACTTTAACGGCCTTTTGCAGCTTTCGAATTTGCCGTGGATGCCGCATATTTGTCGCTGTTCGGCGTTCGACTCGAACATCGGGCTCATCCCTAGTGAACACAACTGAGTAATGAAAACCTCTGGCTAGAATAACACTGGTCACAGATGTGACAGTTTTAGACAGAGAGAACGATTCTTAAAGTGGAAGTAAACTCCCCTATCATTTTCAGCTAAGGAAGCTGCCATCTTTGCCTCTGTTTAATCTTCAACTGCCAAGGTGCTGCACATGTGATCTGTTATGACACCAGCCATTGGATGGTTTGACAGTTTGGTTGAGAGCACAGCCAATGTGCAGTTAGCATTCCCGGCATGCCGGGAATGTAACTGTTTTTTTAAACTGTTTAAATCGATGGGTTTACTTCCACTTTAAGGTACCCATGCACAAGGGTAATGATTCTTCGTGAAATGATAGCAGCAGTTTTGAGTGATGACTGCACTGTGCTCTTTAAAGACATGCTGATAGGTCAATTGGCTCTTGTCTAAATTGGATTTAATGTGTTTATGTATGCATCTTAGATCTTAGATTTGTAAGCTCCTTGTGGGCAGGGACCTTAGATTACAAGCTCCTTTAGGGCAGAGACGTGATGTAAATATGTGAATTGTTGGCGCTATATAAATACCTGTATTAAATAGAAAACAGGCAGCCAATATACTGAAAAATCAAAGGTGTGTACAATCAAAAATGATAATATCTTCTAGTCACTACCCAACTTGCACAGGGTCAGCGCAGTATATGCATCCTTGGTGCTGGCGCATAGTAACAGAAAGGTGGATCTGGGTCATGTACATACTACGCTGTACTAGAGGGGAAAAAAGACAGGCTAACCATTATTCCCTATGAGCCAGACAGTGAGGATCAGACATTCTTGTGAATTGCTACAAAAGAAGTTCCACTGCTTATGAAAAAATGGCAATCTATAGGCAATCTGCGCAATATAAAACTTCATTAGTTCAAGCTAATCAGAACAAAAATGAATACTTTTTTTAACAGAAAGACATGGAGGGAGAGCTAGGGAAAAAGTGAAAGAGGGATGAAGGGAGGGAGAGAGAAGAGAAGGAAAAAAGAGAGGGATGGAGGGAGAAAGAAATAAAGAAGGAGGGATGGAGGAAAAGAAAGATGGAGAGAGAAAGAAGGAAAGAGAGGGAATGAGGGAGAGAGAAAAAAAGAAAGAGGGATGGAGGGAGAGAGAAAGAGGGGGGTGGAAGGAGGGAGAGAGACTGACCCTGCTGCCTACTAAATACAGGTTTGGCCATAATACTCTTTGTTCTTTGCAGAGAGAGACAGAGTGCCTGAAGTTTTCTGTTACATCCCTCCCTCTCCTTTATCACCTAGTCCTGACTTCCAACCCACCCAACTCACTATGTGGGCGGCCGGGGTTTGCCAACCATTTGACCATGCTCACGCTGCACCGGATAACGGCGCAGCGATGCAGCTTCTTTATGAAGGATCATAAAGAAGCACAAAGCAAGGTCCATAAAGACATGGATGAGTGAGTTTGGGGTGTAGGGACTTGACTGGCCTGCACAGGGTCCTGACCTCAACCCGATAGAACACCTTTGGGATGAATTAGAGTGGAGATTGCAAGACAGGCCTTCTCGTTCAACATCAGTGCCTGACCTCACAAATGAAAGAAGGGTCAAATATTCCCATAGACACACTCCTAAACCTTGTGGACAGCCTTCCCAGAGTTGAACTGTTATAGCTGCAAAGGGTGGGCCAACTCAATATTGAACCCTACAGACTAAGACTGGGATGCCATTAAAGTTCACAATGTCCCAATACTTTTGGCAATATAGTGTACATTACTGTAGGTCACAATGGCAGTAATGGAAGGTTCAAATTATCTCTGCTTTACTAGCAATTCCACTTCCACAAGGTCCAATATGATCACTCTCACCCTATACAGAGTGCTGTTCCACTGGAAACGTGTCATGTGCAGTAATGAAACTCGATCACTCAATGGCCAGGTTTTAGAGCTAAGCTGATGATCTTTTCAATGTACATTACATGATCAGATCTGAAAACCATCTTTACTAGAAAACCTTGTACTGAATAAATCTGTAAAGTATCTGGAATCTGGATAAAGAATTATCTTATGCTGCCTCTGTATCAGCCAATCATATCCTAGTAACTTTCAGTGCAGGCATAAAAAAAAAAAAATAGATACAGTATAATAGAAATAATAGATGTAGAATGCTAATAGAATAATAGAAATGATAAAATAATAGAAATGTTCTGCACACCTCCTTCCACTCTCTATAAATCGGTAGTGCAGCGCCACCTGAGTGGAAGCCTGTTCACTTGCCTAAAGCCTCGTACACATGATTTTCCGCAGACAAAACCTCTGACTTTTGTCCGAAGGCATGTGCCTGGATTTTGTCTTGCATACAAACGGCAAAGAATTGTCGGTCAACAAACATGAACGTACTGACGTACAGTACTACGTGTTTTTTCAGCTCTTTAGCACCACTCTTTGGGCTCCTTCTGCTAATTTTGTGTTAGTAGAAGTTTGAGTGTTGATTCGCGCTTTTCATTTCGCTCTTTTCATTTAGCACTTTTCAGTTCACGGTTTTAATTTTGCTATTTTCATTTAGCGCTTTTCAGTTCGCACTTTTAAGTTAGTTTCTGAACAGCCGTTCGTCAACCAGACATGTTGCAGAATCAGAGGAGATAAAGTGTTATTTATTATTGGCCTTGGAGTTATTGCTTTGACCCAAGTCCAGTCCAGGAACAGGAGGAGGAGGAGTTCTTGGACTAAAAATTGGTTGCTTTATTAATCGTGACCAATTATGTCATATGCTTTTGCTGCTGGAGCTCCAGGAGAATAATTCAGATGTTTTTTGGTATTATCTCCGGATGACGGACCCCTGCTTTCACCAACTCTTGCTATTGTTGACCCCCTATATTAAGAAGCAGGACACATTCATGAGGCTTTTATTTTATTTTTTGGTTGAATAGTAATGATTTGATTTGTTATATTTTTGGATGCATAGAATTAACTTTTTGCTTAAGTTCTTTTGGCAGATAGCATGTCTAATTGTATTTGTTTACTTTTTTTTAATGCACAATAAAAAATTTGTGGAGAATAATACTTGACTATGTGTTTTACTTCAAATGACAGTTTGGGAGTAGGCAGTTACATTTAAAAAAAATACAATGTAAAATTAAAATCAACATAGTGGTATCTTTGAACTTAAAAACTACGGAATAATGGTGTTGTGGTAACTTGCCAAAAAAAAAAAAAAAAAAAAAAGCATAATAATATTATTCTTGATATCACTAGAAAAAAAAAAGCTTTTAAAAATTAGTTTGCAATAAATCCATCAGTATCACCACCAAAGCAGCTTCATTATTATCCCATTAAAGAAGAAGAGAATGTGATCTACATTCGAGATTTCAAAATTTGGCACATCGTGAATGTTAATTCTCCATTACGAACACTAGTTTACAAGACCGACCACTTCTGGCTCGTCCTTGCTTCCGAGCATGCGTGTTTGTACTTTGGACTTTTGTCCGATGGACCTGTCATCACACAATTCCTGTCGGAAAATCAGATCATGTGTACGAGGCTTTAGAAGTGGAATCTGTGGAGCACAAGCACATAAGAGACTATAATACAATAAAAATATCTTTGTTCACATTGATTTCTTTATTTTTCCTTATTTTTCTAGTTTATTATGTTTTATTTGTTGGTGCATTGGTTAATTTTTATACTGTGAAATATATGTAAGTTGGTATAGTTGCATTATTGATTTATAAAGAATTGTTTAGTATAGTCGTATTCACATATCCTTTAAATTGGTGTTTCTCAACCCTTTTTCAGTCAAGGCACCCTTTAAAAATGATGAACAATCTCAAGGCACCCTTTAAAAATTATGGACCGTCCCGAGGCACGCCATTCTAATATGTGAAAAACGATTCTAATAGTTTTAAATAATGCAGAACTATCCACACACGTAGGTCATCCAACATCAGAGATGTTTTATTCTTCCAACGCAAATACACTTTTGCAAACTGGTACTGACTAGTATATCCCTTCTCTCTGTTTTTCTCCATCACTCAGCTAATGTTACTCCAATGCTGATGGAGAGGGGCAGGGGAGGGTTAAAAAAGGATGCAATGCCAGCGACTGACATCCTCCTTATCAACTGATTATGCCAATGGTCATTAGGACATCGGTTGTACAATGAGAACCTGTGGTTTTGTGTAACTAAAAGACAGACTTCATCCACATGCTAGTTTGTATACAATTTTTGGGCATTTTGCCAAGGCTGCCCTGAAGAAACCTCAAGGCACCCTGGTTTAGAAGGCTGGTTTAAATGTTCCTAGTTTAAAACTTTATGCACACTGGAGTAATTCCTCATTTAAAGTGGTTCTCAGATTATGATAACTATGTCCCCCTTTTCTCTTCCCGGCACTTTGGGTAATTAAACATGCAGAGCCACATTAGACGTATGCATTCATTCCTGCAGCTGGTAGGCGCACTATGTTCTGGCTTTGTTTTAGTGTTCTTTTGAGCCAGCTGTGTGCAGGACTACACAAGCATAAGCTAGCTGTTCCAACTTTAATAGGCTACCCATGGTTATGTCATGATTTTAAGTTTAGGCAGGCCATTGATGTCTATGGAAGTACATAACATGTACCCCCAATTGGCTTGCTGCGGGTCTGTTAGCTTCTGAAATAAAGTACAATGTATAATTCTTTAGAAAATCTGCAGAGTGGGAAAAGGCAAGAGGGGCATATATTAAAATTTCAGTTATACTTCATGTCTAATGATGTGGTCTTGTCATCTAATTTATTATTATTATTATTATTATTATTCATATTATTATTATTATTATTATTCTATAGGAGTGCCAACAGTTTACACGGCATTTTGCAATATAAAAGGGAGACAGTACAGTTACAATACAATAAAACACAAGAAGGTTAAGAGGGCCCTGCTCAGAAGAGCTTTCAATCTAATAGGGTGGGGCAAGTGGTACAAAAGGATGTAACTGTGGGGAAGGATCTGATGGAAGTGCTAAAAGTTCAGTTAGTTGGAGGCGTGATAGAGATTAATTTTCAGGGATTGCCTGAAAGCAGCCAGAGTAGTAGATAGCCGGACAGATTGAGGTAGATAGTTCCAGAGGATGGGAGAGGCTCTGGAGAAGTCCTGGAGATGAGCATGGGAGGAGGACACAAGGGAGTTTGAGAGTAGGAGGTTTTGAGAGGAGCAGAGAGGACGGTTTGGGTGATATTTGGAGACAAGATTGGTGATGTAGCTGGGGGCAGAGTTGAGAATGGCTTTGTATAATGACGTTAGTATCTTCGATTTCATTCGCTGGGTGGTCAGAAGCCGGTGTAGGGATTGGCAGAGAGGGATGGCAGACACTGAGCAGTTTGTAAGGTAGATGAGATATATAGAATTGATAAAAGAGGATGAAAAACTGACCAATCATATACAACTGCTTTATTGTTGGGATTGTTGTTGCCCTTTTTTTTTTTTTTTTTAAAGCAAAGTTAGTAGTTACATAATTTCCTGAAACACATTTGCTCTGTGTGTGTGTGTGTTTTTAATTTTTTGTATTTTCAGTTACTTTTAAATACATTTGGTTTCCCTTTGCACAATGTCCTCCGTCCTCCTTGCCCCATCCACATTTTCAAATGTTGCTGACTACTTTTCATGGGTTCCCTGCCAATATATAGAGAACATATGATAACAGATAAAAGGGCTACCAGAATCTGAAACCAATTGCATTTTCCAGTCAAGCATAATCTACTGTGCAAGCCACATGCATACAAGCTTTATTTTTTACATTAAAAATACACTTCTTCTAAAACCAAAAGCCATGTCTTATGCCCTGTACACACGGTCGGACATTCCAACGACAAAATCCCTCAGATTTTTTCAGATGGATTTTGGCCCAAACTTGTCTTGCATACACAAGGTCGCACAAAGTAGTCGGAAAATCCGATCGTTCAGAACGCGGTGACGTAGAACACGTACGATGGGACTATAAAAGGGCCAGTAGCCAATAGCTTTTTTCTCGTAATTTATTCTGAGCATGCGTGCCACTTTGT
This sequence comes from Lithobates pipiens, assembly GCF_037356315.1. Lineage (NCBI taxonomy): Eukaryota > Metazoa > Chordata > Amphibia > Anura > Ranidae > Lithobates > Lithobates pipiens. Next base: position 111,427,358 of record NW_027507758.1, read on the forward strand.
CCGTTGGAAATTGTCTACACACAATCAGAATTTAAACGATCGGATTTTGTTGTCGGAAAATTTTAGATCCTGCTCTCAAACTTTGTGTGTAGGAAATTCTGACGAAAAAGTCAGATGGAGCCCACACACGATCGGATTTTCTGACAACACGATCCGATTGCACATTTTCTGTTGGAAAGTCCGACCGTGTGTACAGGGCATAAGACCAAGGGTCTATAGGACGACATATTATTTTTATTAGCCAGAAAACTCCAATTTGGAATTCTGTGTACTAAACTTTGCTGCCTCTTATCCCACTATCTATAAGGAGGACAATTTGCCTTTCATTGGATAGTGAAGAGCAGGTGGAGGGGGCTTATAGCAGCAAAGGGCACCCAGACTGGAAGGGTAGACAAATGAGAGTTTTCTGGTTAAAGCTAATATCAGGCACCGTAGCACTTTTTAAGGAGGGACTTTTAAAAGACATTTGATTGAAAGTATGAAAACGCTGACAGGTTCACTTAGCAACCATTATATAAACCTGCTATACTGGAAATTAGATTTATATCTAATCAAATGTATTAGTTTGTGTTTTAATATATACCCTGAGTTGATCCTATATTTTGAAGTCTCATGCACACAGGATATCTGTTTAGCCCCTCTGAATGCCTTTTCTCCTGGGCAGAGAAAAGCTGCTTAAAAAATGCCCCTGAAGCTGTGTATTGCACACGTTTTTAGTCGCCGCAAGCATTTTGGCATTAATAGATTCCATTGGCTAGTAATAATTTATTCTGGCCATTAGAACGCACTAATATGTAAACCCAACATTTCACATTCCTGATATGTCCCTGCTGTACCTTGTACTTGTATGAAAAAGTACCCCGTTTCCTTTGTATTTCTTCCTTTGGTTGACATTCCTGATGTTCCTGCCAGTTCCTCTGCTTTCCTATTAGAAAACTGACCACACTAGGCAGGAGGACACAGTGTGGTTAGTATTCTGGCTTTGCTGGAAACTAAGCCTGCTCTCCTCTAATGATTAGAGTTGTCCTGATACCCCCCACCCCCGCCGCACAGCCATTTACTGTGAAGACCATTGTGCTGCTGTTATTCCTACCCCAAGCTGTCTGAGCTCCTTATGCATCTGAGAATAGAGCCTATGCGATCACTTAAAAAAAAAAGGAAAAAAATGTTTTGATAATTTTTTTTTTTTTTTTTTTTATTCTTTGCAAAGAAATAACTAAGCTCTTACAAAGTCTGATTGCCTTTAGTAAATCAACGCCAATGGCTAGCATTGAGGTACTTTTACAGGCTGAAAAAAAGGCCAAACACCTGTAAATGTATCTTTTTTTTTTTTTCTTTTAAGCCCAGTGTGCATGAGGTTTTAAAGCAGTGATTGTTAGGGCCGGTTCACACTGCGACGCGAGGCGAGGCGACACGGCTCGCCTCGCCTCGCTCCCGCAAGTCGCCCCCATTCAGTACTATGGAACCGTTCTGAGAGGAGCGACTCGAGTCGCTCCGACTCAGAAAAAAGGTTCCTGTACTACTTCGGGGCGACTTCGGGGGCGACTTGCATTGACTTCTATGCAGAAGTCCTCTGCAAGTCGCCGCTGAGCTCCCCGCAAGTCGCGGCGAGGTAAGTCGGAGACGCCTCGCCGCGGCTCGCTGTGTGAACCGGCCCTAAAAGGGGTTGTAAAGTCAGAAGGTTTTTGTATCTTAATACATTCTATGCATTAAAGGATATGTACATTTTTTTTTTTTAAATAACAAACATGTCATGCTTACCTTCTATGTGCAGTTGGTTTTGCATGGAGTGGCCCCAATCATCCTCTTCTGAGGTCCCTCAGGGGCGCTCCTGGCTCCTCCTCTTCTCGAGTGCCCCGTTGGAGAGCCGCTTTCCCTTGGGACACACGTGCGGGTGCGCTCCCGTGTCCTGCTTCTGCGCTCATTGACACAGACAGCAGAACTCGGCCCCGCCCCCAGGCTCCAGCATCATTGGATTTGATTGATAGCAGCGGGAGCCAATGGCTGCGCGGTTATCAATCTATCCAATCAGGACTCGAGGCACTGACTGGAGCTGGTGTTCTCATCCCCGCTGTAAAGACCAGGCACAGGTAAGTAAAAGAGGGGCTCTAAAGACTAAAATGCAACTAAAACAAAATTGAATATATATCACAACGGCTAAATCTGTGTCAGTAGTGCATGTTCAAACCTTAATACCATAAATAATAAACATCTTATTAGATTTTTATATAATGTTTAATGTATATAATGTTCTAAAGAAATAATACATTAAAATGTAACTAAACCCATCAGATTTCAGTCGACCTAAATGTACTGGGGATTTTAGTCGACTAAAATACGACTAAAACGAAAACAACTCAGATGATTAAAATATGACTAAACCTAAAATGGCGTTCTAGTCAAAAGACCATAGCTAGAACTAGATCGAAATTTCATGTCAAAATTAACACTGGTGATCAGTGCTAAACATATGCACTGTCACTGTACTAATGACACTGGCTGGGAAGGGATTAAACATCAGGGGCTATCGAAGGATTAACTGTGTGCCTAGCCAGTGTTTTCTAACTGTGCGGGAGGTGCTTTCACTAGGGCAGTCATTGATCCATGTTCCTGCTTTGGAGGAACACAGGATAAATATCTTCCCTACTGACAGGACAGCGATCTGCCTTGTTTACACACACACACATATATATATATATATATATATATATATATATATGTATATATATGTATATATATATGTATATATATATATATATATATATATGTGTATATATATATTGTAGACATGTCACTGGAGAAGTGATCGAGGGGGTGTACATCTCACCTAGGTTGCTACACAGTGTGAGATGGTAAATCCAGGATGGTTCAGTTTCTCAGCAGCGATATGCTGCTGAATTGTTATTTAATTTTGCCGGGCCTGGGTTTATATGGAATGGCAGGTAGGTTTGGTAGAGGGACCTGTCATTCCACATCCCCCGATCCAGTTCTGGGTTTGGGATCAGGTGAGCTTTGATCCTAATTAGCCTGGGAAGCTAAAGGCACTGCAGGGTCTGCAGCTGATGGCTCTCAGCCAGGGAATGAACAATCTGTGTGTTGAAGGAAGCTGCAAGCACAGCCACTGCTGGAGCTAAAACTCACCCTGCGACATCCAGGCGAAAGACGCTGTGTTTGTAAGTGTCAGATAGGTGAGCAGAACCTGTTAGTAAGCGCCCAGCCGGGCTAGGACTTTTATTTTTGTTGTACTTAGAAAGCACGGTGTTGCTGTATATTTTGTTTGCTGGACTGTTTGTACCACGAATAAACGCCAAGATCTGCTTTATAAATTCCAAGTCTGCTGTGAACTGTGTCCAAACACACCCTACCCCGGGAAGATCCCTTACAATTGGTGTTCGAATGCGGGCAAAGTCGGTTGCTAGGGGCAACGGTGTGGACAGACTTGGCTACAGCTGCTTATGTCTTGGGTGAAAGCTGCAATGACACTCCAGGAACAGTCCAGCAACATGGAGGAGATGCTGAAGCAGTTTATGCAAGTGAGTTTGCAACAACAGCAACGACATGAACAGTCCATGGCGGCACAACAGCAGATGCATAAGGAAGAGTTGCAAGCTTTGCGCCAAAGCCAACAACAACTTATCGAGCACCTGATAGTAAATCGTGAGGCGCCTGTGGTTACTAATCCACCCATAGTGATGGGAGCCGCTCCAGAGATTTTTTTTGGGAGAAGGACTGTGCAGAAAGCGCTGCAAAAGATGACTGCTGAGGACGATGTTGAGGCCTTTCTAACAGTATTTGAGCGCGTGGCTGAGCGAGAGAAGTTACCAGCCGCTGAGTGGGCAGAGGTAATTGCGCCCTATTTAACAGGTGAACCCCAAAAGGCCTACTATGACCTCAGTGAGCAAGAGGTTAAGGACTATACTCGGCTAAAAGAGGAGATACTTGCCCGACTAGGAGTTACTACTGCAGTCCGTGCCCGGAGGGTACGCAACTGGAGCTACAGTCTGGACAAATCAGCGAGGTCCCAGATGTATGACCTAATCCATTTGGCAAGAAAGTGGTTGGAGCCAGACACTTCTACTCCTGCACAAATCCTAGAGAAGGTCGTGATGGATCGCTACCTCCGAGCGCTTCCTACTGACCTGCAACGCTGGGTGGGACAAGGTGATCCTAAGAACGCAAACGAACTTGTCAACCTTGTGGAGAGGTTCCAGGCGACTGAGGACTACCTCCGTGATGTTCCTGCAGCATCTTCACCTCCCCGGAGCGCCAGATCTGTGCCGTCAGCTGGTAAGAGACTTCCATCTATTGGGGGAGTGTGGAGGGGTGCTGATGGGGGGAAAAGGGCTCAAGTGGTGTCTCAGGGACAAAAGACTGGTGATGGTCCCGGGTGGCTAAGGGGCTCTGAAAAGGACTCCTTGCCAAAGAGACCAGGCCCTATCCAGTGTTGGAGATGCCATGAGGCGGGACACGTGTCGGCCCATTGCCCTCTTACCTCTGAACCCATGGAATGTGACGCTAGCCGGCGTCAGTCGCTATTTGCGGAACCATCTTGTGCTGCAGTTCCTGGACTAGAGACTGAACCGCAAATCTGCGATATTACAATCAATGACTTTCCTGTTAAAGCGTTAATGGACTCAGGAAGCCTTGTAACCTTGGTGCATGCTAGCCTGGTGACTGGGGACTTAGAGTCTAAAAAGCATATGAGTGTTGTGTGCATACATGGTGATACAAAAATGTACCCTATAGTGCTGGCTAAAGTCGGGACTGAACAAGGCACCGTACAATATGAAGTGGGTGTGGTTAAAAACCTCATGCATAATGTAATATTGGGGCGCGATTTTCCATTATTCTGGGCTCTCTGGGAAAAAAGAAAAATCCCCAAAAGGAGTGAGGATACCTCTAAGGGGGTTGCCTTGTCCACTGTGAATGATAAAAGTATGCAGGATGAAAATGATTGTTTTCCTTTACAGGTCCTGGCTGGGGAGGAGGAGGCTCCTCCCACTGAGCAAAATATACTAGACTTAGAGGTGTCTAGAGATAATTTTGGGGCTGCACAATTACAGGACCCCACTCTCAAAAATGCGAGAGAGCAGGTTGCTGTAATGAATGGGGTACCTCAGGAACCAGATGCTGAAAAAAGATTTCCACATTTTTCGGTGACTAATGATCTTTTCTATAGGGTTAATAAGGTTAAGGATGAGATTGTGGAACAGCTTCTGGTACCTAAGCCGTACCGGCGTCAGGTGCTTGACATGGCACATAACCATGTTCTTGGGGGACACTTGGGGACTGACAAAACGCGAGAGAGGGTTCTCCAGAGGTTTTTTTGGCCGGCCATATATGATGACATTAAAAAATACTGTGAGTCGTGCCCCACATGTCAGGTTAGTGCCCCAGTGTCACATTTTCGCAGTCCTTTGGTTTCGCTCCCTATTATAGAGGTGCCTTTTGAGCGTATTGCCATGGATTTAGTGGGTCCCATTGTAAAGTCAGCTAGAGGACACCAGTATATTTTGGTAGTCCTGGATTATGCGACCCGCTATCCTGAGGCTGTACCCTTAAGAAACACTGCATCTAAAACAATTGCACGTGAGTTGTTTTATATGTTCTCTAGGACTGGGATCCCCAAAGAAATCCTAACTGACCAAGGTACGCCATTTATGTCAAAAGTAATGAAGGAGTTATGCAAACTATTTAAAATCTCACACATCCGTACCTCTGTATACCACCCCCAGACGGACGGATTGGTGGAGAGATTTAATAAAACTTTGAAACATATGTTGAAGAAAGTGGTGGCAAAAGATGGTCGTGACTGGGATCATTTATTACCCTACCTCATGTTTGCTATTAGGGAGGTGCCCCAAGCATCCACAGGGTTCTCACCATTCGAGTTGGTCTATGGTCATCACCCTAGGGGTCTACTAGACATTGCAAAAGAGACATGGGAGAATGAGTCCACCCCATACAAGAGTGTTATTGAGCATGTAGCACAAATGCAGGACCGTATAGCCACTGTAATGCCCCTGGTAAGGGAACACCTCCAGAGAGCTCAAGAGGCCCAAAGTAGAATTTACAACCGGTCCGCAAGAATCAGGACATTCAACCCAGGCGATAGGGTCCTTATACTAGTCCCCACTGTTGAGAGTAAATTCTTGGCGAAGTGGCAAGGTCCTTATGAAATTGTTGAAAAGATCAGTGAGGTGAACTACAAGGTGCACCAACCAGGTAGAAGGAAGCCTTTCCAAGTTTATCACATAAACTTGATCAAGCCCTGGAAAGACAGGGAATCCTTGGGGGCGACAAATACTGTTAATAATTTGTCACAACCAATCCCTCCAGTCAAGGTAGGTGATACTCTATCAGTATCACAGAAACAGGAGGCTCATGAATTTTTACAGAAAAACAAAAACAAGTTCTCTGACCTCCCAGGGCGTACACACCTCATCCATCATCACATTGAAACTGAGCCTAGAAGCAGAGTAAACCTTAAGCCCTATAGGATACCCGAGGCACGTAGGGAAGCCGTATCTGCCGAGGTAAAACGTATGCTTGCTCTGGGGGTAATTGAGGTGTCACAGAGTGAATGGTCCAGCCCAATTGTGCTAATCCCAAAGCCCAATGGAACTTGGAGGTTCTGTAACGATTTCAGAAAGTTGAATGAGATCTCCAAGTTCGATGCATATCCTATGCCCAGGGTAGATGAGTTGATTGAGAAGTTGGGTAACGCCAGGTACATAACCACCCTCGATCTCACAAAGGGCTACTGGCAGATTCCACTTTCTGGTGAGGCTAAAGAGAAAACTGCATTCTCCACCCCTGATGGGCTATTCCAGTATGTAGTGATGCCATTCGGGTTACATGGAGCGCCTGCAACTTTCCAGAGGTTGATGGACTTGATTCTGCGACCACATCGTGACTACTCAGCTGCCTACCTCGATGATGTGGTCATTTTTAGCCCTGATTGGGAAAGTCACCTCTGTAAGGTACAGGCCGTGTTGGATGCCATAAGTGATGCAGGGTTGACCATAAATGCCGAGAAGTGTGCTCTAGCCCTAGAAGAGGCCAAATATCTGGGCTACATTATTGGGAGAGGATTGATTAAGCCACAGCTAAATAAAATTGAGGCAATACAGAATTGGCCTAGACCCCTGACAAGGAAACAGGTTAGAGCTTTCCTGGGTATTACGGGGTATTACCGTAGATTTGTGCCGAACTTTGCCTCAGTTGCTGCTCCACTAACTGACTTGACAAAGGGCGGAAAGACAGCAATGGTCACGTGGACCCCAGAGGCCGAGAAGGCTTTCCAAAGCCTTAAGTCTGCCTTGTGCCAACCACCTGTCTTAGTTACCCCCGATTTCAAACGAGAATTTCTGGTCCAGACAGATGCCTCTAACACAGGCTTAGGTGCAGTACTCTCACAAGTAGTGAATGGTGAGGAGCATCCGGTGACGTACTTGAGTAGAAAATTAACCCCGGCCGAGAAAAATTATGCCATTGTGGAGCGAGAGTGTTTGGCAGTAAAGTGGGCCCTAGAATCGTTAAAGTATTACTTGCTAGGCAGGAAATTCAAGTTGGTGACAGACCATGCCCCCCTAACATGGATGAAGTTAAACAAGGAGAGAAATGCAAGAGTGACTAGATGGTTTCTCTCCCTACAAAACTTTAATTTCACTGTGGAACACAGGCCAGGGAAATTACAGGCAAATGCTGACGCATTGTCGAGGGTGAGTTGTCTGTGGGGACAAAAGGCTCAGCCCTCCGGTCTGAAAAAGAGGGGGGGGATATGTAGACATGTCACTGGAGAAGTGATCGAGGGGGTGTACATCTCACCTAGGTTGCTACACAGTGTGAGATGGTAAATCCAGGATGGTTCAGTTTCTCAGCAGCGATATGCTGCTGAATTGTTATTTAATTTTGCCGGGCCTGGGTTTATATGGAATGGCAGGTAGGTTTGGTAGAGGGACCTGTCATTCCACATCCCCCGATCCAGTTCTGGGTTTGGGATCAGGTGAGCTTTGATCCTAATTAGCCTGGGAAGCTAAAGGCTCTGCAGAGTCTGCAGGTGTTTGCTCTCAGCCAGGGAATGAACAATCTGTGTGTTGAAGGAAGCTGCAAGCACAGCCACTGCTGGAGCTAAAACTCACCCTGCGACATCCAGGCGAAAGACGCTGTGTTTGTAAGTGTCAGATAGGTGAGCAGAACCTGTTAGTAAGCGCCCAGCCGGGCTAGGACTTTTATTTTTGTTGTACTTAGAAAGCACGGTGTTGCTGTATATTTTGTTTGCTGGACTGTTTGTACCACGAATAAACGCCAAGATCTGCTTTATAAATTCCAAGTCTGCTGTGAACTGTGTCCAAACACACCCTACCCCGGGAAGATCCCTTACAATATATATATATATATATATATATATATATATATATACACCCTGTCAGTTGTTATTGCTGCCTGTTCCCCCGTTAAGGAGATTCAGCCTCTCTATTTGTCCTGTTTATCATTTTAAATCATTTAATTAATTAAACTGAAAGTAAAAAAAATATCGAACATTTTGGGTTGTCCCCATAAAAGTAATAGAGGGGAAACCTTTCAATGAGGACACTAGTTGTGGCAATTTGGGGGGGCCCAAAAAATTCCCTTCATTTGCAACGATTTCCTCTCACTTCCTGTTTGGCTATGGGATAGGAAGTGAAGGGAAATCTCTGCAATGGGACACAGATGGCAGAAAAAAAATCTGACAGGGGTTATAACCCTCCCTTGCTCTATCCAAAAAAAAAAGAGCTTTGCTTTGCTATAGTTCTACGTTAAGCTTACAGATCCATTGAATTGTTATAAGTACGTTTCATGCTCCCTATGGGAATGATTATTTAATTTTACATCCCACTCATGCTGATCTGGGGATATTTTCATTTTCTTCTTTTTCTTTAAAATATTCAACTTAAAAATAATTAATTGCTATTTGTTTACTCAAAAAGCATCCAGTGTTTTAATTTATTTTGTTTTTTCCATGTCTAATTAAAAAAAAAAAAAAAAAAAACTGCTTATATATTTTTGGTGATGATTTATAATAATGTGTTTGTTTGAATAATGTATTTGTATACAGAACATAGATATAAAATAGTAATGAACTTAGACAAACAGATAATAGAATCCAGACATCTATCAGTGCCATGGGAGTAAAGCTTTAATTAATGAGCACAGATCATAAAGATAAGAACATCGAGCCTAATTAATATTATGTCTACTGATGATTCTCTCTTTGTGGCGGTGTCCTAAAGCTAATAAAGAAGCACATGTTTAGTCAATGGGACACACAAACACACACTTAGCACATTTGCACACAATCTTTTCTTTTTGCTGTCTGGGTGCCCTGTATTTCAATTCTACTAAATGATGAGCTGTGAACTATTGCTAAAAAAAGACACAGGTCACTTACAAAGCCATGGTAAAAACTCAGAAGTAACTAATATACAATATATAAGATGTACAGTATATAATATATATAACCATACGCTCGCTGTGCAGCACAACCAGAAAATTTGCATATGCAATAAGAAAATGTTTCCTGTTTTTTTTGCATATATAATTAAGAACTATACTTAAATACCAGGTTTTTAAAACATTAAAGTATGTTACCCAAATATTTCATATTCCTAATATGTGTCAGATGTACCGTTTACTGTTAAAAAGTATCCTGTTTTCTTTGTATTGCTTCTTTTGTGTGAAATACCTGGTGTTCCTGTCAGGCCCTCTATATTTCTATTTTAAACTGACCACGCTAGGCATTAAAAAGCCTATCCTTCCAGCATGTTTAGTCTTCTCCATTCACTAGGAAGATCAGTGTACTGCTGGTTCTCCACCCCCAGCTCTCTAAGCCCCCTCATGTAGCTGAGAACAGAGATTATGTGATCACTTAAAGCAGAGGGCCACCCTAAAATAAAAAATGACATTAATATTCTCAAAAAAATCTTTAAAAAAATTAGATTTTTTTTACTTACCAGAAACCCCTGTTGCTAGGCAGTCTTCCTAATCTGCCTCTTCCTATTCCGCGGTGCTGTTCCTTCACTTCCCCTTCGGCAAGCTGCCCCATTGTCTTCTGGGACAACAGGGCCATTCACAAAGCGGCGCGTGACTCGCGCATGCACAGTAGGAAACGGGCAGTGAAACCGCAAGGCTCCACTGCTTGTTTCCCTTTGTTAAGATGGCGGCACCAGCACCCGATCCGATATTTATAAAAAATAAATAAAAAAATTTAATATACGTGTGTGTGTGTATACAGACATACCCCACTTTTAAGTACACAATGGGGTTCATTTATTAAAGCTGGAAAGTGTAAAATCAGGCTCACTTCTGCATAGAAACCAACGAGCTTCCAGGCTTTATTACCAAAGCTTAATTGAACAAGCTGGGGTTAGAAGCTCATTGGTTTCTATGCAGAAGTGAGCCTGATTTTACACTTTACAGCTTTAATAAATAAACCCCATTGTGTACTTAAAAGTGGGGTATGCCTGTATATACACAAATGTCTGCTTTTCATTGCTATCTTAAACTGAATGGGTTGTTTTATAAGGTAAAGGTTCACATATACGGTAGAACCATTGTTTACGAGTAATGCGCTTAAGAAAGCTTTTTGAAAGATGAGCAACTTTTAAAGAAAAAATCCCGACTCGGTTTGCGAGTGTTGTCTCGCAAAATGAGCAGGATTCAAGCCAATGTGGTGTGCAGTACCACATGTGGTCAGAGGTGTGGGGGCACCAGTGACATTCGGAATGGTTCGGAGCCATTCGCAAATGTTCGAAACCACTTGGAAATACTCAGAAACACTTGGAAATACTCCGTTCCGGAGTGTTTCTGAGCCTTTCCGAGTTCAGCCGAGCGGTCTCCGAGTATTTCCGAGGCTCTCCCGCGCCCCCCTTACCTCTGGCCACATGCGGTATTGCATGCAAGAGAAATCAATGCGGAACAAATTATCTTTGTTTCCATTGACTTATATGGGCAAACTCGCTTTGCTATGCATTGGATTACAAGCATTCTCCTGGAATGGATTATGCTCATAATCCAAGGTACCACTGTTCTTTAATTCAACAGTGGCAATACTATTTATATTTATTGATAATGTTTTCATATATATCTAAAATACTTCAACCACTTGCCTATTGGGCACTTTCACCCCCTTCCTGCCCAGGCCAATTTTCATCTTTCAGTGCTGTCTCACTTTAAATGACAATTGTGCGGTCATGCAACACTGTATCCAAATGAAATTTTTAGCACTTTTTGAGGCAGATAGAGCTGCTAGCGGGCAAAAAAAATCGCTAAAATGACAGTAAAGCACCACTAAAACTGGCGCCGCTTTACTGCTAAAGGACCCGCCGCCCCAGTGTGAAAGTACCCTTACCTTTTTACTTGTTTCTCTAGAGCAGGATTATACATAGGACTCTGTAGGCAGATTGCAAACTTATTTGAACAATTTCAAAGTGCAATTAGAATAACAAATTGTGGCCGTTTTATTTTTATTTTTTATTATTTATTTTGACATGTATTTAAATACAATACACCACCCAGTCCTTGAGATCTTTAATCCTTTGTTAGGGGAAACAGTGTGCATCTATTTTACAGCTGACAATAAGATCTTCCAGCACAGTACAGACAGGGTTACTTATAGTAAACATAACTCCAATGCCCCTTCTCTAACATTACATATATCAGGGAAGCTAGGTAGGATTTTAAGTAAAAATGTAAGCAGCACGGTTTTTTTTTTTGTTGTTGAAGTTATGGTATGTTATGTGAATGGAAACAAATGTAACAATACCTGTACCTGTTATCTTGGTTTGGATGCAAAAGTAAAAATACACTAAGGCCTCTTTTACACGATACTCCTGTTTGAACATCTACTATTTCAGACTTTTTTTATGTACAGTAATACCTCAGGTAGCGAGTAACGCGATTTACGAGCGTTTCGCAATACGAGCTATTATTTCTTTTAAACCTTGACTCACTTTCCAAGCGTTGTCTCGCAAAACAAGCAGGATTCAAGCCTCTGGGGTGTGCAGTACCGCATTTGGCCAGAGGTGCGGGGGTGCTGGAGACACTCGGAGCCTCTGCGAGTGTTTCCAAATCTCTCCGGTGCCCCCTCCACCTCTGGTTAAATGCGGTACTGCATACACTAGCAGTGCCACTGGAACTGATTATCTGAGCTTTCATTATTTCCTATGGGGAAACTCGCTTTGATATGAGTGCTTTGGATTACAAGGATTCTTCTGGAATGAGATATGCTCGTAATTCCAAGTTACCACTGTATTTTCGTACATTTTCACGCGTATGTGTTCACGCAATATTCGCACACATTTCCACGCATACGTGGAAGCTTGTTCTCGTGTCGACAAATCTGTGCAAATTTGTGTGCAAAAATAAAGATATTTCATTTTTTTTTTCCTTTTTACTGAAGAATCCACAGCGCTTGTTTACGTGCCTGTGTGCATAGGCACATTACAATTAATGGGCTGTATTTTAGCTCAGTAAAAAAAAAAAAAAAAGCTGCGCTGAGCTTTTTAAAGCTGAAGTGTGCAAAAGGTCTAAAAAAAAAAAATAGAGTCGCTTTAAGTAAAAACCAAAAACTCTTTTTGCTAAAATATGTTTATATTTTTGTTATTTTTGTATGTGTTGAGTGTGGTAGAAATGTTTTAAGCTTAATAATTACAACTTGAATGCATGTAGTAAAATCCTCAATCTTATTGGAGCTGATTCTTTGTGTTTTGATAAGGGATGAAAGTGTGGGTTTTATATTATCCCAGTGCCGCGCTTTACTCTGTGCTCTCAGAGATAGAAAACAGACTGTGTGCACAAGTACTAAAAAGCCTGAGGGATTAATGCGCTAATGGTATTGTAGCTGCATTTCCCAGAGCTTCTTGGTGTTGCTTCCTGCCTCCGAATAATGGTGCTGAAAGAACAGCTCCTGTGGGTTTTTCGCATTGAACAATATGTGTCTAGCAGCACCCGCTTTATAATTGGCTGCATTAGTACAGTTAATCTGCAATTACATTTTTCATGCAGTCACAAGCTAATCATTTTGCATGGGTGTTTCCCCTTTATTTTCAGCTTTTTACAGGTGAGGGCGGCAAAGTCCAGTGACGTCCCGGCTGTAGAAAAGCTCATAGGAACGATGCACCTCCATGAAAGCATATTGAAAGACCTGGAAATCTACAGTGATGCCCGGAGAGATGCTGTAAGTGAGGGCATTCAGAAACTCTGGTATTGCTTGGCTGAGGATGTTCTCGTGGCACTGTATGGCAGAATGATCCGATAAGCCATTATTGTAAAAGCAGAATCCCTCAACCTTTTTTATTGTATTCTTTTAATTTATCCATTTAACCTCCCTGGCGGTATGATTATTTCAGATTTTTAAAGCTGAAAGCGTTACAATTATTTTGCATGGAAATTTGGCGTTTTATATTGTAGGTTTGTAATTCGTAGGAATAACTCACTTAAATCTTTCCTAACCAGAGTCTAGCAGACATCCCGGGTATGAAAGTTTGACAAACTAAATTATAAATTATAATATAATAAATAACTATTAATAATTATAACAAATAATAATATAATAATAATAAAAATTATTCAATAATGTAATCAAATCAAAAACACTGAAATTTGCTCAGTTGCAGAATTGTCTCTGTTGTCACTTTCAGTATTTGATGATGGATCTCCCCACAAATCGCTATCGCTCAATTCTGAAAGTGATTCTGATTTTTTAGCGCTGTTTTCTAGCTGGTCTAAAAACGCTTTTGATGTAAAGGGACGGTTTTGGTTGCTATGGACAATCTCCAGTTTCCAGGCAGAAAGAACAGTTTTTATAATATAAATCTGCATGCAGGGCACTGGGCAGACCACTAGGGACAAAAGGGATGTGAAATAATTTGATACAGTAATGTAATCTGTATGATTACAGTGTACTGTATATGTATTGTATGTTTTTTACTTTTTGAATTTGGCGCCGTTCTCCTTCCCCGTGCGTCGCAACGCTCACAGGAAATGGAGCTCAGCTCCATGATAGATCGAGCGGAGACACGGCTCACACACACAGCGGGGAGACATCGCAGGATCCTGGAGACAAGGTAAGTAAGCTGTACCTGGATCCTGCGATGCAATCCCGAGTGTGGCTTGGGGTTACCGCATTTTGGTGCTAAAAATCCACCCCAAGCCACATTCGGGAATACTGTCAGGGGGTTAATATGATATAAAAAATGTAAAACAGTGCAGCGCAATTCTAAAAAGTCAGTAATAGATTCCTAAATAAATACAAAGTAAGTGCATGTGAGAACAGCACAAATCTTAATCAGTGCAGTGAGGAACAAGACGATGCATGCGGTGATAGTGATCCCTCCACCACAGATATAAATTGCCTCTCACCTCATATATTCGACCTGACACAGGTCACAAAGCAGTAAGCAGATCACTAAGCAGTAAACCTTCCTGCCCCACGCTGATGAAGTCCCGCCCACGGATGTAACTCATACGGGGGTCAGGAGTCACGCGTGACATCACCCGCGGCCATCTTGTTGGTTTGATAACGTTGTATGCTTTTATGCCAGCACTCGGATCTGAGTGCTACCGATTGTAAATAGATTTTCTTTTACAAAAGGTTTTATTGATAACCATAGCAAATTTCACAGTTTAACAGTGTAGAGAATGCATCATGAATAAACATAACATTACTGCTTGGTGATCTGCTTACTGCTTTGTGACCTGTGTCAGGTCGAATATATGAGGCGAGAGGCCATTTTTATCTGTGGTGGAGGGATCGCTATCACCGGATGCATTGTCTTGTTACCTTGTGGGCGCGCTCCCGAGTTCAGCATTTGGTGTCCATAGAGGCTGAATGTAGGACTCGGCCCCGCCCCCTGGTGCTGCATCATTGCATTTGATTGACAGCTGCAGGAGCCAATGGCTGTGCTGCTATCAATCTATCCAATCAAGAGCCAGGAACCCGTGGAGAGAGGGACAGCAGGGAAGCGCTGACAGAAATTCAAGGCTCAGGTAAGTAAAACGGGGGGGGGGGGGGGGGGGTGACTAGGGGGCCGGTGGCTTCAGGGTGTTTTTTTACCTTAATGCCTTTACAACCCCATTAATATCAGCCTACTGTTAAAAAAAAACAACAATATTTCAGCTTTTTGGTGGCTGCTGTAGGATTGGATTACCTACTAGCTTTTCTTATCGTTTGGGACTCCTAGGGATCATTCTCCTAGGGTTCAGCATTAGTGTGAACAGAACACATAACTGACGTGCATGAAAACTGAAGTCTCTGCAAGTGAATTCTGCACTGTTTCAGTATTCATGCATGTGTGGTGTGAACGAGCCCTTAAAGTGGTTGTAAACCTCTGAAATTATTAATGAAAAAACCATATCTTTCTATAGTGTGTGTTTGCCTTGATCCAAAGCACCTAGTGTTAATCATGTCTGCTCCCTCCTTCTGCTACCTGAATGAGTCACTTCTGACAGGTAATCTGGACACCAAGCAATCCTGTTCCCCTCCCCTCTCCAGCATACAGCAGGAGATTGACAGTCTTAGCTGTGCACATTTCCCTTTGAGACTGTGTTGGGTGGTCTTTTCCCTTCACTCAGGTCTCAGATTATACTTAGTTCCCTGCTCTTTGCTGTACAGTGTGTGTAAGATCCCCATCTCCTGAAGCTCAGAAATGCTGCGTAAGCGCTGCACTTTCAACAGATGTAGAGGAGAGAGGACTGCAGATAAAAAGGTACAACCTACAGTATATAGGAGGATTTGTTTCATCTGTGTGTATCATCTGAGGCCAATGTTTGTAAGGGAACGTGGGGTTTCCTTTCCCCCTGCAGCCACTGTCACATTTAAAATTGGTGTGGCACTATCACATCATTCATTCATTCATTCACAGAGATCTGTGAATAAATAAACTACAAATCCTGTCTTCCAATGCGCAAGACTGACTTGTAGTTTCAATGTACTGCAAGCATGATGTTCAGAGTGGTAGAACTCCATTCACATTTCCTACCGATCTTTGTCCTGCAAAAATATGTGCATTTTTTTATTCATAAAGGTGAACTTGCCCTTGAAGATAGCCAGTTGCTGGTACCCTGAGATTCTACCAAGAGGCAGCCTGTAGCTACATCAAAACTAAATGCATATAATTTCTGCAACAATAACATTTATCAGTGGTCCCTAGACTGCAGCCATTTACTTGCTTTTATCTGGCCCTTGGGGCACTATTTCATCCACTGATACCAACAATGGGGCATACTTACCCCTACTGACACTAGGGGGCACAATTTCTTCCAATAACACCAATTATGGGGCACCATTTTTACCAATGTCACCAACAATGGGATCAAATGACAGCAATGATGGGAAACAATTCCTCCCACTGGCACCAAAGATGGAGAACTGTTTTTTCCCACTGATGTCAGGACCTTTTCTACTCCCAATGGCCACAGTCCAGCCTCCCTAAAGCCTGAAGGACAGTAAACTGGCACTTTGTTTAGAAAGTTTGGAGACCCCTGACATATATGAACTGGTGCATTTGTTCTATCACCTCTTATGTAACGGGCTATTTCAGTAACATACAGGGTTCTATTTTTATCTCTGTCTGTGATATTACCTTACTGCTTCCTTACAAGAGTTTTATTTTTATTTTTGCCTCGATCAACAATATTAGGATGTGATTAAAATAGAATAAATGTAGGGTTTTGTTTTTTTTTTTACTTTTTTTTGTAAGCCATAAAAATGTGTCTTTCACTCCTCAGTTGCCTTTTTCCAGTTTTTATCTGATTGGTTAGTATTGAGCAAAGCAGCCATTTCTTATGTGAACTCATAAATAAGGCCCAAAGTTGACGATTACTATGCTATGTGGAATTATGTTGGACAATACAGGTGGGAGAATAATGGATTGTAATATGGCAATTGTGGATTAGAGTTTACATACTACAACTTTTGCTATTTTTTTTTATTAGGATGGAACGCCTATTCAGGCATTTGTTGCTGAAGTAGCTGGTCAGATTGTTGGTATTTCAGTGCTAAGAAATGAAGAGGTATAATCATTTTTTTTCTAATTCTGCAAACATTTTTCAGTTAATTAACTTCCTGTAATTAACCTAAATGAAGCTCTCGATAGAAATAGAAAGGATAAAACCTTCATTGGGTTATTGTGAAGACATAGTGGTGCTTGATGACATTAGCCTGACATCATCATCCATACTCGGTGTGAATTGCACAGGAGTCCTTCTGGTCTGTTTCAGGTCCGAATTCAGCCAAAAATTGGGGCTGAAATCAGACCTGGAATGGTGAATAGGGATGTGCCGGACCCCTGCTGTGAGCCAATTGAATACCAGTTATGGATATTTTATACATAGTTACATTGGTTCAGCTCCGACTGATGTAATTGTGCTTATACCATATGGCCCCTTTCATACTGGGGCGGTGTGGGCGTTGGTGGTAGAACGCCGCTATTTTTAGCGGCACTTTACCGTAGTTTTAGCGGCGGTATGCGGGTGCTAGCAGGGCGGTTTTAACCCCTGCTAGCGGCTGAAAAAGGGTTAAAACCGCTCGCAAAGCGCTGTTGCAGTGGCGCTTTGCCGGCGGTATAGCCGCGCTGCCCCATTGATTTCAATGGGTAGGAGCGGTAAATACACCGCTTCTTCACGGCTCCAAAGATGCGGCTAGCAGGACTTTTTTCAATGTCCTGCCAGCGCGCACCGCTCCAGTGTGAAAGCCCTCTGGCTTTCACACTGGAGTGAAAGGGGCTGTTTTTTTCAGGCACTACACAGTCACTATTTTTAGCGCTGTAGCGCCTGAAAACCGCCCTAGTGTGAAAGGGGCCTTTCTGAAGCTGGAAATCACTGACATAAACACTGCTACTCCAGTGCTCTCCACTTGCTTTCGGGTCCTGCGGTGAGCGGCTGGCCTGCTGCATTCTGAACACAGGGGGTTGGCCGCTTGGCACAGGTGCCATTCAGAGAATGCTATGCATTTTTAACTAATACAAAGCGTTCTTTGATTGTAAGAGGTGGCGATTGTGATGTTACTATCTTACCTCTTCACCTCATATATTCAGAGAATGAGTTACATTCATTAAAGTGGTTGTAAACTCTGTTGCACCACTTTTACCTACAGGTAAGCCTATAACAAGGCTTACCTGTAGGTACCATGAATATCTCCTAAACTTGCACAGTTTAGGAGATATTCCGTAGATGCGCTGCTGCCAATGTCATCTGTGCATGGGAACTGAAGAAAGTGCCGCTGGTGCCGTTTCTTCAGTAGCCGTGCCGTGACAAGCATCGTTCTGAGGTAAGTATTTCATAATGAGCTAGAATGTGATGCATACTAGCTCATTATGCTTTTGTCTTGCAGGGTTTTTTTTTTTCGAGGTTTACAACCTCTTTAAGAAAATGCAAAGCATTCCCTGAATGGCGCCCATGCCCAGCTGCCAATCTCCTCCCAGATCCACCATTCATAGAAGCTGTAGTACAGATTCAAAGAATGACACAGGGTCTCTGATTGGAGGACAGATGGTTGATTGCATGGGGTGGTGAATAGGACAGAGGAAGATTTCTGCGGAAAGAGGAAGAATAAGCACAATGGACATGAAGGGGTTTATTTACTAAAGCTGGGGAGTTCAAAATCAGGCTCACTTCTGCACATAAACCAATCAGCTTCCAGGTTTTATTGCCAAAGCTTAACCAGTTTCTGACCACCCACTGCAGATATACTGTGGCAGGGAGGCTGCTCTGTGCCGCATCACATACCTAGGACATTGATACTTCCGGGTCTGTGGCGCACTTGCACACCGTCAGTGACCTGCTCCAACTGTGATTAGACACAGCAGGAGCTGATCTGCGGGTATCGTGGGCTCAATGTCCACCGGCACCCACTGATCATTAGGCAGAGAGCCAGAACTGTGGTCTGCCTATGTAAACAAGGCAGATCAGGGTTCTGTCAGTAGGGAAGGCATTGATCCTGTGTTCCAGTAAAGCAGCAACACGGACCGATGCCTTCCTCTAGTAAAAGCACCTCCCACACAGTGAGAAAACACTGATTAGACATACAGTTAACCCCTTGATCACCCCTGATGTTTAACCCCTCCCCAGCCAGTGTCATTAGTACAGTGACAGTGCATATTTTTGGCACTGATCACTGTATTAGTGTCACTGGTGCCCAAAGAGTGTCAGATAGTGTCCACCGCAATATCGCAGCTCCGATATAAGTCGCTGATCGCCGCCATTACTAATAAAAAAAAATACAAAAAAAAAATCCCATAGTTTGTAGATGCAACAACTTTTGCTCCAACCTGTCAATATATGCTTATTGGGATTTTTTTTTACGAAAAATATGTAGCAGAATACATATTGGCCTAAACTGATGAAGAAATTAAGACATTTTTTTTTCTTTTTTCTTTTTTTTCATTTGATATGTATTATAGAAAAAAGTAAAAAATATTGTTTTTTTTTTTTGTTTTTTTTTTTTTTTTACAAAATTGTTGATAATTTTTGTTTATAGCTCAAAATATAAAAGACGCAGAGGTGATCAAATGCCACCCAACGAAAGCTCTATTTGTGGGGAAAAAAAGGACATTTATTTGGGTACAGCGTTGCACTGCTGTGCAATTGTCAGTTAAAGTAACGCAATGCCGTATCTTAAAAAATGGCCTGGTCATGAAGGTGATTGGTTTCTATGCAGAAGTGAGCCTGATTTTACTTTGGTAAATAAATCCCATACTAACTAAAGTCCCTGGAAGTAACTTCGGTCCCCTGTGATGATTTTTATGCTTTGAATGTTAGCTAATACTTAATGCATTCCTTATGCTATCTATATTAGTTATATTTTAATCTGCATTTTCATCATAATACATACAGAACTCGGCAAGAACTTTTTTTTTTTCCGTTCTGTACAGTCTCTTCTGAGTTCATACTGAAATTAAAATCTAGAAAACTATCACTGATAAATTCACTGTGACTATTCAGCCGCATGGATTTCTCCATCATTGTTAGCTCTGTATTTCTTTTATTGCGGACACAGAAAAATGTACCTCTGTGACCAAGTGTGGTTTTTGTCATTGATCCAGGACATAGAATACATTCGCTCCCATTACAACATTGAAGACTTTATCTACTACAACCACCATCAACGGGATGAACATGGACATCTTCACCATTATGCCTTAAATCCAATATTTAAACATTTCAGCAAATATTTCCTTAAAGAGATTCTGCGGTTATCTCACAAATCTTCTCTCTACTACCCTATCTACCCACCCTGTGATAAAAATCAGGTAAGAGTGTTATTTCTGACTACTATGACCCTGCCATTGTAGGGTCAAAATGAACATAAAGACAGTCTGTAAAACAAAGTAACTTTACGGGGGCTTGTGTATTAAAATTATTCTATTTAGCAGATTCCCATCCACAGTGGTTATGTAAAACTTCCAGATGTGCCTAATACAGGCATACCCCACTTTTAAGTAAACAATGGGGTTTATTTACTAAAGCTGGAAAGTGCATAATCAGGCTCACTTCTGCATAGAAACCAATGAGCTTCTAACCCCAGCTTGTTTAATTAAGCTTTGATAATAAAACCTGGAAGCTCATTGGTGTCTATGCAGAAGTGAGCCTGATTTTGCACGCTCCATCTTTAGTAAATAAACCCCATTGTGTACTTAAAAGTGGGGTATGCCTGTACCTGCTTGTTCCTCTCTCAAGCTCATATGCCCTGTAGTGACCTATGGGCCAGCAGGAGGAACAACAGTATGCGGCAGAGGAGCAGGTGTTGGACACACTCGGAAGTGAGGATCGGCAACGTGGTTGAGATTTAGCTCACAGGCTGCTGGAATGTAAGTGAATTGCAACCTGATAACTTCAATTTCTACTTCAAATTTGGGAAATTCCTATACACTTTGTTGTTGCCTGATAGAGCATTGCAATGTTAGTACAATGATGCAGATCTTTCCCTTTCCTTGGATTAAGCTGGTTTAACCTAGGCTAGGATCAACAATGTGTTACAACTATGATGTGTGATGGTCTACCTAAACAGTCATTTAAATTTTATATCTGCAATATATATCTCCATACCAGATAGATGTTGGTGGGTTTTGTTGATCAGAAAGAGCAAAATCTTACTCTTTAGGTAAACTGGCCATCTTCTTAAACTGGATGTACAATGGGAACAGTACTTCCCATGACAATGCCTTCATCTGCTTTTCTTTCCAGAAGGATGAAGCCATCTTTGTTCAGGCATGATCTAGGGTCAGCATCTACTTCCTGGACTGAGATTGTGGTGCCTGAGCAGTTCTTGGCTGAATACACAAATACCTGACACAGATCAACACTTTGCTAAGGTCTCTCACCTTGTGACTTGATACAAAGTTACAATATTTCAAGCTAGTTACTAAGGGTTGGGGAAGACTGTGGAAATGCTTCCTCCTGCCTGCAGTAGACTGACTATATTGAGTAAGCCTAGGTAAAGTTAGATAGGTAAAGTTACTTTAAAGTGGTTGTCCCTCAATAAAAATAAAGGATTCTGTTCCTTTAAGGCATGATCTATAGCACAGTGCTTGTGCCGTTTAATTTGCCCCTTTCTATGTTGTAAAACAATGTTTCTCAACTCCAGTCCTCAAGTATCCCCAACAGGTCATGTTCTCAAGCTTTCCCTCAGATGAAACTCCTGTGGTAATTACTAAGGCAGTGAAAGTGATCAAATCACCTGTGCTAAACAATGGAAAGCATGAAAATAAGACCTGTTGGTGGTACTTGAGGACTGAAGTTAAGAAACATTGTTTATCAAATACTTGGTTGATCCTGCATGTTCCTGTGCCCCCCCCCGTGGGTGCTGAGCACTGTAATCATGACTGCTGTACCATGACACCATGGTTAATTTACATGCCTTAGCCATCCCGCGATCTACTGTGAGTCTCTCCCCCTCCCTGCCTGTCAGCATGAGAGCCGATCTCCCCCCTCCCTCCCGCTGCAATATGCAGCAAAAATACTTGTATCCCCTCTGGATTATGCCGTTATTAACTACTGTGTATGTATTTTCTTTTTAAATGACAAGGCTAAATACCTTTTCTAATAGGTAATAAAGTACTTATGCCCTGCTATGTAGATAGAATAGGTGGAGGTTGAACTATCAGTGAACAGCTGCAACTATTAAATAGTGAACTCACACACTAAAGTAAAATATCCATTGTGTATAAGTGGTGCACTTATTCAAATCATTATATTATGTGTATAACACTGTTAACACCCCAGAGCCGACAACAGGAATCCTGTACAGGTACGCGATTTTGGGCCACCCTGCTTCAGCACATGTATATGGGGCGGTCCTTAAATGGTTAAAGTATGACCAAATTATTAAAAAAAACACCTTTGGTATAAAATTTTCAGGTTCTGTATAGATCCACCTGATCTCAGCAGAGATCCCCCCTGCTAGAGATAGCTGGATCCACTCCTCATGCTTCCAGTTTGCTGCTCGTTTAGACTCGGCAGTCGATCAGCCCCGACTCTCTGGGGGAGGATGATGATCTCCAATGCCGCGTACACACGACCGGACTTTCCGGCAGAAAAGGTCCAACTGAATCATTTCTTTGGATATTCCGATCATGTGTGAGCTTCATTTGACTTTTTTTTCAAAAATTCTGAAGGACCTAGAAACATGTTTTAAATTGTTCCGACTGAATCAATTCCTATTGGGGAAACCGTTTGTATGCTATTCCGAAGGACCAAAAATGACGCAAGGGCAGCTGTTGGATACTGGTTATTGAACTTCCTTTTCTAGTCCAGTCATATGCCATTGCGTTCTAAACGAACGGACTTTGGAGTAATCGTGTGTAGGCAAGTCCGTTTCAGCGGAACTCTGTCGGAAAGACCGTCAGAGTTTATTCTGATGGAAAAACCGCTCGTGTGTACGTGGCATAACAGGGGGCTCTCTGGTGATTCTTTTTTTTATTTTTATTTTTTATTAACGAATGTACAGTACATTAACATATTCAACATAATGCTCAACATAAGCACCATAGCATATAAAGCACACTTAAACCAACAGGCATAAATTCATTTGAAAATAAATACTGTTTACAGCTTTGCTTTGAGTACAAAGGCTATACCCCTGGGTACGTGAATTCTGCATTAGGAGGATTGGGTTCTGATAATTTCTATGCCTTACCCCCAAGTCAGTGGGCCCCGGAATTTGTGCTTTCCTAATTACTGGATAGGGTGAGAGTAGAGGAACACCATACATCCCAAATTTTACTATATTTCTTAGGGCAACCTTCATGTTCATATACAAGTTTTTCATATGTTAATATTTGATTCACCATCTTTATCCACGTATGAACAGACAGAGGGTTGAGATGTATCCTCTTGAGTGCAACAGCCTTCCTAGCCAAAAACAGTCTCTTTCAGTAGAATTCTATGATATCTCTGCCACTGTTCCTCATCCAAAATACCCAATAGGTATTCTAGGAGTGCATGCAGGGGCGGACTGACAACTCATGGGGCCCCCGGGCAATAGGAGATTATGGGCCCCCCAGGCAATCAGAGATTATGGGGCCACACGGTATACACACACAGTATACAATCACACAGTATATACATACATGTGCACACAGTATACACAGACATGTTTCTATTGGCTGAGAAGGTACTGGAGAGTTGGGGCAGCTATAATCTCAGGATTTTTAGACCAAAAGGATGTCAGTAAGGGACATTTCAGAGACAGATGTAAAAAAAAAAAACACAGATATTTACATACTGTGCCTGGTTTTACTGAGGCTGGCAACCCTGATGGGGCCCCCTAGTGGCCCGGGGCCCTCGGGCAGTGCCTGTGTGGCCAAATGGTCAGTCCACCCCAGAGTGCATGATACAGGTATTGATAATACTGTAATAATTACCTTGTTCCAGTAACGCACTATAACAGGACATACCCAGATTACATGTGCAAAATCAACTCTTGCATCTCATCTATGGTGATTCTTACAAAATCAGGTGGAACTATACAGAACCTGAAGATTTTATACCAAAGGTGTTTTTTGACCATTTGGTCCTACTTTAAAGTGAGCAGCCAATTCACTTAATGGTGGCTGGTGGTGGTTATTCATTCAGCAATTAAAGGATCGCTTTGGCAGTAGAGGAGAGATTTCTGTGGATGAAGTATTTGCATGGATTGTTGGATCTCTACAAAACCCCTTTTTCTGTTTTGGAATATATATTTTTTTTATTTTGTGTTTATAAATGAACACACTGGATGTGGACATTCAAGGATTTAGTGTATGATAGGTGGAATGCAGGCCCGGACTGGGACAAAAATAGGCCCGGGCATTTTAGATTGAACAGCCAACCTTTCCAGGGACCGGGGGGGGTGGGGGGGTGGGGTGGGTTTCGGTAGACATTAGCGAGGGTGGCTGGTGTTGGTCCTCCACACTGTAATGTGCAGGGACACTGTGATATAAAGGGAACTGCACTAAAAAGGGGCACTGCAATGATTACAGTGCCCTTTTACGGACAGTCCCCTTTATATTATAGTGTCCCAGTCCTATTGTGGCCATGCCATGCCAGTACTGTCTGTCTCCTATTGTGTCCATGGCTCAGTGACACTGACCTGCTCTCTGGCGGTGCGGTAGAGCGTGTCTCTCTCTCTGGTTGTGCAGGTACAGCGTGGCTCTTTCTCTGGTGGTGTGGTACAGCGTGGCTCCCTCTGGTGGCGCGGGTACAGGGTGGCTCCCTCTGGTGCTGCAGGTACAGGGTGGCTCCCTCTGGTGCTGCAGGTACAGGGTGGCTCCCTCTGGTGCTGCGGGTACAGGGTGGCTCCCTCTGGTGCTGCGGGTACAGGGTGGCTCCCTCTGGTGCTGCGGTGCAGCGTCGCTCTCTCTGGGGGTGCGGTGCAGCGTCGCTCTCTCTGGGGGTGCGGTGCAGCGTCGCTCTCTCTGGGGGTGCGGTGCAGCGTTGCTCTCTCTGGTGGTGCGGTGCAGCGTCGCTCTCTCTGGTGGTGCGGTGCAGCGTCGCTCTCTCTGGTGCTGCGGGTACAGGGTGGCCCCCTCTGGTGCTGCGGTGCAGCGTCGCTCTCTCTGGTGGTGCGGTGCAGCGTCACTCTCTCTGGGGGTGCGGTGCAGCGTCGCTCTCTCTGGTGGTGCGGTGCAGCATCGCTCTCTCTGGTGGTGCGGTGCAGCATCGCTCTCTCTGGTGGTGCGGTGCAGCGTCACTCTCTCTGGTGGTGCGGTGCAGCGTCACTCTCTCTGGTGGTGTGGTGCAGCGTGGCTCTCTGGTGGTGCAGGTACAGCGTGGCTCTCTCTCTCTGGTTGTGCTGGGGCTATTAGTTCCCCCAGCGCAGTCCTCTGTTTCATTTGCCATGTCTCCTGTTGTAGCTGCTACAAGCACTCCTCAGCTTGTTTCTGGGTTTTCTCTTTCACCCCAGCAGAGTGCATGCTGGGGACTGTAGTCTGCTCCCTGCTGAGACCAATGGTGCCATGTATCTCTGGGACTACATTTCCCATGATGCCCCTCTAGTTTCTTCTGATTGGCCCTCTGTTTTGGCCAATGGGGAGGGAAAACGACCATACAGGAACGCCTTCTCTTCCCCTGCTGCCAACGTGAGAGGGAGAGCGAGGGGGGAAGAGTGACAGCAGCAGCTTTCCCCACCGTGTGGATGCCCATGGCTGGAGGAGGAGAGCGGAACTGTCAGCGCGGCACTGAGGCTGAGCTGTGTGTGAGAGAGACACATAGCTCAGCCCATGCAGCCGCCAGTTCCGCATGACACAGGCACGGCCGTATGGCAGTAGGGGGGCCGCTTACCTCCCGCTGTGCGGCCTGATTATCAACAGGCCACGGGCGGCCCCGGCCCACCGGGCAAATGCCCGGTCTGCCCTATGGCCAGTCCGGGCCTGGTGGAATGTAATTTTTCAACATTTATTTGATGTATTTGATATTTGTTTAAATATCTGCATAAGTTATGGAATTAACAGTGTTATACACATAATATAATGGTTTGAATAAGCGCACAAGTTATACACAATTGACAAGTATCTTTTCTCTCACCACTCGCTGTGTGATCACATGACTTCCCTCTGCTGGCCAGCTGACGTCACAGGGGAATCTCAGCTCTTCCCATGCTATCCATAGATTGGGGAAGGAGAGTGGAGGGGGATCATGTGACCACACAGCTGCAGTGTGAGAAAAGGTATTTAGCCTTGTCATTTAAAAAAAACACATACACAATAATAACTGCATAATCCAGAGGGGATAGTAGTAAAGTCATAGTGTGACTTTACAAACACTTTAACACCTGTAGTAAAATCTGCTCTGTCCTTGTCATCTGTAAGCAATA
Source organism: Lithobates pipiens (assembly GCF_037356315.1). Lineage (NCBI taxonomy): Eukaryota > Metazoa > Chordata > Amphibia > Anura > Ranidae > Lithobates > Lithobates pipiens. The sequence continues at coordinate 111,453,690 of NW_027507758.1, forward strand.
GGGCAGAGCTGGGCAGCATTAGTAACAGCACTTTAAGAGGAAGTAAACCCTGATGAGTTTACTTCCTCTTTCATTCCCTGCAAAGGTAAAGCATAATGGACTACTATGCATCGCATAGTAGTCCATTATGTGTCACTTACCTGACACAGGAGCCAGCGAAGTCACCGCTGTCCCCTGTAGTCCGGAGCATCCATCTTCTCGGTGGGTCTCGCTGCTCTGCCGCTGTCATTCGGCGAAGGTACGATGACGTCACTCTCGCGCATGCGCACGGGAGCCGCCACTCGCGGCATATCGCCGTTGACCACGGCGCGCTTAGTGCGCCGCCGCGCCACTGTCTACGGCGCATGCGCCATAAACCGCGTAGGTTTAGGAGATATTTCTTGGACCTACAGGTAAGCCTGAATCTAGACTTACCTGTAGGTCAAAGTGTGTTGTAAGGGTTTACAACCACTTTCACACTGAGTTATCGGGACACAGCACAGGACTAAAACTTCAAGGGACAAGAGAATTTAAACTGGGATCATTGGCAAGTATGAGGCAGCTGCTTTGGGCTCCACAACAATAACAGGGCCCAGGGCAGCTGCCCCTTTTGCCCTGCCTTAAAGATGGCCCTGCATCTACTAATGAAGGACATGAAAGCGGACATCTTGAGCTTCTAGTATATACTGTCAGAAGTATTTTCTGTCTTGTCCGTATCCAGTGACATCCAAGTTACCTCATATTTCCTTATTATGATGTTCTATTTCTACTTCACTTCTACTTTCCTGCATCATTGGGTTCTAACAATGGTAATTATGGAACAATAACCACGGGCTATTTTATTTTCTTGCCATCTCATGTAACAGCTGATTCCAAATCTGGAATAGTTGTCATCAAGCATATAACAAAATAGAGGGAGTTTGGATTTAGCTGATCTATGACAGTGCTAAGAAAATTAGCTCCTGGGAAACATACTGGTACAACAAAATGCCATAAACCAAGCCACTTGTTTATCTGTCATTCCCACTGAGATGGTAATGTAATTACTCTCATAATTATCTTCATTAGTGATGGGTATTATGTGAAATTCATTCCGCTGCTCTAGGAGTATGTTTATTTGTTATTATTTTCCCTAACCCGCCTCTCACGATTTGCCAAGTCTGTTAAGAATTCTGTGTTTGTTAAACATCTGCGAGGCGCAGAGCTGACATTCTCCAAACTAAAGTGTTGATCGCTGTCTTTCAGTTTAAGAATCCCTGTGCCCATTCACTGACATCTGCCCTTCATTACATGGTTCCCGTGCGACCAAGACGACAGATTGTCTATCCTCTGGAAAAGCTTGGCATAAATGCTCCATCAAAGCAGGTCTCCAAGGATCAGGTGGGTAACAGAAGCTACAGCAGGCAACAGGCACCATGCCAGGCTCTACAAGGTTTGGCAGATGGCATGGAATTACTGCCTTAGCTTCAATAGGTTGCTTCTTAATTACACAGAACCCCATGCTCATACCCTTACAGGCAGAACTGCTATAATTTGTTGCTTTGTTTTACTAGTAGATGGACTGTTACAGAAATGACCTATAATGACCTATAAAAAAGTAATCTATCTGATTTTATTACATATGTCTGTTGGGCATATACTATGGAGTTGATTCACTAAAACTCGGGATTACAAAATCTAGTGCAGCTGTGCATGGTAGCCAATCAGCTTCTATCTTCAGCTTGTTCAATTAAGCTTTGACAAAAAAACTGGAAGCTGATTGGTCTCTATGCAGAGCTGCACCAGATTTAGTAAATCAACCCCAGTGATTGTTTTGGTAAATTTGCTGGCTCTAATTGGGGAATGTATGTGTTAAACTGTAGTTAAAGCAGAGTTCCAGTCTCCTTGTCAATTAAAAATAAAAAGCACCCTCATGATTTTCTTTGCTAGTACAGTCATAAGCTGTTATCTGTGTGATCATTGATGTGCCCTAAATCTTCGTTTACTCAGTGTCCCTGGTATACAGACAGTGGCCATTGCTACTGTGGGCATCTAAAACCTACTCATTGAGTGTGCAAAAAACTTTGTGGATGGAGACTAACTGCCCACATCCCTAATAAGATGAATACAGAACCAATTTGTTTTCCCTCTAGTGGGACATTAATTAGGCAGTAGTCTCCAAAGTTGTAGCAAAGTATACATTTTATTGCGTAAAAAAACACATAGATAACAATAAGAAAACCTACTCATACTTGTTTCCGGGATTTGGTGCAGCTGGCTACCCAGCATGCACCTCCTGATCTCATGCCTTCTCAGTCAGGACTCACGGTGTTTGCAGAAATAACGCAATGGCAACAGAGGATGCCCATCAAATCATGACTCCTATTGACTATTCATCCTATTGAAATGAGTGTCATCAATCCCAGAAGTCAATGGGAGTCAAGATATGACGTACATCGCCCCAGTGACTAGGCCAGGAAGTGGAGGGAATTTTAAATAAAAAAAGTTAACTAAACAAAAAAAAAAGAAAAAAAACAATAGCCAAAGATTACAAGCATGAGTATTGGCTACCAGTGGGTCTGTGGGTGTAAGAAAGGGTGGAATGCCCCCCAAAAAAGCCAAAACGTTTTGGTTTGGTTAGGATGGAGTGGATAATTGTTGAACCCTGTGTCAGGTTTTTATTGCTGTTTGGGTTCCTGCTGTAGAGATTTACCCTCCCTCTGTCGTGGTGACCATTGTCAGAAAGTGACAAAGAGTGATGGGAGTTCCAAAATTTTACAGTTGACCCCAGAACAGGAGGTGAGAAGAAATCTACCAACTGGGGCGCCATCTGTCCCCTGGCACCTCTAACACTGAGAACTGAGCGATCGAACACCGCCGATCACTCAGTTTGCACAGCTCCTGCCCCCCCCCCCCCCCCTGCACTCACTGGAGCACTGAGCTGTGGAGGGGGTGGAAGGCTTAGCCGGGTTGCCGGTTCAGGCATGTGGGCAGATCCTGACTCCAATGTCGCAATCTTGCTCAAGCCTGGACTGGCTACAGCCCACTGTCTGCTGAAAATGGGTCACAGGAGGGCAGAACGAACTGCATTCCCGTGATCCACAGGAGACGTGCAGCCAAACGGCTGTACTTTTCCTTTAACATACTGTCTGATGTTGCACAATTGTATAATTGTGGCTAAAACAACTTTCTACTAAGTGAATAGCATTAAAACTTACCATTGTTCCCCACTGTCTTATAAGCGCTTATTTAAGGCTTTACAGTGGTTTGTGGTAACACACAGCAATCAGCCAGATTTCTGTTCTTATTAATTATGAACATCTAAAATAATTAAAGCTTTCTTATTGGTTGCATTAGGTTACTGCACTGGTATGAAGCCATGGATGGAAGATCTAAATGATTAATATTAAAGAGAATCTTATGAAACAAAACAACAGTTTATTTTGGCTGATGGATGAAGCCATTGCTCAACTAATGCCGTGTACACACGATCAAACAATCTGGTGGAAAAGTCTGGCGGACAATCTCCCCGTGTGTGGGCTCCAGCGGACTTTTTTTACCCAAAAGTCCGGCGGACTAAGAAAGTAGTTTTGCACCAATATGTATGCCGGACTCGCAGTCCGGCGGACAATACGGCCGTGTGTGTGCTAGTCCGCCGTACTTTTGAAATGAACGGACTTTCCCGCGCACGGAGAAAAGTCCATTAATTTTGAGTGCGGCTCCAGGTAGCCGGGACCAGCGAAGGAAGCGTCGCTGGCCCCGTCACTTGGTATGGACTTAAAGGGGAAGCCCTACGCCGAAAAAGCAGCATGGGGGTCCCCCCCAGGTCCTTATCAGACCCTTATCCGAGCATGCAACCCGGCCGGTCAGGAAAGGGGGTGGGGACGAGCAAGCCCTCAACATGGGGGGGTGCTTTGGGGAAGGGGGGCCACGCGGCTCCCCACCCCAAAGCACCTTGTCCCCATGTTGATGAGGACAAGGGCCTCTTCCCTGGCCGTTGGTTGTCGGGGTCTGCGGGCGGGGGGGCTTATCGAAATCCGTGAGCCCCCTTTAATAAGGGGGCTCCCGGATCCCGGCCCCCCACCCTATGTGAATGAGTATGGGGTACAATGTAACCCTACCCGTTCACCTGAGATAAAAAAAAGGAGAAAAAAACACAACACACAAGGGTTAAAATAGTTTATTGCACAGCTCCGGGGGTCTTCTTCCGTCTTTGCCTTCCTCGCCGGACTCCTCTGCTATCTTCTGCTCTTTTACTAGCGGAGGAGCCCGACTTTCTTCTTCGTCGTCGCCGCCCGGGGGTCTTCTTCCAACTTCGGGGGTCTTGTCCCCCTCTTTGGTTCTTCTTACTGGGCCTCCGCGCCTTCTTCTAGCTCTTTTACAAGCGGTGGCCCGGTCTTCTGTGGCCGCCTTCTGTTCTTCTCTTCTTGAACTGTTGCCTCGTCGCTATCTCTGGCCACAATGACAGGCACGCCCATTATTGACATTGCTAGCAGAAACTGAGCCATGGAGGGCAAGGCGCCAAGTGTGCCCAATCCATACCACACCCATACTGCACTTATTTCAAACCTAGACTGCACCTATACCAACCTTACACCGCATTATACTGAGCCTTTACCGCATCTGAACCACATCTACCTTGTACCTGTACTGAGACGATACCATACCGAGACTGTATCTATACTGCATGCAGGCTAACTGGGACTGTTAGGCGCAAAGATGCTCTTAAAGAAGTTGTAAAGGTAGAAGGTTTTTTATCTTAATGCATTCTATGCATTAAGATAAAAATCCTTCTGTGTGTAGCAACCTCCCCAGCACCCCCTAATACTGGAGCACCATTTTTATCCAGCGTTGTCCAAGACTCCTTCGGTCATCCCCGACTCCCCATGCTAATTAGCTGAGACACAGTAGTGGCGCCATTGGCTCCTGTGGGTGTCAATCAAAGTCAGTTAGCCAATTGGGTGAGAGAGGGGGTGGGGCCGAATGGCATCTCTGTGTCTGCATGAACACATAAAGCTGCAGCTCGGCTTGGGCACCCCTATAGCAAGCTGCTTGCCATGGGGGCACTCAACAGGAGGGAGGGGCCAGGAGCAGGGAAGAGGGACCTGAGAAGAGGAGGATCCAGGCTGCCCTGTGCAAAATTAGTGCACATAGGAGGTAAGTATAACATTGTTATTTATTTTTTTATTTTTATTTAAAAAAAAAAGACTTTACAACCACTTTAAAGAGTCCCAACCACAGCTGGTAGAAGAACATCTGAAAGAACTGCCCCTCCCATAATTAATATTCTGCAAAACCTCTTTCTTCCACTGCCTCTTTCACTACCATCTTCATTTTCTTTTGGACAGTGCATATCCAGTCGGTCTAGGACTAACATTGCTGCCATAAATGCGCTCTGGCAGTGTAGTTCCAGCACTTGGTAGATTAAACAGTACTACTGCTCACTGCTGCACTTGAGGTGGTCTTGCTACTATTTATGTGGATCTGGATGCCAAATGTCATCTTATGCCTGGTCCTTACTGTTAATCACATTGTATGCCAAACTGTGTTATTGCCATTGTTAATCCATTTTATGCTTGTCTAGTTACCAACCATAATGGGTGGCAGTATATTACACGTGCCTTTACTACCTGTTTTGGCGCCTGATTTATTTGCTATGGCACTACTATTGGATACTAAGTATTACTTTCAGTCATTTCCTGTGATAGTATTTCTTTGTACACTCAACCTGTTTTTTCTGTAATGCAATGTTTTAACAGCGTTTTAGTGCAAGGTTTGATTTGAAGTGTATGTCAGGCCAAAAAATGCAGTACTTCTCTGCAGTACATGCACATTTCTGCATGTATTATCTTTCTAAAGACTCTGCATTTACAGGAAAATATCTGTTAATATTAACAGAAAGTACTCACTACTGTCACGCACCTGACGGTAGAGCCTGGTATGCAGCGGACGACCTCTGACTCAAGGCCCCCTGGTAGAGCAGACAGGAGGCGCAGGAGTGCAGAGTCACACGAGTGCCCGATGGAACGCAGACCGTGGAATCAGAAGCATCTGCAGGATGAACGGCAGTACAGCAGGATTCTCCAGGCACGAGAGAGGGTAGGTACAGGCGAGCTGGGTCATACACTGGCGGACACGTCAGGAGCAGGTGCAGATGCAGAAGAGTAGTCAGGGTACAAACCAGGTCGGTGATGGGCTGGCAGCAAGATAGCAGAAGGAGCAGGCAGATGCGGTGGTCAGACAAGCTGGGTCAGGTGCAGGCAGATAGCAGGAATCGTCAGAGGCAAGCCGGGTCGGGTAACAGGAACAGATCTCAGATACAGGTAACAGGAACACACGGGAACGCAGTAGAACAGACAGCACCAAGTCTGTGAACTGGCAGGGTTTAAATAGCTTGTTGGGCACCAAAAGCTGTCACAGGGTGCGCACGTGTGTGCACTGTTGTGCGCAAAGCCACACACAGGCGCACTGGTGGCAATCTGGAGGAAACAGGCTGTCTTGGATTCCCATCTTGAGCACTGGCATGCCCTCCCTAATACTGCGCACGTGTGCACACATATGCGCGCATGCACACACCTGAGCGCGAAGGCATGCGCAGATGCACCAGAGGTGTTCTGGCTGAGGTCACATTTCGTCTTCTTCTGCCGCCATCTTGGGTACTGGCTAGCCCTTCCTGACACTACTAATTTCTAATTACAAATTTAAATTGCAAATAATGCTGTCAGCTCTTCCCAATTTTCTTTTACTAAATTACAGAACACCGCCTTTGGGAGAGCTAGTTGACTTCTTTGAGTTAACACAGACTTAGTGCACAGCACAAAAAACAACTCTGAATTTTTGACATTATCAACTGGTGTTTTTTTGTCACCTATCAAACATCTATAACAAGACACTTTCAATGGTGCATTTAATAGACCAAATGAGAGAAAAACGTAAATGCGCATTGTTACTGTTTATATGCATTTTAAAATATATTGCTGTAGAAAAACATTAGCAGCAAAGCCAAATGGTTGGAATTTTGGACAGAAAAAGACCGATGAGAGCTTTTCATTGGAAAATGCGACCGCGTGTATGCTCCATCGGAATTTAGCTGGCCGAATTCCCGCCAGCAAAAATTTGAGAGCATGTTCTCAATTTTTCAGACGGAAAAACTTTCTATCGGAAATTCCGATTGTGTGTATGCAATTCCAACACGCAAAAGCTCACGCATGCTCAGATTCAACTACGAGATGGAAGCTATTGGCTACTGAGTATTGAACTTCCTTTTTCTAGTCCCGTCGTACATGTTGTATGTCACATGTTCTTGACGGTTGGAATTTGATGTGACCGTGTGTAGGCAAGACAGCTTGAGCGAAATCCCGTCGGAATTCCGTCGGGAAAAACCATCAGAGCTCTTTCCGACCAAAATTCTGATCGTGTACGTGGCACTAGTTAATCAGAATGACCACCTGCCAATTTCCATCAAACATGATATGAGCACAAAAATATTCCCTGAACAGTTGTACTTAACAAGACATTGATGTTTGCAAATGCAAAATAATTTATTGACAGCTACGATTAGACTGTTGAGAACTGTTAACTCACATTTAAAAAATACAGGATTGCCCTCAAGCGTGTTGTGCTGTCAAGTTGCAGTTTGGTTAATTTCTATTGTGCCAAACTATATTTAGATCAATTTACTTTTTTTCATAATGTCTACAAAAAAAAAAAAAAAATATTTCAGCCTGTTTACTTTCTCACCATCTGGTAGTATTCTGCAATCCATCTGTTCGTTGTAATTATGCAATTACTGATACGAGAGTCAATAGGTGAAATAATTATAAGCAATAACTGACCTGCTTTGACAGCTTGGCCTTTTAGTACTTTATTTCTGGTTTCAAAATGATTTTATCAAACTTTAATCATCAATATGCTATGAATATATAAGCTATTGAGGGCATTTAATAAAACTAGACCCATTTTTCCTGTAGTGGGGGTTGTTATATTTCACAGTTGTGTATTTTTATCAAGGTGAATAATAGCAACATTGTTTAATAAGAAAAAAAATGCTCTGTTAATATTCCTTGTTATTTTTCAGAATATGGACATGTTTTTGCAGTAGGTGCAAGTTTTTCTGTACACCCAGTCACCACTGATTAAGTTTTTTTTTCTGAATACTGAAAGGAAACATGCTATTTGCAGTTGCTCCAGAGCTAAGTAAATGAGGTGGCGCTTCGCTTTGGAAAGATTACCCAATCACATGCAAGGAAAATTAAAAAAACAGCACCTTTGCTTGCAAATGATTGGAAGATGGAAGTCACCAGAGCATCTGCAAAATCCAATTGCACTCTGCAAGAGCAGTTGCTCTAGAGCTTAGTAAATGAGCAAAGTGCACAGTCTGTTTGCCTTCAGTAAATCAACCCCTATGTTTCTTGATTTTGTTTAATTTCCAAGTCTATATATGTTCTATTTCTTTCTTTTAATATATGTATACATTTTTGTTCCACAACAATCATTTATTACCCTGGTGCTTATCTAAAGAAAGCACTGCAATAGTTACCTCCTTTCTGGCACAGAAACTATGCTGTGAAAGGAAGATGCTTATACATACTTTTTTCTTAGGGCACTTTGGTCTGGTCACATGATCGGCTCACATTGGCAAGTTCAGGGGAGAGGAGGGAGGAGGATAGGAGCAGATGTAAGCATAGTTAGCAACAGTGGCGACTGGTGCTCCATTTTGGGGGGGCAGCATACAAACCACCCGCCAATCCCCCCCGGTCAGTTGGTCCTTCCTTGCTTGCTTATCTGTTTTCCTACCAGCCCCACACTAACCCCATTCCGTCCCTATCGTTCCTGCGTCTCCTTCTCTTCGGTGGCTTCACGGTGGCTTTCCCTGCATCTCATCCTCCTCTTTGGCTTCCTCCTCAGTGGCCAATACAGTCACTTTTCCTCTTGGCCAATCCAGTCTTAGGACCCACGTCCTAATTGGCCAGGAGAAGAATCAGGAAGACAATAGCGCATATTAATTTGCTATTGTCACACAAGTGGGTGGGCTCACTGTGCCCAGAGCCCACCCTGTTTGAAGCCAATTAGAACCTCTGGCTCTAATCACATGCTTCGAGAAACAAAAAAACCCCTATTGGAATCCATGTGTCTGACGCCTTGCATGTAGATTAGGGGGACTGCACCCCATATGGACGGGCTGCCACTGGTTAGCAATAGCTTGGAAGCTTTGGAAACAATGTTAGCAGCAAGCCTGCTTCCATCTCTAGAGGGCAAGGAGGTTATGGTCAAATTCCAAGGAGAGAAAATGAGAAGTCCAGGGATGCCAAATGGAAAATCAGATTTTTTCCTTACTGTAAAATCCATAAATAATAAATAAATTCAGTTCATTGACAGACACAGTGCTCCATTATTCAGAACCATAGGGTTATACCGCCCCCTACAGGAGTAGGACAATAAGCAGAAAAAAAGGGCTTGGCTACGCCTATGGGCAGTCCTAGGTGGTACTTGAGACTTGAACAGGATCGCAGGAGATCATTTCTGTGATGTGACCAAGGCAAAGGCAGAGCTCCTCTGGACTGGACAGCTTAAGTAGGCAGGACTGACGAGCAGGATATCATCAACAGCTGAGTAACTGTGGAGAGATAGAAGCTGGCAATTAGCAGACAGCTGAGCAGCCAGCTCAGAGAAGGAAGGGCTGAGCCCAGCCCTGACACAGTGTTAGAAGTATTAAAACTCCTTAGAGGGTTTGGCTGTGTCTGTCAATGAACTCAGAGAAATGGATTTTACAGTAAGTCAAAAATCCCATTTTCTCTTTTGTTCATTGACAGACGTTTACAGCGCTCCATTATTCAGAACCATAGGGACGTCCCAAAGCAGTGCCAAACATGAGGGGTGGGACAATGAAAAGTCCCAAGGCTGGGGGCGGGGCCGGACGGCGAGGAGACAGGACGTGTTGAGGCTAAGCTCCGCCGGCCGGTTCCGAATCCGCAGCCATCCTCCGCTGTGGAAGCCTCGTTTCACCCCATAAAGGACTTACCTGCTAGCCTGGGCACTCCCGTACAGCTCCATTCGGGTTTGGCAGCATTCTTTGACCCTCGGGCGGAACGATTCGGCCCGCCGCGGACGCCACCAGCAGCGCGCCGGCCGCCATCTTGCGGCCTACTCGGCCTCCGGGATCGCCGCTCTCGCCTGACACTCCGGCCGGGAATATCCGCATCGGCAGCGGGGGGTCACCAGACGAAGGCCCTCCTGGTCGCCGGACCCTGAAAACGGGAGCCAGCACTTGATCCCCTCCATGGACTTCTCTGGGCCTGGTGAGTCGCAGGGCGGGCTGCATCCTATCCCCAGGCCATTCTAACCCAGCCGGGCGGGTCTCATCCTTCTGGGCTGTGAGGGGACTGAAGTAGGACGGGCCCTGATAACCCCCTAGGAACCAAGGCTGCGGGTTACTCGGCAGCAGCCCCTTTTCCCAGGAAAGGCCCTGGCTTCGGCCTGTTCTGGATGACGGCGGCCATCTTGCTACACCCAGTACTCTAAAGTTTATTCTTCCATAGCCTGTTTGTGTGGGGAGAGACTGTAATTCCTTGCTACTACCTAGAATTATTATATACTGAGGGTACTCATGAACTAAGAACCAAGATGGTCGCAAACTAATGGCGCTTCTCCACCACCGACCACACGGACAGTGAAATCGCCGCTCCTGCACATTAATTTGGGCTCGACATACCCCGCAATTGAAGCTGACATTATGGGACGCAAATCAGGCACAGCGCGGAGCACCTCGAGGAGACAAGCTGTGAGTGCAAGCCTCGAGGCCTTTCCACCGGACGGTCCGCTGAATTCGCAGGTCTCGGACATGGACTTTACCCCTCCGCTGCTGACTGGTGAGCCCGAAGCTTGCTCGGACGCAGAAAGTATGCCTGGAACCCAACAACCGCATGTAGCGCCTTCTTTGCGGGACGCTGACCTGTTATCTCGCTTTAAAACCATGCTGCAGGGGGAACTGTCAGCAGCCACTTCTAAACTGGCCACGCATCTCACGAAGGAAATTCGTGAACTTGGCAACCGTACGAATGCGTTGGAAGATAGAATGGAGGCTGCAGCAACGGTCATTGATCACCATGAGCAGGACATACAGGACCTCCGCAGGGACCTGGATGCAGCTCTCCTAAAATTAGAAGACTATGAGAACAGGTCTAGATGTGGGAACCTCAGGCTTAGGGGACTTCCCGAAACTATTGAGGACTTAACTTCCACGGCCACGGCCCTATTCCAGGAACTGGTCCCGGGCATCCCTATTGATCGCATGGAGTTTGACCGGATCCATCGGGCCCTGGGGCCGAGGAGAGAGGGGGGCCCCCCTCGGGACATTATCATCAAGTTCACGTACTACCGTACGAAGGAAACACTCCTTAGAGCAGCACGGGACAAACCTGATCTCCGCTTCCAAGGTCACAAATACCAGCTCTTTACTGACCTGGCCCCCACCACGGTGCTAAAGAGACGTCAGCTAAAGCCTTACACCTCAGCTTTGGTGGAACGCCACATTAAATACACATGGGGCTTCCCTTTTCGCCTCGCCTTTACCTACCAAGGTCGGGGCTACACTGTGCGTAACGCGGAAGAAGCTCAAGCAACTTTTGAGGCACTGCACTTGCTCCCCCCCCGGATGACCCCAGCATCCGCGAGAGAGCCCCAGGTCCTAAACCCGCTCCTCGGCGCTTGGGCCGTTTATGGGAGCCGGTCAGCAACAGGAAACGACCCCCACCGGATACCCAGCAGCATGTGCGATCCCCCTATTCAGACCCAGGATGACGACTGCACAGAGGAGCCCGTACAGGATTCTTTGCTGTTTGCTTGGTAACCTTCTCCAGGCCTTTGGAAAACTGTTTGCCTCCTCCGGGTGCGGGACTTTGTCTTCTACCGGATGTTGTGCCAAGTGTTCCTTATTCATACCTCCTCCCCCCCTCCTTGTTCTTATTTCCAAATTTTTGGTTGGTTCTACTTTGGTTTTGTGTTCAACCTAGAGGCCCTATACACCTTCCTTTATGACTTTGGGCTTCTACCAGTGATTCGGCCCTGCTAGGACTGCCTAATTTTGCCCAGACCTCTCAGCTAACCTGAGGGTCCTATATCAGGACAAAAATTTTATGTTATTTATGATTTTACATTAATTTTTATATTTTTCCTTCTTCCTTTTAGGGAGGGGAGGGGGAATGGGACTATAGTCCCGGTGGGGTGGGGGCGGTTTGGGAGGCTGGTTCCGGGAGTACTGTCTGTATTGCCTAGTTATTATGTAGGCAGGTTGCCCTTTGGACCCTAGGAGCCATCTGGGGCTCCAACTTTGCATTTTTCTTCCCCTTGTATTTTTTTTGTATGGTTTTGCCCCTCCTCCCCCCTCGTCCCCACCCCCTCTCCCCTTGTTCATGGCCCCTCCCTGTTTCCCCGTCAATTCCCCTACTCCCCTTACCCTGCTCCTCTATCTCCCCCCTTCCTGCTTCCCCTCTTGCCCCCCTTCCCCCCTCCACTTGACTCCCTCCCTTCCCTGACCTCTCCCTCCCTCTTTTACCCTTTTTGACTCCAGGGGCCTGGCGGCGAACCAACGCGGGGGTCACGTTTGGGGACCGTGGTCACGTCCTCTCCTCGGGCGCTCCCTACGGGGTGACGCCTGGTGGGGAGAACCTATGGTCCCGGGGCCAGTTTTTTTATCACTGCCATCCGATAGAGCGGTTCCCCGAGATGGGCCTGGCTCGTCTCATCTGTTTTTGGTTTAATTCTCGTAGCCCTGTGCAGGGGTGGTAATAGGATAATAAGGTAGTAATGCTCTAGAAAATTGAAGTATTATTGTTCCTACTGTTGTTATGTTTTACTATTCGTTAGCCTTGTGGTTGGTGGTGTAGCCACCTATATTAGTGTCCGGTAACGGGATGCTAAGCCCACCCATTGTGGTGTTTATGTGTGTCACATGTTTATTCAATGTTTCCTCTTCTCTTTCTTCCTCTTCTCCTCTGTGTTCTCCTCCCTCTCGCTCCCCTACTCGGACTCGGACTGCCTCGCCATGGGATCAGGGTAAGTACGTACCTTGCTGGCTGCGCTATCAGTATATGTACCTTCCTTTACCCCCCATATGGCTCAAAATGTGTTGAAAATATTCTCGCAGAACATACATGGGTTCAATTCCCCCAATAAGAGATCGAAGGTCTTCCGCCATTTAAAATCACAATCTATTGATGTGGTGTGTCTGCAGGAGACCAGGTTCTCCCAATCCTCATCCCCCAAATATTTGTCCCCTCATTATCCGATGTTTTTTACGGCCTCTGCCACTGAGAAACATAGAGGGGTGCTGATGGCCTTTCGGCGTAACCTCCAATTTATCTGTTCTAAAGAAATAGCAGACCCTACGGGTAGATATTTGATCCTGCAGGGCACCCTGTGGGACCAGGAGGTCACTTTGGTTGGATACTACGCTCCTAACTCATTTCAGCAGAAGTTTTTCTCCCACCTACTTCCAGTGATCACCAGGCACCAAAAAGGCCTTCTGATTATGATGGGAGACTCAAACTCTGTTTTTGACTCCTCTTTGGACAGGCGTAGTCTCAGGGAAGTGCCTCCGTCCCGTGATGCCTCTCAGGAACAACTATTGCATGATCTCTTCCAATCTTATGGCATGGTGGACGTGTGGCGTGAGCAACATCCATTGTCTCGGGATTTTACCTTTTTCTCTAACCCCCATCAGAGTTTCTGTAGGATAGACCACGTGTTCCTGCAACTTAGCTCCCTGCCCTTGGTGCAAAAGATCACTATTGCCACCTCTCCGTGGTCCAACCACGATCCCCTGATCTTTGGAATCACTTGGGCGGGATTCTCCCGCCCAGCCTATCTTTGGCGGCTTAATGAATCCCTCCCAAGTACGAAAGCTACATCCTCCCATATAGAAACTCATATCCAAACTTATTTTGCAGAAAATGTGGGCTCGGTCGGCTCTCCCATCGCCTTGTGGGAAGCCCACAAGGCGACGGTCAGGGGACACTTGATCCAGATCGCTTCCCGTACAAAACGGGCCAGAGAGCAGCGGATACGGGAATTGACCTCTTTAATAGAGGCGGCGGACGCGACATGGAAGGCGCACCCTACGGTAACCCATAGGCGGACACGTGACAAATTGGCCACTGAGTTGGACCTGCTCGCCTCTGCTCAGGCGGAAAAGGCCCTGCGTTGGTCCAAATATACGTTTTATAGTTGCTCGAACAAACCTGGTCCTATGTTGGCTAGGAAACTTAATTCAGTGGGACGCCCGGGCAGGCCGGTTCGTCTGCAGGTGACGGGAGGGGGACTTACGTCAAACCCATCTAAAGTAGTGGCAGGCTTTGCCTCCTTCCTCTCATCCCTATATAATAGACCCGCAGCCTTCGACCGAGACGGGGCTGAGAGATTCTTCCAATCGATTGACCTCCCTACATTGTCCTTGGCGGCACGAGATAATTTGAATGCTCCTATAATGGAAATGGAGCTCGCCCAAGCCCTAAAATCCCTTAAGCCTTCCAAGGCTCCCGGTCCGGACGACTTCACCGGTCTATATTACAAGACATTTGCACCCCTGCTCACGCCCCATCTCACATCTTATTTCAACGCCTGGCGGGACGGCGCGAGACCTTCGCCGGACTCGCTGAAAGCTCATATCACTATGATACCTAAGTCGCCCGAGGAGGCCACGGACCCGCAGTCCTTTCGTCCCATCTCCCTGTTGAATGTTGACCTGAAGGTACTGGGCAAGGTCCTAAGTGCGCGGGTCAACAGATATCTTCAGGCCCTCATTCACAGGGATCAGGTGGGCTTTGTACCCGGTCGCCAGGCGGGGGATAATGTCCGCAAGGTGGTCCATCTCCTCCATATACTTAATCAGCGCAAAATTCCAGGACTCTTTCTTTCCCTAGACATATATAAAGCGTTTGATTCGCTCTCGTGGGATTACCTTTATTTTGTTCTAACCAAATGGGGATTTGGTCCACATTTCCTGCAATGGATCCAAGCCCTATATTCCGCACCGTCGGCATCAGTAAAATACGCGGGCTTCCTTTCGGACCCTTTCCCGATACTCCGGGGAACTAGACAGGGCTGCCCCCTGTCCCCCCGGCACTGTTTATCCTGGCCTTGGAGCCGCTGGCGGCGGCGATCAGGGCCAATAGTGATATCTCGGGCATTCAATACAAAGTGAACCTATTCGCGGACGACGCCCTCTTGACCATTTCAAACCTGCTCATCTCCCTGCCCAACCTGCAACTTGTATTAGATCAATTCTCAGCCTTCTCAGGTCTTCAAATTAACCACTCCAAAACCACAGCGCTGAATGTTAACCTCCCTTTGGAACTGGTTCAGCGACTTCAAGACCATTTTCCTTATCGCTGGGCATCGCACTCGATTGACTATTTAGGTGTCAAATTGACTCCAGCTTACTCCTCCCTATTCTCTGCCAATTATTATCCCCTATTACGTATGGTGTCCACCCTTATGCAAACCTGGCAATTTCCCTCACTCTCCTGGGTAGGAAGGATCTCGGCGGCAAAGATGACGATACTTCCCAAAGTCCTTTATTATTTTCGCACTCTGCCTGTCCGGGTACCCGCTTTTTTCCTTCGACTCCTGCAGAATAGGATCCTCCAATTTATATGGGCGCGCAAACGCCCTAGGGTACCTAGAGCGACCCTTTATACCCACAGGCTTCGGGGAGGCCTGGGGGTTCCCAACATCTCTAAATACTATGTAGCAGCCCAGATCTCCCCATTGACCATGCTTCATGCAACCACGGATGTTCCTCTGTGGGTGCTCCTTGAGGTACCTGGTTCTGACCCGTGTTCACTTCAGGCACTCCTATGGCTCCCCAGGAATCTACGCCCTCCCTCTCTAAGCCCTATGCTGCTTCATGGTCTGCAGGTGTGGGACTCAGTTCGATCGGTTAACAATTTGATGTCCCCGTTCCTACCCCTACTCCCCATCACCCATAACCCTCTTTTCCTTCCCGGTCATGTGGAGCCCCAGGCATTCTCCTGGTGGTCTTCGCATGGCTACCCACAAGTTCAAAATGTTCTATCTTCACGTTCTTTTCCCTCCTGGGAGAGTATCAGGGAAGCGCAGGGGGCGCCGGTTACGGAGCATTATCACTTTATCCAATTAAAGCACTGGATTGTAGCATTGCGCCGCACGTCCACCTATCCCTTCCAAAAAACTTTTTTTGAACATACATGCCATCACTCCCCAGGGTCTCCGGGCCTCATCTCGGCAATTTATGCCTCCCTGAATGGTCGTCTGCCATCGGCACCCCTCTCTTATATGACTCAATGGGAAAAGGACCTTCAGGCCCCAGTAGACCCTGAGGATTGGAACAGAGCCTGGCACACGGTCGCCAAATGCTCGTTCAACACAAATGCCTTAGAGGCCGCATATAAAGTAATGTTCCGATGGTATTGGGTGCCTGCCCGCACGGCTCGGGCATTCCCTGGGAGTACTGACAGATGCTTCCGCAATTGTGGTCAGCGAGGTGATGTCATGCACACATGGTGGGCTTGCCCAAGGTTGGTGGGGTTCTGGTCTAGGATCTTTGGTTTACTGCAGACACTCTTTCATCTAACGATCCGAAGGGACGCTAGGCTAGCTCTCCTACACTGCCCGGTCCCTGGCCTGCGCGGCCCTCAACAGAAGCTGGCTACCTATCTATTTATAGCGGCCAAGCGGACCATTGCCCAAGCCTGGAAGTCACCACGGGTAGATTTTCAAGGGGTTAAGACACGTATGACTGCTATGTTACTTCAAGAACGTATGTCCAGTATTGTCCATGATTCTCATGCTAAATTTCTGAAGATCTGGGAGCCGTAGATCTCTTATGAGTTCCCCACGCTCCAAGCGGCATGCCTGGGTTTGGTCTGAATTCTCCTGGCGGGGCGTCCGAGCCCGAGCTTTCCCCCCTCCCTTTCCCCCCCCCCTTTTTTTTTGTCTTCTCTTTCTCTCTACCCTTCTTTCTTCTGTTCCCTATTTCTTTTCTCTTTCATTAGTACTCTCTCATATTTCTAAATAAAAACTGCTACCTCCCATGGACGGGGGTGGCAGGAACAGGGCTTACTTGCAGACCATGATTAAGAGACGAGTTGTTTGACACTGAATCAGTCTAGATCCCATTTTTTGCTCATCTCCCCTTTTTTTTCCTGTGTTTATCAGGAATATATTGTGATAGTTAGCCCTTTGGATTTATATTTGTGATGAGTGGCCCCTGCGAGGGCTCACAAGGAGATGATTATGCTCTTTTGTTTATTACTGCTTCTTCAAAAATTCACAATAAACATATTGAAACAGAAAAGTCCCAAGGCTAACACAAGAGCCAACCAGGTAACAGAAGCTCAACACAGAACAAACTGGAGCCCAACCTGAACAATACCCCTTTAAGAGGGAATAGACCCTCTAAACGGCAACCTGCAAAACCTTGCGACCAAAAGAGGCATCCGCAGATGCCAACACATCCACTTGTGAAACGTTGTGAAAGTGTACATCAACGACCAAGTGGCAATCTTGCAAACTTGTGCAAAGAACGCCTGATGACAGAAGGCCCAAGAGCAATAAGCGCCTGAGAAGAATGCACAGTAACGAGGAAAGGAGGAACATGATCCTTGACAGAATAGTCATCATCTGTCTGATCCACCCAGAAATGGTCGAAGCAGATAGCCCCTTTCTTTGGCCTGTCCGTGATCACAGTGAGTCTGACCTCCAAAAAGACTCAGTGGCTGCCAAATACACCCAAATCCCCCAAACCACATCCATGGCAGAAAATTTCCGTTAGGAGGTGTTGACCAGGGACACAGGGAAGGCAACACAGTGGGGTGGATTTACTAAAGGTAAATCCACTTTGCACTACAAGTGTACTGCAAGTGCACTTGGAAGTGTAGTCACTATAGACCTGAGGGGGACATGCAAAGAAAATAAAAAACAGCATTTTTGCTTGTATATGATTGGATGATAAAATCAGCAGTTTCCCCATATGTCAGATCTTCCCCTCAGATCTAAAGCGACTATACTTCCAAGTGCACTTACAGCGCTCTTGTAGTGCAAAGTGGATTTGCCTTTAGTAAATAAACACCAATGTCCTTATTCAAAGGGAAATCCGAGGAAGGAACGACAGAAAAGGGCAAACAACTACCTTAACCTTGTGCAACACTGTGTAAGGTGTACGACAAGATAACGCCTCCATTTCGGACACCCTGTCACCAAGAGGCCACCTTCCGAGACAGAGTAAGTAGTGGAATCTCCCAAATATATTGAAAGAGAGGCTTCTGTAGAACCAAAAATCACCAAGTTCAGATCCCGCGGCGGTAGAGAAGACCGCACCGGTGGAACCAGAGATCGAACCCCTTGAATAAAAGGTATGCACCAGGGAGTGCAAGACCAGGGGACGCTGAAGAAGACCACCCAGGCTGACACCTGGCCCTTGATGGTACTTGAGGCCCATTCCTGCTCAACCCCCTGTGAAGGGAGGCCAGAATCTGAGCCACCGAGAAAAAACAAGGATGAATGCCTGGTGACTCACACTAGGATATATGCGCTTTCCACATCTAGAGGTAGGACCTTCTAGGAGGTAGACTCCCTAGCCATCATCAGCGTTGGAACAGCCAGGCCGTTAAAACCAGCAACTCTTAAGCAGGATGGAAGAATGGCCCTTGGACCAGTGGATCATCCCTGAGAGGCAGTTGCCAAGGAACGTTGGTGACCAGGCGCACTTGGTCAGTGTACCCAGACCAACGGGACCCCTCCAGAGCTAATAGAATGGCTGAAATCCCCACAGCCGTGATCCTGCGCAAAAGCCACAGCAGAAGCTGGAGGGGAGGAAAGGCGTAGAGCAAATGTTACCAACCCGATGGGCTTCCAGAGTGATTGAGGTGCCCACCAGAAGATCCCATGACCTTGCCAGAAACCTTCGTACCATTCTGTTGAGCCAGGACACAAACAGATCTACCTCAGGAGTGCCCCATTGGAGACATATCCGATGAAACACCGCCCGGTGAAGGGCCCACCCTGTGGTCCAACCCTAGCTGACTGAGGCATGTGACTGTCAGAATTCCACCCCTGGAATGCGGCGAAACAAGACGTTCTGCCCACCAGAGGATACTGGCAACTGCCAAGGCTGCCATCACCCTATTGGCCCGCCCTGGTGATGTAAGCCACCACTGTTGCATTATCCGACTGGATCGGTGCCAGGAGCCCCCAAAGTTGATCCGTCCATGATCCAGACATAGTCTGATCACTAGAAGTTCCAGGTGATTGCCCAGTAGTCAAGATTCCACCAACGTCCAACGACCCTGAGCAGAGCTCAGTCCCATGACACCTCCCCACCTGGACAGGCTGACATTGGTGGTCACCCTGTTCAATACAAGGGGAGAAGGGATTTACCCCATTGAAGAACCGTAAAGCTAAGCCACCAGGGAACCTCTGGTTTCTTGGTTCAGCCGCATCCAATTGTCCAGAGACCTTGGGCACTTGTCCCATTATGCCAGGATCTCCCCGAAGGGAGCTTGTATGAAACTGTGCAAATGGAATCACCTCAAAAGGTTGATACCATCAGACCCAACACCAACATGCAGGTTCGCAGGGAGGCCCACCTGTCGGACAACAGTAAATGAAAACGCAGCATGCAACATCTTGAGTTTATCCAGGGGCATTAACACTCTGGCCAGAGCTGAAGCTTGGGTCAGGCTCGGATAATCCAATGTTCTGGAAGGGGCCAAAGCAGACTTCAGATAGTATAGAAGCCAACTGAAATCTGTCAAGGTCTGTGTAGGAGCTACTTTCCCCTCTGGGTAGTTGAGGACTCAGCAGAAGATCGTCTAGGCAGCCCAGGACTGCAAGCCCCCACCGACGTCACCACGCCAGACCCGAGGCCAACACCCGAGGAGAAGTGGCAAGACCAAAGGGCGACACCACGCACTGATAATGCTCAACACCCACAGCAAAACGGAGGGAGTGCTGGGTTGGGGCACATAATGGAATGTGTAAGTAAGCATTCATGATGTTGTTAGAAGCCAGAAAGTCCCCATGATGAAGAGGTGCCACCGCCGTGCGGACGGACTCCACCCTTAACTTCTGTACCTACACTAGGCAGGTCAGGGCTTTGAGGTCAAGAATTAGACGTACCATGCCCTCCATCTTTGTCATCCAGGGTAGCCCCCACAATACACATCTAGGCACCATTATGGAAACAGAGAGAGTTCAGCAACCAGGGGAACTAGGTGCTGCAGTTTGTCTGCTATGCCTCTTGGCCACAGTTCCCCTGGTTGCTGAACTCTCTCTGTTTCAATAATGGTGCTTAGACGTGTAAAATTTTAATTTTCCCGTAATTTCAGTTCTGGTCACATCTGTAATTGGGACAGATGGGGTTATTTCTGGTAACTGGGACATACCTGATAGAGGTCCCAGCTCTTCCTCATTCTGTCCATAACTAGAAAGAAAGGATTAGCTGGAGTGCTTCTTTAAATGGTGGCATGTTGCATAGATACAGACTATGTGGTGTTCAGCAGGAGGAAAAAGGTCAGTTCTTGACTCTGACGCATGCAGAAGAGTACAATAGCCTGTGCTTTGTTTATGAGGGGAAATATTATATTTCATATTCATTTTTCATATACTGTATAGAAATAAAAATTACAATAAAGAAAAAATGCTTACATTAAGGCAAAGTAAAGAAATCTGCAAGTTGTATAGTTATTGGCCATGACATTTTCCAGAGAAAGGGCAGAATGCATTTTTAAGCTAGCAAGCTCTTGAATTTTTTCCATTTCTTATAAGTCCAAAACCGGTCACATAGCGGTTACATCAAGACTTCTTGTAAAGTAATGAATGTGGAGACATCAGGTCAAGTGGATGTCAATGTCATTAGACAAGAGAGTTCATAACCTGCTCGCTTCAAAGACAGGCAAAAGGATTTTTGTATGGGTTTTGTCTTTCATTGCCACAGGGGTTGCATAAGCACGTGCCATTAGGAATGTTAACCTTTTGAAAGCTGGTATACTGTTCCTTGTGTGGATTATAATAAGTATATAGTATAGTAATATCTTAACTCAATAAAAGCTGTATCTGTTAGATGATTGTTTATGGATTAACCCACTATTGAAGAAATGTAAATGTGTCTTGCCTGGCATCTGCTATCTTGAAATCATTGCTTGTTAACTGATCAATAGTACCAAGAGATGACCAGTAGTAGCTCTCAGACTGTTGTGAAACAGAAAGCCCCAGCAAATTTTGACAACCAGTTTTACTATATTTCCGCCAGTGCTGTGATATCTTATCTTTATCCTAAGTGAAGGTTGTCCTACTGCAGAATCTAGAAAAAGAACAGCCATGTTTGGATGGCAAGAATAATAGTGATGGTACAGGACTGATCCAAACCAATGAACGGAGACCGGACACACAAAAGGAAAGTGGTGGGCTTCCGCCGCCTGCCCAGCACCCGGTCGGTAGGCCGCAAAGCCATGGCCTAAATTACAGGAGGGCCGCCGCAGGCAGTCCCCCCCTCATCGTGGACATCCGGTCACCCACCTCCTAGGCCTAACCACTGCAGCAGGTAGGCCCAAGAAATACCCCCCCAGTAGCAACCCCAAGGGTGGAAGGGGGTTACAGTGTGTCCAAAGCACCTAGGCCAGAAGCCTGGGCCTCACCCGGGGGGAGGAAGGGGGGGTGGAGGAGAACCCCAGAGGGACCGACCACCCCAGGGTGTACCCACGCCCCATGCCATGTCCAGGCAAGGAGAGACGGGGGCCCCGTACTTACAGATCCAGTGAAGCATGCGGGTAATGCTCCCAGACAGATCACCTTGCCACCAAATTGGGGGGGCTGTTGGCTATTAGGAATGCTGCAAGTCAGGCTGAGACACGGTCGTATGCGACCTCACAAGACGTTTAACTGGCAGAGCCAGCCCCCATACAGTGGGGCTATGTTGCGGCCGACCTATCGCATAGCTGTGGTCTGCTTTTGCTCGCTGCTCAGACTGGGGAGACCACTAGATCTTAATGTCGCACCTGTCACCCAGCCTGGCAGTTGATTGTAGATCTCACCGGAGAAAAATCTAGGAAAAAATAAAATAAACAAAAAAATTGATTTAAACGAAAATAAAGAATATTAATGAACAATATTCTATAGAAATTGCTTCTATTAAGAAAGATAAAAATTTAAATGGAAATAATACATCTCAGAGCTGATGTGCAGAATGGTGGCCCATATTAATTTATAAACAGTACAATCATATTTATTAAGTCGTATAAAAATACTGTAAATATGAGCAAAACTTAAAAAATTGTTAATAATTTTACAAAAACATAATAAAAATAGGGGTGATAAATCAACTGAATAAAAAATGAGAAAAATTAAAAATTGGAAAATAAAGAAATGGAAAAATATCGACTGCACCTAGGTATGCCAACCCAACAAAACGTGTGTTCGCCTTGATTAATAAAAGCATTAATATCCCACTCTATATTTAAACCAAGAGGGGAATGAGTCTGTAGCTGGTATATCCAGTAAGTTTCTAGACGCAAGACACACCTGGTCATAGCACCCCCCCTCCATGGGGGGTAGATTTGTCAATAATGACAAATGGGGAACCACTGGGGTCTCGGTTGTGATGTTTTCGATAGTGCCTGGGCAAATTGTGTTAAATATCGCCAGCCTTAATCCTGGCAATATGTTCACCTATGCTTACGGAAAAGGAACGAATAGTACGTCCCACATACTGTTTTACGCAAGGGCAGGCGATCATATACACAACGTGTGTAGTGGCACAAGTACAGAATTTTTTTATGGGATAAGTCTTGTTAGTGACGTTAGACCTAAATTCTGAACTCTTACGTTTCCCACATGAATTGTGTTTACAAACTACACATTTTTTACAGGGAAAGTAACAAACCATATTGTGAAAAAATGACGGGCATGTGGGGGGATCAATAACATTAGGGGCAATTTTTCCCTGAAGTGAAGGTGCACCCTTGAAGATAACCTTAGGACGTTCTGGAAGAATGGTATCCAGAATATGGTCATTTTTAAGAATACCCCAATGACGATTAATAATAATCTTTATATCTTTGTGTTGAACAGAAAAATTTGTGAGCATAGAACACTTGACTTGACTAGGCATCATCAGATTCATGTGGAGGCTTTGGTACAAGTAGAGAGTTCCTATCCAACAATGCCACCCTGTGTAATTCCGAGTTTAATGATATTTCATTATAGCCCTTTTTAATAAACCTTTGTTTAAGAATAGAAGCCTGAACAAAATAAGTGTTCAGGCTTCCCTTCCCTATGGTGGGTTTTAAGTCACTCTGTGATAGGAAGGACTTAGTAGTCCGCCCAGCGGACAAGGGTGGAGGTATCGCCATTGTGCCTATTTAGACGAAACACATTGGGTTGCTACGCTGATCCCCTGGTTACTGTCTATTTTGTTTTTATTCTGGAAAATGTAAGTGCAACTCTTATGTTTACAACAATAAATATTCCTTACGGAATAATGCTATGTGCCCTATTGTTCCTCTCTTTTCGCTTTATGGTTGGACTTATTTGCCCATTTGTTTTACCTGCTTTATCTATTGTTTTGGAGTGTTTGCCTGAAGACTGTATTGACATAGTGAGCCTGAATTCCCTGGTCATCCTGTAATGCCTGTTTGACCCATCAGGTGTACACCTGTATGAGTCTATCCTTTCTGGTAAGCGACTGGTGCTTTTGGTGGTGGATCTTCTATGTTACCTCTGTCTCATTTTAGATATTCACTCATGATTTCTGTGATTGTTACCTGTTTATGTTTTGAACTTCACCCTTTTGGAATACATTTGGGACTTGTCTGTGTCCCCTTTTTTGTTTACACCTTGGACATTCATTTCTCACAGAAGACGCGTCACTATTTATATTGCTTTTTTTCATATGTCCATTTTATTTTTGATATTGATCATTATTTGCTTAGCGCTACCCATTTTCCATATATATTTCTGTTTATTTTACACTTTTGTGCTGGCTGCTATTGTGTAGACAGCGCAGTATATTTTGTTATTTACGTCACATTCAGGGATTTTAGTTTTAGCATGGGCTTCGACTTTAAGGTTCCAAAAGGCATGTTAGGCTAGGAAGGGGATTGAGGACACTATTAGCTCGGAGAACTAGCACAACTATAGGACAAGTCCACCACACATGAAAGAAGGCTCCCACCTGGCCACGACAACTACAACACAAGGTGAAATTGCCTGAAATATATAGAGTGCGATTCTGTAAGGGACCAGGTACTATCTCGCCATGACCTTAAAGTTTGTGTCTACCACTAATATACTGATGGAGCAGGATTTAGTAGTTTGCCATATCTGGGACCAATCTTGTCCAACTCTAGCCCTAAATCTGCTCACCATTTTTTCTGGACAGTTTTTCTCAGTTTTTTAAGTGTGGACCTCTGTTTCCCCACTGGGAAGATTTCCCTTTGTCTTGTCCCAAAGACACAAATGACAATATATCTCCCCAAAGTGAGGGCAAATTACACCTTGATATGTCACCATTCCAGATGTGACAAATATAAAATTTAGATTTTACTGTAATTTCAGTTCTGGTCACATCGGTAATTGGGGCAGATGGGGTGATTTCTGGTAACTGGAACAAACCTGATAGAGGTCTCAGATTTTCCTCATTCTGTCCATAACTAAGAAAGAAAGGATTGGCTGGAGTTCTACTTTAAATGTTGGCATATTGCATAGATGCAGGCTATGTGATGTTCAGCAGGAGGAAAAGGGTCAGTTATTGACTCTGCATGCAGAAGGGTACACTAGCCTGTGATTTGTTTGAGGGGAAATATTATATCTCATGTTAATTTTTAATATATAGAAATAAAAATGACAAACAAAAAATGCTTACATTAAGGCAAAGTAAAAAAAATCTGCATGTTGTATAGTTATTGGCCATGACATTTTCCGGAGAAAGGGACAGAATGCATTTTGAAGCTAGCAAGCTCTTGAATTTTCAAATTTCTTACACTAAGTCCCACACTGGTCACACAGCAGTTACATCAAGA
The DNA here is from genome assembly GCF_037356315.1 of Lithobates pipiens. NCBI lineage: Eukaryota > Metazoa > Chordata > Amphibia > Anura > Ranidae > Lithobates > Lithobates pipiens. The sequence goes on from NW_027507758.1 coordinate 111,478,700, forward strand.
CTTCTTGTAAAGTAATGAATGTGGAGACATCAGGTCAAGTGGATGTCAATGTCATTAGACAAGAGAGTTCATAATCTGCTCGCTTCAGAGATAGGCAAGAGGATTTTTGGATGGGTTTTGTCTTTCATTGCCACAGGGGTTGCACAAGCACGTGCCATTAGGAATGTTAACCTTTTGAAAGCTGGTATACTGTTCCTTGTGTGGATTATAGTAAGTAAATAATATAGGAATATCTTATGCCGCTAAAAGCTGTATCTAACTGTCTATCCGCCTGCTATCTTGAAATTGTTGGTTGGTAACTGATCAGTAGTAGCAAGAGATGACAAGTAGTAGCTCTCAGACTGTTGTGAAAGTAGTGAGCTAACTACAGAGTACAGAGTTCAGGGGTGTGCTACATACCAAGTGCAGTTTCAGGGGTGCCCTATGCACACATTGCAGAGTTCAAGGGTGTACAGAGTGCAGGCTTGAGGAGTGAGCTGTATAGAGAGTGCAGAGTTCAAGGGTGCACCGTGTACAGAATGCAGGCTTGAGGAGGGAGCTATATAGAGTGTGCATAGGTCAGGGGTGCGCTACATACCGAGTGCAGTTTCAGGGGTGCCCTATCCACACAGTGCAGAGTTCAGAGCAGTGCTGTGTACAGAGTGCAGGCTTGAGGGGTGAGCTATATAGAGAGTGCAAAGTTCAGGGGTGCATCGTGTACAGAGTGCAGGGTTGAGGAGTGAGCTATACAGAGAGTGCAGAGTTCAGGGGTGCACCGTGTACAGAGTGCTGGGTTGAGGAGTACATTGCATAAAGGGTGCAGAATTTAGGGGTGTGTTATACACAGTGTGAAGGTTTCAGCTCTCTTTCACAGGCTGCCACACCTCAGGCTTCTGTGTTTATAAATGACAGTGGTGAGCGGGGAGTGAGAGCCGGAGGTGGCGGAACGGAGTTTCCACCATGTTCCAGCTAAAAAAAACCTGGGTGTTAGGGCCACATGAAATGGCCTGGCGGGCTGAATTCGGCCCTCGGCCTTGTGTTTGACACACGCGCAGTAGAGCCTACTTTGCTCAGTACTTACAGCCTTTGTTCTGTAGTCCATCATATTAACCGTAATAAATACAAAATTTTTCATGACGATCAAGGAAAAGAATTTCAGGTAATTATACTAGCAATCTTTACACACACATTTATTTATTTAATAATGATTTCATATCTACACAAAATGATGGGTTCTTACCTATGGCTAGAGCTTTATTTTCAGTTGTGCTTGATTCTAGCGCCTGTTTCATGATAATACATTGCTGTTACTGAATAACAGGGCTGAATGCCTGACCTAGCTGCAGTGTTTATCATGCTTCCACGTTCAGACCACTGAATTTATGACACAAATCTGCAGTGCAAACACATTACATGTAAAGTGATGGCTGCCGGTAAATTTCCTTAGTGTAAATGTCAGCAGGTTTCCTGTGTTGTTCCCATTACATTTCATTTGAGTGCTTGACTATGGCCCAGCCGTGGCAGGCAGCAGATGGCATTGTTAGCAGGAATGTCCCTGATGTTTGTCACTTTTGCGCTTTTGTGAAATTAAAAGGAAGATGACCTACCTAGCCTTGAAAGCAAGATGTCAGCAGCACACAGGTGTTAGTGGCATTTGTAGAGAGGCTGAGTGATCATTTTGTGTAAAGAACAAGATTCTTCTTTTTTTTAGCACCCTAAGACTGGTTAACAAATTGCTATCCTAATAAATGAAAGCATGGCATTTCAGAAATAAAAGGCAGCAAGGAGATTTAATGAGAGTGGAATGTAACTGCAAAATAGGCAGTGGAGCGCTAGACATCTCTGAGAACAATTAAAAAGAACATCAAACTACAGACCGCAGAATGTTCGCAAATGCCTTGTGCTGTGTGTTACATAGTAATCATAGTAATCACATGGCGGAATAATCATGATGATGTTTTTGAAGTAGGCCTATTTAGTGTTTCCCCATACATTTTACGATTTGATGATAATTTTATATTCTTATTTTGCTGGCTTTGGTTTAAGATGATTATCATAAGCTCATTTTACGTTCACATTTAAATTATACACTCACCAGCCACTTTAATAGGTACACCTTGCTGGCAGCGGGTTGGACCCCCTTTTGCCTTCAGAACTGCCTTAATTCTTCCTGGCATAAACTCAACAAGGTGTTGGAAACGCTCCTCAGAGCTTTTGGTCCATATTGACATAATAGCATCACGCAGTTGCTTCAGATTTGTTGGCTGCACATTGGTGATGCGAATATCCCGTTCCACCACATCTGGCGACTGTGGAGGCCATTGGAGTACAGTGACCCCATTGTCATGTTCAAGAAAACAGTTTTTGAGCTTTGTGGCATGGTGCATTATCCTGCTGGAAGTAGCCATCAGAAGATGGGTACACTGTAGTCTTAAAATGATGGACATGGTCGTGGCATTTAAACGATGCTTAATTGGTACTAAGGGGCCCAAAATATGGCAAGAAAATATCCCCAACACCATTACACCACCACCACCAGCCTGAACCATTGATACAAGGCAGGATGGATCATGTTGTTTATGACAAATTCTGACCCTACCATCTGAATGTCACAGCTGAAATCGAGACTCATCGGACCAGGCAACGTTTTTTCAATCTTCTATTACATTTTGGCAAGCCTTTGTTAATTGTAGCCTTAGTTTCCTGTTCTTAGCTGACAGGAGTGGCACCAGGTGTGGTCTTCTACCGCTGTAGCCCATCTGCTTCAAGGTTCTATGTGTTGTGCATTCAGAGGTGGTATTCTGCATACCTTGGTTGTAACGAGTGGTCATTTGAGTTACTGTTGCCTTTCTATCATCTCAAACCAGTCCGCCCATTGTCCGTTGACCTCTGACATCAACAAGGCAATTTTTGTCCACCAACTGCTGCTCACTGGATATTTTATCTTTTTTGAACCATTCTCGGTAAACACTAGAAATGCGGTTTAGAAATGGTGGCATCACTGGTTGTTAGGACGCCGGTGGCTGCAGGTTAAAATGGTGCACGATAAAAAAACCTGTGGCTTTGTGTAACTAAAAGGCAGGCTTGATCCACCTGTTGGCTTGCATACAACTTTTGGGCAATCTTTAGGCATTTTGCCAAGGCGCCCCTGAAGAAACCTCAAGGCACCCCAGGGTGTCTGGGCACCCTGGTTGAAAAAGGCTGCTTCTGCTTCATTTATTTGTGGATCTGTGCTTCAGCCACCTCTCTCGCTACTTCTTGAATATTTCCCCACCAGCCACCAGGCCACCAGTCATCAGAGGCTGCTCTGATATAAGTAAGCAAAGCCTGCTCCTCTACTGAGATGACAGCCACCACGCAGAAATGCAGTGCAGAACAAGGCATTGTAGTTAGCAATAGAGAAAAGATAGTCTACAGGGAACCTACAGGCTATACCAATGACTAGCTCTTTAGACTCAGCTTGCCTTTTATGGGCAAAGTCAACCTAAAAGCGTGTACACACGACCGGACTTTTTGAGGGACTAGGTCCGACGGTCTTTCCAACGGACTTTCGGCGGAGTTCCGGCGAACTTTCCAAATGAACGGATTTGGCCACACACAATCACACCAAAGTCCGACAGATTCGAACGTGATGACGTACGACCGGACTAGAATAAGGAAGTTCATAGCCAGTAGCCAATAGCTGCCCTAGCGTCGGTTTTTGTCTGTCGGACTAACATACACACGAACGGATTTCTTGGTCCGGCGGAGTTCCGGTGGAAAAATTTAAAACATGTTCTATTTCTAAAGTCCGCTGGATTTTTGGCAAGCAAAGATCCGATGGAGCCCACACACGATCAAATTGTCCGACGGACTCGTTCCGTCGGACCTTTGCTGTCAAAAAGTCTGGTCGTGTGTACGCGGCATAAGACATTATTGATAGGATTATTTACCTTAAGCCAATCGTATTCATATATATATGTAAAAATATAAAACTTTATTGCCACAAACAAAAAATAATGTGGCGTTATAGACTACAGCCACAGTAAAAAACTAGACGCAAGAATGAGACAACTTCTTGAAAGCATGTTTACATCCAGCTGACACCCTCAAAGGCATGTGCACGTACATTTTGTATTCTGTGAAATATTTGGTTAAACTTTATACAATATTAATGAGTTGACACAGTGTAGGGGATTATGGCTTGGAAAAAAGCAGACAACAGCTGATAAATACCTTAGCGCTTTGCCTTTTTGTTTAATTACCCGTCAAGCATTACCAGCAGATACTTTAGTGCAATGATTGATAAGCATTACCCCATATGTTTTCTGCTAATGTGTGCTGAAGTTGTATAATGCTTATGTTCTTCATCAGTGTAGTTATCAGAATTCTCGTTTCTAGGCCTATTGAGAAGAAAAAACTGTAACTATGTGTTTGTGATAGCAGCCTTTTATCTGCTTAAACACTGTGAGTGTTAAAGGTTAAAATACTCAACTGTTACCCTGGCAATTTTTGCCTATCTTGTTCACGTGGAAAAAAATAAGCCTCTGCATAGATAATATATGCAAAGACCTTTCAGACCTTACTCCGGTTTATAGGCTTCTATGAGATAAATTGTTCTTCATTATTAAAAGAATGTTGTTAATATGCTTATTAGGAATGGTTCATAAGATATTCTTTCCCTTGGCATAATTAATGTTGTTTGAGGTATGAGCAGATTGACATACGGCTATTTGTTTGTCCTGAATTACAGATGCATAGAATGCATAATTCTCTCATTAAGATGATATCCATATTTTTTCTAGAGGATGCTATCAAAAATAGGAGCTAATGCGCATTTTAATTTACCTAGACAAAAGCAAGATGTGAGGTCAACAATCAAAAGCAGTATGTGGTTGGTTCAGCTTTAGCATATATGACAGACAATAGTTTCAGTGAGTTTATTATACACAGTGAACACACATTAATGCTGGAGCTTGTTGGCCTAAAGTGAATGTAAACCCACTCTCATCCTTTCTAAACTACTGCAATATTGGTTATGTAGAAGGATATACATGCCTCCTGCATGTATACTTATCTGTCAAATGTCTCCCCTCTGTCTGCTATGAGACCCAAAAAACTGCAGATTTTGTGGGTGGGTCTGTTTTACAGGGCTCAGTGGGTAGAGTCATGATGTCAGTAGACTCCTCGTCCACCTCTACACTCCCCTTATCAACATGCATTTTCTCCTGTATATTTCTTACACTGAACTTCTGCTATGATCACTAACATCCAGTCAAAACCCAGAAAAGTCCCCACATGACTTCAGCATGTCCAATCATGCTGAGGTGTGGAACAGCCAATCCTTGCAGAGCAGCAGAAGAAAGGAGTGGAAGGGAATTAAAAAATAATGCATGTCCAGGGGTGGACTGACAACTTATGGGGCCCCCGGGCAATAGGAGCTTATGGGGCCCCCAGGCAATCAGAGATTATGGGGCCACACAGTATACAGAAACACACACACACAGTATACAATCGTACAGGTTACACATACATGTATACACAGATATGTTTCTATTGGCTGAGAAGGTACTGGAGAGGTGGGGCAGCTATAATCTCTTATCATTTTTAGACCAAAAGTATGTCGGTAAGGGACATTTCAGAGGCAGATGTAAAAAAAAAACACAGATTTTTATATACTGTCCCTGGTTTTACTGAGGCTGGCAACCCTGAAGGGGCCCCCTATTGGCCCGGGGCCCTCGGGCAGTGCCCGAGTGGCTGAATAGTCAGTCCGCCCCTGTGTATGTCTCTTAGGCTAGTGCATAAGATATGTAAATCACCTGTCACTCACAGCAAGGGGGAGAATTTGACAAAGTTTTTCTCTGTTTGTCAAAATGTATCTCACAATAAACAATAAAAGAGGATTGCTCAGAGCTGGAGTAACTCTTTGTGCAAGACTCGGCTCAAATTATAGGAAATCTTATATTCTACATTATGATTTAAAAAAAATGAGTTTACATCCACTTTAAAGTAAGCCTTTTACAAACAAGGGCACTTGAAACAGAAAGTATAACAAAATTCAAAAGCACAGGTTACCGTTGGCGAAGTCTGCGTGCCAAAATGAAAGTAGATCCAATGATTTAGGCAGCTGAACTTTTATGCAAATCTTGACTTTTCTGTAAAAGTCAAGCATGTCCCCTGTCTCACATCTTAAGCCTCTGCATGTGTCTTTGAGGTCCCCAATCATATTAGAGGACCTAAACGATGTTAAGAAGAGGAAAAGGCAAGGTCATGCTTAACAATTACAGAAATAGTAGAGTTGTGCCTATCTTTTCAGATGCATATAGCTCTGAAGCAACTGATCATTTTGAGTAAAGTTAAGAAAATCTATTTTCACAAGTCAAAGCTCCCTTGGCAAGATCCTACAATGATTCTGTTTTTTACACCTGCTAGAGCTTATGGGAAGAGAGTACCCACCCCCTGTAAAGTTAAAGACCCAAAAATAAAGTGGTATACTTCTTTGATGGGTAGTGATATCACATCCTCACGCTTTCCCTATCCTAAAGATAAGTCTACAGCTAGCCATTAGAGTCAGACAAACATGCACAATTCAGTTGTCCTCAGATATACACTATATTACCAAAAGTATTGTGACACCTGCCCTAACATGCACATGAATTTTAATGGTATCCCAGTCTTAGTCCGTAGGGTTCAATATTGAGTTGGCCCACTCATTGCAGCTACAACAGCCTCAGCTCTTCTGGGAAGGCTGTCCACAAGGTTTAGTAGTGTGCCTATAGGAATGTTTGACCATTCTTTCATACGTGCATTTGTGAGGTCAGGCACTGATGTGGATGAAAAGGCCTGGCTCGCAGTCTCCGCTCTAATTCATTCCAAAGGTGTTCTGTTGGATTGAGATCAGGACTCTGTGCAGGCCAGTCAATTTCCTCCACCCCTAACTCACTCATCTATGTCTTTATGGACCTTGCTTTGTGCTTAAAGCCTCAGCATACCAAGACATTTTGGACAATTTCATGCTGTTAACTTTGCGGGAACAGTTTGGGGATGGTCCCTTCCTGTTCCAACATGACTGCGCACCAGCGCACAAAGCAAGGTCCATAAAGATATGAATGAGTGAGTTTGGGGTGGAGGACATTGACTGGCCTGCACAGATTCCTGACCCCAACCCGATGAAAGACCTTTTTGGTAACGTCTAGTGATGATAACAGTTTATTGGGCTCCACATGCCTGTAGATTGTAATCTTGTAACAAAGTCACAGGAATACGTTGGCTTATACTACAAGTACGTGTTACAGCAAGAATCAGTGTTCAGTCAGAACCTACTAGATTTAACATTTAATAATTAGATATCATGTTGTGTTGTTACTAATGTTGGGCATTAAGTCACACATGTTTATAAAGATTATTCTTTCCTCTTTATTTAGGATTTTTAAGCTTTGCAATAAAAGCTATCAAAAAAGCTTAAAGTTTAAAGTGAAGGGAAATATTCCAAATGGGACACAGTTTGAAAAAAAAATGACGATGGTTTAAACCCTTCTTCTATTCTATCCAAAAACAAAAAACGAATTTTGCCTTTTACTGTAATCTTGTACTATTATTATATATAGCAAAAAGTTACAAGAAACCTTAATTGAAAATATATAATGGCTTTAATAGTTTCAGAGGCACTTGACATGAAACATGTAAAAAAAAAAAAAAAAATAGGATTTTTGTACTCACCGTAAAATCCTTTTCTCTGAAGTTCATTGATGCACACAGCATCTTCATCTTGACCTTAGGGTTATATCGCCCCTTTAGGAAAGGACTAGGCAGAAAGTGTAAAAAACAGCAACACTTGCACATTACCGCCCATGGGGTGGTCCCATGGGCTATAACCCCTCACACTGCATCCAGCAGCTCAGCTTGTCAAAAGCAGTACAAATATAAATAGGAGGGGTGGGTGCTGTGTCCGTCAAGAAAAGGATTTTACGGCGAGTACAAAAATCCTATTTCCTCTTTCGTTCATTGGCGGACACCACATCTTCATCTTGACCTTAGGGATGACCCAAGCAGTGTCAAAGAAACGAGGGGTGCGAACAGCAAGAAAATAACTCCACCCATAACAACTAGAGCTCCTCAATGGAGGCGTTGCAACCTTAAACAGCCGCCTGCAAAACCTTGCGGCCAAAGCAAGCATCCGAAGATGAGCTCACATCAACATCATCTCTTATTCGGACCAGCCACCGATACAAACAGTGAGTCCGACCTACAAAAAGGAGCCGTAGCAGACAGATACACCCACAGAGCCAGAACCACGTCCAAGGAATGCAAAGCCACCTCTTTGGGGTGTGGCGGTCGAGGACATAAGGACGGAAACACAATGTCCTCATTTAGATGAAAGGCCGAAACAACCTTTGGCAGAAACAAAGACTGCAGATGCAGCACCGCTTTATCTTTGTGGAGGATCAAGTAGGGAGACTTGCAAGACAAGGACGCCAACTCAGAAACCCTCCTGGCAGATGTAATAGCCACTACAAAGACTACTTTCTGAGAGAGTGTCAATAAGGGAATCTCCCTAATGTTTTCAAACGGCGGTTTCTGAAGCACCAAGAGCACCAAATTCAAATCCCATGGAGGTAGCGGTGGTCGAACCGGAGGAGCCACATGTCGAACCCCCTGAACAAACGTACTCACCAATGAATGAGTTGCCAAAGGTCGCTGAAAAAAGACAGCCAAAGCTGATATGTGCCCCTTGATGGTGCTTAAAGCAAGTTTCTGATCCACTCCTCGCTGCAAAAACAGCAGGATCCTAGAAATCGAGTATGTGCGCGGACGTCACCCTATCTCCTCACACATTGAGATGTAGGCCTTCCACGTACGATGATAAATCTTCAGAGAAGATGACTTCCAGCATAGTGGATATCACTGAATCTGACAGACCTCGGTCCCTTAGCACCTGGCTTTCAACAGCCATGCCATTAAAGCCAGAGATAGTAAAGCAGGATGAAGTATTGTACCTTGTGACAGAAGGTCCTCTCGCATCGGCAGTTGCCAAGGAACATCCGCCACCATTCGTACTATGTCAGTGTACCACGGACACCAAAGCCAATCTGGAGCAATCAGAATTACTGGAATCCCCTCGGCCTCGACTCTGCAAAGCAGACGTGGTAGAAGTTTGAGTGGGGAAAGGAATATATCAGCTGATAATGTCCCCATGGAGCCACCAATGCGTCTGCCGTTTCCACCCAGGGATCCTTTGACCTGGCCAAAAACCTCGGAACCTTCCGATTTAGTCGAGAAGCCAGGAGATCCACATCTGGCGTGCCCCACCTTAGGCAAAGGAGCCAAAATACATCCGGATGTAGCGACCATTCCCCTTGGTCCAGCATCTGACGACTTAGGTAGTCCATTTGCCAGTTTTCTAGGCCCGGAATGTACATGGCCGACAGAGCCAGCACCGACGTGGCGTTGTCCAACTGGATCCTGACCGGACGCCTCTGCAGCCTCTGTGACCATGTGGAGAGGCAACGCCTGATCGCCTGAAGTTCCAGAACGCTGATCGGCAGGCGGGATTCTTCCTGGGTCCAGCAAACCTGGGCTGACTGTACGCCCCAAACTCCCCTCCAACCAGTCAGGCTGGGGTCTGTTGTGATCACCGTCCAAGGAAGAGGAAGGAACAACTTCCCAGCCCGAAGGAATCCCTGACTAGCTGGCTCATCCAAATCAGACAATCCAGGGACAATGGAAATTTGTCCCATTTGGACAGGATCTCCTTTTGCAAGACTCGAGTGTGGAATTGAGCATACCGTATCACCTCAAAAAGGGGTACCATGAGACCCAGGACTCACATGCAAAAACAAAGTGACGACCACCTGAGGGACACCAACAGCTTCACCGCAGCTTGAAGAGTCTGCAGCTTGTCCGAAGGGAGAAAGACTCTCGCCTCTGAGGAGTCCAGAAGCAGGCCCAGGTACTCCAGGTGCAATTAGAGCAGAGACAGACCTTCTCATCCATGTCAGTGCCTGACCTCACAAATGCATTTCTGGCAGAATGGTCAAACATTCCCATAGATACACTCCTAAACCTTGTGGACAGCCTTCCCGGATAAGTCATGCCAAAATGCTTTGTAAATGCTTCAGAGGGTATATATATATATATATATAGATATATATATATATATATCTATATATATCTATATATCTATATATAGATATATAGATATATATATATATATCTATATATATATATATATATATATATATATATATAGATGTGTGAACTAGAGTTCAGGAAACATTATCCACAGAAATGGTTCTGTTAATTTGTGGTAAATGGCGCTCAGCTAAAGCTATTCACATGCATTATTTATTTAACTGGGCAAATTAAAGGGGAGTTCCACTCACTTTTGAGAGGTGGTCTTAAACGAAAGACCGCCTCTCCACCCCTCGTTTTTGGATTAAAAAAAAAAAAAAAAATTCTTCTATCCTATCTTTTTATGAAGTACATCATGTACTTCCAATCCATCCGGTCCGCAGCAAATGTCGTCTTATCCTTTCTGTGTGTGTCCCACAAGACAGCTGGCCATTCACAAAGCGCCGCGCGACTCACACATGCGCATTAGGAAACTGGCAGTGAAGCTGCAAGGCTCCACTGCCGGTTTCCCTTAGTTAGGATGGTGGCACCTGCACCCAATCCGATGGACAGATCAGCCTCGGGGGGCAGACATTACGGGCTCCCTGGACAGGTAAGTGTCCTTATTAAAAGTTAGCAGCTACAGTGTTTGATGTATGATTTACATAGATCATATACAATGCATTCAAAGTATTCAGACCCCCTTAACTTTTTTCAATTTTATTATGTTGCAGCCTGATACTACAGTTGTTTAAATTCTTTTTTTTTTTCATTAATCCACACTCAGTACCCCATAATGACAAAGTGGAAACAGATATTTAGAAATGTTCGTGAATTTATTGAAGAAAAAACTGAAATATCACATGTACTTAAGTATTTCGACCCTTTAATCAGTACTTTGTTGAAGCACCTTTGGCAGGAATTACAGCTTCAAGTCCTTTTAGGTATGACGTGACAAGTTTTGCATACCTGGATTGAGGGATTTTCTGCCATTCGTCTTTGCAAATCCTCTCAAGCTCAGTCAGGTTGGATGGGGACTGTCGATGGACAGCCATTTTCAGGCCTCTCTAGAGATGTTCAATAAGTCAGGCCTCTGGCTGAGCCACTGTAGGAAATGCATAGAGTCATCAACTATCCTGTGTTATCATAGCTGTGTGCTTAGGATCGTTGTCACGATGAAAGGTGAGCTTTTGGCCCAGTTTGAGGTCCTGAGCACTGTGGAATAGGTTTTCATTCAGCTCCATTCAGCTTTCCCTCAACTCTGACCAGTCTCTCAGTCCCTGCTGCTGAAAAACAACCCCACAACTTCATGCTGCCACCTGCCATGCTTCACTGTGGGCATGATATTGGGCATGTGATGAGTGGTGCCTGGTTACCTCCAGGCATAACATTTAGAATTGTGGTCAAACAGTTCAATCTTGGTTTCATCAGACCAGAGGATTTTGTTCCTTATGCCCCGTACACACGACCAGACTTTTCAACATCAAAAGTCTGACGGAATGATTCCGGCAGACTATTCGAACGTGTGTGGGCTGCAGCGGACTTTTGATTTGCAAAAGTCTGACAGACTTTAGAAATGGAACATGTTTCAAATTTTTCCGACAGAACTCTGCCGGACCCAGTTCCTACTGAGAAATCCGCTCTTGTGTGTGCTAGTCTGACGGACTAAAACCGACGCGAGGGCAGCTATTGGCTACTGGCTATGAACTTCCTTATTCTAGTCCAGTCATACGTCATCACGTTCTAATCCGTCGGACTTTGGTGTGATTGTGTGTGGCCAAGTCCGTTCATTCGGAAAGTCCGTCAGAACTCTGTCAGAACTCCGTCGAAAGTCTGTCAGACTTAGTCCCTCGAAAAGTCTGGTTGTGTGTACGCGGCATTACAGTCTGAGAGTCCTTCAGGTGCTATTTGCAGATGCCTAATGAGCTTGCGTGTGTTTTGCATTGAGGAGAAACTTCCATCTAGCCACTCTGTCATAAACTCCAGATCGGTGGAGGGCTGCAGTGATGGTTATCCTTCTGGAACTTTGTCCCATCTTCACAGAGGATCTCTGGAGCTCAGTCAGAGTCACCATCAGGTTCCTGGTCACCTCTCTTACTAAGACCTCTCCCCATCGATTACTCAGTGCGGCCAGGCGACCAGCTTTTGAAAGAGTCCTGGTTGTGCAAAACTTCTTCCATTTGAGAATTATGGAGGCCACTGTACTCTTGGGAACCTTCAGTGCAGCAGACATTTTTTGTAGCTTTCCCCAGATCTGTGCCTTGCAATAAACATGTCTCTGAGCTCTGAAAGCAGTTCCTTTGACCTCATGGCTTTTGCTTTGATACAGTATGCATTGTCAGCTGTGAGGCCTTTTATAGAGAGTTGTGTACCTTTTGAACTCATGTCCAAACAATTTACATAATTTTACACAGATGGATGCCAATCAAGGTGTAGACACTTCCCAGCAACAGTCAAGAGAAATCTGAGGCACCTGAGCTAGATTTCAATTGTTGTTGCACAGGGGTTTAATACTTAGACCCCTTTCACACTGATGCACTTTTCAGGCGTTTTAGCTCTAAAAATAGTGCCTGTAAAGCGCCTCTCAAGCCACCCCAGTGTGAAAGCTCGAATGCTTTCTCACTGGGGTGATGTGCTTGCAGGATGGGAAAAAAAGTCCGGCAAGCAGCATCTTTGCGGAAAATTGGAAACGGTGTATATACCTCTCCCAAATTGCCCTGCCCATTGCAATTAATAGGCAGCACTGCTGAAGCGCCGCAACACGGACACTTTTAACCCCATGTTAACCTCTTCTTTGGGGTTAAAAAGCACCCCGCAAAGCGGCTCTGGTAAAGTGCCGCTAAAATGAGCAGTGCTTTACCGTGACCGCTGGGTGTTCTAGGTGTGAAAAGGCTCCTATGGCAATGTAATATTTCAGTTTTTACTTTTTCATGCATTTTCAAACATTTCTAAAATGCTGTGTTCACTTTGTCATTATGCGGTACTAAGTGTAGATTACTGAGAAAAAAAAACGAATTTAAACAACTGTAGTATCAGGCTGCAACATAACAAAATTGAAAAAAGTGAAGGGGGTGTGAATATTTTATCAATGCAGTGTAGTCCTCATAGACTTATGACTGTCTACCGATCCAAACAAAGTTGGCAAAATTGTGTATATGGGTATACCAGTTAGTGTCATGCTGCCTAATGTAAATTAGGCCTGTATTGGCCTTCTCTCAATTCTGGAAAATGGTAGAAGGATAAATATGCATGCATACAATATATCAGCAAAGAAGGCATGAAGAGTAATACTTGTATGTGCTGGCACTCCTGGTGACTGCCTTAACACCGAAAAACTGAATCATTCCAATGTGGCTGAGCAATTCTTCCGATACAAGAGTGGACTACAGAGACAGTGTTGCTCCTCTAGATCAGTGGTTCTCAACCCTGTCCTCAAGTACCCCCAACAGGCCATGTTTGCAGATTTTCCTCTATCTTGCTATTTTATCTAAGAGAAATTCCCAAAACATGGCCTGTTGGGGGTACTTGAGGACAGGGCTGAGAACCACTGCTCTAGATTACTCTACCTTTATAGATATGGATCCAACTGAAGACGCTTCAATTGAGTGATAACTAGGTATAGAAATATGAGCATACGCCTTATAGGTTTGTCATACTGGGTCAGTGAAATGGAATTGACCTTAAAATCTTCAATCGCCTGACACACAAGGCTTTGTGAGTGGTGAACTGAGACAATACATGGGGCTAGAGGCCCTAATTTGCTGTGCTACTAAGGAAAGGTCATTAGAATATTACTCCATATAAAATTCAGTAGGCCAGAGTGCTGGTGAATCTTTAGGATTGCACACCAGGAAGCTAAAGACAAAGAGCTTGAAAGTGCCATGCATTAAAAATTCCTCTGTTAGCCACAAGGCTGTAAAATTTCTGTTGTTCATATACAAGCAGTAAGTGAAGACTTTGTATTACATGTTGCTGCTGAAGAACAAAAAGTGGACAATAAAACCTTTTGACTTGGCATTTCCATGTGGATTTACATTTCTGTTGTGAGCACAAAAGTGTTCTAAAAAGTTTTTTTTGGCTTATATGTTTCTGCTACATTACGTACCCAATGTGTAGTAATAAAGTACACCACTAACAAAAGAAGTCTGTGAACTGCCAATTCTGACCCCTGCATGTGAAAATGCTAGTCCCCTGGCTGTTAAGATAATGTTTTGGCTACCCTGCTTTTTGAGTCACTACCCCAGAACAAGTACTAAGATAAGGAATTAGACGTTTTTCTCTGATATCTCTGTGGTTCAAAAAGATTTAAATCAAATGCAGCTAGGCAACTAGCATTGTTTAGCAGAAGATCAGCAATTGCAGCCCTCATATTTCACTCATGTTAGGAACACTTTAGGTACCTACAGACATTAGAGAGCTGTAAGAGCCAGTTTGGGCAATGTTTGTATATCTCTAGATCTTCCTTGATTCTGGATGACCAAAGAATTGAGTGGATGGGATGAAATTTCCTTGCTTTTTGCTTCTGCTTTCCCCAGTGACAAGCTGGTACCCGCACTGTTGCCTCTCTGTTCTGCATATTCACAAACATGCAAATTTGCCCAACGTACAATAATATTTTGTAATACCAGTCCTTTGACAGTCCTTTTTGGATCATGCATGCATGGGTGGCCACTTTCTAGCATCTGTAGTCACATTTGATCACTTACATTGTATGTTTTCTGGAACTTGATTAAGTGTCCGTTGTATAATTTTTCCTTTTAGTTCTCAGTATTACTAATTTTTATCACAGCCTATGTAAATGAATCCATGGTTTATGTTACTGAATTCCTGTAGAGTTTGGGCCCTGACATGCCCTTCTTATACAGAAAATGTATTATTCATCAGCATACAGAGCTCTACACCCTAAGTGAGGTAGGCTGTGTCAGAAATACAAAGACAGATTGCGGTTATAACTGTCCTGTCATATGGTATGCCTGATTACTCTTCAGGGAAACATATGTAGTTATTTGTGCTGACAGCCTGAAGAAAAGGTTGTTGGTATGGGACCATTCCACCTAATTTCCTGCTCCCTGGGGCCAGGTTGTGTACTTATGTATGAGAAAGGTGCTTTCACATGCATGACAGCTGTTGGATTTAGAGCTATTGTATCAGCAACAAAAAGTCAGCTCTTGTTGATACAAGAGAACTTACGTAAATTGTACAGTCTTTGATATTGTGATGCATTGTACTTGATTACTTGACTGTCAGGTCACGCTTCTGTACCATTGGTGCTCTGAGTGATTGCCCGAAGTGCATGTCTTCCAGTGAGGTGTCCCTTGCTGACTTACTTAAAGTAGACCTGTGACAAATCTGAATGGTTCAATCAGAAACATACAGTATCATTAAGAATATTTGAGAAGAAATTGCTGTCAGTGAAAACCATGTCAAAATGATGAGTAGATCCAGAAATACATAGGCAGCTGAAGTTATATGCTAATCTCTACTTTTCTTCTAAAATCAAACTGCATCATGCCCCTCTCACCTTGTTGGTCCTTTAGACCTGACTGCACACTTTTTATTGGGAGCACTGCATTACCAAAAAAAGACGTGTGTTGAGGTGCTCCGTAGAACAGATGCTTTGATAGCCACTCTGTGAGGTTCATTTAGTAAGGGCAGATTACACACTTTTCAAGAGAATTTGCTACAAATCTTAGTGAATGGGGTGAAGCTCTGCAGACTTATATCATCCATTCATGTGCAAGCAAAATTCTTTTTTTCTCCTTGATCAGGTATTTTTTGCAAACTGAAATTTCACCACATTCACTAAGCTTTTGGGAAAATTTTCCTTTAAATGGGCGACTTCCTTTGGTAAGCGAGCAGCTATTTGCCTAGAATAAATTATACCCAATGTGTAACAAACAAAAATTCTGCAAGTACTTCATGGTAAAATGCAAATCTGCATGCAATGGGTGTAGATATATACCGTATATACTCGAGTATAGGCCGACCCGAATATAAGCCGAGGCCCCCAATTTACCCCCAAAAAAACTGGCAAACTTATTGACTCGTGTATAAGCCGAGGGTGAGACATGCCTGTCCATCCCTGTGTGTGTGTCCGTCCATCCCTGTGTGTCCGTCCATCCCTGTGTGTCCGTCCATCCCTGTGTGTCCGTCCATCCCTGTGTGTCCGTCCATCCATCCCTGTGTGTGTGTGTGTCCATCCATCCATCCATCCATCCCTGTGTGTGTGTGTCTCCATCCATCCATCCATCCATCCATCCCTGTGTGTGTGTGTCTCCATCCATCCATCCATCCATCCCTGTGTGTGTCTCCATCCATCCATCCATCCATCCCTGTGTGTGTCTCCATCCGTGTGTGTGTGTGTGTGTGTGTGTGTGTGTGTGTGTGTGTGTGTGTGTGTGTGTGTCCAGCCTACCTTTGTCCCGAGCCTCCGTCCCGTGCCTTGCCTCCTTGCCTCCGTCCCGTGCCGTGCCTTGCCTCCTTGCATCCGTCCCGTGTCGTGCCTTGCCTTGCCCCCGTCCCGTCCCGTCCCGTGCCGTGCCGTCCCGTGCCCTCTTCGTCGGCGGCCATTGTAAAGTTCAAAAGCTGCGCCGCCGCCTTTGCCTGTGATAGGCGGAACACTGAATTTCCCAGCAGCCTGTGTTCCGCCTATCACAGACGTCGTATCATCCTCGTCCGTAGTACGAGGATGATACGACGTCCGTGATAGGCGGAACACAGGCTGCTGGGAAATTCAGTGTTCCGCCTATCACAGGCGAAGGCGGAGCCGGAGGCGCGGCTTTTGAATAGAATGGCCGCTGTCTGTCTGCTCGACACGCTGATCGAGCGGGCAGACAGCGATGACTCGAGTATAAGCCGAGGGGGGCACTTTCAGCCTCAAAAAAGAGGCTGAAAATCTCGACTTATACTCGAGTATATACGGTATATAAAAAAAACACCTTTAAGTAAAATAAAATCCAAAGAATTGCAGCGCTTAACAAAATAAAATAAAAACACCGGTGTAGAGTGAAAATGTCCAAATGAATAATTATGTAATCAATAGTTGTCTGAAAGTTCATTTATCTGGTGATCCTAGGGATGCTTGGGACAATCCTTCACCAAAATGATACACCATGTGTCACCTCCATTTTAGGTAGAAATGCAAAACTTATATACATCTCCATTTCCTTTTGGTTTCCAGCCAACTGAATTGGCGGAGTGGCTGGATTCAGTCCCACTGGCCTGGTTAACAGATAATGAGAGGGAGATGCTGGTACGTCCTATAACATCGGAGGAAATCCTTTCTGTCATTGGCTCCTTTACATTGGGGAGGTCCCCAGGAGCGGATGGCCCTCCTATTGAATTTTATAGGGCTCATGGCGAGCTCTTAGCTCCTGTACTGGCCTCTCTTTACTTTGATTGTCTGAAGGAGGGAGCCTTGCCAGACTCAATGAGTCATTTCTTATATAGTTTTAATCTACAAGCATCCAAATGATCCATCCTCTTGTGCTTCATATAGGCCTATTGCTCTTTTGAATGTAGATTTCAAGATTTTGAATGACTATAAACTTTGATGTCGAATATGATCTACTCAGTTTTATGCCTGGCAATGACCCTAGATCCTATATTAAAATGTGAAGCATAAATATTAGTATATAATCTCCTCAAAATTCACATTAGTGAATTTGAGGAGATTATATACTAATATTTATGCTTCATGTCTTAATATAGGATCTAGGGTCATTACTTCCTTGGATATCGAGAAGGCTTTTGATACCCTGGAGTGGCCCTCCTTGTGGGAAGTAATCTGCAGAATGGGTTTTACAATGGTATTTATAAAATGGTTACAGGTCTTGTATAGGAATCCCACAGCTGCAGTAAAAATGGGAGGAGGGTGGTCACCTCCCTTTTCATTATTTAGGGGAACTCTGCTGGGTTACCTTCTCTCTCCAACCATTTTTGCGATTACTATGGAGCTGGTGGCAGAGGCTCTACCTGCTATAAGGCTATTCCACTGCAGTGGGTAGATCTTTTAAAGTATTTAGGAGTTGTAACTTCCCATCAAGCTTCTGGATTTATGTCCCTGAATCTGACTCCAATTCTGGGAGATATTGGGTCAAAATTGAAAGCATGGAAGTTTCTACCATTGTCCCTATTGGGACGCATTAATCGTTTAAAAAAAACTATACCTAAATTTATGTATTTATTTAGACATTCTCCACAATGTCTCCCTGTATCCTTTTTCACAACCACAAGATTAAATCAGTTGTTTTCATCTTTTTTTATGAGGGTTCAAAAACCCCAGGAATAAATTAAGTACCCTGATGCGCCCTTGTGAACAGGGAGGATTAGCTTTTCTGGATTTATACAAATATTTTTTGGCCATTGGTTACAGCCGCATGGTGGCTAAGCCCAGATTTATATAACTCCTCCACTTGGCTGGAAGCAGCAGTGGTAGGTTCCACAGAAGCTCTTAAGGTACTTTTATTTAGGGGCTGTAGGGCACCTTATTAGGTGACTATTCTTGTGCTTAATACTATTCAAGCCTGGGAGGCTGGTCTTAGAATCAAGTGTTATCCAAAGGGTGCAATTTCTCCAAATTAACTTTTATGGTTTAACCCTACTCTCCCTCAATTTTTTAAAACACCAGAGCCTATTGCATGGATTAAATATAATAATAAATTATTTGATCAAGTGGTTACTGATCAGAAACTCTACTTTCTCCACACTTACCTCAACTTTTAATCTACCTAGTTCCTATCTATTTAGATACTACCAGCTTCTACACACTTTTCATGCACAGTTTCCACAGGATAGTTTAATGATGATACAATCCACTTTAGAATTAGTACTTATGTCTGGGTGTCTGGATAAGCCTACCTTGAGACTGTACTCTCATCTTATTTTAATTTTTATTTTGCAGTAGAGGGTCTTCGAGCTAGGTGGATGCAAGATATACCAGATCCGGGTTTATGGAGTTGTGTGTTTGTGTGTGGGAATTCCCTCTGAGATAGATTGTTTCCTTGAGGGACCGTATGATCCAATTTAAACTGGCACACAGAGCATATATCACGCCCTATAGACTTTAAGATAAACCCTGGTTACTCTTCTAAGAGCACTTTCACACCACACCGCCCATAGTGTCAGTGGTAAAACGCCGCTATTTTTAGCTGCATTTTACTGCCGGATTTGTGGCGGATTTGCAGTGCATTTCGGCCGCTAGCTGGGCGCTTTTACCCCACGCTAGCGGCCGAGAAAGGGTTAAAACTGCCGGCAATATGCCGCAATAGCGACGTTTTGCCGGCGGCATTACAGCGCTGCCGCATTGATTTCAATGGGGAGCAGCTGTGGAGGAGCGGTAAACACACCGCTCCTTCACCGCTCCAAAGAAGCTGCTGGCGGGACTTTTCCCTGACGTCCTGCTAGCGCACCGCTGCAGTGTGAAAGCCCTCGGGCTTTCACACTACACACAATGGTGCAGCTTCTTTAGGGTGGATTGCAGGCGCTATTTCTGACGCTATAGCGCCTGCAAAACGCCCTGGTGTGAAAGGGGTCTTAGTGTTGGAGGTGCAGAGCATCTTGGCGGGATTTCACACATGTCTTTTGGACTTGCTCATGTATAGCTAATTTTTGGGTGGAGGTGGTGGATTTATTAAACTCTATCACCTGTGCTCCTTTACCGGTTTCAATGTCTGCTTGTTTGCTGGGTTTGGTAGAGGCTATTACCCCTATAGTGACTGAGCGAATATTTATTAATACAACATTATTCTATGCAAGAAAAGCCATTGCATTATATTGGAAGAAACCCTGTCCTCCTATGCTTTTATATTGGAAACAATTGATAAATAATAATCTTCAATTATATAGAGACACCTATAGGAATAGGGGTTGCCATAGTACATGTGATAAAGTCTGGGCAAAGTGGTTGGACAAATCGTACACGGCATCTAATATAGATGTCGGTAATGATCCATAGTATGGGTGTTCTCTATATGGGATACCTGGGGCTATTGGTGATGGAGGGGACTAATGTTTGCTTCCTCCTGTTCCCGTATTATATACGTATTGTGAGGCTTGACATTTGAGTAGATACATGGGATGGCCTAGGAACTGGAACTTTGGGGTCAAGCCCAACCCCTAAAATACAACCCCACACCATAACCCCCCTCCACCAAATGATTTGGACCAATGCACAAAGCAAGGTTCATAAAGACATGGATAAGTACAATCTAGATTAGAGTGGAAGGACCTCAGGCATTGAACAAATAGACCCAACAACTATTTAGCGCCATGTTCATTCCCAGGAGTGTATATTCCCCCCATGTGTGCATTTGGGCACCATTGAGAATTAATGGCACCACCACACAATGCAAATATTATTGCATAATATTACATGTGTTTAGTGATATCATACAGTGAAACAGACGTGTGTGAAGCATTAAAGGCTGAGCTGTGCCGCACCTCCTGATTCCCTGTGTTGGTCTTTAGATGTCAAGGACTGCTTTATCGATTAAGAGAGATGGGATATTTCAGTAATTACTCAGGCCATGGATGGCTCTGACTGGCCAGGCTCCAATTATTTATAGACATGGGAGTGTGCACAGTTGGGAAGCAGCGAAAGACTAACATATAAACCTTCAATAAAGATTAAGCCTAGGGGAAGAAACCTAAAAGCAAGACCTAAGCTGGGAAGATGGGTTTCAGGAGCATGCTGCTCACAACCTAGTGAATGGGAAGAACGTTTTGTAAAAGGCCATTTTGATGCCATTGGATGGATGATGTGTTCGCTGTAGATCTCTAAAGCCCCGTACACACGAGAGGACTTATGTCCGACAGACTTCCGAAGGAGTTCTGCCGGAGTTCTGCCGGAGTTCCGACAGAGTTCTGACGGACTTTTCGACTGAGCGGACTTGGCCACACACAATCACACCAAACTCCGACGGATTCGAACGTGATGACGTACGACTGGACTCGAATAAGGAAGTTCATAGCCAGTAGCCAATAGCTGCCCTAGCGTCGGTTTTAGTCCGTCGGAATAGCATACACACGAGCAAATTTTTCGGTAGGAACTGGGTCCGGCGGAGTTCCGTCGGAAAAATTTGAAGCATGTTCCATTTTCTAAAGTCTGTCAGACTTTTGCGAATCAGAAGTCCGTTGCAGCCCACACACGATCGAATAGTCTGACGGAATCACATGTTGAAAAGTCCGCTCGTGTGTACAGGGCTTTAGATGTTTGTTTGCTGTGGAAGGTGATCAGGTGGTTTAAATATGTTTTTCTTTCCAAGATGTTATAAATCATCTGTTAGTATACCAATAGATCACATACGTTAAAAGCATTAATAAAACATATAGAGGTTTTTCTCTACATGAAAGCAGTGAACAAAACAGTCTGATTAACCCAGGAATTTCCATTACCTCAAGGGTATGGTTGTTGAATGTTGACTTATTTTTGCCTCCAAAAACATTGAAGATCACTCTTACCATAAAATTCTGTAAAGGTTCCTTATCTGGCCACTGGATGTCACAATTCATCTAAACAAAACTGAGGACATTTATCTACACAAACAGTAAAAGATTTCTGAGATCCGTTTAGAAAATCACATTTTAAACATAACACTTGCATCCGTGAGAAAGAACAAAGTTTAGTGCGCAACATACTAGAACCTAATTTGTAGTGCATTAATATTATTTATTAAAGCGTTTGCTACCCCAACATTTCATATTCCTGATATGAACATGCTGTACTGTGTACTTATATGAGAAAGTATCCTATTCTCTTTGTGTTGCTTCCTTTGTGTGAAATCTCTGATGGTCCAGCCAGTCCCTCTGCTTTCCTATTAAAAACTGACCATATTAAGCAGGAGAGCAAACCGTGATTGGTTCTCTAGCTATGCTGGGAACTTAACCTGCTCTCCTCCAATGATCAGACTTGTCCTGACATGCCCCCGCTGCACAGCCTTTCACTGGTCTTTTGGTCTTTCAAGCTCAGTGTGCTTCTGCTTCTCCTTCCCCCCCCCAGCTCTTATGCAGCTGAGAACAGAGGGAATGTGATTATTTATAAAAAAGGGAAAAAAGGTATTTATACTTTTTTTTTTTCTACACAAAAATGGTTTGCCTTTCATTTATATTTTAAATTGAATGGCTTGTTTTACAAAGTGATCATTTACAATCCCTTTAAGTTATAGATTAGCTCTTTAATTACTATTACAAGATGTGCCTATAGTTGCCAACATTTCTATACTTCTTAGGCCGCGCACACACGGGCGGACTGTTCGCCCAACTTTGTCCGCTGAACAGTGTTTCAGCGGACAGTCCGCTCGTGTGTGGGCTTCAGCGGACAGTTTCAGCGGACAGTCTGACGAACAAAGTTTTTCGGAATTCCCGTAAGACAGTCCGCTGAAACTTGGTTTGAGCGGACAGTCCGCTCGTGTGTAGGCTTGTTCGACAAACTAAGTCTCGCGCATGCTCAGAAAGAATTTACACGGCGAAGGTTGCATTGCAGTGTATAGGACGTCGTTTTTCTAGTCCCGTCGTACGTGCCGTTCACGTCATCGCGCACACTTTCAGCGGACTGTTCGTTCATCGTGTGTGGTCAAGTCCGTTCATGCTAATTTTGAGCGCACTGTTTGTCGGATTGTTTGACGAACAAAGTTGGGCGAACAGTCCGCCCGTGTGTACGCGGCCTTAGGCCGCGTACACATGGGCGGACTGTTCGCCCAACTTTGTCCGCTGAACAGTGTTTCAGCGGACAGTCCGCTCGTGTGTGGGCTTCAGTGGACAGTTTCAGCGGACAGTCTGACGAACAAAGTTTTTCGGAATTCCCGTAAGACAGTCCGCTGAAACTTGGTTTGAGCGGACAGTCCGCTCGTGTGTAGGCTTGTTCGACAAACTAAGTTTCGCGCATGCTCAGAAAGGATTTACACGGCGAAGGTTGCATTGCAGTGTATTGGACGTCGTATTTTTCGTCCCGTCGTACGTGCCGTTCACGTCATCGCGCACGCTTTCAGCGGACTGTTCGTTCATCGTGTGTGGTCAAGTCCGTTCATGCTAATTTTGAGCGGACTGTTTGTCGTACTGTTTGACGAACAAAGTTGGGCGAACAGTCCGCCCGTGTGTACGCGGCCTTAGGCCGCGTACACACGCGGGGACTGTTCGCCCAACTTTGTCCGTCAAACAGTTTCGGCAAACAGTCCGCTCAAAATTAGCATGGACGGACATGCCCACACACGACGAACGAACAGTTTGCTGAAACTGTGCGCGATGACGTGAACGGCACGAACGACGGGACGAAAAATACGACGTCCTATACACTGCATTATAACTTTCGGCGTGTAAATCCTTTCTGAGCATGCGCGGAACTTAGTTTGACGAACAAGCCTACACACGGGCGGACTGTTGGCTCAAACAAGGTTTCAGCGGACAGTTTTACGGAATTTCCGAAAAACCTTGTTCGTCAAACTGTCCGCTGAAACTGTCCGCTGAAAGCCCACACACGAGCGGACTGTCCGCCCAAACACTGTTCAGCGGACAAAGTTGGGCGAACAGTCCGCCCGTGTGTACGCGGCCTTAGTGTTCTTCAATATTTATATTATGAATTTTAATATTTTGACTTCCTTGCATATTTTGATTATATTATATCACATACAGATTTGTAAATGCACCCTAGTGGTCATTTGTTTATCCCTGCCTACATATATATTTATATGAGAAAAGTTAACGTATAAACAACATAGGGGATCCCCCAAAAAAAATAATTAAAAAAAATATGGTCCTATTGGATAGATCCCAGTAACTTATTATATAATGACATATCCAGTGTTACAGAGGAATGAAATTAAAAATACAAGTGAATGATTTTAGGTTTAAATAGGTTAGCTGGAGAGAAAAGCGTTTTTTGGATAGGGTTGATAGGTGTTGCCTTAGGGTTGCAGCTACATCTTTGCATTGCTGATTATAACGAGTATTCACTAGTAACCAAAGTTGATAATGTTGATCCACAATATATGTTTATGCTCTTGTGTATGATTATATTTTGACTATTCTAAATGTATGATTTTACTTTGTTTATTTAGCCCGAGAGTTGCTATGTTTGTTTGTTCTTTATGGATTTTGTTTCATTTAATTTGATTCAATTTATGTAAGCCAATGCTTGCTATAGGGAGCTTTCTTTTGGGGGGGGGGGGGGGGGGGGCCCTTACAATGATTTATATTTGTTATTGTACTTTAAAAAAAATGTAATTAAAAAAATTACTTGATAAAAAAACTAGAGCGTAGTTACTTGCATATTATAGTGGCCTAGTATTCAGGGCTTCCAGAGTGCACAAAAAGACTTTCATCTGTAAGGTTAGACTCCTAGGTTCCTGCTGCAGATTCCAGATTCCACCTCTGATTGCTGTACTGTAAAGACTTCTGAAATATGCTGTTCTAAAGCAAGCCCATAAAACACAGCCACTGTGCCCCATAAAACACAGCCACTGTGCCCATCCAATGCAGCCACTGTGCCCATCATATGCAGCCTGTTCCCGTCATATGCAGCCTCTGCGACCATCATTTGCAGGTCGCCGCCGGCCACATGTGATCGCGTGCACAAGCACCAGCATGGGGATTTGTGTGTGTAAAAACACGAATCCCTGTGCTATCAGAGGAGAGGAGACATGTCATTTGTTCCTAGTATGTAGGAACAGCGATATGTCTCCTATCTTACTCAGTCCTATTCCCATACAGTTAGAACACAGTGAAGCAACACATATTTAATCCCTTGATCGCCCCCTAATGCACTAATTTGTGTATATTGACAATGGCCCAAAAATGGGTAAAAAGTGTTCGATCTGTCCGTCGCTATACCGCTAAAAATTGCAGCTCACCACCATTATTAGTAAAAAATAAAAATGCTATAAATCTTTCCCATAGTTTGTAGACGCTATAACTTTTGCGCAAACCAATCAATATACGCTTATTCTGATTTATTTATTTATTTTTTACCAAAAATATGTAAAAGAATACATATTGGCATAAACTGATGAAGAAATATGTTTTTTTTTTAATTGGGGGGATATTTATTATAGCAAAAAGTAAAAAATATTGTTTTTTTTATATTCAAAATTGTTGCTCTTTTTATGTTTATAGCGCAAAAAATAAAAACCACAAAGGTGATCAAATGCCACCAAAAGAAAGCTCTAATTGCGGAAAAAAAAAGGATGAAAAATTAGTTTGGGTACAGCATTGCATGACTGTGGAATTATCAGTTAAAGCAACACAGTGCCAAATTGTAAAAAGTGCTCTGGTCAGGAAGGGGGTAAAATCTTCCGAGGCTGAAGTGGTTAAAAAGTGCTTGCAATAGTTTCTTTTGGCTGCCATAAAGTCTCACAGGAGATGCATGTTTTTGTATATTATTTAGGCAATGAGCAGCCTTTAAACCATGATATACTCACCTTAATTAACTTAATAGTTTGTTGTGAGAGGATAGAGAAATTTTATTTCTAATTATATAGATATTTGGATTTTTTGGCAAGTGTGCCAATCTCTAAAAAAAATCTATTAAGATACCTAAATTTTCGCATGTAAGGTGTATGTTTTTTTTTTTCCTGGTCATATACAGTATCTCACAAAAGTGAGTACACCCCTTACAGTTTTGCAAATATTTTATTATATCTTTTCATGTGACAACACTGAAGAAATTATACTTTGATACAATGTAAAGTAGTGGATGTACATCTTGTATAACAGTGTAAATTTGCTGTCCCCTCAAAATAACTCAACACATAGCCATTAATGTCTAAACCGCTGGCAACAAAGGTGAGTACATCCCTAAGTGAAAATGTCCCAATTGGACCCAAAGTGTTACTATTTTGTGTGGCCACCATTATTTTCCAGCACTGCTTTAACCCTCTTGGGCATGGAGTTCACCAGAGCTTCACAGGTTGCCACTAGAGTCCTCTACCACTCCTCCATGATGACATCACGGAGCTGGCGGATATTAGAGACCTTGTGCTCCTCCACCTCCCGTTTGAGGATGCCCCACAGATGCTCAATAGGGATTAGGTCTGGAGACATGCTTGGCCAGTCCATCACCTTCACCCTCAGCTTCTTTAGCAAGGCAGTGGTAATCTTGGAGGTGTGTTTGAGGTCGTTATCATGTTGGAATACTGCAAAGACAACGTCTGGATATGATGCTGAGCACGTGCACTCAACTTCTTTGATCGACCATGGCAAGGCCTGTTCTGAGTGGAACCTGTCCAGTTAAACCACTGTATGGTCTTGGCCACTGTGCAGCAGCTCAGTTTCGGGGTCTTGGCAATCTTCTTATAGCCTAGGCCATCTTTATGTAGAGCACCAATACTTTTTTTCAGATCCTCAGAAAGTTCTTTGCCATGAGGTGCCATGTTGAGCTTCCAGTGACCAGTATGAGAGAGTGAGACCATGTAACACTAATGAGTCACATGACAGCGGGGAGGGAAAATGGCTAATTGGGCCCAATTTGGACATTTTCACTTAGGGGTGTACTCGCTTTTGTTGCCAGTGGTTTAGACATTAATGGCTGTGTGTTGAGTTATTTTGAGGGGACAGCAAATTTACACTGTTATGCAAGCTGTATATTCACTACTTTACATTGTAGCAAAGTGACATTTCTTCAGTGTTGTCACATGAAAAGATATAATAACATATTTACAAAAATGTGAGGGATGTACTCACTTTTGTTCAGATACTGTAAATATATATAATTTTTATTTTCTTATTTTTTTATTTTTGGATTCTGTAAGCAATAGCTAAAGCCTCTGTCATTTTTTTAATTTTTGACTCCTCTATTTACACACACGAGGTGGATAGAGGAATCCCTCCCGACCCGGGCATTGTATTCTGATTGGGACTTCACAATACAATGGTCACCAGGACAAGTTAAGAGGTTGAATCTTTTCAGCCGAGACACAGACATTGATAAAAATTAGGAAAAGTTCTAATCTAAATTTCTATTGTATCCAATAAATGAAAGAAAAACAATTTCCCATTTTTGCAGTTTACTGTATGTTCATAATTTTCCATGTATGGCTATTTTTTTCCTTTTTTTTTATCTCAGTATGATTTTTTTTTTTCCCTTTACAGCCTGGTTATGCTTTATACCATTTCAACCGAAAGCTCACCTTTGAGCCCAAAATCACAGTCAATGCACGCATCGTGGTGGTGGGAGCTTCTGATGTTGGAATATCTTTTCTGGAAACGCTTGTTTTTTGGTAAGATTTTTCCTATAATATTCCAATGTTAGCTAGTTAAAGTATACTGTATGTAAGACCTAACAATGAACTTATCATATTTGCTCCTGCTTGGTTTTTTATAGTGGTTCTGAAGGCTGATTTATTTTTATTTTTTTAACTTAATATTGCATTCTCTGCATTAAGGTAAAACATGTTTTGAGTGCAGCACCCAGCCCCCATCCCTTTTTACTTGAGCCTGATCTCAATCCAGCAATGTGCACGAGAGCAGCTCTTTCTGCTCTCTCCCTCCTCATAGGCTCAGAGACAGCAGTGGGAGCCATTTTCTCTCGTGGCTGTGAATCGTGTGATCCTATGGACACACAGAGCTGTCTCAAGAGCGAGTCCGCACGAGTTCCCCTATAGCAAACTCATTGCTATGGTAGGCACTTGGCGGGTTTGAGGAGCCTGGAGTGCCGATGGAGGAGACAAGAAGAGGAGGATCGGGGCTGTCTTGTGCAAAAAACAAAAAGTGAGGGGTTCAAATTCACTTTAAATGTATTTTGTTGTATCTGTTCTGTATATCTGCTCTCTATCAGTGCTGACTATTTTCACTTATGTTTTTCACCAATCTGTAGACCACAGATAGCTTCACCCCTATGTTATGGATAAGAGGTGAGGGGAGTTATTTTTTAGTCCTATTCTGAGATGACAAGGTTGCTTGTCCATTGATAGAGTACATTTTGATGGATACAATCATATAAAGGGCATACCCACATGCTTTCTAATAATGGTCAGTCAGGACAATATGTAAAGGTGGAAAGTTGTACACAGGCCATCATGACAGTAAGCAAAATGTTAACAGCATCATTCCATTCAATTATTAGTTCAAGAACGTGAACAAAAATAAACAAATGAAATAGGTGTATATTATTATAATGTATTTTTCACAACCCTGTTTCATAATATTACATAGCACATAGAAATCTTGAATGTGATGTATTTTTTATGTTTTGGAAGAATTTAAATACTTTTATGAATTTTTAACAGTGGTGTATACATTATACATATGTGGGCACCTGCAAAGTTCCATACATGGCTGATTTATTTGTCCAAAAATAGACAAATTAATTTGATCAATTTGTTTTTTATAATGTATGTTTCACAACTCTGTTTTATAATATTGCATAGTATATAGTGGGGAAAACTATTTTATTGACACTGCAGCCAATAAAAAACTCCTCTAATATCCCACACCAGCTTGAAGAAACATGGATAAAGCTAATGTTAATTAATGAACAGGTAAAACATTTATTTGCGTCACCCTGACTGAGCTAAATAAATCCTCCTTCATTTGTGTCTCATAAGCTCCCCCTTCCTAACACTGCAGCTCACAATGGGACAGTTTCAGCAACAGAGTTGGTGCTCTCAATATAGAAAACATTAGCCAGGCCTAGGTGCGATCAGGTGCTAATTGACAAGATACAGGCTTGTGAATCGGCAATGAAAATTCTTATAGCCTTTTTTTCATCCCATTGTACTGCAAAAAAACACAGCCTACATGAGAGTGGCAACTCTGCTTTGAATTTAGGAACAGTGCAGCATCGTTGCCACGCTATCACAAGTGTTGAGTCTGCCACCACTTTAGGCAGTGGCAGGCTCAACAGATATTTGAGACCTTTCTTATTTCTTTTTTTATTGGAGGCCACAGTTTTAATTTACTTCCAAAATAGCTTGCCTGGCATCTCTTTTATTGCTTTATTGAATATTATTTGTATGATATGCACAGACTTTTGGCTTAAACTATAATGCCAGCTTTTAATATCGGTAAAATTTAATCATTTGTGTTCTGGTCACATTTTCATGTTATTACATGAACAATTTTACATTATACTTCTCTTTTTTTTCTGTGGTTATTGGTGTTCAGTGCAATGTTTTGCTTTATTTGATAAAGTAAGCCAATGTGTAGTGCACTAACGAAATGCAAAGAGCAGTAACGTATGGCAGCCACTGAAATAATGAGTGTACCCACGCAAGGTGTATAATACACTAACTGTGAGTGATAATAAACATCAAAAGTGGTTAAAAATAAAAAAAAATGTAAAACATTTTTTTTAATTGATAAAACATAAATATAACAATGTTAGTTGAAGCTGCTGCTATTGTGTAAGGTCAAAGACCTCATAAATGACAAACCAACAAAATTAAACTTAGCGCTGCTTCTATATAAAATATAAGTGCCAAATAAACATATATTAAGTGCCTGTGCAATCATTAGTCCATCATGGTGTATTCATAAGTGAAAAGTCTATCCATGCAAACAAAGCGCCAAAGTTGATTCCTGTTTGTGTAGATTCAGGTGTCAGTCCGTACTCCCCTCCTGAGTCACTAACCAGCAATAGGATTAAGAACGCCTGATCTTTATCCTGCAACAACGTATGGCAGTATGGCAGCCATTACTTTGACATTTTATGATAGGTTAATGCACTTTGCACTGCCATTGTAACCTACTTCGGCTACAATGACCATACCGACAGATGGCCAAATGTGGGTGTTCAGTATTGTTAGTCTGCTGTCAACGACATGTAATTGCATCTATCATACTAGCCCTTTAAAATTCAAAAGGATACTGTATCTGTCAACCTCAGAAGTCATGTGCATGTCTTCTGTTCTCAGATTACATGTAAAACAATGTATGTATGAATAGGCACTTTTAGAGCTGACTCTGCTTTGATTTATTATCACATTATTTTTAACACTTATTAAGACTTCTTTAGAGAAAGATCTTGCACTGGTTGTTCAGGGGCATAGATACAACCTTCGTGCTCCTACAGTAAACCAGAGGGATTTTATAGTTGGCCAAATCTATACATCTGCCTATCACTTCATAAGGGGGAGCACTTGTCTGATGGGGCTATGTCAGTAGAGACAATGCAAATTAGGTGTTTTCTCAGTTCCTATTGCAATACGTATCAATTCCAATTGAAAGGATGGGAAGGGTAAAGCTGCTACCTTACCTAAGGCCCCATTGTACCTTATGAAGTAAACTGTGCCAAATTTTCTTTTCTTTTTTTTTAAAAAAAACCTTTCAAAGTAAAGGCATAGGGGTGTATTTACTAAGACAGGAGAGTGCAGCTCTGCTTAGAAACCAATCGGGTTCCATTTTTTATTGTCAAAGCTTAACTGTACAAGTGGAAGCTAGAAGCTTGTAGGCTACCATGCAGAGCTGCATCAGATTTTGCACTCTCCAATTTGAGTAAATCAACCTCATAATGTGCTAGTATGGATAGCATTAATAGCACATTATGAAATACTTACCTTAGAATGAAGCACTGCACTGCTGTACTGTGAGCTCTGACAGAAGCTTTCATCTTCACCCGGTATTTCTTCCTGGCTGTCTGATTGGCCACATCGTGAGGACTTCACTCCTGCACATGCGCACAGGAGTCATGGACCGTGGCGCGGAACTCTGAAGGGACGGCACAGGTATACCGTCCCTTCAGATCGCTGTATGAAGTGTGAATATCTCTTAAACCAGCAGGTTTAGGAGATATTCAAAGTATCTGCAGTTAAGCCTTATTATAGGTTTACCTGTAGGTACAAGTTTACAGAATGGGTTTACGTCCTCTTTAAGGTGGTCATACACAGATCAGATTTTGACTGTTTCCTGCAGGCTAAGAGAAAGGAAATCTAGTTTTGTATGTTGGGCCTTATGATAGGCCTTACAAGCAGTAGCTAAGCTTTAAAACAGGCTGGCATTGATCTCTGTTGCTACAGCCACTGTGGAGTAATTTATGTTGCAGTTGTTGTTGATGAGGTGCTGTGGACATGACCTTGCAGTGCCAGTGAGGCAAGCTCTAACAGTGCTCATATCTTGGCACTAACATTTTGTTATTTGCCTAAGTAGCACTCACTTTGAGAAAATATTCTGGAATGGCTTTTTTCATTGTCTAGAGGAGATGAAAATTTACAAAGCAATTTGCCAAATTATTGCAATACATACAATTGATGTAGAGTAGGTTGGGCTTTTTTTAATTTTGTTTCCCTTTTTTTTTTTTTTAGCAAAATTTGAATTTCACTTTAAAAGCATCTTTTTCTCAGTCACTTTTATTAGATTTTATTATGCCGTTCTGCATATTTTCAAACTATGTTATGAAAATATATTGCAATATGTGTGAATACGCAGAAATAGCTGAGGGTTTTTTTCTGTACATACTGTGCATTGAAGACATCATAAATACAAATAATCCACCATGGGGTTCTTTAGTGAAAACTTGTTGAATTGTAAATATCTTTAAAGTGTAATAAAGCTATGAAGAAAATTGCCATTTATAAGTATGCCATTGACATGCAGAAAAATTAATAAATTAAGTAAAGCACTATAAAAACATTTACTGGCAATTTGTATAATTATGGAGCCACATTTGCTGTACATTTCAAAGGTTTCTTTCATAAAAAATTGAGTGATTGAAGCAGTTTAAGAGCTGTTAATCCTTTAAAGAGGGAAGTAATTTTCTTATAATTTTTTTATGTCATTATTGTGAAAAGCTTGTATCCATGGATACACAAGTAGATCTGCTTCATTTTACAATATTCTTAGAATATAACTGTTTAATTAAATCAGTGTATGCAAAAATGTAAGCGTTTGTTCCAACAAAATTGAAATTCCATATTAAACAAGAAATGGATTGTTTTTCGCCTGCTGCTAGAACTGTGTTAACTAACATATGATTGCATAGTCATGTGTGAGGATAGTAAATGTATTTAAAGGATAGATAGATAGATAGATAGATAGATAGATAGATAGATAGATAGATAGATAGATAGATAGATAGATAGATACTCAACCTAGGTCTCTTTCTGTCAAGAAAGATACAAAACTATTGTAACAGTAAAGGACCCATAAAAAAGGAAAGCATGACTGCCATGGTTCATAATATTTCTGATTCTGACAGTCGTAAAATGCAGCTGATGCAAGGTACACGCCTGTACCCAGGTTCAATTTTGGCAAATTGATTTAGCTGACAAATGACAAATTTTACCACCTGTGAAATCTGGCTTAAGCAAAAGTGTTATGTACCTGTGTGAGGAGCCCCAGATGACAAGGGGGCCTCTCGCACAATTTCCATCAAAGCACTCCTAGAAGGCTAAGACGGGGCCTGCAAGGGCAATGGAAGGGTTCATGTGTCTAGGTGCAGGAACTAGCCCCTGAAACTCATTAGTCCGGGGATAAGACATGCAGGGTTATGGCTGGTAATGCATGAAGGATGCACCAAGCTCAGATATAGGTGGAGTCAGGCCACAGGCCTGGGTCAGAAACTGATAAATAGCGAAGCTATTGGTAGGCAAATTCAAGGTCCGGAACGAGCAGATGTCAATAATGTGTAGACAGCGAGGTATAGAATCTTATGTATGTACGCACGGTTGGACATTCTGACCACAAAATCCGTCTGATTTTTTCTGGCGGATTTTGGCCGAAACTTGTGTTGCATACATGCGGTCGGACAAAGTTGTCGGAAAATACGATCATTCAGAATGAGGTGACGTTCGTTGCCTACGACGGGATTACGTAGAGGCTAGTAGCCAATAGCTTTGGTCTCGTAATTTAATCTGCGCATGTATGGCACTTTGTCCGTCGGAATTCTCTACAAACGATTGGAAAAAGTCGGATTTTGTTGTCGGAAAATTTGAGATCCAGCTCTCAAACTTTTTCCGTTGGAATTTCAGATGGGAAAAGTCCGATAGAGCCCACACAGAATCGGATTTTCAGACAACATAATCCAATCGGACCTTTTCCGTTGGAATTTCCGACCATGTGTACAGGGCATTAGCCAGAAGTCCTGGCTGAATTTGGTAATGGAGGCAACCACTGGCAGACAAGGGAAAGGGCAAGGGTAGATCATACAGAATCTGTGGCAGTAAGGAAGGTCAGGCGCAAAGTTCGAGATCAGAGATCACAGGGATACAGCGGATAGACAATTCAGCCATGAGTCTATGCAGAACTCAGTTTTAAATAGCCCATTTTTGCAGGACCACTTTTTCCATTAATATTGTAACTCAGTAAAAAATGCCCAACTTTGATGATTTTTTTGAAATTTAGCCTGCAGGTTCCCTGATTGTTCCCCAATGCTGTCCCTCCATTCCCAGTCTGATTGCTGTTGTATGGGGATTACAAAGGGCTGAAATCAAGTAATTACTGACCCTTCCTTCTAAAATATTCATCTTCTGGCCAATACCTTCTCTCAATATGTCCTGAGCCCTTGACTCCGAACAATTGTTCAGATCTTACTTTACTTGCCAAACACTTGTTCCATGCTTGACTCATTGAAAAGATTGGATTAGTTTAACAGCCATGCAACCAGCATTTGCAGGTTTTTAAGGTTTAAAAGGGTGAGGCAGTAAGGAGGTGTCATAAGGCCCTCATAAAGCCAGTGGAGTGCCGTTAAAAAATGAATTGTATTTATTTTTTTTAAAAGCCAGGAGGATCCCAGTCATGTGACCTGTCAAAGTCACATGACTAGCTCTCCTCCAATCAAGAAACTTTTTCTGCTTCAGTAAGTAAAGAGAATTCCATGGGGCTTCTACACTCTGCTGCCTGGTTTTTATGAATGGGCAGACTGAAAATTGCATAGCAAAGTGCAGTATAATAGAGAGCTGATAGCGATATCTGCTATCCTTATAAATGGGCCACCAAATGAACATTGACAGACCGTGGTCTTTTTTTTTTTTTGCCAGTTTTGAAACTTTGAACATGACATTGTATAGTCCATAATTTACACATGACTTCTGTTAATTGGAGTTAGGTTTTTAACAGCAGCTAAATTTCCTCTAGCTGCAATATCTTGCCTGCACCTCAGTTTAGCAGTTGGGAATAATCCTTCCTTTTGTATACAGGTGGAAGTAATGTAATTGCTTCTTGATAAGGGTAAATATCCTTTGTAATCCCATGATTGAAAATATCTTCTTAATCCATCCGGTACTGGAAGTAAGTTTCAAAGAGATGGGGGAAATGTAATGTAAATACTATAGAGATAAGCAAAATTACATGAGCCTAGGAACAGAAATGAAATAAAGTGACATTGCTCTATGCGGATTAAAGAATCTGATTGATCATTCATATGTGCAGAGGATTATTTGCACTGCAAATGTGCTGATATCTTTGAAATGAGACCCTGTCTGTTTGAAAGCCACATTTGAATATTGCTTTCTCCTATCCCTCATCTGATCGCTGTTTTGTCTTTTTACATTTATCTCTTTTTCATGTCACTGTAATTTTAATGTGTCTCAGAGTATCGCTAGAAGTTCAATTATAGCTGATTAGCCATTGAGAAGCTGGAAGGGAAATTAATTATGAAACACTGAATTATTCGGTATAAATGGAAATATTATTATGAGTAGAAATCACACTGTCTTTTCTGTGATATGTCTTTTGCCACCCCGATGTCCATTAAAGCATTAGAACTGACAGGTGACATGTACAGTCTTGTCTGTAAAATTGCATGAGCACATAGAGATGGAAATGCCATATCATTAAAGAAGAAGGTACTTTGGCTTCTACTTCGCCAACACTAAATTCTCTACGGAAGTGTTTTCTAAAGCATAGTATCTAAGGCTGGCCATATATGGATCGTTTTTTTCGATCAGTCAGCGGGCAGTTTGAGAAAACCTGAATGGATTCCTCAATCCACACATGCTAGGTGGATGGAGGAATCCTCCCTACTTTATTATTGTATTCTGACAGCGGGGACTCCTCTGCTATCAGACAAACAAGATATTTGGGGGGCACACCCTAAAAGATGCATTAAAGATGGTGCAGCCATAAAACCATACAACAGAACAAAATATTACAGCGCACACATGCAAAAAAGACATATACCTCCTGCAAAGCTTATTTAAAACACCTAGACTTTTTCAAAAAACATTATCAAAAAATATGGAGATTTGGTCACACCATATTGCTATTTAGTGCTTAAGCCCACTTACTGCGACAAAGTACCCCATGATTAGTGGGTCCTACACTATCCATAGACTGGGAGATCCTGCTTCTCTGAACCATGGGAGCCATACACTCCTCTATATGGGAGAACTAGAGGTCTCCACCCATGACACAGGTGGACACTAATTAGAGGCACTGATGAAGGAGTGGGATGCTCTGCACCCAAAAGGATTTAGTCAGAATCCATACAGTAGACAAACAAGATATTGAAGGGCACACCCTAAAAGATCCATTAAACATCCTCTACTGTCAGGATACACTGATGGGCTGCAGCGCTAATTGAAGGAAAACTTTCCAAAAGCCAGTTTTAGAGATGTCAGTCATTAGATGGACTTCTCTGGAATGGATCCCTGCTGAACCAGCCGAATTTCAATTCATCTATGGCCAGCTTAAGCCACTGGTGCTCTACATTCTCACTTCAGGTGATTCCCACTGTGCCTTGGAAAACCAAAGACCAGGTGCCACATTTCCTGCTTGAGTCTGTTGACCCTACCTGTGGTATTCAACTGTCAGTTTCTACTGCCCACTACATTTCTGACAAAAGAATAACATGGACAAGGTTTAGTGCCAGGAGACAACATTGTTTACACTTCTTTTGTGCAGAAGTTAAAGAGGAGGGCCAGTTTAAAAAAAAAAAAAAAAAGTCAGCAGCTGCAAACACTGCAGCTGCTGACTTAATAAAATCACTTACCTGTCCAGGGCGCCTGCGATGTCGGCCGCCCGAGGCCGAGCCGTCCCTCGGCTCTCGGGTCCCGGCGCCGCCATTCCCTGTAAGGGAAACAGGCAGCGGAGCCTTACGGCTTCACTGCCCGTTTCCTACTGCGCATGCGCGAGTCCCGGAACTACTGCGCATGCGCGAGTCCCGCAGCGCTTTCTGAATGGGACGCGCTGTGTTCAGGAACACACAGTTCCCAGAACACAGCGCGACCCATTACCCAGAAGACGCCGCGACGAAGACAGAAGACAGAAGATCTCCGCGGAGGAGGAAGAGGAAGATTAGGATTATGTGCCTAGCAACAGGCATTTCTGGTAAGTAAAAAAAAAAAAATTTTCTCATTTTATTTTTTTTAGATTTTTTTGTCATTTTTAACATTTTTTGGTTTTCAGGGTGGCCCTCCACTTTAAGTCTCTGTTTAAAGCCTGGTCCTAAGTTTTAGGTGGGCTCCATTGGGACAGAGGAATCAATTTAGGAACTAACACAGGCACTTTAGCGCTTAGGAAAAATTCAGGTTCACTTCTATGGTTCACTTCACGTTCTATGGTATAGAGCAGTGATCTCCAAACTGTGCTCCTAGGGCCAGATGCGGCCCTTTGCTTGCCTTTATCCAGCCCTTGAGGTGCTTTTTCTCCCACTGATACAAGATACTATTCTGCCAACTGCCACTAACAATGGGGCACCGTTTCTCCCAATAATACCAATGGTGGAGAACTGCTCCACCCCCTAATACAAATGTGGCAATGTTTACTCCCACTGATGCGAGGGAAATTTTCTTTCCTGCTGGCAATAGTCTGGCCCCCCTAAAGTCTGACAATAAATTGGCTCCTTGTGAGAAAATTTGGAGACCCCTGGTATAGAGTAACCACTGTAAATAAAGATCAATTATTGATGAATTTACATACAGGCATACCCCAATTTTAAGTACACATTGGGGTTTATTTACTAAAGCTGGAAAGTGCAAAATCAGGCTCCCATACTTGGTATTTTAAAGTGGTATTAAATCCAAAAGCAAACATTTATTATATTGCAGCATACCAGTTCTTAGATATGATGGCTGCGCTATTTTCCTTTTTTTTAGGCTTTCTTTCTTTTTTTTCAGCTGGTGATCTAGTGAATCTGTTGTTCTCTAAAGAACAAAATCTCCAGAAAAATGTATCAGTTAAGAGCATTGAGACAAACCGTTTACCACTGACAAGGGTGCTTACAGTGGTCAGCTTTTTTTTTCATTTGTGTAAAACCTTTATCCCAAAAGGAAAATAAAATGTTGCTGTAACTACTTTTGTAACTGCAGTGTGAGCTGGAGTTTGGATTTAAGTTGTTAGTTTATTTAAATCTGCTAGTACATCTAACACTCCCCGCCCCCCAGTTTGACAAAGCTGCTGTCCAAAGGTGCCCCCTGTGTTCCTTCATCCACAGTGGGGGGGGGGGGGGCACACCCTAATACAGGAAGTATGTTACTGTCCAGATCACCAGGTGAAAACAGAAGGAAAAAGCCTAAAAAAGAAAATGAATGCACTCACCACATCTAATGATTGGTAAGCTGCAATATATTATATTTTTGGATTTGGGTTTAATACCGCTGTAAATTTGTGCTTTTTAGAAAAAAAAAATCAATATAACACTATTCATTTACTTTTGCTTAAAGGAGAAGTACAGCCAAAGCTTGTTTGGCTGTACTTCTCCTATGGATCATAGGAGTGCAGTTCAGTTTGCACTTCCGTGACCAGTTTTCAGCAGAGAGCGGGCTGCAGTCTGCTCTCTGCTGACGTCAGAGTTAGTCCAGGCTTGGGTGTCATCGCGACCATAGAGTTGGGATTTGCCCAGATCCCTGGACTGGCACCTGGCTCAGCCTCTCAGTGGGCCACTGAGAGGCTGAGCCGGAAGCTCCTGCCCCCTCCAACTCCATTGAATGAGGAGTGGGCGGAGCAGAGCGTCTGTACTGACAACAGCTCTCAGCTCACAGAGCTGTGAGAACTGAGCGATCGCTGGTGTTCGATCGCTCAGTTCCCAGTGTTATAGGAGCCAGGGGACAGATGCAGCATCAGAGCAAATAAGTATGATTCTCTTTTAAAGAAATTATAGCTGATTGTAAACAATATCTTTCATGACACAAAAATGAATTATGCTAATCGTCCTGAAGGAGAAAGTGAAGTATTATGTATAAAGTAGCAAGCTAAAGTCACAAAGCTGGTCTAATTTACCTAAGACTGTCAGACAGGAGGCTATATTCTAAGCCTCTATCTCTCATTCAAACTAACACTCATCCTAATGCCGGGAGATCTATAATAGAACCTGTCTTCTAAGTGACATCAACATCAGCCATCAAAGAGTTGGACATAAAATACATTTCTTGGTGCTAGAGTGAAGATGCTGATTGGTACCCAACAAGATCCTCATTTCAGTGAAAGGAGACAGGCAGTCTATTTATCTCTACTGATGAAGTAGTGGACAAGGTACAACTCCCAAGAGGCTGAAAATGTCAGCCAAAGTGGTACAAGCTGCAGTCTGAGGTCTCTAATTAAATGTATTTGTATTCTGAAGGGGGTTGGGAGAATCATACTGAAGCTGAAATTGTTACACTGCCAAGAGTGTAAAAAAAAAAACAGCAGAGTAAAGGCACATACATACATACATATATATATATATATATATATATATATATATTTTTTTTTTTTTTTTTTTTTTTTAAGAAATAATGATATAGTGGTGGAAAATCAATTATCTTATCACACAATAAGCAGACACATAGCTATGTGTGTTATGTAAGGCAAGCCACTGACGACAAATAATTATGCAAGAAATATGTAACTTGTATCATGATTGGTCAGCACTAGCATTTTCCAACCAGGTATGGCATTGTGCAACCATCCAACAAAATAGCCAGGCCCAGAATTTTGAAAAGACTGCATATAGTTACATAGTTAGTCTGGTTGAAAAAAATACATAAGTCCATCTAGTTTAACCACTTACAGACCGGACCATTTTGCTGGTCAAAGACCAGACCACTTTTTGCGATTCGGCACTGCGTCACTCTAACTGACAATTGCGCGGTCGTGCGACGTGGCTCCCAAACAAAATTGAGGTCCTTTTTTTCCCACAAATAGAGCTTTCTTTTGGTGGTATTTGATCACCCCTGCGGTTTTTATTTTTTGCGCTATAAACAAAAATAGAGCGACAATTTTGAAAAAAACACATTATTTTTTACTTTATGTTATAATAACTATCCCCCAAAAATATATAAAAAAACTTTTTTTTCCCTCAGTTTAGGCCGATACGTATTCTTCTACATATTTTTGGTAAAAAAAATCGCAATAAGCGATTATTGATTGGTTTGCGCAAAAGTTATAGCGTTTACAAAATAAGGGATAGTTTTATGGCATTTTTATTAATATTTTTTTTTTTACTAGTAATGGCGGCGATCAGCGATTTTTATTGTGACTGCGACATTGCGGCGGACACATCGGACATTTTTGACACATTTTTGGGACCATTGTAATTTATACCGCAATCACTGCTATAAAAATGCAGTGATTCCTGTGTAAATGACACTGGCAGTGAAGGGGTTAACCAGTGGGTGGCAGTGTAGGGGTTAAGTGTTCCTAGGGGTGTGTTACTAACTGTTGGGGGCTGGGCACATGGAGCAGAGATCAGCGTCACTAGTTGCTAGGCAGAATGGAGAAATGTTGTTTACAACGGCATTTCTTCATTCGGCCGCTCCGTGAGACGATCACGGGTATGCCCGTGGCGATCGAGTCCGCGGGTCCCGCGACCGGACTCACGGGGGTCCCGACCAGCGCGGGAGTGCGCCGCCGGCGGCGTGCCCCCGATGGCAGGGCGGCAAATTTAAAGGGATGTACAGGTACGCCCATTTGCCTGCCCGTGCCATTCTGCCGACGTACATCGGCGTGCGCTGGTCGGCAACTGGTTAACCAATAAAAGTGAAAAAATAAATCTTACAATGTTATATACACAATCCTATATCCACAGTTGATCCAGAGGAAGGCAAAAAAAAAACCAAAAAAAACCCCAGCAAAGCAAGATCCAATTTGCTCCAGCAGGGGAAAAAAATCCTTCCTGGTCCCCCAGGAGGCAACCTGATATTCCCTGAATCAACTTTTCCTATAAATGTTAGTATCCAGTTATATTATGTACATTTAGGAAAAAATACAGGCCTTTTTTAAAGCAATATACTGAGCTTTCCAGAACCAGCTCTTGAGGGAGTCCTTTCCACATTTTTACAGCTCTTACTGTGAAGAAACCTTTCTGTATTTGGAGATTAAATCTCTTTTGCTCCAGATGTAAAGAGTGCCCCCTTGTCCTCTGTGATAACCTTAATGTGAATAACTCAACACCAAGTTCACTATATGGACCCCTTATATATTTGTATATGTTGATCATATTCCCCCTTAATCTCCTCCTCATGAGAGAATACATTTATTTCCTCAAATCTTTCCTCATAACTGAGCTCCTCCAAGAACAGGGCCGGATTTCCCACAAGACCACTGAGGTCAGGCCTCGGGGGCAGTGGTGCAGGGGCGCCGCTCCTGCAGCAACTTCTCAGCTTTCGGACCGCCCCTTGCACTAAACCTTTTTTGGGCTGCCCGTTAAAGTCCGTTAGGGGTACCGGTGCCCATAAAAAAAGATGGCCGCGAGCCAGCCACGCAACTGCGCATGTGCCGTTCTGAAGCCGTACACATTTGGCGCAGTAACGTCATTATGCCGCGCGGCGGTGCCATTTTTTTAATAGAGAGGCGGGGGGGGGGGGGGCGGCTGCTGACTGGACCATAGGCAAAGCAACTTAGCAAGGCAGAGCTACGCATCTCACTCCAGGGATGGCTCAGTTACCAGGGCAACCAGGGACACTGAGAGGAAACAGAGGGGCCACCAGTCCTGCATCTGGGTCACCTTACAGAAGATCTCCTGGGCAGAGTTGGATCTCCTGCTCTCTGATCTGGACCAGTTGAAGCCTGCAGCATTCCTGTGATCTGCACCCAGCCTTCTCAGCAGAACCCTCAGCCTGCTTTGTTGCATGGTAAGTCCTCTCATTTGAATTTATTGTGTACTTTAACTAATTCATTGACTAGGTTAGTAATGGGTGTTTGAATGAGGAATGGATATGTATTTGGAATAATTTAGGATACCTAGAAATAAATTAATTGTCACAATCCCTATATGAGAAGATCTGTGTAGCCATAGAAAGTTGCTAATCAATCCAGTAAATTCAATTCAATTAATAAGTATTATGTCATGTATCATAATATATAATACATAAATCATGCATAACATAGCATAATAAAAAATAATAATAATCATGTTTGATATATTTCATATTTATAATAGAAAATACATAATTAGTACAAACAATCACAATTAAAAAAATTAATGGATCCACAGATCAAGTGAATATGGTTATCCTGGGGTATAAATATAATTAAGGGGTTAATGATTGGGTTAACTTGACTTATCATCCCTAAGTATGAACTTTTGGAGTAATATGGGCTATCTAAAAGTAAATTCATTGTCACAGTCCCTAAATGGGAAGATCTGTGTTACCATAAGGAATTTGTAATCAATCCAATAAATTTAATATAATTCAATTAATGAGTAATGTATAATGTATCCTAATATATACTACATAAATCATGCATACCATAGCATAATGAAAAGTAGATACAAACAAACCCAAGGATAAACCGAGGAAAGAAACCCAGCTTTACTTACCACCAGCCCACAGACAACCAATTAACCTGTCTAACAATATGCGTTAAAAACAGGGGTTTAGTCTGCACACATTTGCAAATGCATGCGTAAGCCACAGAGCCCCGCCAAGGCACCCCGATATCTGTGGTACCTAACACTAACTTATAAGTGTCCCCACAATGGAGGCACATGCATTCTGATGGATAGGTGAGAGCAGGTGGACTGAAGGGGAGCCACCCCTCCTTAAAGGTACAGGAGCACACTGAACACCCAGCACAATGGCAACACAGGTGTCAGTGGGATGCCTGACCAATCCCGTCCCCTCCCCCAATCCCGGGGGAGACAGCCCATTCAGGGCCACCATCCCATTCCCATTTGGGGATTATTGGGCTATCCATATAGGTGCTGCCACTTGGTAATGTACATACTTTTTTAACCTGCTCTCTTTTTGAAAGCATGATATATTAT
Organism: Lithobates pipiens; assembly: GCF_037356315.1. Lineage (NCBI taxonomy): Eukaryota > Metazoa > Chordata > Amphibia > Anura > Ranidae > Lithobates > Lithobates pipiens. Next base: position 111,520,815 of record NW_027507758.1, read on the forward strand.
TGGAGACTTTATTGACCTATTTTTTTTTTTTTTGTAACCAATATTGATGCATTCCACTCCTGATGATTGGCTTTAAACGGCATGAAATGTGTAGAGTCCATACTCAGGGATGCCAAGTCAAGTTTACCCTAATTATGAATTTTATCAATTATATTTATATCCAATGATAATCATGTTCACTTGATCTGTGTAACCATTCAATTTATTTTTTTTAAATTGTGATTGCTTGTACCAATTATGTATTTTTCATTTATATATTTAATATGTCAATATGATTACTACTACTTTTCATTATGCTATGGTATGTACCTCCGCATCTTAAATATCCTCTCCCAGAAAGCACAGCAAGAGCGCCACTCCCACTGGCCGGGCTCCGAGAGAGAGTAACTTAAGCACCCGACCAGACCATAGTTCCATGCCTGCCAGAAGAGACAGTGCCCCCTGTGGTCAGGCTGAACATCTCATAGCCCAGTCAGACTGATGCTGAAGTCCAAATTTAGACAATTGTACCCAAACCAAACTGCAGTTCAGGTGTAACCTTAAATTTGAAAAACACATAGCGCGTGCTCTTCAGGAGCCAGTGCTACACTTGCCTCCTCATAAAAAGAAATCAGATTTGTCAGACAACTTCTGTCTTTTATGACTTCATGCTGTCTGTTGCTTAAAATATTTTTTCCAACAAGAACTCATCTATGTGGTATATTCCCGACTATAGAAGTTAAACTAACAGATCTATAGTTACTTTGTAAAGACTTTAATCCCTTTTTAAATACAGTATAGGCACCACATTGGCCTTATGCCAATCCAGTTGTACTATTTCCGTCATTAATGAGTCCCTAAAAAAAATTCGAAACAATGGCTTTGAAATGACAGAGCTCAATTCTTTTAGGATCCATGGGTGTATGTCATCTGATCCAAATGCTTTATCCACCTTTATTCTGTATAAATATTTCTGGACCAACCTAAGACTGGAAGATTTGTTTATTTGGTATCTTTCTTAAACAAGTCTTCACACAATTTTAGTAAAGTACTTGCATTGTGTCCTGCATGCAATACAATTATTTATATTGGTTGAGGTTTAATAAATTGAGTGTCAACAAATCTCTGCAGTCAGTGGAAGTCTCTTAAAAAAAGTTGCACAGTGGCACATAATTGAAATCCAGTCCTGCTTATTAAATTAACAATTTAAGGTCTATTAGTTATATTGCTGTAGGGACAGTTTGGTTTTTCTACACAAAAAAGGAGTAGAAATCAATACTATTTATTGGTATCCAAGCAGCTCTAATTGTAGTGAGTGTTTGTGATATACAAGTATAGGGAAGGAAAAGCTCTGTATTTCTTGGGAAGACGAAAGATGCAACAATCAAGGGACAGCTCAGCTGAAAGATCACAAATAATATCTTTAGATCAGCAAATATATCAATGCTAGATTCAACAAAAAGAGATACTCAAGTAATGTTGGATCAGCAATAATTATATTATGTGGATTCATGCATTGCAGTCACTCTAGTGACATTTTTGTAATGCACAATGTAGTGTACTGTGTTTTATATCAGACAACAAAAATTGGAAGCCTAGTGCACAAAGGCACAGCTAATACCCCTAGGGATGTTAATCCGAGTAGACTAGACAGTAGTTAAAAAATTATATATATATATATATATATATATATATATATATATATATATATATATATATATATATATATATATATATATATATATATACAACATACATAGTAAATAATGCATATTACATATAAACAAGAAGTACTTGACAGTGCTGAATTGAAGCGGGCTTTAGACCGTATGTAATGTAGAGTATTGCCGACATGTTTCGGACTTTCCGTCCTTTTTCTGAGGCAAAATAAACGTCTCATAAATACATAATCTAGAATGTAGATATACAAAAAATGAGTATGAACAGTATACAAAGGTGCAAGACAATAACCACATTTATTCCATGGTAGTAGGGATAATACATAATATAACTACTTACAGATCTAGCACAACGTCAGTACTCAGCAGCAGGGAGTTAAAGTGCTCGAGATAACTTTAAAACGTGACAAAAAAAGCAGTTTAACCACTTCGCACCCGCCCTATAGCCAAAATACGGCTACAGAGCGGACGCTAACTGCCGGGAGGGCGCCCCTGGCCATCCTCCTGTTTACTTCCCCAATGCGCGCCGCCGCGGGCGCGCATCGGGAAAGTTCTGTGTTGGCCGTGTCCCTCGGACACAGCCAATCACAGATCGTGCTAAATGGCCAATCACAGCGGCAATTTAGCACTCGATCGGGCTGTCCAATGAAGGGGGATCTCATATGTAAACATATGAGATCATCTCTCATCGTCGACTCCCCTCCTCACACAGAGACAGCGTGTGAGGAGGCAGAGCTTCCGTGCTGCAGCTGCAGTGTCAGTGACAGTGAGTACACACACAGTAAAACACACACATACACAGTAAAACACACACACATACACAGTAAAACACACACAGTAAAACACACACACATGCCCACCTGTCCCCAGTACGATCTGTCCCCAGTGCCACCTATCAGTGCCATCTTTCCCCAGTGCCACCTGTCCCTGCCATGTGTCCCCAGTGCCACCTGTCCGTGCAATGTGTCCCCAGTGACACCTGTCCGTGCCATGTGTCCCCAGTAGGGATGGGCGAACGGTTTGCCCGGCGGTCGTTTCACGGCGAATTTCGGCTGTTCGCCGTCCGCCTGATCGGCGGACTAATGCCGCCGTTCGCCCGGCGGACTTCCGTGTTTACTGTGTAAAAGAACTTTGACCTATGATGACACATCCATCATGGGGTACAGGACAGCCAATTGAGACATTACAGCACATGGACACTTGGACATTCCCTCTAATTTATAAATAGACCCGATCCGGCGGCCATTTTACATTCTTTCTTCTGTCACTATAGGGAGAGGTTGCTGTGTGGAGCAGGGAGAGACTGCAGTGACCCAAATCGCTAGCTATTTGGTCCACAAAAGTTCTTTTCAGGACTGGTATAGGTGTTAGGTGTAGTTCAGGATATAGGTTTGAGGCACTGCTGTGCTACTGATTGTTGCAGCAGCCTGTCTTTTGTCAGTGTAGAGAGAGGGACAGGACGCTGTGTGCTGCAGGGACAGTCAGTTTAATCATTAGCTGTTACTATTAGGTCCACAAAAGTGCTATTCAAGTTATTGTTCCAGCAGCCTGTGTTTTGTCAGTTTAAATAGGGACAGGCAGGAAGCTGTGTGTGAGGCAGTGAGGGACAGTCAGTTTAATCAGTAGCTGTTACTATTAGGTCTACAAAGGTTCTTATAAGGACTGGTATGGTAATAGGCTTGTACACGTATAATATTCTTTCTTCCAAATATAGAAAGAATATTATACTTGACTGCTGCCCTTCTGCTGCAGTAGTCCTTTATCAGTATAGGGACAGAGGTACAGTCTGCTAATCATTCACAACCTACTTGTTCCACAAAGGTCCTTATAAGGACTGGTAATGTACAGGGTACTACAGTACATAGGGTTGAGTGAGGTACAGTCTGCTATTCCTTAAGGACTAGTATAGGTCCACAATATATAGGGTTGAGGTGCACTATTGCTGACTGCTGCCCTTCTGCTGCAGCAGTCCTTTATCAGTATAGGGACTGAGGTACAGTCTGCTAATCATTCACACCCTACTAGTTCCACAAAGGTCCTTATAAGGACTGGTAAGGTATAGGGTACTACAGTACATAGGGTTGAGTGAGGTACAATCTGCTATTCCTTAAGGACTGGTATAGGTCCACAATATATAGGGTTGAGGTGCACTACTGCTGACTGCTGCCCTTTTGCTGCAGCAGTCCTTTATCAGTATAGGGACTGAGGTACAGTCTGCTAATCATTCACAACCTACTTGTTCCACAAAGGTCCTTATAAGAACTGGTAAGGTATAGGGTACTACAGTAAATAGGGTTGAGTGAGGTACAGTCTGCTATTCCTTAAGGACTGGTATAGGTCCACAATATATAGGGTTGAGGTGCAGTACTGCTGACTGCTGCCCTATACTGCAGCAGTCCTTTATCAGTATAGGGACTGAGGTACAGTCTGCTAATCATTCACAACCTACTTGTTCCACAAAGGTTATTATAAGGACTGGTAAGGTATAGGGTACTACAGTACATAGGGTTGAGTGAGGTACAGTCTGCTATTCCTTAACGACTGGTATAGGTCCATAATATATAGGGTTGAGGTGCACTACTGCTGACTGCTGCCCTTCTGCTGCAGCAGTCTTTTATCAGCATAGGGACTCAGGTACAGTCTGCTAATCATTCACAACCTACTAGTTCCACAAAGGTCCTTATAAGGACTGGTAAGGTATAGGGTACTACAGTACATAGGGTTGAGTGAGGTACAGTCTGCTATTCCTTAAGGACTGGTATAGGTCCACAATATATAGGGTTGAGGTGCACTACTGCTGACTGCTGCCCTTCTGCTGCAGCAGTCTTTTATCAGTATAGGGACTGAGGTACAGTCTGCTAATCATTCACAACCTACTAGTTCCACAAAGGTCCTTATAAGGACTGGTAAGGTATAGGGTACTACAGTACATAGGGTTGAGTGAGGTACAGTCTGCTATTCCTTAAGGACTGGTATAGGTCCACAATATATAGGGTTGAGGTGCACTACTGCTGACTGCTGCCCTATACTGCAGCAGTCATTTATCAGTATAGGGACTGAGAGTTTTGTCACAGGGTCATTTAAAAAATGACAGGCAGAGGAAGAGGCAGGCCCTTCCGCAGGGGTGGTAGGGGTAGGGCAGGAGCAACAGGCTTGAGCCAAAGTGGGAAGTTGCAGAAGGTGCGTTCAATTACTTTAAAGGGCGCACCAGACTTGGTTGAGTGGCTCACTCAGCCTTACTCTTCTGCACCCTCCTCATCCTCTCGATCTGCACCCTCTTCTTCACTCTCTGCTATGTGCACCCCCAAAGACTCTACCACCAACAACACCACCACCACCACATACCTTCCGCTTGAGTCACAGGAATTATTTTCCGATCCATATCAAGACATTTCTGATGCGCAGCCACTCTTGGTATTGGATCAGGAAGAGGAGGTAGCAACAACCACCACTCAGCAGTCTGACGACAGTACCCAGATCAGCCCAAGGAGGAGGTTGGTCCCCAGTGTTGCTGCCTACTCTGGGATCTCTACTTATAGCGGTGGGGAAGGTGACGTCGATGATGACGTGTCTAGTGATGTCACGTGGGTGCCCACAAGAGAGGAAGAGGAGGGGAGTTCAGAGGGAGATATGGACCAGCAGATAGGGAGGAGAAGTAGGAATAACTTACATTGCACAGGAGGGACAAAGCAGACTGCTAATGTATCAGGAGCGAATCATCGACCATGTACGGTCACATCTGGCGCTCCCAGGACGCCGGCACATGGCTCCGCGGTGTGGGCTTTTTTTAACGTGTCTGCTGCCATCTGCAATCTTTGCAGTCAACGCATTCGTCGCGGTAAGCCCAACACTCACCTAGGGACGACCGCCCAGTGGGAGCAACGGAACACACAAAGCCACACTCCAGGCTCTCACCATCCAGCCTCGTCTTCTACTTCTCCTTCTCCTCTCTCCTCACAATTGTCCTCCACTCCACCTTCCATCACGCCAAGCTCACGTTTTTCTGCAAAAAGGCAGGCTTCTGTGGGCCTAATGTTCGAGAGCGTAAAAAAAATTATGATGCCGGATAACCCTCTTGCCCAACGGTTGATGGCTGGCTTGTCAGAACTGATAGCCCGCCAACTACTGCCATATAAACTGGTGGATTCGGAGGCCTTTCGAAAATTTGTGGCCATTGGAACACCACAATAGAAGGTCCCAGGAAGGAAGTATTTCTCAGAGAAGGGCATCCCAGAGCTATATGGCCATGTTCAGTGGCAAGTGAATGTATCTCTGGCACACAGTGTCGGTGCCAAGATACATCTGACCACAGACATGTGGTCTAGCAAAAACGTGCAGGGAAGGTATATAACTTTTACTGCCCACTGGGTGAACCTTCTGACGGCCGTCAAGCATGTAACCCATGGCACCCGTGTAGATTTGGTTTTACCGCCACAGATTGCATGCAGGCCTGGCTCTTCTTCTCCTCCTCCTCCTACTCCATCCTCCTCCCTCTCCTCCTCGGCTGACTCCTCCTTTTCCGCTGCTAGCGTCTCTTCCGCTGCGCCGCCCAAGCTCCCCAGAACCTATTCGACATGCCAGGTGAGACGTTGCCATGCCGTGCTGTGTCTGTTGTGCCTGGAAGCCAAGAGCCACACTGGCCCGGCACTCCTTTCAGCTTTGCATTCACAGGCAGATCAGTGGCTAACACCGCTCAATTTGACAGTTGGTAAAGTGGTGTGTGACAATGGTGCCAATCTGCTTAGCGCATTGAAACAGGGCAAAATTACGCACGTGCCATGCATGGCACACGTCTTAAACTTGGTCGTGCAGCGATTCGTTGTCAAATACCCTGGGGTCCAGGACATCTTGCGGCAGGCAAGGAAAATCTCGGCCCATTTCAGAAGATCTTACACGGCCATGGCTCGCTTTGCTGACATTCAGCGGCGACACAATCTGCCGGTCAGACGTCTTATTTGCGATTGCCCGACGCGATGGAACTCAACCTTCTATATGCTTGATAGGCTGCTCCAGCAGAAACATGCAGTTAACGTCTACCTGTATGAACTCTGCGGCAGAACAGGTTCTGGGGAGCTGGGGTTTTTTTTCACCGTGCCAGTGGCTGCTCATGCGCGACCCATGCAGACTTCTGCGGCCATTTGAGGAGATCACCAAACTGGTCAGTCGCAGCCATGGTGCCATCAGTGACATGGTACCTTATGCCTTCTTTATGGAGCGTGCATTGGGTTGTGTCATTGATCAAGCTGTGGAGGAGCAGGAGCAGGAAGATGAGGAAGTCGCAATGCTGGATGAATTCCCAGGGGGGGCTACTCTATCTGAGACAAGTCAACAACAGGAGTCAGAGGAGGATGGTGCCGGGGCGGATGAGGAGGAGCAAGAAGTGCATGCTTTAAACCTTTCTGGGATCCCTGTTGTTGTGCATGGATGGGGAGAGGAGAATGAAGAGGACGACATTATCCTGGATGATGAGCAGGAGCCAGGCCACCACACCGCTTCCAGTTTAGTGCAAATGGGGGCCTTCATGCTCCAGTGTTTTAATAGGGACCCCCGTATAAAAAGCATAAGGGTCAAGGACCAGTACTGGGTGGCAACGTACTTAGACCCCCGGTACAAACACAAAATGCCGGAAATGTTACCGCCGTCACAGAGGGCTGTCAGAATGCAGCACTTCCAGGCCTTGCTTCGAGAAATGCTGCATTCTGCTTTTGCGTGCGCTGGCAGAGGAGCAATTCCCACTCCCAGAGAAGGAGTTGCGGGTACCAATCCAACAGCGCCTGCAAGAAGAGGCCAGTTTGAAGATGTGTTGGTGACTTCGGATATGAGGTCATTCTTTCAGCTGACCCATCGACAGGTGTCATCCGGATCCAGCATCAGGGAACGCCTAGACCGTCAGGTGTCCGACTACATCGGGTTAACGGCCGATGTGGACGCTCTGAGGAGTGATGAACCCCTGGATTACTGGGTGGGCAGGCTTGACTTCTGGCCAGAGCTTGCCCAATTTGCAATCGAACTGTTGGCTTGCCCCTCGTCCAGTGTCCTGTCCGAAAGGACGTTCAGCGCAGCAGGGGGGATCGTGACCGATAAGCGTACTCGCCTAGCTCACGACAGTGTTAACTATCTCACATTTCTAAAAATGAATGAGGCATGGATCTCGGAGGAATTCAACACATGTGACCAGTAGACAATGTATATGTCTAGAAACAATTTTTTTAATCGAGCACACAGACCTTCTTTCTTCATTTGGCTCACTTCCTTGTCCAAAAAAAGTACACCGTACTATATGCCCGTACCCTCCTGTTTGAAGAGGTTGAGCAGTGTCATATTTCTACTGGGGCTGCTTATTATGAGGGGCTCCCACCATCCCTGTGCTGTGCTGACTTCCTCCCGGGGCTGTACCTCTGCTGTGCATATTATGAGGGGCTCCCACCATCCCTGTGCTATGCTCATTATGAGGGGCTCCCACCATCCCTGTGCTGTGCTGACTTCCTCCTGGGGCTGTACCTCTGCTGTGCATATTATGAGGGGCTTCCACCATCCCTGTGTTATGCTCATTATGAGGGGCTCCCACCATCCCTGTGCTATGCTCATTATGAGGGGCTCCCACCATCCCTGTGCTGTGTTGACTTCCTCCTGGGGCTGCTTATTATGAGGGGCTCCCACCATCCCTGTGCTATGCTGACAGCCTCCTGGGGCTGCTTATTATGAGGGACTCCCACCATCCCTGTGCTGTGCTGACTTCCTCCTGGGGCTGTACCTCTGCTGTGCATATTATGAGGGGCTCCCACCATCCCTGTGCTATGCTCATTATGAGGGGCTCCCACCATCCCTGTGCTATGCTGACATCCTCCTGGGGCTGCTTATTATGAGGGGCTCCCACCATCCCTGTGCTATACTGACATCCTCCTGGGGCTGCTTATTATGAGGGGCTCCCACCATCCCTGTGCTGTGCTGACTTCCTCCTGGGGCTGTACCTCTGCTGTGCATATTTTGAGGGGCTCCCACCATCCCTGTGCTATGCTCATTATGAGGGGCTCCCACCATCCCTGTGCTATGCTGACTTCCTCCTGGGGCTGCTTACGGTGCAGGTGTCAGTGCTGTATATCACGGTGCTGGTGTCAGTGCTGTATATCACGGTGCTGGTGGCAGTGCTTTATGTCACGCTGCTGATGTCAGTGCTCTCTATCATGGTGCTGGTGTTAGATCACTCTATCACGGTGCAGGTGTCATTGCTGTAGGGTCACGCTGCTGATGTCAGTGCTCTCTATCACGGTGCTGGTGTCAGATCACTCTATCACGGTGCAGGTGTCATTGCTGTATGTCACGCTGCTGGTGATCATCTCCTGCACCCTCTTCTTTGCCTACCCTGACCTTCCCTCTCCTCCATTGCCTTCATGCGTTCCACAGTCCTGAATTGTCACAACAATTTCACATCTAAAAAAGAATGCTTGTAGTTGTCGATCCCAGATTCACCTCATACATGTGTTATGTCATTGGCCATGTGGTGGGACTATGTTTGCACAGCTAGTAATTATTTTGTGGCTGCAAATTTGACCTGTAGGTTTGCAAAGTTCGCCTCCCATTGAAGTCAATGGGGCCCGCCGCGAACGTTACGGTTCGTGAACTATCGGCCGCGTTCGCGAAACGTCCCATCGGAAGTTTGTCCATCACTAGTCCCCAGTGCCACCTATCAATGCCACCTGTCCCCAGTGCCATCTAACAGTCTCATCTGTCCCCAGTACCACCTGTCCCCAGTGCCACCTATCCGTGCCACCTGTCCCCAGTGCCACGTGTCCCCAGTGCCACCTGTCCCTAGTGCCATGTGTCCCCAGTGCCACCTGTCAGTGTCACATGTCATCAGTGCCACCTGTCAGTGTCACGTGTCATCAGTGCCACGTATTGGTTCCATATGTAATCAGTGTCACGTGTCATCAGTGCCACGTATTGGTGCCATCTGTCATCAGTGTCAGGTGTCATCAGTGCCACATATTAGTGCCATCTGTCAGTGCCACGTATTAGTGCCATCTGTCATCAGTGACACGTTTTAGTGCCATCTGTCATCAGTGCCACATCAGTGTCACGTGTCATCAGTGCCACATATTAATTCCATCTGTCATCGGTGTCAAGTGTCATATTGCCATGTATTAGTGCCAACTGTCATCAGTGTCACATCAGTGTCACGTGCCATATGTGCCACGTATCAGTGCCATCTGCCATCAGTGCCACGTCAGCATCACGTGTCATAGTCCTGGTGCTCCAGGGCCTTCAAAAGTGTAATAGGTAGTCAACAAGTTAGATTGAGCTAACTATGCTCCTAGAACATGTGATGGTGCTCCCTGCATGTTGGGCCTCTCTAAGTGTCCAGGCTGTGAAAAAGTCCCAGACATGTGGTATTGTAATACTCAGGAGGAGTAGCAGAATGTATTTTGGGGCATTATTTGTGGTATACACATGCCATGTGAGAGAAATAACCTATTACAATGACAATTTTGTTCGAAAAAAAATAAAAACAAAAAAATCTTCATTTTGCAAAGAATTGTGGGAAAAAATGACAACACCAAAAACCTCACTATCCCTCTTACTAAATACCTTGGAATGTCTACTTTACAAAAAGGGTTCATTTGGGGGGTATTTGTACTTTCCTGGCTTGTTCGGGTCACAAGAAATGAGATAGGCTACCAGTACATCAGGTATGATCAATTTTTTATGATTCGCACCACAGCTTGTGGACTATCTAACTTTCACAAAGACCAAATAATATACACTAATTTGGGTTATTTTTATCAAAGATATGTAGCAGTATAAATTGTGGCCAAAATTTATGAAGAAAAATTAATAATTTGCATAATTGTATCACAGAAACAAAGAAAAATGCGTTTTTTTTCAAAATTTTCGGTCTTTTTTAATTTATAGCGCAAAAAATAAAAAACCCAGAGGTGATCAAATACCACCAAAAGAAATCTCTATTTGTGGGAAAAAAAGGACAAAAAATTCATTTGGTTACAGTGTTGCATGACTGAGTAATTGTCATTCAAAGTGTGAGAGCACCGAAAGCTTAAAATTAGTCTGGGCAGGAGGGGTGTTTTAAATGCCCAGTAGGAAAGTGGTTAATGCCAGTGTTGGTATGGTGTAAAAGCCTATGATGGCCAGGCAGGTACCTATACGGTGAAATACAGATCAAACTGTGGCTGCAGGAGCTCAACTGTCTGGTAATACAGACCAGAACAGCACAACCAATGGCACCAGTATGCAGAATAAGGAGCCTAACAAGGAAGACAAGATATAGTATAATAATATGCGGCACTGAAGAGATGCCTAAGTACTATGGTATATATATATATTAACATCCCTATTAGCTGTGCCTTTGTACACTAGGGTTCCAATTTTTGTTGTCTTCTTTTTGGGATTCTGATAGATCAGTTTTTGACCCACCACCATCCTGCACACATTTGTTTGTCTTGTGTTTTATATCAGGGAAGGATCCATGAAACAATGTATTCTGTTGGTTGTTAAAGTGCATCAGGTATTTTTTTCTGTTGCTTCTTGTGTCATGTTGGGGACATTTACCCTCAACTGCTATAATAATAATCATAATAATACTTTTTATATAGTGCTCTTAAAGCTGGCCATACATTATACAATTTTCTTCAATTTCCTTTAGATTTACCTTCAACTATGTAGTGCAAGGGACTGCCTGACTGCATACAAATGGAAAGTGTTTAGGTTTGACCTCATATTATATGGTTTTGGTAAATTTAAAGGAATTTTGTACAAGAAAGTTATATAATGTATGGCCAGCCTAAAAGTAGCTTCTCAAAGTGCTTTACAAAGAAAACACAATAAATACTCAGGATAAAACAAAGAAATGAAGGGACAATTACACGAAAGCTTGTCTAAAGAAAAACTTTTTTAGATTACATTTGAATGAATCTAGAGAAGATGACTCTCTGATGTTCTTTGGAAGGAAATTCCAGAGTTTTGGGGCATAGCAGGAGAAGGCTCTGTCTCCCATCGAAGACAGAAGACCAGAATTTGAGGAGCGGCGTTAACCAGAAAGTAAGAAATGGCTCTAAAAGACTGGTGTTCCTGCTTTTGCCTCACCTTTTGTTCCAATGACAAAAAGTTGGCTTTGCTGTCACAATCTGTCCCGGTGATGGTCACTAAGACAACTAGCAAGGGTGAGTCTCCACAGTGGAAACACAGACAGAAATGAAAATTTTAGGTAAGAAGTTTAATGAGAGCTACAGTCCCATAGTTCAGGTCCAAAATATTTATATTATTATAAGCTCATTAGCACCCTCCTTTTATCAGGGTTTAGAATTGACATGAACTTGAAATAAAGGGACTCAGTTTAGTTAAGTTATTGGAAAAGGTATAATAGATGACAGTACTCAGAAAAAGTGACTTATCAGCTTATTCAAGAAACATGATGACTGTCAGATGTGAAAATTAAAGTCACACAATAAACTTATCATATGATAACCCATGTAAAAGTTCTTTGTGAATTGATGTGTACATAAAAACACAAACCTCAAAACTTGACAAAATAAATGGATGTGGTAAAGTCAACTGATTCATGCAGTAAAGCCGTCAAATCTATGTCCAGCTACTAGCTATTATGAACTTTATGTGCATGGACTATATACAGTATATTTTTATGTTTTAAACTTTTTTAAACAAAAATTTTTTTTTTGTTCGGAGCACATATGAAGCTTGGATGAAGAACTGAAAATGTATCAGAGATATATACAGTATATACAGTATGTTATATTTGTGTGTTTTATAGTGCACGATACACAGTATTGGATGTATTTACGAATTTATTGCCCTGCGCTTGTGTAAATATAAACTTTAGATATATTTGGGAATACGTACCAGTGTTTAAATGCAACAATAACTAGATATATGTTTTTTTTTCCACATAAAACTATTTAAAGAGTGGTAGAGTGGAAAATAAAAAATGTTGTGGTTTAGTTTTGCTATGCAAAGGTAAAGAGACTGAAGTTGCGATTGTAGAGCGGTCATTTATGTCCAGATGTGAAGGTTCTGTAATTGGATTCAAGGCGATGGATCTCTTGTAGTAATTGAAGGATTATAGATGGCTTCTCAGGACCAGTTTGTGCACCTCCCAAAGTAAAATTGGATCACAGTCTGGTGTCGCATTAGTTAGGAAGTAATTGTTAATCTCTCTAATGATGTCCCCCTGATCAAGGGGTCATTCAGGAGACTTGTTTAGGCGCCACTGTCATGCTAGAAATAATGCAGTTGGGGCATGGTCTGACCAGGTTTACTCCTATTTTGGCATCTACCAGTACAGGGAGGTCGCAGTGTCCAACAAAAAACATGTCAATCTGTGGGTAAAGGTTATGAGCTGATGAAAATTATGTATAGTCTATATATAGTCTATAGTATGTAAAAAGTGCCATGCGTCAATTAATTGTGCTGAGCATAAAATACCAGTAATAAATTTATAGGTGGGTCTAGGGAGGTAAGAACTATTAGAATCGTCCATATGGGGGTCACCGGGGAAGTTGAAATTTGCCTCCCAAAATCAGAGTATATTCTGTAAAGGATTCTTTCTTAAGTAGGGTGGATTTGAGGACAGCAGCCTGATTAGTATTTGGACTGTATAACAAGGACAGGGTTAACAAGGTACATATATTGCCGCGTACACACAATCTGACTATCCGGCAGACTTTCTACAATTCGACCATGTGTGTGGGCTCCGGCTGACTTTTTCTTCCCAAAAGTCTGGCGGACTTAGAAAGAAGTCTTGACTCAAAAATTTGCGTCGGACTCGGCTGTCCGGCGGACAATCCGCTTGTCTGTGTGCTAGCCCGCCGGACTTTTCAAATGAACGGTTTTGCCCACACACGGAGTAAAGTCCGTTCATTTTGAACGTGACTCCAGGTAGACAGGACTAGCGAAGAAAGTCAATATTGCCGCCTCCATGGGCGAGATTGACATCTTGCTAGCCCCGTTGCCTGGTATGGATTTTAAGGGAAACCCCTACGCCGAAAAAACGGCATGGGGGTTCCCTCAAAGTCCATACCAGACCCTTATCCAAGCATGCAGCCCGGCTGGTCAGGAAAGGTGGTGGGGACGAGCGAGCGCCATACCAGGCCACGTGCCCTTAACATGGGGGGGTGGGTGCTTTGGGGAAGGGGGGCACCCCCACCCCAAAGCACTCTGTCCCCATGTTAATGAGGACAAGGGCCTCTTCCCGACAACCATGGCCGTTGGTTATCGCGGTCTGTGGGCGGGGGGCTTATCGGAATCTGGGAGCCCCTTTAATAAGATCCTGGCCCCCCACCCTATGTAAATGAGTATGGGGTACGATGTACCCCTACCCATTCACCTGGGGGAAAAAAGTGTAAATAAAGTGTAAATAAAAAACACACAACACAGGTTTTTAAAGTAGTTTATTAGTCAGCTCCGGGGGTCTTCTTCCAACTTTGGGGGGTCTTCTCCCCGGGCTCCTCTGCTATCTTCTGCTCTTTTGCCGCTCTTTTTCTAGGGGAGGAGCCCGGCTTTCTCATTCGTCGTCGTTGCCGACCGGGGGTCTTCTTCTGACTTCGGGGGTCTTCTTCCGACTTTTCCCGATCTTCGGTTCTTCTGCCAGGCTCCAACGCTATCTTCTTTCAGCTCTTTTACTAGCGTTGGCCCGGTCTTCTTGTTCATCGCTGTCGCCACCTTCTTCTTCTTCTTCTTTTTCCCTTCTTCTCTTCTTCTCTTCTACCGATGTTGACACGACGCTCTCTCCGGCTGTAATGGCAGGGACTTATATAGGCATAAGGGGCGGGGTCACTGGGTGATGTCACACATGGTGACCCCAGCCCTTATGATGTCACAGTCCTGGGGGATGCTGGCACTGTGACATCACAAGGGGCAGGGTCACCATGTGACATCACCCGTTGTCCCGCCCATTACGCTGTGCAACGCGTCCCTGTCATTACAGCCGGGGAGAGTGTCCTGTCAACATCGGAAGAAGAGAAGAAGTGAAGAAGAAGGCAGCGACAGTTCCAATATGCACATTGGCACACATTTTTCGAACATATATGCGCATCAGAGCATCATATGTAATAGATATGCGCATTGGCGCATTTTTGTGGAATGGACATGCGCAATGTGCACGTCCTTGTGCGCATGCACATACGTCCGCGAATCACGGCGCATGGCGCCCTATTTAAACGAGCAGCCACTTAGCATCAGTGCTGGATTCTCAGCTCGTTCCTGTATACCTGCTACTACTTTGTCTGACTTCCCTGGATCTTAAACACCCGGCTCTTCCTGACCACCCTCTTGGAATACCCTTGCAACCTTGTCTGCCTTGATTACCTGCACCAACCCCGGCTTGAACCTCTGACTTTGGCTTGTCTCCTGATTCTGTACTCTGCTGCCTGTCCTGTTGCCGACCTCTGCCTGTCCCCGACCATGAGCCTGCCTGCCGTCTGTGTACCCCTCAGCAGCCTGTTGCGACTCCTGCTCGACCTTTGACCTGCTACCTGCTTGCCTTCAGGCACCTGCACCCTTCCGCTGCCCTAGCAGTTCTTGTCTCCACCTCCAGGGGTGCTAGGACCGGGACCGTGCAAGAGGCTACCCTCGTCATTTCGGACTCCGCTATAAGGTACCTGACACCGGGCCAACACTAGTAAAAGAGCTGGATAAAGATAGCGTTGGAGTCCGGCAGAAGAACCGAAGAGCTGGTGAAGTCGGAAGAAGACCCCCAGTCAGCAACGACGACAAACGAGAAAGCTGGGCTCCTCCGCTAGCGAAAGAGCAGTAAAAGAGCAGAAGATAGCAGATTCCAATAAGCCCCCCGCCCTTAGACCCCGACAACCAATGGGCAGGGTTGTCAGGAAGAGGCCCTTGTCCTCATCGACATGGGGACAAGGTGCTTTGGGGTGGGGGGCAGCAGGGCGCCCCCCTTCCCCAAAGCACCCACCCCCCATGTTGAGGGCACGTGGCCTGGTACATCTCGGGGGGGGGGGGAGGGGGCGCTCGCTCGTCCCCACCCCCTTTCCTGACCGGCCGGGCTGCGTGCTCGGATAAGGGTCTGGTATGGACTTTGGGGGGACCCCCACATGTTTTTTTCAGCATAGGGGCTTCCCTTAAAATCCATACC
Organism: Lithobates pipiens; assembly: GCF_037356315.1. Taxonomy (NCBI): domain Eukaryota; kingdom Metazoa; phylum Chordata; class Amphibia; order Anura; family Ranidae; genus Lithobates; species Lithobates pipiens. The sequence goes on from NW_027507758.1 coordinate 111,536,595, forward strand.
AGGCGACGGGGCTGCCGAGGTGCCAATCTCGCCAATGGAGGTGGCGATATTGACTTCCTTCACTAGTCCCGTCTACCTGGAGTCACATTCAAAATGAACGGACTTTACTCCGTGTGTGAGCAAGTCCGCTCATTTGAAAAGTCCGGCGGACCTCCGCCAAAAGTCTGGCGGATTCTCCGCCGGACCTAGTCTGCCGGAAAAATCCGGTCGTGTGTGGGTGTGTGTGTGCAAGTTCGCTCGTTCGGAAAGTCCTTGCGGACCTCCGCTGCAAAAATCTTCCGGATAGTCCGATCGTGTGTACGCGCCATAAGGAACAAATACCTGCCATCCTCTCCATGGCATACTAAACTATCTAAAAGCATCCAAGGGATAGATTTCAAGAGTAGGACCCAACCAACCCACATCTAGTGTAAAGGGCCTTTAATCTCAAAGGGCCCTTGTGCAGCTGAACAGTCTGCAAAATGATATGTCTGTATTCACATTCATATCTTAACCAAGCTACATCTATTTAATTTATACAATTGTATATCATATTTTACTTTTTTATCCTGTGAATATGGGCTTTGGTATATCAGTGGAATTTATTATGTGATAAGTTGAATAAATGAGATATGCATTGAAAAATGTATGAAAACACCTAACAACCGGATGCAGATCTATCACAAGCTGAGCAAGTATAATGACAGTGCAGTGATAACTTCTGTTATCTGTCACAGCAATACACAATATCCTGTACATCTGTCCTCCCTGGCAATCACCAGTCCAATGCTGGCTGTTTAATTAGGCATTTTATCTCTACATTTATCTGAGGACATCTGAAGCCTTCCAACACTGCCTGTCACTAATTAGTTGACTAATTAAGTAGTTAGTGCTTAGTTGCTGATCACAGACCAAAGAAGTAATAAATGGTTTTGGGGGTCTTTATTGTATGGTGCTATCTGTGGCCTTCAGTGCAGGCTGATGAAGCATTTCCCTGTAGCCTGATTGTATTGTCCTAAGCAGAGAAGCTGGACAGAAATTGGCATTATTATGGTGGAGCACTTGCTCCATGTTGTCATTAACCTCTCATCACTTCAAAGTTATTTGCTTCTTTTGACACAAGTGAATAGAGCCCGCATCATGTGTGAAAATTGATTGTAGGAATTCTATGTTGTTAGATGATATCATTGACTGGCTTAAATAGCCATGCTGTATTAGTGCAGTCTGCTCCCATTGATGTAAAACATAGGGAAACACAAAGCAAAATTATCTTTTCAGAGAGGTAATCTATTTTGTTTCATACCTGCTTTGTTTTTTTATGTGGCAACCTCGTTTTTATACCCTGGTAATCCTTTAGATAAACATATCTAAAACTGCATGTGCATAAGCCAATTATTGCTCTATAAAGTTGTTGTAAATAGTCTTCCAGTGTTCTGGCCACAGAGGACTCACCTACCATCTTGTTATGTGCCCATAGCCAAGAGGAAGTAGTCATTGTCTATGTCTCCAGGAAGTCCCAGCAAGTGCCTGACATTTGTTTTTCTATATGCCTTAGCCCTTGCACACACGGTCGCACATTCCGACAACAAAATCCATCGGATTTTGTCCGAAACTTGTGTTGCATACACACGGTCGGACAAAGTTGTCGGAAAATCCGATCGTTCAGAACGTGATGACGTTATTTCGTTATGACGGGACTACGTTCAGGCTAGTAGCCAATAGCTTTGGTCTAGGAATTTGATCTGAGCATGCGTGGCACTTTGTCCGATCGGAATTCTCTACACACAATCGGGCAAAGTCCGATCGGATCATGTTGTCAGAAAGTTTTATAGCCCAGCTCTAAAACTTTGTCCGTCGGAATATCACACACACAGTCGGATTATCCGACAACACGGTCCGATCAGACATTTTCCGTTGGAATGTCCGACCATGTGTACAAGGGCTTATAGTTCAAAACATTAGACATTTATATTTCTTCACATGTTGCCTCACACACATATTCCTATTGGCCAGTAGGGGAGTCCATTATAGTGATGGGTCAGTTGGAGTTGAGAGAAAGGGGGGCTGTGTTGGAGCTTTGCCTATTTAGGACCACATAGCATTTGGGCATTCCAGACTACAATGAAATTCGGTATAGACAGGCATCTCTAGGTGCCTACACTTTATAATTGGTAGCGGCTTTCTTTTTTGAAGTCCCACTAAATGTGCCGTTACACCTATACAAGAACATTCCCAAGCCCCTTCCTGTCTTGTATTTAGCTGTCCTCAATCCAGCAAGATATCCCTGACTTGATAGCCCGTCCTGGCCAGGCCGTGCATGTGCCCTGCAGTTCTGTTGACTGCTCAGTACAAACAAAGGTGCAGTTACACCAGCTATATCAGCTATCTGTTATGGTCACTAGGCATGCATAAGTCACTTGGATGACACAAGCTGTCATATAACATTACTTCTAGAAAGCTAACATACTGTATAGTAAGCTGCAAAGATAGTCTGGTTTGAATGCATACAGTAAATTATAAAATTCTGGCTGAGGGCTCAATGTACAGACTCACATAAAAGCTTTTGAAGGTGTCTTAGTTGGTGGAACAATAACGTTCCAGAGTTCAGCTTTCAGTGGGATTCACTGTTAGTACTGAGTTATGCCGGAGACTGCTATAATAGCACAATAGAAATACCATTGACAGTACCAGTACTTTAATATTTACTTGGTGACCTCTTGCATTAGCTTACTTGTTAATTACATATGGAGTATACATCGATTTCATTCTACTACTGGCATAAGGTCACTGACCTTTTATGGTTACTCTGTAGTCATGGCACTCGTTATCCTTTTAAGAACCTGTGGAATTACTATAGAGAAGAATTATGTTTTAATTTACTTGGATTATTATCAATATGCACATAAAATTTGATGTAATGTGTTATCAGTCACAATTAATTTTTAAGAACAGTTTGCTGTCACAATTCTTGGAGACTGAAGACGTAGTAGGGCTGGCTGTAATTATAGGTTGTAAAAATATTAATTCCCTGACTTTCTTGTCTTAGTTTGAGGATACATGTTGCATATTCTACTTATTCATAGCAGCTCTGTTCTGCTGTTCATGTTCAGCCAATATATATATATATATATATATATATATATATATATATATATATATACCAAAAGTATTGGACGCCTGCCTTTACACAACATGAACGGCATCCCAGTATTAGTCCATAGGGTTCAATATAGAGTTGGCCTACCCTTTGCAGCTATAACAGCTTCAATTCTTCTGGGAAGGCTGCCCACAAGGTTTAGGAGTGTGTTTATGGAAATGTTTGACCATTTTTCTAAAAGCACATTTGTGAAGTCAGGACAAGAAGGCCTGGCTCACAGTCTCAGCTCTAATTCATCCCAAAGGTGTTCTATTGGGGTGAGTTCGGGACTGTGCAGGCCAGTCAAGTTCCTCCGCCTCAAATGCGCTCATCCATGTCTTTACGGACCTTGCTTTGTGCACTGGCCCATATCATTTGATGGAGGGGGGGTTATAGCGTGGGGTTGTTTTTCAGGGGTTGGGCTTGGCCCCTTAGTTCCCTTCATTTGGCTGGCCCCTTCCTGTTCCAACATGACTGCGCACCAGTGCACAAATCAGAGTCCATGAAAATATGGATGAGTGAGTTTGGGGTGGAGGAACTTGACTGGCCTGTATAGAGACCTGACCTTAACCAGATAGAACACCTTTGGGATGAATTAGAGCAGTGACTGCTAGCCTGCCCAGATAGCAAGAATGAATGTTGAATTGTAAGTTGTGTTAACTTGCTACACATTTTCACTGGCAAGTTGATTAATGACCAAAATTATTTTGTTGGCATCCACTTGAATTACTGAACAAAATTTCAAATAACTGATTAGAACCATGATGCATGGACTGGCCAGGATAAACAGTCCTAATAACTATAATACATTAAAAAAACCTCCAGATAATTGGTGTGGTTATGTGACTTTTACGTTAATGATATTAGGCAGGTCAAGTTATAAGTTCCATCTATTTTATTTTCTGACATGGATGAATGTTCCATTGCATCTGTATTTGTCTGCTTTATGGCAACAGTTTTATTGTCCTGACAAATGTGCAGCTGGATTTCAGGTGGGGAATGCATTGACATTCACCATGTGAAACGGACACAATGCTGTTGCTGTGTAATGCGCAATCGGCGAATGGCCAGGACTGGCGCTTCCCTGTATGCATTAATGAATAACTTAAATCAGAAATCCATGCTAAATAAATATGTTGTCATACAAATACAGCCATTATTTACCTGAGAATGCTGTTTGTTTTGTTGTTTTATTTTAGCCCATAGAAAAAAAAATATTTTCCCAGGTTCTAAAAAAAAAAACTGCTATTAACTACATTATTAATTCATTTTGTAAAACGTTTTTAGACCCCAAGGGATCAAGTATATATAGCACATGGTCTTGTTATGATTGACAGAGGAAAAGCCTGTTTTTATTTACTGTATGTTAATGCTGACTGTAGCTCCACCCTAGTCTGAAGCCCAATTCATGTGTGTCCCGGTGAGGGGAGGTGCAGCCAGCACTGAGCCCTGATCCATTCTCTAAGCTGACTGTGGAAACTACATCTTCTCCAGCTGGAGCAATGTTCTTTTTCGTCTAAAATAAAATATGGTTCTTTTCACTCTTATTTTGATTACAGTGGACTAAACACCATCAACATCAGGAAACTGCTCTACTTGCTGCCCTTTATCACAGAGCTCGTCAACTGCATTCATGGAGTCTTCACTAATATAGATCTATTAACTGCATAAAGCTTAATTAGTTTCAAGTGATGCCAATGCTGTCTTCTAGCAGCTTTATCAATGAAATCTTCTGACATCTCCTCTTTGAGTGTGCAATACTAATGGACAATATAGTCATTTTCTCCTTGGACCAGCCCACACACATATCTCATGTCTGTTCAGTCTTGCAATACCCCTATGAAAATGGACTCTATGCTAAGGCTGAAACATGCCTTTTTGAACTTCCACAGGTGTTTTTTCTGGACTATACAGTCTCTAAAGCCTAATACACATGGGCTGAATGTTGGACAGCAGCGGTTGGTTCAATAGAAATTGGAGGACATCCGGCCCATGTGTACTGCAGCCGATCTGACAGAAGCGAGCTGTTCGTTAAAGGAGTATGACCGAAAAAGGTCTGCCGATCGTCTCCGATCGGCTCTCTCAGCCACCAGAGTGTTCTGGTGCATGGGAGGGGGGGTTAGTGCCCCTGTTAAAACACAATAGCACAGCAGGGAGATCACTGTACCAACATTGCATAGTTAGTACAGCGGTTCCTCCTGAGCTGTCAATTTTTTTTTTCATTCAGAAAAAAATACAGAAAAAAAATTACTAGTGTGTATTAGATGTAAGGATGGTCTTTCCATGGACCATGAGGAAGTTGCAGCAATCTCCAACTGATCCCAAAGCTACACAGCTACACTTTTTAATTCACTAACTACTTTATAGAAAATATGCAACAATTGCATTTGGGAGATGCCCCTTTGGACTTTTTATATGGCAGAATAAGGAGTATATATAAATCAGATAATTAAAAGGCATATTAACTGCCAACTTTATTAATATACAAAATAAAAATAAAAAAGTAAAAAGTGCATATAGCATACAGATATCCAACAATCATAAATTACAATAATACATCAATGAGTAGACATATATAAAGTATCAAAAATTAACCCAAGCTTGCAATTCCAAAGTGCCATCCACAACAGTAAGGTCAGCAGATTGAATATTCAACCATAAACCCAACATGTTTCGGAAGTTATTGCATTATTGTGCATTTTCCTTCTTCGGAGTGGTATTGTTAGGGCGGAGCTACTGGCATCACACAATACATCATTCCACTGATTGGCGGACATAAAAAACGTCAATGGTCATGTCAAAGGCATTTTTTCTAAACCCCGTATGGCTCCTGGCGGTCCGACTTGCAGTAGAAATGCTAACTTGAATAGGCCAGACGATTCTAACCCTTCCAAACTGTACCGACCCGAACCGTTCTGCTCAGTGGAAATGAGGCATAAGATTAACTGCAAACTTTATCTGCCTCCACATTGCAAGCTACTGATTTCTTTCCATGTCTTCTTACTTATCCTCTTGTCTAAAATAGGTTTTCTTCATTTTCTGATTTAAATTTTTTTTTTCCTCACCCTTCGTTTCTTGCTGCTACTGCTAATCAATGTAAAGAATACAATGTTAATTTTTTGCCCTTTAAAACTAACCTGCACTCTCAGTTTTGAATACCTCAGTGCACCCAGTGTTCTTGTGTCTCTGCATGCCTCCACTGTGCACTCCAGCTGCACGCCTGTGCCTCTAGACTCCTGTGTCCCCAGTGACTCCTGCACTCCTGTGTCTTCAGCAACTCCTGTGTCTTTGTCTCGGTGGGTAGAGACAGTGTTGGGACAAGATAATTCAGAGTTCAGGGCGAAGATGCCAAACTGCGCTCCCATACGTGATATGGGCACCTGATGGTCTTTTACAGCTGGGATGTCACTCCCAGCTGCCAGCACACTTGTCTTAACACCACTGCACAGCTCCAGGCCAACAATTCAGGTTTCATGTGTAACCAAAAGTAAGCAGTGATGTCGTTGGACCTGCCTGCCGTGTGTTCTTTGCCTGTATCAGTCTCCTTGCACTGACTGTAAATAGTGCTGGACCAGCCAGAGGTAAAACAAATAAAGCACCCATAAGGGGGAAGAAGGCACAGCTTGCCACGTGGTAACTCCCTCCCTACATGAAAGCACTGTGTGCTGAGAAGCCCCCCTTCCTGCCTCCCACTATGTGTCGGACTCTGTGGAGGGCATCCTATCTGGTTTAGAGTGAACTTTGCTGACTTGCAAATGCCAGACACAATAACTGCAACTAGCCAGAAATGTCTCAAGCCTTCCCGGAGTTGCTCTGGTATAGGTGATGTAGAATGCACACTGTACATACAGCTGGGGAAGTATACTCTGAAATCGGCCACTAAAATAATTTTGTGATTGCACTCGATACCCTTCCTTTATGTATTTATATATTGGGCCTTGTTAAGCCTACTGACATAAGAGCCCCCCCCCCCCCCCCCCCCGGTATACACATACAGCTATCACCTGCACACACTCCTGTATGGACACGGCTTCCTCACACCTGTACACATGCATCACCTCTACACCTGTGCACACACTCCTGTATGCACAAAGCACCCCCACACATGTACACACACAGCTCCCCCCCACACCCGTACAGGCAGCTCCCCCACACCTGTACACACACAGCTCCCCCCACACCTGTACACACACAGCTCCCCCCACACCTGTACACACACAGCTCCCCCCACACATGTACACACACAGCTCCCCCCCCCACACCTGTACACACACAGCTCCCCCCACACCTGTACACACACAGCTCCCCCCACACATGTACACTTACAGCTCCCCCCCACACCTGTACACACACAGCTCCCCCACACCTGTACACACACAGCTCCCCCACACCTGTACAAACACAGCTCCCCCACACCTGTACACACACAGCTCCCCCACACCTGTACACACACAGCTCCCCCCCACACCTGTACACACACAGCTCCCCCCCACACCTGTACACACACAGCTCCCCCACACCTGTACACACACAGTTCCCCCACACCTGTACACACACAGTTCCCCCACACCTGTACACACACAGTTCCCCCACACCTGTACACACACAGCTCCCCCCCACACCTGTACAGGCAGCTCCCCCACACCTGTACACACACAGCTCCCCCACACCTGTACACACACAGCTCCCCCACACCTGTACACACACAGCTCCCCCGCAACTGTACACACACAGCTCGCCCACACCTGTACATACAGCTTCCCCCACACCTGAACACACACAACTCCTCCCACACCTGTACATTCAGCTCCCCCCACACCTGTACATGCAGCTCCCCCCACATCTGTACATGCAGCTCCCCCCACACCTGTACATGCAGCTCCCCCCACACCCGTACATGCAGCTCCTCCCACACCTGTACATTCAGCTTCCCCCACACCTGTACACACACAGCTTCCCTCACACCTTCACTTGTACTCACAGTCCCTACTTGTAAAGGTGGTTTTCCTAGTCCCAGCTCTTGTTTCCACATATCACTGAGACACAGAGAGAAGCTGTAGCCAAGCACATTACAATATACAGTCAGCACACACACGACGGCTACACATACAGGAAGTTGCCAGAGGTGGCAGTAATGAGCTTGATGGGAGCTCAATGACACAGAGCAGCAGCAGCTGCAAACTGTTCTTTTGTGCACCTCCTATAGAAAGCCTGTGCAGCCACATGGCACCCCCCCCCACCCACTTGAAAAGAATTCCCCAGGGGCAGCTGTCCTCCCATTCCTGCCTTCTCCTGGCTCTGGGTACAGAGCCCTGTACATGAAAGAAATGTCACTTTACATTGCATTTGAAAAAGAGCCTTCTTATATTGGTAGGGCTCCCTTACATTTGTAATCCATAGGAGAAGGGCCCACTTTCACTTGGTGGTCAGAGTATAGTCCATTTATTTTGGTATTCAGTTGAGAAAGCCTCCCTTGTAGCGCTCCTCCCTTACATTGATGGTCAGTGAAAAAGAGTCACCCTTAATTGGAGGTCAGTATAATGCCCCCTTACATTGGTAAACAGTAGGAAAATTATCCACTTGCATTGATAGTTAGTAGAAGATGGCCCCACTTACATTGATTGTCAGTGGGAGAAACACCACCTCACACTGGGGGGTCAGTGAAAAGAAATACCTTTTACATCTGTGGTTGGTTCAGAGCCCCCTGACACTGAAATCAGTGGGCCCATGCCTAGCTTTGCCAAACTACTCAAGTACCATCAGGCAGGATATCCATCCACCACTGCTCAAGGAACCTCTAAGCAACCGCTGGGAAAAAAAACAGGGTTCCACTGAAGTCTGATTGTGAAAGGCTGATCTAAGGTGTAAAGCCATTAAACACTAATCTGATTGCTCGCTATAGTATACAGGCGGTCCTCAGGTTACAAACAAGATAGGGTCTGTAGGTTTGTTCTTAAGTTGAATTTGTATGTAAGTCGAAACAGGTACATTTTTTAAGTGTAGCTCCACCAACCCAAATTTTTTTTTTTTTTATGTTTTAGGGATAGCATAGGGAAGGGTTGACAGCCCTGTAACTTTTGTTTGTTGTCTGTGCCCCTGTTCAAAAGATTTCACCTAATTTTCTGTCCCTATGACAATTGGATTTAAAGTTGTTTTGGAAACCAGGATTGGTGATAAAACTTCAGTAGAGACACTTTTGTCCCATGATAACTCTTATGTCCCGTACACACGGTCAGGCTTTCCAATGTAAAATGTGCGATCGGAGCTTGTTGTTGGAAATTCTGACCGTTTGTAGGCTCCATCGGACAGTTTCCATCTGAATTTTCGTCGCACAAAATTGGAGATCTGGTTCTCAAATTTTCCGACAACAAAATCCGATCGCGCAAATTCCGATCGTGTGTACACAATTCCGACACACAAACTGCCAGGCATGCTCGGAATCAAACAGAAGAGCAGCGCTGGCTGTTGACCTTTATTTTTCTCGGCTCGTCGTACGTGTTGTACGTCACCGCGTTCTTGACGTTCAGAATTTCCGACCAACTTTGTGTGACTGTGTGTATGCAAGACACTTTTGAGTCAACATTTGTCGGAAAAAATCCATGGATTTTGTTGTCGGAAAGTCCGATCAATGTCCGATCATGTGTTTGGGGCATAAGAGGGGTGAATTTCCCTTCCTAGGGGTAGATTTCCTCTCGCTTCCTGTTGTCTCCCTCCACTTGTAAGTCGGATGTTTGTAACCTGGGCACTGCCTGTACTGCACTTTTCACATCACCATGGTTCTTGGCATAGCTTTAGCTAATAAACCCATATAAAAGTGTTCATGTTATTCATCTTATTTCAAAAAAAGTTTCAGCAGGAGACTGATTTGTCTTTTTATTCTTTTTTTATTTTATTTTGATAGCTATGTTTAGAAAGTAAGCAGCTTATTGGTTATTATGTTTTACAAATGTTTGAATGCGTTTCACTCAGGTCTCCAGCTTTCTTCTGCGGTGGGCTCCCTGACATCCATTTGGTCCTAATAGTGTGGGTATACTAGAGACACTAGGTCAGTGATGGTGAACATTGGCACCCCAGATGTTTTGGAACTACATTTCCCATGATGCTCATGCACTTGGCAGTGTACTTGATCATCATGGGAAATGTAGTTCCAAAATATCTGGGGTGCCAAGGTTCACCATCATTGCACTAGATTGTACTATAAAGTGTTATTATACCCAGGACCCTGCATTCACTATATCTGGAGAACATGGAAATGCAATTATTTTAGTAAATATAAACTGCTAAATATGTTTTCTCATCAGCAGTATATAGCAGTCTTATGACTTCTACGAGTGGCTGGTTAAAGCTTCATTCTCATCTGACTGTCATATCAGGCTACATAACCCCTGACCCTCTCTCTGGAGAGTACTGATTGGCCCTGTGCTGATCAGATGCACCCCCCTAAGAAAAACAAAACCTCTCTAGCAATACACACCAAACCAAGCATGTGTAGAGTGCTTTTAAGGCTCTGTACTATCAGGAGATGAATTGGGGACAATGACAATGAGAATGGGAGGATCAGAGAAGACAGAATCAAACAGTCTTTTTACACAGTGCAGAGGATTAACCCCTTAGGTTCCACAGTGAGTATAACAAGCATGCTTTGCTGCATATACAGACTGATTTTACTGTGGTGGGTTTAGTAACACTTTAAACGCAGTGTAGCATGTAAAGGCAATAACATGGTAAGAAATCATCTCCTGTTACACGCTGCTCACTGCATTAAGATGTACTGTAACTTATTATAACATCATATTGAAAGATGTGATACATTAATCAATAGGAAACCTTCATATGACAATCAATGCAGGAGAAGGTATGTTCAGTTTCATTTGATTCAAAAGCGTTCCGCGTCTGTGACCTTTTGTATTTCAAGGACACTGGCATTTAGCTCTCATACCATGTACATCCCCTTCAGTAGCACCAAGCAATGAAATTCAATAACGTTTTCACTTATTTCCCTGGATACCCTAATACCTTCCTGCGGTAAAAGAATCTTTTGAGCAGCTCTCTGTCTTTTTTTGTATCCGCAGCAAGATAAAATCCCTGCTGGAATTAGCCACCGCTGCTAAAATGCAGGCGCTCTCAGTAAATGTTTTAGCAGCATTGTGCTCCTGCCTTGAACCCTTCCTCTAAAAGTGACACATAAACAAGAAATATGAGAGCAGGTATATCTACAGGAGCAATCACATGTGCTTAACTCCTTTCCCTTATATGACTATCAGCTGTCAGCTAATTAATTTAATTGCTTAAATCAGACTTTGCTGTTTTCTACATTATAGATTGACTTGCATTACACTCAGTTAAGATAATATGCTTTTTTTTTCTGGCATGTGAAAATAAAATCACTAGCCGTTGGGAACCATTACAAAACAAAGAAAGTAAATGCTACATTACATACAGTACTTAAAAAAAATGAAATCCTTATGCCCCGTACACACGATCGGAATTTTGGTTGGAAAAAGCTCTGATGGTTTTACCTACGGAATTCCGATGGCATTTCGCTCAAGCTGTCTTGCATACACACGGTCACACCAAATTCCGACCGTCAAGAATGCGGTGATGTACAACACGTACGACAGGACTAGAAAAATGAAGTTCAATAGCCAGTAGCCAATAGCTTCCGTCTCGTAGTTGAATCTGAGCAGGCATGAGTTTTTGTGCGTTGGAATTGCATACAGACGATCAGAATTTCCCATAGAAACTTTTTCCATCTGAAAAATTGAGAACCTGCTCTCAATCTTTTGCTGGTGGAAATTTGGCCAACAAAATTCCGATGGAGCATACACACAGTCACATTTTCAGATGAAAAGCTCTCATCGGTCTTTTGCTGGCCAAAAATTCCGACTGTGTGTACGCGGCATGAGACTGGATTCACAGGTCAGGGTACCTCTAATGTAGCATACTGTATATGCAAAATACACTACAAAATACATTTTACTTAAAGGGGTTGTAAAGAGAATTTTTTTTTTTTTAAATAACAAACATGTTATACTTACCTCCACTGTGCAGCTCGTTTTGCACAGAGTGGCCCCGAACCTGCTCTTCTGGGGTCCCTCGGCGGCTGTCTCTGCTTCTTCCCGCAGGTGCTTCTCACGTTCATGCGAGCTCCCTCGCATGGTGAGCTGTATCACACGGCCCCGCTGCTTTCCATCCATCCACTCCAGCCAATCAGCGGCCAGGCTGAACGGTGGAAAGGACCTCAGGGGACGAGCGTGGGACTTTCGAGGGGTGAGGTAAGTAAAACGGGAGCTGGGGTCACAGGCAGTATCAGATGTTTTTTCACCTTAATGCACAGAATGCATTAAGGTCAAAAAACATTTACCTTTACAACCCCTTTAAGCGTTCATATGGAATGGTGATATTAAATAAGATGGGGCAGCTGCAACGATTCACAAGTGATCTGACACCAATAAAGAAGTATATATAAAACAATAGTGCGCTTGTCCCCAAAAAATAATACAAAATATGATGCAATATATATGCAATATATGAAAATAAAAATATAAATTGTTGTGCAATAGTCCACGTGCAAAAAACAAATGAAAATAATAAAACTTCAGTGATGAAAAAGCGTGAATTCCAATGTCTCCAAATTCCGTGACACACTCTAGAAAATACAGGTGATAAAGAGGATAATAGTCACCACCACCTCTGTGTGCAATGCCTGCTCACCTCAAACGAAGACCCTTTCGGGTCTAGTCACTCTTTTTTTTGTAATAATCCACAAAATCAGCCAAAACAACGAGCGACAGACATCAGCTGTTGGAATCAGGATCCAGCAAACTTCTCCCCATATATTGGAATCAAAATCTCCAAGTATAAATTCTCAAAGCAAACAAAAAGATTATCATCGCGCACGATTGTATATAATTCTTGATTTATTAAGAATGTTCTATAAGGATGCACTCACATTTTAATAGTTATAAAACAGCCTTGTAAGATCAATTTAAAACAGGACGGCTCTCCTCCTCACTGCACTTCCTAGGATGCGAGCCACCGGAAGTAGTATAGGAAAAACATGCAACAAAGTGCATAGAGGGGATTGATTAGCATACATCCCGACATGTTTCAGAAAATTGCATTGGATTGTATTTTTGTGTAAACTTTCCCTGAAGAAGGAAAAATACACTCCAATGTGATTTTCCGAAACATGTTGGGATGTATGCTATCAATCAAAAACTGAACTCTGTCCAATTCGAGCAGTTTTTTGGATCATTAGCTTTGGGTGGTATATGTTGTATATTTCTTTGACGTTTTATTCATTGGTGTACTGTTTTTACCTAAAAGTGAATTCTGTTTACTTTTAAAATATTTATCTTTGTATAATAATAAAGTTGGCACCTTTGTGCCTTTTTTTTACTGATTTATTTTTCATTACTCTTTCCTGCCGTAGAAAGTCCCCTCTATGCACTTTGTTGCATGTTTTTCCTATAATGTTATTTAGGATGCTGGCAGGTTATCACACCTTCAATTCTCATATCCCTTTTTTCTTTTCGAGACACCGGAAGTTTCGTCACCAGCTCCTTCCGACGTGTTGCGTCACAGGTCACGTGACTTTCTCAAGGGAATTTATTACCTGTATTTTCTAGAGTGTGTCATGGAATTTGGAGACATTGGAATTCACGTTTTTTCATTACTGAAGTTTTTTATTTTCATCTGTTTTGCATGTGGACTATTGCACAATGTATATTTTTATTTTCATATATTGCACCCTGAAACTGAGCTGCAGCACAGTGGCCAAAATCATACAGCGGTTTAACAGGACAGGTTCTCGCCATAGTCGACCAAAGGAGTTGAGTGCACGTGCTCTGCATCATATGCAGAAGTTTTCTTTGGGAAATAGACGTATGAGTGCTGCCAGCTTTTCTGCAGAGGTTGAAGGGGTAGGGGTCAGCCTGTCAGTGCTCAGACCATACGCCGCACACTGCATAAAATTGGTCTGCATGGCTGTCATCCTCTTCTAAAGATGATGCACAAAAAAGCCCACAAACAGTTTGCTGAAGACAAGCAGACTAAGGACATGGATTACTGGAACCATGCCCTGTGGTCTGATGAGACCAAGATAAACTTATTTGGTTCAGCATGTGTGACGGCAGGTGAGGAGTACAAAGACAAGTGTGTCTTGCCTACAATCAAGCATGGTGGTGGGGGTGTCATGGTTTGGGGCTCCATGAGTGCTGCCGGCACTGAGGAGCTACAGTTCATTGATGGAACCATAAATGCCAACGTGTACGGTGACATATTGAAGCAGAGCATGATCCCCTCCCTTCGAAAACTGGACCCCAGGGCAGTGTTTCAACATAACAACCCCAAACACACCTCCAAGACAACCATTGCCTTGCTAAAGAAGCTGAGGCTAAAGGTGATGGACTGGCAAAGAATGTCTCAAGACCTAAACCCTATTGAGCATCTGTGGAGAATCCTCAAACTGAAGGTGGAGGAGCGCAAGGTCTCTAACATCCACCAGCTCTGTGGCGTCATCGTGGAGGAGTGGAAGAGGACTCAGTGGCAACTTGTTAAACTCTGATGAACTCCATGCTCCATATTTACACTTTGGTCCCAATTTGGACATTTTCACTTAGGGGTGTACTCACTTTTGTTGCCAGTGGTTTAGACATTAATGGTTGTGTTGAGTTATTTTGCAGAGACAGCAAATTTACACTGTTATACGAGCTGTACACTCACTAATTTACATTGTAGCAAAGTGTAATTTCTTCAGTGTTGTCACATAAAAATATAGAATAAAATATTTTCAAAAATGTGAGGGGTGTACTCGCTTTTGTGAGATACTGTGTGTGTGTGTATGTATGTATGTATGTATGTGTGTATGTATGTATGTATGTATGTGTGTATGTATGTATGTATGTATGTGTGTATGTATGTATGTATGTATGTGTATATATATATATATATATATATATATATATATATATATATATATATATACTTTTTTTTAAGGCACTTGGCAGGTAGGTTCTTCCAAGCATCTTGGAGAACTGACCACCGATCTTCTGTCAGACTCAGACAGACTCAATGATATTGAGATTAGGGCTCTTTAGGGGCCAAACCATCACATCCAGGATTCCTTGTACTTCTTTAAACTGAAGATAGTTCTTAACTGCTTGCCGACCAGCCGCCGCAGTTTTACTCCGGCAGAATGTCACGGCTGGTTGAAACAACATTACCTTACGCCGCTTTGCTTTTTGGCCACTAGAAGGAAGCGTGCACCGCCGGGGCCGTGGGTGCATGCCCACAGCGTGTGCCCAGAGCCAATGCGAGTGCCCGGCAGGCTCGATGACTGACAGGCACCTGCAGTCGCTCGTGACAGAGCGAGAACTGGGATCTATGTGTGTAAACAAATCCGGGTTCTTTCAGGGGAGTAGAGACAGATTGTGTATTCATACGAAGTATGAACACCGATCTCTCTCTCTCCTCCTAGACATTCCCATCCCCTTTACAGTTAGAACACACCTAGGAAACACAGTTAACCCCTTGATTGCCCCTTGTGTTAACCCCTTCCCTGCCAGTGACATTTATACAGTAATCAGTGTGTTTTTATAGCACTAATCTCTGTATAGTTGTCAGTGGTCCCAAAAATGTGTCAAAAGTGTCGCATTTGTCTGACGCAATATCACAGTCCGATAAACATCGCAGATCCCCGCCATTACTAGTAAAAAAATAATAATAATAAAAATGCCATAAATCTATCCCCTATTTTGTAGATGCTATAACTTTTGCGCAAACCAATCAATATACACTTATTGTTATTTTTATTACCAAAAATATGTAGACGAATACATATCGGCCTAAACTAAGGAAAAAATTTGCTTTTTAAAAAAAAATTGGGGATATTTATTATAGCAAAAAATAAAGAATATTTTTTTTTTTTAAGATTGCCGAGCTTTTTTTGTTTATAGCGCAAAAAATAAAAACCACAGAGGTGATCAAATACCACCAAAAGAAAGCTCTATTTGTGGGGAAAAAAAAGAATGTAAATTTGTTTTGGGTACAATGTCGCACGACTGCACAATTGTCAGTTAAAGCAACACAGTGCCGTATCGCAAAAAATGGCCTGGTCATTGAGCAGCCAGATCTTCCGGGGCTGAAGTGGTTAATGACATTGGCTGCATGTCTGGGGTCATTGTCCTTCTGCAGAATCAATTTGGGGCCAATCACTCATGTCCCTCTTGGTATGGCTCAATGGATAAGTATCTGAGTGTATTTCTCAGCATTGAGGACACCATTGATCCTGACCAAATCTCCAACGCCATTTGCAGAAATGTAGCCCAAAACTTGCAAGGAACGTCCACCATGCTGCACTGTTGCCTGCCGACACTCATTATTGCACAGCTATCCAGTCCTTCATGAACAAACTGCCTCCTGCTACAGCCAAATATTTTAAATGTTGACTCATCAGTCCAGAGCACCTGCTGTCATTTTTCTGCACCCCAGTTCCTATGTTTTCATGCATAGTTGAGTCGCTTAGCCTTGCTTCTATGTCCTATGCAGGAAAACATGGGTACTGGGGTGCAGAAAAATGGCAGCAGAAGAACTGCAGAATTGATGTTGTTTTGCAAATGGTGGGCAGACCAAATTTAATTTTCTTTTCATTTTGTTATTTGATAAGAATGAATTATTAACACTTCTATTTCTGGGAGCATTCTTAATTTATAGCATTTTTTCCACTCCTGCCTAAGACTTTTGCACAGTACTGTATATGAAACAATAATGTTACCAAATAATGTATATTGATTATTGGTAATGATTATAGAACTGTTAGCCCTTGTACACATGGTCGGAGATTCCGACTACCAAATCCGTCGGAGTGGTCCGGAAGTGATGTTGCATATACACGATCGGACTAAGTTGTCGGAAAATCCGATTGTACATAACGTGATGACGTTATTTCGTTAGACGGGACTACGTTCAGGCTAGTAGCCAATAGCTTTGGTCTAGGAATTTGATCTGAGCATGCGTGGCACTTTGTCCGTCGGTGTAGGCTACACATGATCGGAGTATGTCCTATCAGAGCATTTTGTCGGAAAATTTTACCGGCAAGTTGGAAAACTTGGTCCGTTGGATATTCCGACGGAAACAGTCCGATGCAGACCACACACAGTCGGAATATCCGACAAAACGGTCCGATAGGACACATTACGTCGGAATCTCTGACCGTGTGTACAAGGGCTTACAATAATGGCTAATTCAAGAGGAAGTTTACTTCCTCTTTGTCTCCCTGCAAAGGTAAAGCATAATGGGCTACTATGCATTGCATAGTAGCCCATTATGTGTCACTTACCTGACACAGGAGCCAGCGATGTCACCGATGTCCCCTGTAGCACGGAGCGTCCATCTTCTTCAGGGTACCGCTGCTCTGGCCACTCACAGCTGGAGCAGCGATGACATCACTCCCGCGCATGCGTACAGGAGCCGCCACTAACGGCATATCGCCATTAGCTGCAGCATACTCAGTGCACCTGTGCCATAGACAGCGGTGCCTGTCTTTTTGTAAATATCTCCTAAACTGTGTAGGTTTAGGAGATATTTCTTGGACCTGCAGGTAAGCCTTAATCTAGGCTTACCTGTAGGTCAAAGTGGTTTGTAAGGGTTTACAGCCACTTTCAATCTGGGCCTGAAAGCAAAGATTGTCTGCAGTGAAAACTGTGTGTCAAAATGATCAGTGTATCTAAAAGTAACTGGAGTTATATGCAAATATTGACTTTTCATGTAAAATAAAAACGTGTCCCAGTCCCTTCTCTGAGCCTCACTAAACATCAAGAATATAAGAATATAGAATAAGAATATAACTCTAGCTGCCCATATATTTGAATTTTCTGATCATTTCGATATGCAATGTGCACTGATGGTGACCTCTATTTACTGATTTTTTTTTCATCATATACTCAGTTTGAATTGCTTAGGTTTGTTGCAGGTTTACATTTTTTTATGGTATTATTTAATTAAGTGCATGTTTTTTTTGTTTTTTTTTAGCCCACATCTCAAGTTCAACAATATCACCCTTGTTTCAACCCATGGCCTTCCTGGAAACAACCCCTCTGCCACTTGTATGAACACAGCATTTTTATCCAGCAGGTAGGTATGAAATTACTGTAAGTAGACCAGAGACTCATTACAAATGGAGAGGTGTCTGTGCTCAAACCCAAACAGGTTACGTATTTTATATATATATATATATATATATATATATATATACAATGTACAGCGAGGGAAAAATAATTTGATCCCCTGCTGATGTTGTATGTTTGCCCAATGACAAATGATCAGTCTATAATTTTAATGGTAGGTTTATTTTAACAGTGAGAGACAAAATAACAACAAATATCCAGAAAAACGCATCTCAAAAAAGTAATACATTTATTTGCATTTTAATAAGTGAAATAAGTATTTGATCCCCTATCAATCAGCAAAAATTCTGGCTCCAGGTGTCTTCTATACAGGTAACAAGCTGAGATTAGGAGCCACTCCCTTACCTGTATAAAAGACACCTGTCCACCGAATCAGTCAATAAAATTCCAATCTCTCCACCATGGCCAAGACCAAAGAGCTGTCCAAGGATGTCAGGGATGAGATTGTAGAACTACACAAGGCTGGAAGGGGCTACAAGACCATCGCCAAGCAGCTTGGTGAGAGGATGACAACAGTTGGTGCGATTATTTGCAAATGAAAGAAACACAAAATACAGTAGGTGACCGCGATATTGTGTCAATTTCGCAGATATCGGCGAGATTGACACCCTACGAGCTCCGTCGCGGGAGCCAGCGCTGAGCTGGCTCGCATTGGGAAAGGAAAATTTTTTATTTCCCTTTCCTGATAAGCGACAAGCATCGCTGGCCGGGTTGACACTGGTGCGGGGATCCGAATTGGATTCCCGCCAATACCAGGCACTGTGTTTGGTATCAATCCTAAGGGAGAACTCCACGCCAAATAAAAAACGCCATGGGTTTCCCCTTGGGAGGCATACCAGGCCCTTAGGCCCGGTAGGGATTTTAAGGGGAATCCCCTACACCGAAAAAAACGGCGTGGGGTCCCCCCCAAAATCCATACCAGACCCCTATCCGAGCACGCAGCCCGGCCGGCCAGGAAAGGGGGTAGGGACGACCGAGCACCCCCCTCCTGAGCCATACCAGGCCGCGTTCCCTCAACATGGGGGGGGTGCCTTGGGGAAGGGGGGGCCGCACAGCCCCCCACTCCAAAGCACCTTGTCCCCATGTTGATGAGAACAAGGGCCTCTTCCTGACAACTCTGGCCGTTGGTTGTCGAGGTCTGCGGGCGGGGGGCTTATCATAGCGGCCCCCCCACCCTATGTGAATGAGTATGGGGTACAATGTACCCCTACCCATTCACCTGTGGAAAAAAATGTGAAAAAAAACACAACACATCAGGGTTAAAATAGTTTATTGCACAGCTCCAGGGGTCTTCCGTCTTCGGGGGTCTTCTCGCCGGACTCCTCCGCCATCTTCTGGCCCCCCTTCCCCAAGGCACCGCACCATGTTGAGGGCATACGGCCTGGTACGGCTCAGGGGCGGGGGTGGCGCTCGCTCGTCCCCACCCCCATTCCTGGCCGGCCGGGCTGTGTGCTCGGATAGGGGTCTGGTATGGATTTTGGGGGGGACCCCACGCCGTTTTTTTCCGGTGTAGGGGACTCCCCTTAAAATCCCTACCAGACCTAAGGGCCTGGAATGCCCCCGAGAAGGCATGCAGGCTTCATAAGTGAGGCGACATTATCGCTGCTCTCTCGCTCTCGCTACTATAGGAAAATGACATTTTCCTATTGCAGCCAGCGCGAGAACCAGCGCAACGGGATTGCGATGGTTAGAGAAGCCTGTCGCCGGGAACCAGCGCGACAGTATCATGCTGAAAATACAATATCGGCGGCACCTACTGTAATTGTCACTCTCCCTCGGTCTGGGGCTCCATGCAAGATCTCACCTTGTGAAGTTTCAGTGATCATGAGAACAGTGAGGAATCAGCCCAGAACTAAATGGGAGAATCTTGTCAATGATCTCATCGTGGATTAATATTCCAGCATAACAATGACCCAAAACCCATGGCCAAGGCAACAAAGGAGTGGCTCAAGAAGAAGCACATTAAGGTCCTGGAGTGGCCTTGACCTTAATCCCATAGAAAATATATGGAGGGAGCTGAAGGTTCGAGTTACCAAACGTCAGCCTCAAAAACGTAATGACTTGGAGATGTTCTGCAAAGAGGAGTGGGACAAAATCCCTCCTGAGATGTATGCAAACCTGGTTGCCAACTACAAAAAATGTCTGACCTCTGTGATTGCCAACAAAGGTTCTGCCACCAAGTACTAAGTCATGTTTTACGAAGGGGTCAAATACTTATTTCACTCATTAAAATGCAAATCAATGTATAACTTGTCTGAAATGCATTTTTCTGGATTGTTTTGTTGTTCTTTCTCTCACTGTTAAAATAAACCAGCCAAGTGTGGTTTTGTGTAAAATCTGGGGATTCTTGTATCGCAAACATATATTACATATTACATATAACATTGCAATACATATACATGCTGGTCAGCTATGATCCCTCTCTGGCCAGTCCCTACTTTAATGTGTAAAATACCAAATACTTATGTGCTGATAGCATACTTTAATGGACATATACAAGTGAATTTAATAAAGGGGTTGAGAATGTTCATACAAAAAAGAGGGAAGATTCCCATCAGTTAACCAATCATGTGTAGCTACAGTACTTCAAAAAAGTATTCATAACCCTTGAAATTTTTCACATTTTGTCATGTTACAACCAAAAACGTAAATGTATTTTATTGAGATTTTATGTGATAGACCAACACAAAGTGGCACATAATTAGTGGCAGGAAAATTATAAATGGTTTTCAATTTTTTTTACAAATAAATATCTGAAAAGTGTGGCATGCATTTGTATTCAGCCCCCTTTACTCTGATACCCCTAACTAAAATCTAGTGGAACTGATTGCCTTCAGAAGTCACCTTATTAGTAAATAGAGTCCACCTGTGTGTAATTTATTTTCAATAAAAATACAGCTGTTCTGTGAAGCCCTCTGAGGTTTGTTAGAAAACCTTAGTGAACCAGCAGCATCATAAAGGCCAATGAACACACCAGACAGGTCAGGGATAAAGTTGTGGAGAAGATTAAAACAGTGTTAGGTTATAAAAAAAAAATATCCTAAGCTTTGAACATCTCACAGAGCACTGTTCAATCCATCATCCAAAAATAGAAAGAGCATGGCACAACTGCAAACCTACCAAGACTTGGCCGTCCACCTAAACTGACAGGTTGGGCAAGGAGAGCATTAATCAGCCAAGAGGCCCATGGTAACTCTGGAGGAGATGCAGAGATCCACAGCTCAAGTGGGAGAATCTGTCCACAGGACAACTATTAGTCATGCACTCCACAAATTTTCCCTTTATGGAAGAATTGCAAGAAAGCCATTGTTGAAAGAAAGCCATAAGAAGGCCCTAAACATACAGCCAGAGCTACAATTGAATGGTTTAATCAAAGCATATTTATGTGTTAGAATGGGACAGTCAAAGTCCAGACCTAAATCCAATTGAGAAACTGTGACAAGACTTGAAAATTGCTGTTCATGGACGCTCTCCATCCAATATGGCAGAGCTTGAGCTGTTTTGCAAAGAAGAATGGGCAAAAATGTCACTCTGTAGATGTGCAAAGCTGGTAGAGACATCCCCAAAAAGACTTGCAGCTGTAAAGTGAAGTAAAAGGTGTTTCAACAAAGCATTGACTCAGGTGGGCTGAATACAAAGGCACGCCACACTTTTCAGATATTTGTTTGTAAAAATATTTTTAAAACCATTTCCTTCCACTTCACAATTATGTGCCACTTTGTGTTGGTCTATCACATAAAATCCCAAATAAAATACATTTATGTTTTTGGTTGTAACATGACAAAATGTGGAAAATTTCAACGGGTATGAATACTTTTTCAAGGCACTGTAAATAAACAATGTCCTTTTCATGTAATTAAACAGTTGAAGTAAATCTTCACTCCTTTTTCCTGTATGAACATTTCTAATTACATTAGCAAATCAGTATGTGTGGCAACATGTAGCAGACACAGACAGTTGGAGGAACGCTAAAGACTCACTGACTACTAGGATGACTTGTTTGCATCCCAGTTCGAATCCACCTCGGCTATCCCACCAGGAACCAGGAAGCTTTCACTGCACACTGCCAATTGTAAGCAGTCAAGGCATTCCCAACCCCACAGCTGAACATACAAAAGGGGTGTGTGTATATGTAGGATGGGAAATGCCTTGGCCACTTATGATTGGTAGTGTGCAGTGACAGCTTCCTGGCAAGATAGTTCAGGTGGATTCGGACCAGGATCTCTGCTGACCACTATTCATGTCTTGGTACTGGAATGAACTAACTTCCGTACATATGTATGGGAGTTTTCTCATCTGGATGGCCAAAGATGCTGAACCCAAAATAGGACCAGGGAAAGATGAAAGTGGAGGTGAGGGCGCTCGCATCAGTGGAGGGAGGTAAGTACAGCGGACATAAGTACTGCTTTTGGATAGAAAAAGGAAGGATTAAACCCCCTATCACTAGGGTTTCCACAGTGAATGTCCCCACTGGAAGATTTCCTCTCCTATCCTGTTCGGGTGACCACAAAAAAATTGTGATTTTCTTTTACTTTCAATGAAAATGGTCACCAGGACAAATAGTGAAAGTGAATCTCCCTACGGCAATAAAAACCTGGCGTGTCCTAATCTCTCTGCATTTGTGGAGCTCATCATAGGCTACAGGAGAAAGTATACATTGTGACCTTAACTGATCTCAAAATCCCATGTATGCTAGCCCTAAAAATGGTTTATGACGACCTATTCAGATTAGGCCTAACTAACTTCTTAGTAGAACAAAGTTTGTGCAAATACTGTAACTTGTTGGCATGTATATATAATAATCAGTGTTACAAAATCAAAATGTTACAAAACTAAAAGAGATTTCTGTTTCTACGAAAGCCATCCGAAATCAGTAGGAATAGGAACAATTGCTGCGTGTGACCTTTTTTGAGGTATTGACTGTTTTATTTCACGGCTGTCAGTTATTCCACACAGAGCAGAATTATGAACAAGCTCTTACTATAGGCTCAGTGAAGACAACAGGCTTAAACCACTAGAGGCCCTCTACTATATCAGCAGATGTCTAATTAATGCCTGCTGTCAGCTGCTAAAATGTCATTTACGGCTTTTCTCTCTTCCCAGCCACTGTTATAATGATAAAGATTACGCACTGATGTCACTTCGATCCTGGGTTAATGTTGTGGTTGGTAAAATGACTGGCATAGACAGAGCTGCCAAGTTTGTGATTGTTTCCAATGACAGAAAAGTGCCTTATGACCAATGCCATCTCATTCTTTGTACTGGCCAACAATACCAGGTAAGACGCAGCTTTCCATTGTGGGACTGTATGTATTTTACCGTGTTCTGAAATTTGTCCTAACGCAAACTGTATTATAGCCAGTAAAAACCTTTCTTTTTTAATCCTGAGCTTGACTTTGAACTTTGTTGTTTGGCAGTCTCTGCTTCGCAATCATTATTTGAAGCAAGCCCACAAAACAATACAAGTCCTATTTGAATAGTGATATACAGACAGCGAAAGCATTGTGAAATTAAAGGGTTCAATAGAGGGTATCATATTTTATATTATACTAATAAATAAATATGCATTCTTTATTTAACCGCTTGTCATCTATAGGCTATATAAAAATGTCCTGGACTTCAAATTAAAATAAGCTAACAGCCATTGCCCGCTGTGTTCTCCGGGCTCTCCCATTCCTCCAGTGAGCCCAGGACTACAGTAACTGAAGGATGGAAGTATATATATAATGGCACTATGAATACCTCTCCAATAGACAGATATACACAACAGAATGTGTTAAAAAGTTAAAAAATGTTTGAACCAATGTAATAAAGACATGTAAACTTTTCAACACACACTTTTGTGTATATCTGTCTATTGGAGAGGTATTCACAGTTCCATTATATATACGCCTATCCTTGAATTGTTCTACGTAGGGATGCAACCCTCCCAATGACAGCATCAGTAATATACAGTAGCATAATTCCCACATATATAATATCCTTGGAGCAGAACTAGAGTAATCTTTATCAGGATAGAGAGCCTGGTTCAGAGCTGTATTTCCCCAGCTCCTGTGGCCCAGGGAAGCAGCTAATCAAGTTTGACCTTTGCGTGATTAGGTGTAGTGGAGGGCAAAGGTGATATTAGAGGTCTAATGAACTCCTAATGCCTCCATAAAGACAACCCATCACCTTACAGTGCTATCACATAGGGGACGGTTGTTAATACAAAAAAGCTAAACTGAAAAAAAGGTGTTAATTAAATTATAATAAAATAAATAAACCATTTTTAAAGCAACTCTACAACAGGCATGTAGATGCACACATGTATGTAAACGGCAGTTGTGCCGTACATGTGAGATATCACCATAAATATCATGTGAGAGGAAAAATTCTAGAGCTGTAATTCTTAACTTTAAAATGTTGCCTATGGACAACTTTGGGTACTGTGGTTGTTTTTTTGCCATTATACAAGGTTAAAATTAGAATTTTTTTTGTGGACTTCAAATGGTTCAATAACTCCTGGTAACAAGTAAACTCAATTACTGAACTGCCAAAGCTATCATGAAAACAGTGTTCTTTGTCTTTAGGTGAAGCTGTTCTTTACAACTCCCTTACCCCTACCCACAAGTATGAAATACTTTCCTTCAGCACCGCTCTCGGACCCAGGACCAGTTCTTGAAAGCTTTTGCAAATAAATAGTCACAGCTGGGTCGTGCCCACTCCACACACCCTATTCATTCCTATGGATGGCACTGTACTCATGAGGATCACCGCCATCCCTAGGAGTATGATTATATCCATAAGAATTTATAGTGTAAGCAACAGGCATGCTCAGTTCATGTATGACCCAACTGGAACTATTTACAAGCAAAGCAGACCTTGCAGTGAAACGTTTTTGGACAGAGGCTGAAAGTATTTTGCATGGGTGGGTATACTAAGGGTGGAGACTGGGGTGTGCGTTGTAAAGAGAGATTTTACTAAAAGTGAAGATTACTTTTTTTAGTGAACCTGTGTCCAGATCATGCACATCAAAGTTTTTTTACATTGCCCTGAAAAAGTGTTAATACCCCTTAAAATTTTCCACATTTTGTCATGTTACAACCAAAAAAGTAAATGTATTTTATTGAGATCTTATGTGATAGACCAACACAAAGTGGCACATAATTGTGAAGTGGAAGGAAAATGATAAATGGTTTGCAACATTTTTTACAAATAAATATCTAAAAAGTGTGGCGTGCATTTGTATTCAGCCCCCTTGAGTTAATACTTGGTAGAACCACCTTTCGCTGCAATTGCAGCTGCAAGTCTTTTTGGGTATGTCTCTACCAGCTTTGCACATGTAGAGAGGGACGTTTTTTGCCCATTCTTCTTTGCAAAATAGCTCAAGTTCTGTCAGATTGGATGGAGAGCGTTTGTGAACAGCAATTTTCAAGTCTTACCACAGATACTTAATTAGATTTAGGTCTGGACTTTGACTGGGCCATTCTAACACATGGATATGCTTTTATCTAAACCATTCCATTGTAGTTCTGGCTGTATGTTTCAGGACTTCTCATGGCTTTCTTTCAATAATGGCTTTCTTCTTGCAACTATTCCATAAAAGCCAAATTTGTGGCGTGCACGAATAATAGTTATCCTGTGGACAGATTCTCCCACCTGAGCTCCTCCAGAGTTACCATGGGCCTCTTGGCTGCTTCTCTGATTAATGCTCTCCTTGCCCAACCTGCCAGTTTAGGTGGACAGCCATGTCTTAGTAGGTTTGCAGTTGTGCCATGCTCTTTCCATTTTCGGATGATAGATTGAACAGTTCTCTGCTTAGGATATTTTTTTTTATAACCTAACACTGCTTTAAACTTCTCCACACCTTTATCTCTGACCTGTCTGGTGTGTTCCTTGGCCTTTAAAAGGGAAACTGTATATTTCTTGCTACTACCATAACCTACCACCAAAGATCAAGCCAAAATAACTTCTCTTGCTCCTGACGATCCAGCGATAGCACATATTATGTTTATGTTAGTTGTTTGTACCCGTAGTGCAGCCCAGAAACAATAGGGCAAATTCTGCTCTTTATAATCCTGCCTAAAACACACCGACACTGGCACTGATACTACTAAAAAAATGTATCCTGTCCAAAAAAATTCTGACCCTGATCTTGACCCAAACACTAACCCTGAGGCTGACCGAGAACAAACCTTGCTCTAGTTTTTTTTTTAATTTTTATTGTTATTATTTATTTACATTTTTTTCTATCTCTGCAAGGACAGAGAAATATACAATGTATCTGTCTCGCCCATTCACAGAGACAGAAAACACTAGGGGCGGGCTTCACGGTGATTGATCTCTAGGGACCATGCAGCACGCTCCTAGCACAAAGACAGGCGCAAATATGCGGCCCCACGTAAAAATGCCCAGTCCAGTGAGGCCACATCTTTGCGTATGGTCGGGCTACATCCCTTTTGTGATTGTTCATGAACCCAGAAGAGACAGCCAAGCTCCCGATAACGTCAGAGCAGAAGAAGGCAGCATGGGATTTGATCAAAGTTGCTGCATAATAAGTATTAAAGAGTTATTAAACCCTTGTTTTTTTTTAAATAACAAACATGTCATACTTACCTCCGCTGTGCAGTTGGTTTTGCACAGAGTGGCCCAATCCTCCTCTTCTGGGGTCCCTCAGCAGCGTTGGTGGCTCCTCCTCTTCTTGAGTGCCCTGTCGGAGAAGCATTCTCCTTCGGGACACCCGTGCGGTCATGCTCCCGAGTCCTGCTGCTGCATCTATTGACACAGATAGCAGGAATCTGCCACAGTCCCTGGCACCTGTGTCATTGGATTTGATTGACAGCAGTGGGAGCCAATGGCTGCACTGCTATCAATCTATCCAATCAGGACACGAGACACTGGCCGGAGCTGGTGTGCTTGTTCCCGTCGTGGGAATTATGGGGCTCAGGTGAGTAAAAGGGGGGCTCGGGGGAGTGCTGCACTACAGGTTTTTCACCTTAATGCATAGAGACCCGCAAAATTAACCTTTAAGGTTAAAAGTTAATTCTTTGCACTGCTGCTCTTCTCTGGCAATTTTTGTCCACATCACTGGTCTCTTGTAGTATACTTAATATGCTGGCTACTTCCTGTCCTTGATTTAGGCCTCGTTCACACAGGGCCTTTACATGTATGCCCCACGCAGGGCTGTGTTTTACCAGCACGGGAATGCACAGATGTTGCTTGCATGCCCATGACAGCAGTCCTATTGTTGTCCACTCAGACACAGCGACTGCATGAACAGAGCTGCTGTGTCCCAATATGACATCTGTGTGGGTGCCTGAATGCACACAGGATGACTTCAGGGACCCACACTTCAGGGCCATTTTTAAGGCAGGGCAAAAGGGGCAGCTGCCCTGGGCCCTGTCATTGTTGTGGGGCCCAAAGCAGCTGCCTCATACTTGCCAACTATCTTGGTTTAAATTCCCTCGTCCCTTAAAGTTTTAGTCCTGTGCTGTGTCCCAATATCTCAGTGTGAAGTGCTGCTACTAATGCTCCCCTGACTGCAGACCCTGTTTACATGTGAATTACCAGAATTCATATGTAAATAGCGGCGCCATTCATATGTAAATAGGGGCGGCTGGCGGCATTGATAGGTATATCATGCCCCCCGAGGTCATATCCACAGTAATCTCTAGCAACCAATCAACAAGCAGAAATCATGTGCTGTAAACTCTAGCAACTAATCAGTGATCCGTAATGTGTGCTGTAACCGCTAGCAACCAGTCAGTGAGCGGTAATGATACACTGTTACCTCTGGAAACTAATCGCAATAGCTGCCTGATCTGATTCAGTAAATAGATTTTGAGTCTAGCTGCTATTTATTGTATGTCTCAGAGCAGGTGAAGAGCAAAACTGCATGGGGGGGGGGGGGGGGGGCAAGAAAAGTTTTGCCCAGGGTCCAATCAATATTAAAGACGGCCCTGCCACACTTTCACTGCACAGCAGCTGTGCCAATGCAGCTAGGGATGCATGCAACACATGTGAATCCTCTTGCTGGTAATACAAGGCTCGGCAAGAGGATGCATGTAATCCCCCTTTGGGAACAAGGCCTCAGGCATACATAAATTTAAGGTCAGTGAGAGTGTCCTCACAGGTCGCACTGCCAGATGCCACAAAGGGGGGTCACCAGTGGGCCCCATCAAACTTTGGATATGAGCCCATATGATCTGTAGTTATGGCCCTAAAATAAACTTTAAAGGGCTAGTTCACCTTTTCAGAAAAATTTTAAATGGTGAACTAACAATATATTCTCCCCACCCATGGGTCCTAAAGGTACTTACCTCCTTGGATAATGAGCTGTCAGCGGCCATGCAGCCAATGTAGCGGTCCAGGGATTTGAAAATCCCTGCTCTTCGCCCTCTTCTTTCTGCAGGGCTTCTGAGACAGATCAGAGCAATTCTGATGGGTCAGCACCAGAACAGATATCTGTCCTGGAGGCCCTGTAGAAAGAATGGTAAGAAGAGCAGGGATTTCAAATCCCTGGACAGCTACATTGCTGCACTGCAGTTAAAGTGGAACTTTAGTCAGAAAATTAAGTTCTGCTAGATGACTTCAGGCTGGCCCCTTTTGCAGGTATAGCTATGTAAAACATAAAAAATAAGTGCCTATACTGTTTAAAATCCAGTAATACTCTATTTGACCCTGTTCCACACATGCTCAGTTGCTCTTCATTTTTAGGCACTTTTAGGGACATACAAATTTGTAGCGGCCAAACTGCTGACAGCCTTAAAGCAGAAGCAGAATCCCTCCTATCCTTTAGAGCCAAGGAAGCTGTTTATGTTTGATCTGCAACTGCCATTGTGCTGCACACATTATCAGTTATGAGACCAGCCATTTGATGGTTTGACAGTTTGGTTGAGGACACAAGCAAATTTTAGGAATCCCAGGATTCCTGAAATGTAACTTCTCTGAAAATGTTAAATTGATGGGTTTAGTTCCGCTATACTTTATTTATTGGGATTTTCTTTTGCCAAAAATATGTAGCAGAATACATATTGGCCTAAATTCATGAAGACGTTTGTTTTTTTTTTGTTTTTTATATTGGATATGTTTTATAGCATAAAGTAAAAATTATTGGGGTTTTTTTTTCAAAATTGTCAGTCTTTTTTGTTTATAGCGCAAAAAAATAAAACACAGAGGTGTTCAAATACCACCAAAAGAAAGCTCTATTTGTGGGAAAAAATTACATACATTTTATTTGGATACAATGTTGCATGACTCCGCATGAATCTTCCGGAGGCCAAGTGGTTATGATTGATTTTACCCGCTAGTGATAACCCAAGTCTGCTTGAACTATTCCATAAACAAACTGTTGCCTCCTTCATATGCTAAGTTCATTTAGGTTTATTTTAAGTTCATTTTAATGTGCCTCATTAGCTTTTTAATTTTAGTTGTATTGTTTAAATGTTCTAATATCCAAAAGCATCTTAAAAATCTTGTGCTGATATTTATATAATAGTAAGATTTTTTTCTATATTCAAAAAAATTATAATTTTACAGCTTTGCTTAAATTGCCATTGTAATTTTATATATTGTTTTTCTCCAGAGAGAATTTTTTTTTTTTCACTAGCTCATCAAAATACCTTCATAAAATTAGTATTATATTTATATAACATAAATTATATTTGAAAATATGTGATCTAAAAAAAGATAACAAGACTGTCAAAGCAGTTAATTCTTCACTTTACTTGTTGATATAAAGAGTAAGTGTAGCCTTAATTGAACTAAATAGATCTAGTATGATGACTGTATACATAGTGTATTTTTACATTTCTGCCAGACTCGCATATTAAAGGTACTAACGTGCTAGCACATTTATATGAAAATCCATGCTCGGACGGTACATATCTTGGCAACTAGAAGGATAAAAATAAAGTGAGATCGAGAGCCTTGTTAGAATTGGCCACTACTGGATGTAAATAGGGCATGGATTCCTTAACCACTTCAATACAGGTTACTTTCACCCCCTTCCTGCCCAGGCCAATTTTCAGCTTTCAGCACTGTCACACTTTGAATGTCAATTGCGCGGTCATGCCATACTGTACCGAAACCAATACAGCTTTCTTTTGGTGGTATTTAATCACCACTGGGTTTTTTTATTTTGTGCTATAAACAAATGAAAAAAGACTTTCTTTCTTTGTCTCTGTTACAAAATTTTGTAAATGAGTAATTTTTCTCCTTCCCTGATGAGACTGCACTCACGGGCACTGATGAGGAGGCACTAATATGCAGCACTGATAGGCAGCACTGATATGCAGCACTAATGGGCACTGATAGGTGGTAATGATGGGTATTGATAAGCGGTACTGATGTGCACTGATAGGAACTGTTGGGCAATGATAGGTGGCACTGCCAGGCATCACTGATGGGCATTGAAAGGCAGCACTGGTGGGCATCACTGATGGGCACTGGCAGGCATCGCTGTTGTGGCTGCACTGATAATCATTGCACTTATTATCTGTGCAGATCTCCCCTGTGAGGAAAGCCACTTATCTGCTCTCTACTCACATGCTGTCAGCTGTGATCAGCAGTGATTGGACATACCTGATCACATGGTAAAGACCCTACATCATAGGCTCTTTACTGTGATCAGAAATGCATTGTGTCCAAGCGACACACTACTCCACAGATCGTCGCGCATGAGCGGCTTGTTCTGAAGGACATCATATGATGTCCACTCAGAGCAGTTAAACCACGGGAAGTGGTTAAAGGGACCACGCATGTGAAATAGCTGCAAAAAGCTGGAGGTGAGGCGCATGGATCACCCAACTTAAATCACAAAATACCTGTCACGTGGCATTCTGGTATTTGCCAGTTCCATGGGCGAAGCAACCATGGATCATCCAGACAATAATGCAGGAAGTCTACTTTGTGTAAAAGAAAACAAAAGTAAAAACAAGCTCTCTATCTTAAAATGAAGAGTTGATAAACCATATTAAGGCCATTCTTTTGTATCATTATTAGGCATTGTATTAAAATTCTAGAAATATTTATAATCCGCTTAGAGCAAGGCTCCCCGGAGGAGCTGCTGCCTTTTAATTTCAGGGAGCTGCACTGCAAGCCTCTGTCATGTAAGCAGGCAGCTAGCATGAAAGAAAAAGACTCTGTCAATAATCCCTGCTAGAGCCTTCCCACAATCTGATGAAGATTGGCACGTGGGGTTGAAATAAAGGGGGGAGAGAGAGGCGCTGTAGGTAATGTAGCTAAAGCTGCCTCTCAATTCAATGATAAGAGTTACATGGGGTGGTTTCTCCAGAGCAGAAAAGAAGGAAATGTGAACTGCTTCCTCACATCATGTGCACTAAGTGTGGCAATGAAGCGTACAGACAGTGGTGTATTTTGGTTTTGTGCTGCCCTAGGCAACACTAAAATTGGGCATCCCCCTATCTTTAGTTGTCCCACCCTTTCCTTCTCAAGTGGCTTTTTGGGTCTCTGGTGGTTATGCGGGGTCTCTGGTGGCTAGACGGGGTCTCTGGTGGCTATGCAGGGTCTCTCGTGGCAACATGGGTTTTTGATGGCTGTGTGGGGTCTCTGGTGGCTGTGTGGTGACTATGCTGGGTCTCTTGTGGACTGATAAGGAAGCTGCACAGAGAACAGTTGCTGCTTCTTCATCCAACCCTAAAAATGATTCAACCAAATGCCTCATATTAGGATATTCTCTGCAGTCCTCGTAGGTAGTGTTTCTTCTGTCTGGGGGTGGCGCCGCCCCCCTGAAAAATGCCACCCAAGGAAAACGCCTTGTTTGCCTCACAGTAGATACACCCCTGAGTACAGAGGATTGGTTTTATTAGAGTGTCATTATATGTGAAAGTATGGTGCATCCCTGGCCTCTTACCCTTTCCATTATGCATCTTTGAAATTTTAGTGGATCAACCACTAAAATGTCAAAGATGCATAATGGAAAGGGTTTGAAGCCAGGGATACGGCATACTTTACAGTTTAACAATAGACAACTGAGCAGTTTTGGCCTACAAAAATGCATGTGTTGTCATTCTTTAATAGAAATAAGGGGCTGAGTGTATTTGTTACAGATCAACAGGCATTTTCCAACTGCAAGCCACATATCCAATACCCTTCCTCCTCTGGCAACCACCGCAATCCACTCAGTTTAATTTCTATCCCCCTGCTTCCTCAAAGCAGCCCACCAATCTCATGCATCCTCTGGAATGCCCGCTCCATCTGTAACAAGCTAACATCAGTACATGACCTCTTCATCTCTCATGGCTTTAACATACTCACCATAACAGAAACCTGGCTTCAAAATTTTGACTCGGCTTCTCCTGCTGCCCTCTCCCATGGTAGTCTCCATTGGACTCACTCCCCCAGATCCAACAGACAGAAAGGAAGTGGAGTTGGATTTATTCTTTCCCCACAAAGCACCTTCCAAGTCCTTCCTGTCCCTCCCTCTCTATCCCTCTCTTCTTTCGAGATTCACTGTATTTGTCTGTTTTCTCTCATTTCTCTGAGCAATTTATTGGCCTCCTGGACCAGTATCTCGCTTTCTTGATGACTTTGCTGCCTGGCTATCCTACTTTCTCTACTCTGAACCCACTATCATTCTTGGTGACTTCAACATTCTTGTCAATGTTAACAGCCCAACTACAGTTAAACTAAACCCAATGGACACATACTTCCACTCACTCCAATGGTAATACCCTTGACCTTGTATTCTCCCATCTCTGCAACCATGACAACCTCACCAACACCCCCTTTCCTCTCTCTAATCACTACATTATTAGTTTCACTGTATCCTTGCCTCCAACCACCCATCCCTCCAAGCAGCAAACAATTACTTGTAGAAACATTCGCTACTTTAACCCTTCTCTTCTCTATTCTGCTGCTGACCACCTGTATGACATAATCTCTCCCCTGTCCTGTCCTGACCTGGCCATCTCTGTCTACAACAGTTCACTCTCATCATCACTAGATGCACTTGCTCCTCTAACCACATGCAGAATCAGACCCCGGCTGTTACAACCTTGGCAAACTGGCAACACTAGAAATCTCAAGAGACATTGCCGTGCTCTTGAACGGCTGTGACGTAAAACCAAATGCCTGCAAGACTTCACCCTATATAAATCTGCCCTTCTAAAATACAATTCCTGCCTCCATGCAGCCAAACAAGCCTGATTTGTCTCTCTTATTAATACCTTGTCATCCAGTCCCCGTCTGCCCTTCTCAACCTTTAACTCTCTGCCTCGTCCCCCACCCCCTCTACCCACTAACTCACTCACTGCCCAAGAGATTGCCAATCACTTCAAAGACAAGATTGATGCAATTTGTGAGGACACCTCCACTGTGTGTACATCTTCCCCACCCAACATACCTTGCCTAACATCACATTCAACACTCTCCTTTTTGAATTGGCTACTACTGAAGAGGTTACAAAACTTTTTCTCAGATGCACACCTAACCAATTGTCCCTTGGATCCTGTTCCCTCACAACTTCTACGGTCACCCTCTTCTTCTATCCTATGCTCCCTCACCCACATCTTCAATCTCTCCCTCTCTAGTGGCACCTTCCCCTCCTCTCTAAAACATGCGCAGATCACTCCCATACTTAAAAAGCCCTCACTGGACCCCACCAACCTGAACAACTTAAGACCCATCTCATTGCTCCCATTCACCTCTAAACTTCTAAACGCTTAGTCTACAACCATCTTAGCTCCTACCTCAGTGAAAATAATTGACTCCTTTTTCAATTGACTTTTCCGTGTTGTGTTTACAATGCTGAAAACTGGTGGTTCCAGCACTAAATCGTGTTGAGGTCGCTGTCACTCAGCCTTCTGCCCACTGTGCCCAAGACCCGGTTAGATGTTTTGAGCACAGCGAACTGCCTGCACCCGCCCGAGATGCCTTTTAGATAGCAGGGCTCTAGTGAACTATTTTAAAAAATCCTGCAGCATTTCTGTATTAGATTGTAAGCTCTTCTGAGCAGGCCCCTCTTTATTGTATTGTAACTGTACTGTGTCCTTTTTATATTATAAAGCGCTACATAAACTGTTGGCACTATATAAATCCTGTATAATAATAATAATAAAACCTAATGCATTTGTCACAATGGTTGGTGGCTCCACTGTTATCAGGAGTGACAGCGAGCCAACATACAGGTCATATGTTAAAGCAATACTATGCCGGGTTCACAGGCAAATGGTGTGAGCAGACAGCAGACAACAACACAGAGATGGTTACAATAGATACAAAACAGAGCTCCACTACAGTCCAAATAATGGGAGTGATTCTGAGTAATGTAGACAGACAGAATCAAAGAGGACCTGTTGATCAAGCATAGGCTGAATGTAAAGCAATCTATTCCCCTATTTAGGAGGCCAGAAGCTTGCAAAAGCTCAAGACTGATTGTTACAATATGTATGCAATACAGAAATAGGGCTGCTCATAAATACATAAATAACTATGCACAGAAACATGGATTGTAAACCCTTAACACTTAATGATAAGAACATTTACAACAAGCCAATCTCTTTTATATGTTTGAAAAATAAAATGTAATTTTTTTTCTCATTTTTTCTCTCTAAGCCCTTGTACACATGGTCGGACAATCCGACAGAAAATGTCCGAGCGGACCGTGTTGTCGGATAATCCGACCGTGTGTGGGCTCCATCGGGCTTTTTCCGTCGGAATGTCCGACCAACAAAGTTTGAGAGCTGGATATAACATTTTCTGACAACATGATCTGATCGGACTTTGTCCGATTGTTTGATGACAATTCCGATCGGACAAAGTGCCATGCATGCTCAGATCAAATTACGAGACCAAAGCTATTGGCTACTAGCCTGAACGTAGTCCCGTTGTAACGAACAAACGTCATCACGTTACGAACGATCGGATTTTCCGACAATCTTGCCCGACCTTGTGTATGCAACACCAGTTTCGGACAAAATCCGTCTGAAAAAATCCGACAGATTTTGTGGTCGGAGTGTCCGACCCTGTGTACAAGGGCTAAAAGTCTAAATGTGCAGTATGTCTACCATTGCTTGTGTGATTTCTGCCAAGGAGGGATGAATAGGTGACATTTCGTTATGGAATACTACACAACATTTAGACAAGAAAAACACCATTATTAAACATGCTGTATTTTCTATTACTAAAATATTACCAATATATCTTGTGTGACAGTGCAGATTGAATAAACATAGATATGGTTTGCTAGCAACCAAAGTTGCTTAAACAATGTTTTTGATAGCACGTATCATGCTTATTGACCCATTATGTTTGTTTACAGTAGGCTTTTACAGCCTCCAGACATCTGGACTTTTGTGCAAAAGGAACGGCAAGCATGTTTTTCGCTATTTGTGTGCATTAGGGTTGTTTTTTTTTTTTTTTTTTTTACTGCTGCCTTTGTTATGCTGCCACTGAGCTGACTTAATGCATAACTATGAATGCAAGCGCTGTATCTGCTTCTAACACATTAGATGCCCCAGACGTTGACGGTGAAAGTAGATGGTTGGTTTTACAACAACATTCATTAACGGGAACCTGAGACAAACATAGCCTTTAGTTCCTACATGTATTCTTTATGTAGGTTTCATTTTAAACAGAGTTTCAGATTGTGAATAATAAAATTGGTCCAGCGCTTTAAACAGAAGCCAAAAAACAAAATTTAAATAAATATCCTTGCATATGCTTTCCTCATGCAAGAGGTTACAAGTGAATATCAAAAATGGTGCAGCGCTTTAAACAGATATCAAAAAACATAAATAGGAGGTGTGCGGCAACTTATTATATTCAATAATTACACATTGGTTTTGCATAGACACAGAGGATTCTATTGTATTCAGATTGGTTTCAGTTGATTGTATTTTATAAATTTTTCTCATAATTTTCTTTCTAGTTGTGTCCCTATGGTAGATTGCTGTTCCAGTTCAGCAACATAAAGATCTTCACTTTTGTACTGCAAAGATGGCAGCAGAAATATGTTAGCGATGCTCCAACCCAATACCCCGCACTAATAATTAAACTAAATCGCGTGATGCCACCATAACATAAAAATGTAATCCTTATCTCTGCACACCCCTCCTCCCTTTTTTGTTGGGCTTTTGTAGGCTCTGGACAAGAAATGTAGGCCTTGGCCGACTACTCCCCTTACCCCCCCCCCCTTTTTTTTTGCCAGCCTCTTGCTCAAATCTTCTGTTTGGGATACAGAATCATTCAGATGCCAGTGGATTGGAAAGCATATTATTGACTCAATTGACCTGGTGTTATCTTTCTGGCATTTCTTGTAAATATACGATCTCTATATTACAAATGATGAATTAACTCTTATAAATGGATTCCCTGAAAGTTTTGCTCTATCCATGTTCTTTTTTTTTTTTTTTTTGCTACTTCAGCGAATTTTTCATGAGGTCCAATCAATTTTACGTTCATTTACGTTGTCCTCATCTTCACATCATTGTAGCTTTATGTTTTAATTTATACTACAAAAAATTCCTTTATTTTTTCCAAGAAAAGGATATAAAAAACAATATCAGGTCTACTCTTACAAACTTCTCACTCCTTCTTCTACCTTACCCCCCCCCCCCCCATCTCCCACCCACCGCCTCCTCTACCTAACTATGCGGGAGATTTAAGTCTACTTCTATTTTACCTTCTTATATTCTTATATGCTCAGCATAGCTCCATGTTTTTTAAAAATGTTTCCACTCTTGCCATTTATCTGCTACTACCAATCCCTTATCATCATGGCTTTCCCTTCGCCTAGTCATACGGTAAGTCACCTCCACTGCATCGATCCATTCCCAGATTGATGGACTTTCCTCTTTTTGCCAATTCTTAGGTATCAATCTTTTGGCAGCATTTAAAAGATGTGGGACCAGTGATTCTTGATACTTTTTAATTTCCTCTCTAGTACCGTGGAATAATACTATCCATGGGTCCTCTGGGATTATGATGTTTGTAATTTCTTTTACGTAATGTAGAATCCTTTTCCAATATTTATTTATTTTGGAACAGCTCCACCACAGATGAGTCATTGTTCCTAATTCTCTACATCCTCTCCAGCAATCTCCTGACTTACTTGGTTGGAATTTATGAATTTTGTCTGGGGTAGCGTACCATCTAGAGATACATTTATAATTCATTTCTACTGTGCTACTATCGGCTGCCGACCTGTGTATAAGTTTATAAATTTTCCCCTGAGTGCTTTTATCACATTGTATGCCCAGTTCCTTTTCCCATTTCTGTATAAAAGGCGGGCTCCCCAGATCCCCCCTCTCGGTCAGAAGCCCATACAGCTTGGAAATTATCCCCTTAGGGTTATCTGTTAAACATAGCTGCTCAAAAGGCGACCACTCTTCTTCCGTTTTTAATGGCTGTGGTAGGCTTCCCACAAAGTGGGCCAACTGGAGATACCGCCACTCATCTATTCTTCCCAATTCCCCTTTGTGTTTTAAATCGTGCAGTGACAAAATCCTCCCCCCTTTTATAATGTCCCTAACCTGTGCCTTCTCTTTTTTCAGCCAGTTCCCACTATTAATTTTTAACCCTGGAGGGAAATATTCATTTTCTTTTAACTCTATAA
This sequence comes from Lithobates pipiens, assembly GCF_037356315.1. Classification (NCBI taxonomy): domain Eukaryota; kingdom Metazoa; phylum Chordata; class Amphibia; order Anura; family Ranidae; genus Lithobates; species Lithobates pipiens. The sequence goes on from NW_027507758.1 coordinate 111,574,453, forward strand.
GTGGGGAATTGTATTGGCCATTCATTTGCTTGTATACCCTATCCCACACCCTAAGTGCATTACGTGTTAAAATATTTGTATCCAAGTCAAGTGTCCTGTGTTTTGGCGGATTCCATACTATCTTATTTAACTGTGTTTTACTGAAAGCGTTTTCTATGTTTACTCATCTTTTTTCCTTATTATTTTCCCTTACCCATTCAACTACTCTCGACAGCACAATTGCGTTATAATATTTTTGTATATCGGGTATAGCTAGTCCCCCTTGACTTTTGCTTCGTTTCAGGGTAGTGAAGGGGACTCTCGGTTTTTTATTGTTCCATATGAACCCCATTAGCAGTGTCTTAATCTTTGTGAAATAATACTTCGGTACCGCTATGGGGATCATCTGGAATTTATACAGAATTTTTGGTATAATATACATCTTAAGTGCGCTAATACGTCCCATCCAGGTCAGTGATCTATTTACCAATCTATTACTTTCTTTCTTGATTTCGTCTAGTAGTGGGATGAAATTTAATTTATACATTTTCTCCACTGAGGTTGTAAGTTTTATTCCAAGGTAATTCAATTCCTTCCGCCAGGGGAACCCAAACTCTTTTTGGAGTCTACATTTTTCCAATTTACCCGTATTAATATTAAGTACCTCCGATTTTGCTTGGTTGATTTTAAAGTTCGAGAGTTGGCCATACTGTGCTATTGCCTCTATCAGCCTAGGCATAGTATTGCTTGGTTTACTAACATAGAATAGAACATCATCGGCAAAAGCAGCCAATTTATGTTCTTCCTTTCCTATTTCAATTCCCTTAATCTGTGGGTCATTACGAATCGTGGCAAGCAATGGCTCTAAAGACAACACAAACAATAGGGGTGATAAGGGGCACCCCTGTCTCGTCCCATTTTTCATCTCAAAAGGTAGGGATAACGTACCATTAATCTTAATTCTAGCGGTTGGATGACGATAAAGTGTCCTAATCCTCTGGACCATTGTTGGTCCCACTCCCATTGCTTCCAGGGTCCGGAACATAAAGCCCCAGTCTACCCTGTCGAAGGCCTTCTGGGCATCAGTCGACAGGAGCAGACTCGGGTTCTCCCTTTCACCCTCCTGGGAAAGAAGGAGCAATGTTCTCACCCCATTGTCCCTTCCCTCCCTTCCGGATATAAAACCCACCTGGTCGGGGTGAACCAATGTGTTCATTAGGACCTTCATTCTACTTGCCAGGACTTTAGCAAAAAGCTTTGTATCGGCATTAAGTAGAGATATGGGCCGATAATTAGAACACATCGTCTCGTCCTTCCCCTCCTTCCGAATAACCGTTATAGATGCAGACCTTGCCTCCTTACTCATTTCATACTCTATCCCAAGTCCATTCATATAATTGCATAAATGCAGAATTAATATTTTCTTAAATTTCTTAAAATAGTATGTGGTAAACCCGTCTGGGCCTGGGCTTTTCCCTGAGGCTGAGGCCGCGTACACACGCGCGGACTGTTTGCCCAACCTTGTTCGTCAAACAGTTTCGGCAAACAGTCCGCTCAAAATTTGCATGAGCGGACTTGCCCACACACGAGCGGACTGTTTCAGCGAACAGTTCGCTCAACTTTTGAAATGAACGGACTCGCCCACGTAAGGAGGAGGCAAATCCCCCCATTTCGAGCGCGTGTACAGGTAGGCGGGGCCCGTGAAGGAGACGTCGCGGGCTCCGCCGCCTGGAATGGGCTTAAAGGGGAACCCCAACGCCGAAAAAAATCGGCGTGGGGGTTCCCCCAAGGTCCACACCAGACCCTTGTCCGAGCACGCTACCCGGCCGGCCAGGAAAGGGGGGCGAGCGAGCGCGCCCCCCCTCCTGAGCCGTACCAGGCCGCGTGCCCTCAACATGGGGGGGGTGCCTTGGGGAAGGGGGGGCCGCGCGGCCCCCCCACCCCAAAGCACCTTGCCATGTTGATGAGGAGAAGGGCCTCTTCCCGACAACCCTGGCCGTTGGTTGTCGGGGTCTGCGGGCGGGGGGCTTATCGGAATCCGGGAGCCCCCTTTAAGAAGGGGGCCCCCGGATACCGGCCCCCCACCCTATGTGAATGAGTATGGGGTACAATGTACCCCTACCCATTCACCTGTGAAATAAAGTACAAAAAAAAACACAACACAGGGAAAAAATATTTTATTGCACAGCTCCGGGGGTCTTCCGTCTTCGGGGGTCTTCTCGCCGGACTCCTCCGCTATCTGTGTGTAGCTCTTTTGCTAGCGGAGGAGTCCGGCTTTCTTCCTCCCCGCCGCCGGCCTCTTCTCCCGACTTCGGGGGTCTTGTCCCCCTCTTCGGTTCTTCTGCCGGGCCACCGCGCCTTCTTGTAGCTCTTTTGCAGGCGGTGGCCCGGTCTTCTGTCGCCGCTGCCTTCCGTTCTTCTGTCGCCGCCTTCGGTTCTTCTGCCGGGCCACCGCGCCTTCTTGTAGCTCTTTTACAGGCGGTGGCCCGGTCTTCTGTCGCTGCCGCCGCCTTCCGTTCTTGTTCTTCTTCTTGTTCTTCTTCTTCTTCTCCTGGAGATGTTGACTCGAAGAGCTCTCCGGCCGGAATGCCCGAGCCGCGCTGTGCGGTCACTTATATAGTGACAATGGGGCGGTGTCACATGGTATATGTCACATGGGTTGGTCACATGGTGACCCCGCCCCCTTACGATGTCATAGTCCCCATGTGACATCAACCCATGTGACCAACCCATGTGACATATACCATGTGACACCGCCCCATTGTCACTATATAAGTGACCGCACAGCGCGGCTCTGGCATTCCGGCCGGAGAGCTCGTCGAGTCAACATCTCCAGGAGAAGAAGAAGAAGAACAAGAAGAACAAGAACGGAAGGCGGCGGCGGCGGCAACGACGACAGCGGTGACAGAAGACCGGGCCACCGCCTGTAAAAGAGCTACAAGAAGGCGCGGTGGCCCCGCAGAAGAACCGAAGGCGGCGACAGAAGAACGGAAGGCAGCGGCGACAGAAGACCGGGCCACCGCCTGCAAAAGAGCTACAAGAAGGCACGGTGGCCCGGCAGAAGAACCGAAGAGGGGGACAAGACCCCCGAAGTCGGGAGAAGAGGCCGGCGGCGGGGAGGAAGAAAGCCGGACTCCTCCGCTAGTAAAAGAGCTACACACAGATAGCGGAGGAGTCCGGCGAGAAGACCCCCCGAAGACGGAAGACCCCCGGAGCTGTGCAATAAAATATTTTTTCCCTGTGTTGTGTTTTTTTTTGTACTTTATTTCACAGGTGAATGGGTAGGGGTACATTGTACCCCATACTCATTCACATAGGGTGGGGGGCCGGTATCCGGGGGCCCCCTTCTTAAAGGGGGCTCCCGGATTTTGATAAGCCCCCCGCCCGCAGACCCCGACAACCAACGGCCAGGGTTGTCGGGAAGAGGCCCTTGTCCTCATCAACATGGGGGCAAGGTGCTTTGGGGTGGGGGGGCCGCGCGGCCCCCCCTTCCCCAAGGCACCCCCCCATGTTGAGGGCACGCGGCCTGGTACGGTTCAGGAGGGGGGGCGCGCTCGCTCGCCCCCCTTTCCTGGCCGGCCGGGTAGCGTGCTCGGACAAGGGTCTGGTGTGGACTTTGGGGGAACCCCCACGCCGATTTTTTTCGGCGTTGGGGTTCCCCTTTAAGCCCATTCCAGGCGGCGGAGCCCGCGACGTCTCCTTCGCGGGCCCCGCCTACCTGTACACGCGCTCGAAATGGGCGGACTTTCCGAGCGGGAACAGTTTGCTCATTTCGAAAGTAGCCTACACACGGGCGGACTGTTCGCTCAAACACAGTTTCAGCGGACAGTTTTTCGGAATTTCCGAAAGTCTTTGTCCGTCCAACTGTCCGCTGAAACTGTCCGCTGAAAGCCCACACACGGGCGGACTGTCCGCCCAAACACTGTTCAGCGGACAAGGTTGGGCGAACAGTCCATAAGTGCCTTTTTTACTTCCTCCTCTGAGATAGGTCTCTCTAATAGTTCCATTTCCACTTCAGTGATTTTTGTTAACTGAGCCTTTTCTAGGTATTCCTCCATTTTTAATTCCTTTTCCTCTGCTTTTAATCCAACGGGCTGATCTACTGCATACACTTTCTCATAATAGTTTTTAAATATTTCCGCTATTTCTCTTGTTCTATAAGCCACATCTCCTTTACCTGTCTGGATTCTTTCTATATAATTTCTAGATTTTTTCTTTTGTAGTCTTCTTGCTAGATATTTAGTGGGTTTGTTATCTCCATAATACCTATCTCTAGCTATTTGATTGAACGTTTTTTGAGTTTCCTGTTCCATCAGGGTTTTTAATTCATCCCGTTTGGTTATTAATTTTTGAAGAATTGTTTTATCTTGATTCAGATCTTTTTTATGTTGCTGTTCTATTCTAAATATTTCCTCCAATAGGGTTTTAATTTTTTCCGATCTCTCTTTTTTTTTCCTAGTTCCCAATGAGATCAGGATCCCCCTGATGTAGGCTTTGTGAGCCTCCCATAAATTTTGGCTTGATATATTCTCAGTATCATTGATCTCAAAATATTGTTCTAATTCTTTATTAATCCTTTCTTCCCCTTCTGCATCCTGAATTAGTCCTTCGTTTAAACGCCAAGTAAAAGGTTTACATTCCTCTCTCCTTAATAGCAACTTCATCCCCACCGGGGAATGGTCGGAGAGAGTAGCTGCCTCTATCGTAGTCTCTTCGACCATTTCCAAAATTATGGTCTACAAAAATGTAGTCGATCCGGGAGTACATCCCGTGTACAGGGGAATAGAACGTGAAATCTTTCTCGTTTGGGTGCTGAACTCTCCATGCATCTACTAATTGACATGCATGCAATTTTTGTTTTATCCTTTTTAATTGCACCTTACTAGTCCCCTGTACCCCGGATGTACTATCCAATCCCGGATCGACACAAAAATTCAGGTCCCCCATCAAGATCACTGGTCCCCTCCCAAAATCTGTCAACTTCCCCAGCAGATCCACTAAGTATTTTGTAGAGTCACGATTGGGGGCATATATATTGATCAGGGTGTATTCCACTTCTCTCAACTTGCCTTTTAAGGCAAGATATCTTCCCTCCGGATCTACTAGTCTATCTTCCATATTAAACTGTACCTTCTTTGCAAACCCTATAGCTACTCCCCTTCCTCTGCTTGTTGTCGCGTCTCCATAATACCAAACTGGGAATTCCTTTGAATATAACTTGATATTTGCCTCATGGGAAAAATGGGTTTCCTGCAGAAAAATCACCTCAGCTTTATAGTGTCTAAGTTCCTTCAAGATCTTATGCCTCTTACTAGGCGTGTTTAGCCCTTTAACATTATACGTCAAAAAATGTATGGCTTGCATCACAGATCTCTTGAGTAGCTATATAGAATCCTCGTCTTACTTCTACACTGAGGCATACCTTCTCCCGCATAGATTTCCCCTCCCTCCTTCCCTCCCATCCCTCCCTCCCCATCCCACCCTCTCCCCCCCCTCCCCAAGCCACCTCCCACTCCTCGCCATCCCACCCCTCCCCTCCTCCCCCTCCCCCCGGGCCTAAGTCTGGCCTTTGACTCATTGAATGGCCCGATAATCCTGACCATCCCTAAGTCTTATTTAGATCTAAGGTGAGGTACAGTGTTCAGCCTCCTCCCCTCCCTCCCCAAGATTATATTAGGGAGAGGAGGGTAGGGGGGAACACACCCCCCACGCCCGCACCCAGACCACTATGTTACATCACCTACCTCCCTCCCACCCCCCGAGGCCCCCCCCCCCAAACACCCCCCAGTCCTCATCCATCCAGCCCGGCAGAGCCGGGGCCTGGATCTCCAATCTCTCACAGAATCCAACCAGCTCTTCCGGGAATCGCAGTCTGGCTGATCTGCCATCTTTAGATCCCACGAGACATGCCGGGAACCCCCAGCTGTATCGTATATTCGGTGTTTTCATCTGGTCTAACAGGGGTTTCAAGAGCCGCTTTCTGGTCAATGTCTCTGAGGCGAGATCTGGAAAGACTTGCAACTCTGTCCCTGCATATTTCAATGCACCTCTCCCCTTTAATCTTGACCATATCTCTTCTTTATCTTCACAGAATCTGAATCTGACTATAATATCGCGTGGCTTGCTGATTCCCTCATTCCTTATTCTGCCTATTTGGTGGACCCTTTCAATCTTTGGGAATCCCTCCTCCCCTCTGTCCAGGAATGGATTAAATATATTTTTAATAATTTCCTTTAGATCTTCTTGTTTTTTTTCGGGAACCGAGCGTATTCTTAAGTTTTGTCTGCGGTTCCTGTTTTCTTGGTCCTCGAGTTGATACAAGATTTTTCTCTGGTTTTGGTATACTGTTTTAATTTGGTTCTTCACAAGCCCTAGTTCCTGGGCCTGCCTTTCCATATTTGACTCCACTTCTTCCACTCTATTTAATAAGTGTCCCAAATCCGATCTCAACATACCAATCTCTAATTTTATAGCGACTTCGAGATTTGAGAGCATTTCTCTCAATACTCGCTGTGTTATGGTTTGATCCTCTCCCTGATGTTCTTCATTTTTGCTCAATTCCATTTCGCTTTCGGTTGTAAGATCGTCACGGGAATGGTCCCTGTTTTTTTCATGTTTTTTATCTAGTCCCTTCTTCCTCTCGGGTTTCGAAGGTAACCCTTCCGCCCCTTCTCCTCCTGGGCTCCCCCCTTGGGTTAGATATTGTTTAATTGTGCAGTCTGCTATTGTATTTTTGGGGGTTTTAGGGCCCCCCCCCGAGCATTTTGTTTAGAGGATTTACTCATTTTATCTTCTTCCACCACACTAGGTTGGTTCGCCTGTCGTTATCCTAGCGTCTTTCCCTGACGCGGGGGAGCGAAGTAAATAGGGTCCTATTTAGAATTCCCCTTATTATCTTTTCTATGAGCAATCGGGAATTGTACCGTAATTTTCACCCAGTCCCCTGTTGTTTCTGCGATAATCCTACTCCTTCTCTTATTTGTTAGACTTGTAACTCTCCCTTATGAGCATTAAAGGAGGGTGGGCCGTTTAACTCTAGGACTTATGACGCATAGATTTTTGATATTAATCGCAGGCCAATATGATTATAATCAGTTTAGTATGTTAATCTTTAGATTTGAGAGCGTCTGGAACGTTCTCAAAGCAATGGGTTTAGTTTGAATTTATCTCGCAGTTAATAGGCCCCTGGGTGCACTCCAATTTATTTTACCTGAGCGGTATAGTCCTTCAACCCAAATTAGACCTTCTTACCTGCTTTTGAACCATTGCACATAAATTCAATAAGTACAATATATGTTTCCAGTCTGAGGTAGCCCCAGGGGGGGAGGGGGAAAGAAAAAGGGAGGAAAACGGCCTCTCTGGTGCAGCTTGTGTATATGTGCTTAGTTCCCTAATGCCTTCGAAACACACAATAAGAAAACGGGTAGTACTACTTAACCCAGTACAGTCCAAAACAACACATCCTGGCTCAGATTTGACGGCAAGGAAAAAGTGAGTTTTACATAGAGCCCAGACTCTTGTCTGCACAGCGTTGCTCTTTCTGATTCTGAAAAGCTAGTTGCACCACATTGCCCAGCATAGCCCAGTACCGCACAATCTAGCCAGAATTAAACAACAAGACAGCAACATTACAGACAGCCCAGTTTCTTATCTGTTCCACGTTGTCCTTCTAGGGTCCAGTCTTGGTTCTATCTTCCTGCATGTATCCTTGTCCCTTCTCACTCATATACCGGAGTTTGAGCCGTGGCTTGGACTCTGCGTAGCGATGGACGTTAAGGAGATCCGACCAGAGGGGGGGGGGAGCGAGGGGGGGGGGAGGGAGTATACAGCGATCCCGCTGTTATGTTCGTTTCCCGTGTGATGTCTGGCGAACGGGCGGGCTCCGGAGCAGGGGCTGGAAAGAGGTCTGCTGCGTGCCGCCGGAGCCTCTCACTCTCCGGGTAAATTCCGTGGGGCCCGCCGTCATCCCGCTCCGGTCGGCTTCACACCAGTCCCTCCCCTAGACTCCGCGTCCTACGTCATGACGCGTGTGCTAGATTGAACTAGATGGTCTATCCATGTTCTAACATGTTATTAGGCCATTGCCATCCTAGCCCTACATTTAGGAAGGAATATCTGTACACTGTGTATTAATACCTTATGTTTCTTCTTGTATTATTTACTGCTTCAATTTATCTTTTTATTGCAAAATTCAATACATTTCAGTGAAAGTAAATCTTAATGATAACCATAAAAGAGTAAAATAACTTTCCCCCCTAGGTAGCTCTTCCATATCCAAAAATTTGACTTCATTTTCCAAGCACTAATCACCCAGTGCTAAATGGGTAAGAATAAATAACCACCACTGTGAAAATTATTATGAGCTCATAAATAATGACCTGTGCATTAATCCAAAGCAAGCTTTAAAGAGGAAGTAAACCCTGATGGGTTTACTTCCTCTTTGATTCCCTGCAAAGGTAAAGCATAATGGGCTACAATGCATCGCATAGTAGTCCATTATGTGTCACTTACCTGACACAGGAGCCAGCGAAGTCACCACTGTCCCCTTGTTTATGGAGCCTCCAGCATGCGCCGTAGACAGCGGTGCCTGTCTTTTGGCAAATATGTGTGGAGCTGATGGAGGTGTACTGATGGTGGAGCCAGTCTGAAGGATTCTGACAAGAGCTACTATTGCTGATTAGTAAAATCAGAGGCAAATGCAATCAGTGCGGTGTCTTACAGGGAATGGAAATCACTTGGAGCACCGTGATAAAAAGCCTCTCCAATCCTATGGAATGCGCTATCCCAATCTGTCCGCCTATCTCCAACTTTATTAGCTTTTAGACGATCCCTGAAAACCCATCTCTTAACACCCACACCCACACCTAACAACTGTATTTTCATTTTCTCCATCACCTCATCCCCCACAGTTATTACCTTTTTGTTTCAACTTGACCCTCCCTTCTAGATTGTAATCTCTAACGAGCAGGGCCCTCTAGTCCCTCCTGTATTGATTTGTATTGTAAGTGTACTGTCTGCCCTCATGTTGTAAAGCGCTGAGCAAACTGTTGGCGCTATATAAATCCTGAATAAATACACCTTACTGAACGAAATCAAAATAAAATTAAAATCCAAAAATTAGTTGTGCGGCGCTCATAAACACACAAAAGAATTGTAAACATACAATAGCCTAAATAGTGAGTTCTCTAAATTTCCCTAAAAAATTGTTACATATAAATTAAAGCATGAATTACTGTGCAAACAGAATAAATAGATTTTTCAGTGCATACATGCAGTATAAAGCAACAAATGTAACCACTATTGTAGCTCAATCAATTATAAAAAAATTGAAATAATAAACGTGCCAACATATAATTGAATGGATCACTCAGTGTATACTAAGTGTCAATATTATATTATAACATAGGTGTCCGTGAAATTCAAATCTCTCAAAAGACTAGTCCGATGAATGGTGTAAAATCCAACATAAATTAATCCAATTAGATGATCTTCCACCACACCGCTGTGCTCAAGTCTCCACTCCCCTTATTCAAGCACACTCACCAAATAAATTTGCCTCCCACTCACGTGTTCGGCTTAATGCGCATTCATCCACTCCTGGATATGATGCCAGATGAACCTAAACGAGATCCGTTATGCGTGACACCCTGTCATAGATGCCATAAATCAGTTTGCCCCACATGTGAAAATAAAGAAATGCTCCAATGGTGTAACACCATCTCATACACTTTATTAAAAACAGCACTCCAAATATTACACTCACATGTACCAAATAGCAAACCGTGCCAAATAAAACTCTTATCACAGTAAACCAAACATTGGTGAAGCAATCGAATTCGGTCACGGCGGACCCAGGGTGTGCGATAAACTATCAGTAATCTCACCCACTCCTTGCCCCCGTAAAACACAAGCCAGTGTACTAGATTGCGTTCCTCCTTCCTACACCCCGCTCAATAGATTGCCAGGAAGCCACTCCCAGACATGTTTCGTCATGAGAGACTTTTTCAATGGGATTGACAGTATGGCAATAAGATCCTCCCTTTATTCACTGAACCTCATTAATGCTGTGGGCGGTGACAGTTCTTTACTCCTGCGCACTCCCTGTATCACCATAGCCAACATTTCTCAGCAAGCTAAACCGCTCTGGTCAGTAACTATTTAGGCTATTGTATGGTTACAATCCTTTTGTGTGTTTATGAGCGCCGCACACCTTATTTTTTAATTTTATTTTGCTTTCATTCAGTAAGGTGTATTTATTCACGTTTGCAATTTCACAAGTGGCTGCTTGAGTTAGTATTTCATTCACTTATTTATTTTAGCGCAGTGGGGTACACTAGGAAGGGCGGTATAAGTGTGCACTATCAGTTTGAGCTATATAAATCCTGTATAATAATAATAATAATAATAATCTGAGGACCAAGACTGCTTTATGAATTGGAACACGTGAAGCTTGCTTTGGAATAATGCACAGGACGTTATTTATAAACTTTTAATATATTTTCACAGTGGTGGTTATTTATTCTTACACATTTAGCCAGGGTTAGTACAAACTTTTTTCAAAGAGGGCCAGATTTGATGAAGTGAACATGCGTGAGGGTCAACCATTTTGCCTGACATTCTTTAAACTATTAAAATTCAGTCTAAATATGTTCATCCAAACACTAATACACTTACCAACAAGAACTCTCTTGCCTTTGTGGCTGTGTGTGGTGAAGAGATGAACTTTGGCATGTTAGCTGGATATACTGTATTTATTGGCGTATAACACACACCCTTACTTTAAGAGGGACGTTTCAGGAAAAAAACGTACATATTCAATAACGAACTGTGAAACAACATAAGGGTCAGTGCCCATCAATGCAGTGTAATCAGTGCCCATCTGCAGCCTCACAAATGCCATGAATGCAGCTCCATCACTGCCATAAATGCAACTCCACCACTGCCATGAATACAACCCCCCATTGCCATGAATGCAGCCCCCCCATTGCCATGAATGCAACCCCCCATTGCCATGAATGCAGCCCCCCCCCCATTGCCATTAATTCAGCCCCACCACTGCCATGAATGCAAACTCACTATTGCCATGAATGCAGACTCACCATTGCCATGAATGCAGACTCACCATTGCTATGAATGCAGACTCATTATTGCCATGGATGCAGCACCCCCCATTGCCATGAATGCAGCCTCACCATTGCCATGAATGCAGTCCCACCATTGCCATGAATGCAGCCCCACAATTTCCATGAATGCAGCCCCATTGCCATGAATGCAGCACCCCTGTTGCCATGAATGCAGCACCCCCATTGACATGCATGCAGACTAACCATTGGCATCAGTGCAGCCTGATCCATGCCCATCTGCATCCTCTGAGGGGGCAGGGAGGGGGCAGGATGAGCACCAACAGATTACATACAGCAGAATCAGTTTTCTCGGCGGCCTCTTTAATACAAAGTCCCGCCTCCTATGATGGACAGAACAGTCGTCCAATGGCAGCACCGGAGACGGCATTTCCTTTTACAGAGGCTGCCGTGTAAGCAGGAAATTCTCCTGTATGTATGGCACTCATCCCGTGCCCTCCCTGTACCCTCCAAGGCAGCCAGCATATATATCTTTTGTGGCCTCCGGCATTCGGGGATTCGTTAGGGTCCACAAAAGATATACATGTCCAAATTACCAGACGGGCCGGTCGAAACCGTAACGCGGGCCGGACTTTGGACATGCCTGCATTTTTTTTCAAATATTTAATTTATTCAAAGAACATGGTCAAGGACACTCATCTGGTTACATGCATTAAGTTGTGAAACATAGCATTGCACATGTACACTATAGATGAGATCACATTGCTGCCTATAAAGGATAACATAGCGGTCTGTTATCTGGTGTGTGTCATGTTCCATAATGAGAGTGCTTAATGTAGTGCCCTGGTACTAAATGTGCTTAAGGCGTTAAAACTAGTGATCAATTTATGCTGCCCCTAATACGGTCCCGGACCAGTCCTAATCAATTTTATAATTTTATATATTAGCCCTTGTACACACGGTCGGAGATCCCGACAACCAAATCCGTAAAATTTTGTCCATCGGATTTTGTCTTTAGGATTTTGTCCGAAACTGTTGCATACACACGGTCAGACAAAGTTGTCGGAAAATCCGACGTGATGAGGTTATTTTGTTACGACAGGACTACGTTCACACTAGTAGCCAATAGCTTTGGTGTAGGAATTTGATCTGAGCATGCGTGGCACTTTGTCTGATCGGAATTCTCTACACATGATACGGAGCATTTTGTCGGAAAATTTTACCAACAAGTTGGAAACTTGGTCCGTCGGAGTATGTCCGATGTAGACCACACACAGTCGGAATATCCGACAAAACGGTCCGATCGGACACATTCCCTCGCAATCTCCGACCGTGTGTACAAGGGCTAAGATATCTTTGATCCTGGAAGCCCGGGTCCATATAACCAAGAAAGAGGGGGAAAGAAAAGAGAGAGGCTGAGAGAGAGGAGTTGGTGAGGAGTGAAGGGGGAGAAGGGAAAGGGATGGGGTGGGAATGCATAGGTGTATCTTGTGTGAACCCGCTGAGTGTGGAGGAGATAAGCTGTGGCCCATGAGGGTTCTATAGCCGACAGGGCTATTATCGGTGGTGTAAATTTAGTCGTTCGAATCACTATCAAGGTGGGTTTGCCTTTCGTCAGAAAACACAGACGTTCCAAAGGGACCAGGTCTTGGAGTATTGTTCCTGTTGGTGTCGTGCTGAAAGAACTAAGACTTCCATTCTACTCATTTTCCTTACTTTACACATCCACATCCCAATTGTCAGAGGTTGTGGGGATTTCCACTTAAGGGAGGTGCATGCATCTAGAGGGTGACAGATGATGGATTTTTTGTATATCTTCCCAGGTATATTTGAAGCATGGAGGAGGTAAAAGGCCAGGTCTTCCGGTATTTTGCGCTCTGAATTTTTGGAGAATGCTTTTGATCTCCATCCAGAAGTGTGCAAATTTGGGGCATGTCCAAAAAATATGTAATATGGTACCCTTGTCTCCCTGGCATCTCCAACACCGATCAGAAGTGTCAGGAATAGTGATGGACGAACTTCCGACGGGACGTTTCGCGAACGCGAAACGCGAACGGACACAAACGTTCGCGAAAACGACCGTTCGCCGCGGGCTCCATTGACTTCAATGGGAGGCGAATTTCGCAAACCTTTAGGTCGAATTTGCGGCCACGGGGTAATTATTAGGGGGTAGCACGTAGTCCCACCACCTGGACAATAGCATAATACATGTATGAGGTGAATTTGGGATCGATAACTACAAGCATTTTTTTTTTATTTGGGAAATTGTTCTGACAATTCAGGACTATGGAGCTAATGAAGGCAATGGAGGAGAGGGAAGGTCAGGGACCAGGGTAGGCAAACAAGAGGGTGCAGGAGATACAGAGCACTGACAGCAGCACCGTAATACAGAGCACTGACATCAGCACCGTGACATACAGCGCTGACAGCAGCTCCGTGACATACAGCGCTGACAGCAGCTCCGTGACATACAGCGCTGACAGCAGCTCCGTGACATACAGCGCTGACAGCAGCTCCGTGACATACAGCGCTGACAGCAGCTCCGTGACATACAGCGCTGACAGCAGCACCGTGACATACAGCGCTGACAGCAGCTCCGTGACATACAGCGCTGACAGCAGCTCCGTGACATACAGCGCTGACAGCAGCTCCGTGACATACAGCACTGACAGCAGCTCCGTGACATACAGCGCTGACAGCAGCTCCGTGACATACAGCGCTGACAGCAGCACCGTGACATACAGCGCTGACAGCAGCTCCGTGACATACAGCGCTGACAGCAGCTCCGTGACATACAGCGCTGACAGCAGCTCCGTGACATACAGCGCTGACAGCAGCTCCGTGACATACAGCGCTGACAGCAGCTCCGTGACATACAGCGCTGACAGCAGCTCCGTGACATACAGCGCTGACAGCAGCTCCGTGACATACAGCGCTGACAGCAGCTCCGTGACATACAGCGCTGACAGCAGCTCCGTGACATACAGCGCTGACAGCAGCTCCGTGACATACAGCGCTGACAGCAGCACCGTAAGCAGCCCCAGGAGGAAGTCAGCACAGCACAGGGATGGTGTGATCCCCTCATAATAAGAACCCCCAGGAGGAAGTCAGCACAGCACAGGGATGGTGGGAGCCCCTCATAATAAGAACACCCAGGAGGAAGTCAGCACAGCACAGGGATGGTGGGAACCCCTCATAATAAGCAGCCCCAGTAGAAATATGACACCGCTCAACCTCTTCAAAGAGGAGGGTAGGGGCATATAGTACGGTGTGCTTTTTTGGGTCAGGGAAGTGAGCCAAATGAATTAAGAAGGTCTGTGTGCTTGATTCCAAAAATTGTTTATAGACATATACATGGTCTACTGATCACATGTGTTGAATTCCTCCGAGATCCATGCCTCATTCATTTTTAGAAATGTGAGGTAGTTAACACTGTGGTGAGCTAGGCGAGTACGCTTATCGGTCACAATCCCCCCTGCTGCGCTGAACGTCCTTTCGGACAGGACACTGGATGAGGGGCAAGCCAACAGTTCGATTGCAAATTGGGCAAGCTCTGGCCAGAGGTCAAGCCTGCCCACCCAGTAGTCTAGGGGTTCATCACTCCTCAGAGCGTCCACATCGGCCGTTAACCCAATGTAGTCGGACACCTGACGGTCTAGGCGTTCCCTGATGCTGGATCCGGATGACACCTGTCGATGGGTCGGCTGAAAGAATGACCTCATATCCGAAGTCACCAACACATCTTCAAACCGGCCTCTTCTTGCAGGCGCTGTTGGATTGGTACCCGCAAATCCTTCTCTGGGAGTGGGAATTGCTCCTCTGCCAGCGCACGCAAAAGCAGAATGCAGCATTTCTCGAAGCAAGGCCTGGAAGTGCTGCATTCTGACAGCCCTCTGCGACGGCGGTAACATTTCCGCCATTTTGTGTTTGTACCGGGGGTCTAAGTACGTTGCCACCCAGTACTGGTCCTTGACCCTCATGCTTTTTATACGGGGGTCCCTATTAAAACACTGGAGCATGAAGGCCCCCATTTGCACTAAAGTGGAAGCGGTGTGGTGGCCTGGCTCCTGCTCATCATCCAGGATAATGTCGTCCTCTTCATTCTCCTCTCCCCATCCTCGCACAACAGGGATCCCAGAAAGGTTTAAAGCATGCTCTTCTTGCTCCTGCTCATCCGCCCCGGCACCATCCTCCTCTGACTCCTCATCAGACTCCTGTTGTTGACTTGTCTCAGATAGAGTAGCCCCCCCTGGGAATTCATCCAGCATTGCGACTTCCTCATCTTCCCGCTCCTGCTCCTCCACAGCCTGATCAATGACACGACGCAATGCACGCTCCAGAAAGAAGGCATAAGGTACCATGTCACTGATGGCGCCATGGCTGCGACTGACCAGTTTGGTGATCTCCTCAAATGGCCGCAGAAGTCTGCATGTGTCGCGCATGAGCAGCCACTGGCGCGGTGAAAAAAAACCCAGCTCCCCAGAACCGTTTCTTTCGCAGAGTTCATACAGGTAGACGTTAACTGCACGTTTCTGCTGGAGCAGCCTATCAAGCATATAGAAGGTTGAGTTCCATCGCGTCGGGCAATCGCAAATAAGACGTCTGACCGGCAGATGGTGTCGCCGCTGAATGTCAGCAAGGCGAGCCATGGCCGTGTAAGATCTTCTGAAATGGGCCGAGATTTTCCTTGCCTGCCGCAAGATGTCCTGGACCCCAGGGTATTTGACAAGGAATCGCTGCACGACCAAGTTTAAGACGTGTGCCATGCACGGCACGTGCGTGATTTTGCCCTGTTTCAATGCGCTAAGCAGATTGGCACCGTTGTCACACACCACTTTACCAACTGTCAAATTGAGCGGTGTTAGCCACTCATCTGCCTGTGAACGCAAAGCTGAAAGGAGTGCCGGGCCAGTGTGGCTCTTTGCTTCCAGGCACAACAGACGCAGCACGGCATGGCAACGTCTCACCTGGCATGTGGAATAGGTTCTGGGGAGCTTGGGCGGTGCAGTGGAAGAGACGCTAGCAGCGGAAAAGGAGGAGGCAGCTGAGGAGGAGAGGGAGGAGGATGGAGTAGGAGGAGGAGAAGAAGAGTCAGGCCTGCATGCAATCCGTGGCGGTAAAACCAAATCTACACGGGTGCCACGGGTTACATGCTTGACGGCCGTCAGAAGGTTCACCCAGTGGGCAGTAAAACTGATATACCTTCCCTGCCCGTGTTTGCTAGACCACGTGTCTGTGGTCAGATGTATCTTGGCACCGACACTGTGTGCCAGAGATACATTCACTTGCCGCTGAACATGGCCATATAGCTCTGGGATGCCCTTCTCTGAGAAATACTTCCTTCCTGGGACCTTCCATTGTGGTGTTCCAATGGCCACAAATTTGCGAAAGGCCTCCGAGTCCACCAGTTTATATGGCAGTAGTTGGCGGGCTATGAGTTCTGACAAGCCAGCCGCCAACCGTTGGGCAAGAGGGTTATCCGGCGTCATCATTTTTTTACGCTCAAACATTAGGCCCACGGAAGCCTGCCTTTTTGCAGAAAAATGTGAGCTTGGCGTGATGGAAGGTGGAGTGGAGGACAATTGTGAGGAGAGAGGAGAAGGAGAAGTAGAAGACGAGGCTGGACGGTGAGAGCCTGCAGTGTGGCTTTGTGTGTTCCGTTGCTCCCACTGGGCTCGGTGATGGCTGCTCATGTGCCTTCTTAAGGCGGTCGTCCCTAGGTGAGTATTGGGCTTACCGCGACTAACGCGTTGACTGCAAAGATTGCAGATGGCAACGCTATTGTCAGCAGCGGACACGTTAAAAAAAGCCCACACTGCGGAGCCATGTGCCGGTGTCCTGGGAGCGCCAGATGTGACCGTACATGGTCGATGACTCGCTCCTGATACATTTGCAGTCTGCTTTGTCCCTGCTGTGCAATGTAAGTCATTGCTGCTTCTCCTCCCTATCTGCTGGTCCATATCTCCCTCTGAACTCCCCTCCTCTTCCTCTCTTGTGGGCACCCACGTGACATCACTAGACACGTCATCATCAACGTCACCTTCCCCACCGCTATAAGTAGAGTAGGCAGCAACACCGGGGACCAACCTCCTCCTTGGGCTGATCTGGGTACTGGCGTCAGACTGCTGAGTAGCGCTTGTTGCTACCTCCTCTTCCTGATCCAATACCAAGAGTGGCTGCGCATCAGAAATGTCCTCTTGATATGGATCGGAAAATAATTCCAGTGACTCAAGCGGAAGGTATGTGGTGGTGGTGGTGGTGGTCGTGTTGTTGGTGGTAGTGTCTTTGGGGGTGCACATAGCAGAGAGTGAAGAAGAGGGTGCAGATCGAGAGGATGAGGAGGGTGCAGAAGAGTAAGGCTGAGCGAGCCACTCAACCAAGTCTGGTGCATCCTTTAAAGTAATTGAACGCACCTTCTGCAACTTCCCACTTTGGCTCAAGCCTGTTGCTCCTGCCCTACCCCTACCACCCCTGCGGAAGGGCCTGCCTCTTCCTCTGCATGTCATTTTTTAAATGACCCTGTGACAAAACTCTTAGTCCCTATACCGCTGAAGGACTGCTGCAGTATAGGTGAGCGGTCAGCAGTGGTGCACGTCAACCCTATCTATTGTGGACCGATAGCGGTCCTTACAGAACAGCAGACTGTACCGCACTCAAGCCTATGTACCGTAGCACCCTATACCAAGTTACCAGTCCTTATAAGAACTTTTGTGGACCAAGCAGGTTGTGTATTAGTGTTTAGCAGACTGTACGTCAGTCCCTATACCGCTGAAGGACTGCTGCAGTATAGGGCAGCGGTCAGCAGTGGTGCACGTCAACCCTATCTATTGTGGACCGATAGCGGTCCTTACAGAACAGCAGACTGTACCGCACTCAAGCCTATGTACCGTAGCACCCTATACCAAGTTACCAGTCCTTATAAGAACTTTTGTGGAACAAGCAGGTTGTGTGTTAGTGATTAGCAGACTGTACGTCAGTCCCTATACCGCTGAAGGACTGCTGCAGTATAGGTGAGCGGTCAGCAGTGGTGCACGTCAACCCTATCTATTGTGGACCGATAGCGGTCCTTACAGAACAGCAGACTGTACCGCACTCAAGCCTATGTACCGTAGCACCCTATACCAAGTTACCAGTCCTTATAAGAACTTTTGTGGACCAAGCAGGTTGTGTATTAGTGTTTAGCAGACTGTACGTCAGTCCCTATACCGCTGAAGGACTGCTGCAGTATAGGGCAGCGGTCAGCAGTGGTGCACGTCAACCCTATCTATTGTGGACCGATAGCGGTCCTTACAGAACAGCAGACTGTACCGCACTCAAGCCTATGTACCGTAGCACCCTATACCAAGTTACCAGTCCTTATAAGAACTTTTGTGGACCAAGCAGGTTGTGTATTAGTGTTTAGCAGACTGTACGTCAGTCCCTATACCGCTGAAGGACTGCTGCAGTATAGGGCAGCGGTCAGCAGTGGTGCACGTCAACCCTATCTATTGTGGACCGATAGCGGTCCTTACAGAACAGCAGACTGTACCGCACTCAAGCCTATGTACCGTAGCACCCTATACCAAGTTACCAGTCCTTATAAGAACTTTTGTGGAACAAGCAGGTTGTGTGTTAGTGATTAGCAGACTGTACGTCAGTCCCTATACCGCTGAAGGACTGCTGCAGTATAGGTGAGCGGTCAGCAGTGGTGCACGTCAACCCTATCTATTGTGGACCGATAGCGGTCCTTACAGAACAGCAGACTGTACCGCACTCAAGCCTATGTACCGTAGCACCCTATACCAAGTTACCAGTCCTTATAAGAACTTTTGTGGACCAAGCAGGTTGTGTATTAGTGTTTAGCAGACTGTACGTCAGTCCCTATACCGCTGAAGGACTGCTGCAGTATAGGGCAGCGGTCAGCAGTGGTGCACGTCAACCCTATCTATTGTGGACCGATAGCGGTCCTTACAGAACAGCAGACTGTACCGCACTCAAGCCTATGTACCGTAGCACCCTATACCAAGTTACCAGTCCTTATAAGAACTTTTGTGGACCAAGCAGGTTGTGTGTTAGTGTTTAGCAGACTGTACGTCAGTCCCTATACCGCTGAAGGACTGCTGCAGTATAGGGCAGCGGTCAGCAGTGGTGCACGTCAACCCTATCTATTGTGGACCGATAGCGGTCCTTACAGAACAGCAGACTGTACCGCACTCAAGCCTATGTACCGTAGCACCCTATACCAAGTTACCAGTCCTTATAAGAACTTTTGTGGACCAAGCAGGTTGTGTATTAGTGTTTAGCAGACTGTACGTCAGTCCCTATACCGCTGAAGGACTGCTGCAGTATAGGGCAGCGGTCAGCAGTGGTGCACGTCAACCCTATCTATTGTGGACCGATAGCGGTCCTTACAGAACAGCAGACTGTACCGCACTCAAGCCTATGTACCGTAGCACCCTATACCAAGTTACCAGTCCTTATAAGAACTTTTGTGGAACAAGCAGGTTGTGTGTTAGTGATTAGCAGACTGTACGTCAGTCCCTATACCGCTGAAGGACTGCTGCAGTATAGGTGAGCGGTCAGCAGTGGTGCACGTCAACCCTATCTATTGTGGACCGATAGCGGTCCTTACAGAACAGCAGACTGTACCGCACTCAAGCCTATGTACCGTAGCACCCTATACCAAGTTACCAGTCCTTATAAGAACTTTTGTGGACCAAGCAGGTTGTGTATTAGTGTTTAGCAGACTGTACGTCAGTCCCTATACCGCTGAAGGACTGCTGCAGTATAGGGCAGCGGTCAGCAGTGGTGCACGTCAACCCTATCTATTGTGGACCGATAGCGGTCCTTACAGAACAGCAGACTGTACCGCACTCAAGCCTATGTACCGTAGCACCCTATACCAAGTTACCAGTCCTTATAAGAACTTTTGTGGACCAAGCAGGTTGTGTATTAGTGTTTAGCAGACTGTACGTCAGTCCCTATACCGCTGAAGGACTGCTGCAGTATAGGGCAGCGGTCAGCAGTGGTGCACGTCAACCCTATCTATTGTGGACCGATAGCGGTCCTTACAGAACAGCAGACTGTACCGCACTCAAGCCTATGTACCGTAGCACCCTATACCAAGTTACCAGTCCTTATAAGAACTTTTGTGGAACAAGCAGGTTGTGTGTTAGTGATTAGCAGACTGTACGTCAGTCCCTATACCGCTGAAGGACTGCTGCAGTATAGGTGAGCGGTCAGCAGTGGTGCACGTCAACCCTATCTATTGTGGACCGATAGCGGTCCTTACAGAACAGCAGACTGTACCGCACTCAAGCCTATGTACCGTAGCACCCTATACCAAGTTACCAGTCCTTATAAGAACTTTTGTGGACCAAGCAGGTTGTGTATTAGTGTTTAGCAGACTGTACGTCAGTCCCTATACCGCTGAAGGACTGCTGCAGTATAGGGCAGCGGTCAGCAGTGGTGCACGTCAACCCTATCTATTGTGGACCGATAGCGGTCCTTACAGAACAGCAGACTGTACCGCACTCAAGCCTATGTACCGTAGCACCCTATACCAAGTTACCAGTCCTTATAAGAACTTTTGTGGACCAAGCAGGTTGTGTGTTAGTGTTTAGCAGACTGTACGTCAGTCCCTATACCGCTGAAGGACTGCTGCAGTATAGGTGAGCGGTCAGCAGTGGTGCACGTCAACCCTATCTATTGTGGACCGATAGCGGTCCTTACAGAACAGCAGACTGTACCGCACTCAAGCCTATGTACCGTAGCACCCTATACCAAGTTACCAGTCCTTATAAGAACTTTTGTGGACCAAGCAGGTTGTGTATTAGTGTTTAGCAGACTGTACGTCAGTCCCTATACCGCTGAAGGACTGCTGCAGTATAGGGCAGCGGTCAGCAGTGGTGCACGTCAACCCTATCTATTGTGGACCGATAGCGGTCCTTACAGAACAGCAGACTGTACCGCACTCAAGCCTATGTACCGTAGCACCCTATACCAAGTTACCAGTCCTTATAAGAACTTTTGTGGACCAAGCAGGTTGTGTATTAGTGTTTAGCAGACTGTACGTCAGTCCCTATACCGCTGAAGGACTGCTGCAGTATAGGGCAGCGGTCAGCAGTGGTGCACGTCAACCCTATCTATTGTGGACCGATAGCGGTCCTTACAGAACAGCAGACTGTACCGCACTCAAGCCTATGTACCGTAGCACCCTATACCAAGTTACCAGTCCTTATAAGAACTTTTGTGGAACAAGCAGGTTGTGTGTTAGTGATTAGCAGACTGTACGTCAGTCCCTATACCGCTGAAGGACTGCTGCAGTATAGGTGAGCGGTCAGCAGTGGTGCACGTCAACCCTATCTATTGTGGACCGATAGCGGTCCTTACAGAACAGCAGACTGTACCGCACTCAAGCCTATGTACCGTAGCACCCTATACCAAGTTACCAGTCCTTATAAGAACTTTTGTGGACCAAGCAGGTTGTGTATTAGTGTTTAGCAGACTGTACGTCAGTCCCTATACCGCTGAAGGACTGCTGCAGTATAGGGCAGCGGTCAGCAGTGGTGCACGTCAACCCTATCTATTGTGGACCGATAGCGGTCCTTACAGAACAGCAGACTGTACCGCACTCAAGCCTATGTACCGTAGCACCCTATACCAAGTTACCAGTCCTTATAAGAACTTTTGTGGACCAAGCAGGTTGTGTGTTAGTGTTTAGCAGACTGTACGTCAGTCCCTATACCGCTGAAGGACTGCTGCAGTATAGGGCAGCGGTCAGCAGTGGTGCACGTCAACCCTATCTATTGTGGACCGATAGCGGTCCTTACAGAACAGCAGACTGTACCGCACTCAAGCCTATGTACCGTAGCACCCTATACCAAGTTACCAGTCCTTATAAGAACTTTTGTGGACCAAGCAGGTTGTGTATTAGTGTTTAGCAGACTGTACGTCAGTCCCTATACCGCTGAAGGACTGCTGCAGTATAGGGCAGCGGTCAGCAGTGGTGCACGTCAACCCTATCTATTGTGGACCGATAGCGGTCCTTACAGAACAGCAGACTGTACCGCACTCAAGCCTATGCACCGTAGCACCCTATACCAAGTTACCAGTCCTTATAAGAACTTTTGTGGAACAAGCAGGTTGTGTGTTAGTGATTAGCAGACTGTACGTCAGTCCCTATACCGCTGAAGGACTGCTGCAGTATAGGTGAGCGGTCAGCAGTGGTGCACGTCAACCCTATCTATTGTGGACCGATAGCGGTCCTTACAGAACAGCAGACTGTACCGCACTCAAGCCTATGTACCGTAGCACCCTATACCAAGTTACCAGTCCTTATAAGAACTTTTGTGGACCAAGCAGGTTGTGTATTAGTGTTTAGCAGACTGTACGTCAGTCCCTATACCGCTGAAGGACTGCTGCAGTATAGGGCAGCGGTCAGCAGTGGTGCACGTCAACCCTATCTATTGTGGACCGATAGCGGTCCTTACAGAACAGCAGACTGTACCGCACTCAAGCCTATGTACCGTAGCACCCTATACCAAGTTACCAGTCCTTATAAGAACTTTTGTGGACCAAGCAGGTTGTGTATTAGTGTTTAGCAGACTGTACGTCAGTCCCTATACCGCTGAAGGACTGCTGCAGTAT
Source organism: Lithobates pipiens (assembly GCF_037356315.1). NCBI lineage: Eukaryota > Metazoa > Chordata > Amphibia > Anura > Ranidae > Lithobates > Lithobates pipiens. The sequence goes on from NW_027507758.1 coordinate 111,597,141, forward strand.
AGGGCAGCGGTCAGCAGTGGTGCACGTCAACCCTATCTATTGTGGACCGATAGCGGTCCTTACAGAACAGCAGACTGTACCGCACTCAAGCCTATGTACCGTAGCACCCTATACCAAGTTACCAGTCCTTATAAGAACTTTTGTGGAACAAGCAGGTTGTGTGTTAGTGATTAGCAGACTGTACGTCAGTCCCTATACCGCTGAAGGACTGCTGCAGTATAGGTGAGCGGTCAGCAGTGGTGCACGTCAACCCTATCTATTGTGGACCGATAGCGGTCCTTACAGAACAGCAGACTGTACCGCACTCAAGCCTATGTACCGTAGCACCCTATACCAAGTTACCAGTCCTTATAAGAACTTTTGTGGACCAAGCAGGTTGTGTATTAGTGTTTAGCAGACTGTACGTCAGTCCCTATACCGCTGAAGGACTGCTGCAGTATAGGGCAGCGGTCAGCAGTGGTGCACGTCAACCCTATCTATTGTGGACCGATAGCGGTCCTTACAGAACAGCAGACTGTACCGCACTCAAGCCTATGTACCGTAGCACCCTATACCAAGTTACCAGTCCTTATAAGAACTTTTGTGGACCAAGCAGGTTGTGTGTTAGTGTTTAGCAGACTGTACGTCAGTCCCTATACCGCTGAAGGACTGCTGCAGTATAGGGCAGCGGTCAGCAGTGGTGCACGTCAACCCTATCTATTGTGGACCGATAGCGGTCCTTACAGAACAGCAGACTGTACCGCACTCAAGCCTATGTACCGTAGCACCCTATACCAAGTTACCAGTCCTTATAAGAACTTTTGTGGACCAAGCAGGTTGTGTATTAGTGTTTAGCAGACTGTACGTCAGTCCCTATACCGCTGAAGGACTGCTGCAGTATAGGGCAGCGGTCAGCAGTGGTGCACGTCAACCCTATCTATTGTGGACCGATAGCGGTCCTTACAGAACAGCAGACTGTACCGCACTCAAGCCTATGTACCGTAGCACCCTATACCAAGTTACCAGTCCTTATAAGAACTTTTGTGGAACAAGCAGGTTGTGTGTTAGTGATTAGCAGACTGTACGTCAGTCCCTATACCGCTGAAGGACTGCTGCAGTATAGGGCAGCGGTCAGCAGTGGTGCACGTCAACCCTATCTATTGTGGACCGATAGCGGTCCTTACAGAACAGCAGACTGTACCGCACTCAAGCCTATGTACCGTAGCACCCTATACCAAGTTACCAGTCCTTATAAGAACTTTTGTGGAACAAGTGAGTTGTGAATGTTTAGCAGACTGCAGCAGAAGGGCAGCAGTCAAGTATAATATCCTTTCTATATTTGGAAGAAAGAATATTATACATGTACAAGCCTATTACTGTACCACTGATACCAGTCCTGAAAAGAACCTTTGTGGAACTAATAATAACAGCAAGTCTTTAAAATTACCCTCACTGCCTGACAACACTGCTTCCTTCCTGTCCCTATACAAATTGGCAAAAAAAGAGAACGATTAGTGGTTACTGGAACAGCTCTTTTGTGGACCTTGATAGTAACAGCTAATGATGATGATGATGATGATGATGATGAAAGACTAATCTGGCTGTCCCTGTAGCATACACCGTCCTTTCCCTTTCTCTAAACTAACAAAAGACACTCAGGCTGCTGCAAGAATCAGCAGCACAGCAAACCTATCAACACCTAACACCTATACCAGTCCTGAAAAGAACTTTTGTGTACCAAATAGCTAGTGGTTTATCTCTCCCTACTCCACACAGGAACCTGTCCCTATCTTAACAGAAGAAAGAATGTAAAATGGCCACCGGATCGGGTGTATTTATAGGTTAGGGGGAATGTACAAGTGTCCATGTGCTGTCATGTCTCAATTGGCTGTCCTGTATCACATGATAAACGTGTCACCAAAGGTTAAAGTTCTTGTATACATTAAACACGTAAGTCCGCCGCGGCGAACGACGGAAAAAGGCGTTCGAACGTGCGGACCGCGAATGTCGGAAATTCGCCGCGAAACGACCGCCGGGCGAACCGTTCGGCCATCACTAGTCAGGAAAAGATTTTCTTCAGTCTCACTGTTGTTCTGTACCACCTGATGAGGATCCTAAAGTCAGTCTTCTGCATTCTCGTACAAATAGAAGATTTGTACGTAAACCTAAGGATGTGCTGTCGTACTGTTGTACTGAAAGTTTTGCCTAGGTCTCATTCTCACTCCTGCACACAGTTCAAGGAATGGGGTTCTGCAGAGGTAACTTGTACGTCATAGTTGGCAGAGAGCACGTGGGGCATTGCCCCTGTCCCTGAGCAAAATTCTTTGAAAGTGGTAAGGGGCCTGGCAAATAGGCCCGGGGCCGGGAGGGTTCTAAGGAAGTGAGTAATTTGGAGAGCACTCCAAAATCCCAGTTGGAAAATGCCCAACTGGTCCATCAGCGCCGAGATCGTCGGCCACACCCCTGCAGTTATGTAGTGGGATGCTTCTGTGTAGCCTGAGCCTGACAGGCTCCGGAAGTTGGTATCACTGGATATGAAAGAACTGGATATAGGGGTGAAGTCTGTGATGATATGGGGGGTGGATATGAGCAGGACTGCACAAAGTTTGGCTGTGTTGCCTATTAGAGGATGGTTTTTCACTTCCCTTGGAAGGGAGGCAAAACATCAAGGGGCTCTACCAGTAATGAGTAACAGTCGATTGTGCCTGTTCAATGCAAACCCATATTTTAAGGTTTGTATGTCTGTTCCAATCAATCAGTCTACTCAAATGTACCGCTAGGTAGTACTTGCCTATGTCCGGTACTGCCAATCCCCCATATCGCTTAGGGAGCATTAGCTGGTTCCGTCGTAACCGTGGGTGTTTATGAGCCCAAATGAAATCAAAGAATATTGTTTGGGTCTGCTTGAGATAGGTAGATGGAATGTGGATTGGCAGGGCCTGTAGGAGATAGAGAAATTTGGGGAGGATGCCAATTTTAATAATATTGCAGCAGCCAAACCAAGAGTGTATACCGGCGTCCCATTTGTCTAGGAACTGCTTAACTTTCCGTAGTAATGGGGGGGGAGGTTTAGCTCAAAATTTTTTGTTATATTGGAGGGGACCAGTGTGCCTAAGTAAGTACATCAACGCTTTGTCAGTCCATTTAAATTTGAAATTGTTCCGAAGTTGTACTGTAGACCATTGTGGGAAGTTAACTCCCATTGCTTCCAACTTGGAGAAATTAATTTGGAGATTGGAGAGAGCTCCATATATCTCAAACTACTTCATCAAGTTGGGGAGTGAGATCAAAGAGTTTGCAAGGGAAAATAACATGTCATCAGCATAGACCGAAATTTTGTATTGAGTGTCTCATATTTTTGTTCTAGTGATGTCTGGGTTGAGTCGGACTGAGCAGAGGAATGGTTTCAGTGACAGGGTAAAAAGGAGGGGCGACAAAGGGCACCCCTGGCGTGTCCCGTTAATGATTTTAAATCTGTCTGATAGGACAACATTCGCTCAAACTCGAGCTGCTGGTCGGGAGTAAATCGTGGAAATACACTGCAACATTTTGGTACTGAAGCCAGCATAACTTAGGACTGCAAGCATAAAATTCCAGTTCACTGTCAAAGGCTTTCTCTGCATCAGTACTGAGGAATACACACTGTGTCCGTGATTTAGTGACTGCCTGGAGTAGGTTCAATACTTTTGTGGTGTTATCCTTAGCCTCTCGCATAGGAACAAAGCCCACTTGGTCTAAATGGATCAGGTTCAGTACAAAGTGTTGGATCCTGTTTGCCAGTATTTTTGTAAACATTTTAAGATCCAAATTTAGCAATGAGATTGGTCGGTAAGCTAATACAGTGTCAGCCATGAATGTTGCAGTCGCACCAAGTTCATTAAACAGCTTCACCATATGAATGAATGAATGAATGAATGAAATACTTATATAGCGCACAATGCGAACTGAATCGCCTCTAGGCGCTGAATATATATGGAGCAAGAGAGGGAAGTGGGGTCTTATAGTATTGGGCAGTAAGACCATCTGGGCCGGGTGCTTTACCCTGTTTAGTAGTACCCACCGCTCCCTGCAATTCCTCTACAGTAATGGGGTCTTCAAGGATGTCCCTGTCCGCGTCAGATAGTTGGGGCATGAGTGACGTTGATAGATAGAAATCTGTGTTCCGGGGGGGGGAGGTTTGGTCGTCTGATTATATAAGAAATTATAGAATTCCTGGAATTCCCTTACTATGTCATGTGGTTTCGTAACCTTAGGTCTATTGGGTGGTACTAGATGTAGGATATAGGTCGCTAGTCTCTGTTCTTGTAGGGTTCTAGCTAGTAATTTCCTGCATTTATCTACGGATTCATAAGAGAACTTCCTGCACACCTGTAGTGCTGCCTTAGTCTTAAATTGTAAGATATCTGCTATTTGTGTCCTCTTGACCAAAAGGTCTCTCTCCAAAGAGGGGGATTGTGTCTGTTTATGAAGGAGCTCTAGGGCGGCAAGGTCTGCAAGTAGGATCTTAAGTTGTTTGGTCCATTCCCACTTAATCCTGGCTCCATGTTTGATCAACACCCTGCGGATAACCGCTTTGTGTGCCTCCCAGACGATGCCGGGGTCAACGTCTGGAGTGTCATTGGTTTTGACATGCCTGCATTTAGCACTAGGTGATTATTTCTTGGAAATTTTTGGATAGTGAAGCGCTACCTAGGAGTGAATATTATATTCTTTTATGATTATGTTCGCAATGCTGTCAAAAATAATTTGGAAGAACCATTACCATTGTATGTCTTACTACTTAGTATTTAGCTGTGCCAGATGTAAATTCACAGTTTTCTCCAGAAACACTTCTACAAATTGAACCCCTTCAGTCCCATCCTAACACTCTGCCCTAGTTACTTCTGAGTATTTTGTAACTTGAAGATCCAAAACGAGCCTCCAGAATATCATAGATTTCAACTGTGCCTGTTCACAACTGAGCATAGTGGTGCTTGAAGGTTGTAGCCCAAAAAAGGCTTCAAGTGATTTTAGCCCTAATGGGGTTATGCCTTCAAAGGAGAGCACCTGAAAAATACGCTAACACATTTTGCATTTACCCCCTACTAACTAGCTTTTCATTGTCTAATAATAACTTTAAAAATGCATGAGACACCCGCAAAAAATTGTGCAAAAGCTCCTGTACAAATACTAGAAAATAAAGCCTGGAAAATGACCAAAGATGCTCAGCTCAAGTGTGAATGCAGTATAAGGGCTCATTTACATCTGCATTAGCCTTTTCTGGGATGGGGGCTGTGAAAACATGACTCAACTGCCTGTTTTTACTGCCCCCAGAAACCGCGAGTGTAAACTAGGCCTTAGGCTGGAAATACATCGCCCGAGATTCGGACCATCAACGGGCAGGCTAAATGTACCAGGTTAATCGATCAATCATCTTTGGTACAACCAGCCTGCCGGATTCACTTCTGATTATCGCAAGTGACTGCTATAGCCTCTAGCGATAATCACCATCTTCTTCCAGCGGGGGCGGCTTCCCCAGCCCAACACCCCGCCAGAAAAAGACAATGTCTCGGCAGGAGGGATTCCCCTATCAGCGCTGTCCGTGATGATAGGGGGAATTGTGCGTATTTCTTTTCTGCAACCCATAGCTGCAGGAAAGAAATTTGCACTGCCTATAGCCAGCCTTAAGCCTCGTACACACAATCACATTTTTTGATGGGAATTGTGTGATGGCAGACTGTTGTACGCTCCATCAGAGAGTTGTTGGCAAACTTTCCGTGGACGAATGTTGGATGGCAGGTTTATACATTTTCTGCGGACAACGGTATGTTGTCGGATTTTCCAAGCGTGTGTACACAAAAATCCAAAGTACAAACACGCATGCTCGGAAGCAAGGTCGAGCCTGAAGCGGTTGGTCTTGCAAAACTAGCGTTTGTAATGGAGAATTCACATGTGTGACGCGGCAAATTATTAAATCTCAAAATGCAGAGCACATTCTCTTCTTCTTTAATGGGATAATAATGGAGCTGCTTTGCTGGTGATACTGACAGAGTTCTGCCAAATGTATTTAACCAGTTGCCGACCGCCGCACGACGATGTACGTCGACAGAATGGCAAGGGCAGGCATATGGGCGTACATATACGTCCCTGCCTTCCCGCGGGTGGGGGGCCCGATCGGGCCCCCCCCCCAGGTGCCAGCGGCGGTCGGAATCCGTTCAGGAGCGATCCAGGATGAGGGGCGGCCATTCGTTCATGGCCACCCGCTCGCAATCGCTCCTGACGAATGGAAGTGCAGCGTGACATCACTTCGTCTCCTGTAATGTAAACACAGGCAGAGGAAGTGATGTAATCTCTCCTCCGTGTCGGTATTTTTCGTTCCGGCACCGAGGAGAGAGGATCGGTGAGTTGCACCAACACTACACAATACAGTAGAACATGCCAGGCACACTCTCACTCCCCCTTCACCCCCCGATCACCCCCCCAATCACCCCTGCACCCCCAGTCACAGTGACACCAATTGCATTTTTTTTTCTTTGCATTGGTGTCATTTGTGACTGTAATAACTGTTAGGGCAGTTAGGGTTAGCCCCCTTTAGTTCTAGGGTACCCCCTAACCCCCCCAATAAAGGTTTAACCCCGTGATCACCCCCCGTCGCCAGTGTCACTAAGGCTGGGTTCACATTGCAGCGGTTTATGAGAACGGATGTGATTCGCACCGCACTGCAGTGCAAATCACATCCGATCTCTGTGCGATTCGAGTTCAGCCATACAGATAGTATGGCTGAATTCGCATCGCACCCGGCGCACCCGCCGCAAACTCGCACGGGACCCTTTTTTTCGTCCGCAGCAGAATCGGATCGCATGGGTGTTCACACCATGCGATCCGATTCCTGTCCGAGTTTGCAGATCGCACTGCGATATGCGAACTGATCTGGGGGTGTCATTAACATTTCACTGACACTCCCAGCAGTTCGCATAGGGCAGTGTGATGCGGGAACCCGCCGCGGATTCGTGGCGTTCCCGCATCGCTCCAGTGTGAACCCAGCCTAATAAGCGATCATTTTTCTGATCGCTGTATTAGTGTCACAGGTGATGCTAGTTAGGCAGGTAGGTATTTAGGTTCGCCGCAGCTTTTTATAGCGCCAGGGACCCCCATATACTACCGCATAAAGCCCCCTGATTGCCCCCTAGTTAACCCTTTCACCAGTGATCACCATATAACTGTTACAGGTGACGCTGGTTGGTTAGTTATTTTTTTATAGTTTCAGGGCACCCGCCATTTATTACCTAATAAAGGTTTAATCCCCTGATCACCCGGCGGGTGATATAAGTTTGAGGGTCAGATAAGGTCTGCGTCGCCCCAGGCAGCGTCAGGTTAGTGCCAGTACCGCTAACACCCACGCACAAAGCATACACCTCCCTTAGTAATATAGTATCTGATCAGATCTATATTAGCGTCGCCAGTAGTTTAGGTTTCCCAAAACGCATTGTTAGCGGGATCAGCCCAGATACCTGCTAGCACCTGCGTATATCCCCTCCGCCAAGCCCAGCCCAGCCCACCCAAGTGCAGTATCGATCGATCACTGTCACTTACAAAACACAACACACATAACTGCAGCGTTCGCAGAGTCAGGCCTGATCTCTGCGATCGCTAACAGTTTTTTTTGTAGCGTTTTGATACAGTCGCTGACAGCCTAGGTGCTTTTTTACCTGTGAGTCTCACTAGTGTACCCCTAAATTTAGGAGTGTCTACTTTCCAAAATGGGGTCATTTGGGGGGGGGGTTTGTGCCATCTTGGCATTTTATGGCCTTCAAAACTGCGATAGGTAGTGAGGAGTAAAATCAAAAATTTACACCCTTAAGCCCCGTACACACGAGGGGACTTATGTCCGACAGACTTCCGAAGGAGTTCCGTCGGAGTTCTGCTGGAATTCCGACGGAGTTCTGACAGACTTTTCGGCTGAGTGGACTTGGCCACACACGATCACACTAAACTCCGACGGATTCGAACGTGATGACGTACGACTGGATTCGAATACGGAAGTTCATAGCCAGTAGCCAATAGCTGCCCTAGCGTCGGTTTTAGTCCGTCGGAATAGCATACACACGAGCGGAGTTTTCGAAGGCACCGGGTCCGGCGGAGTTCCGTCGGGAAAATTTGAAGCATGTTCCATATTCTAAAGTCCTTCGGACTTTGGCGAGTCAAAAGTCCGTTGCAGCCCACACACGATCGAATAGTCTGACGGACTCAGTCCGTCGGACTTTGGATGTTGAAAAGTCCACTCGTGTGTACGCGGCATTAGAAATCCTGAAGGCAGTGCTTGGTTTTCGGGGCCCCGTACGCGGCTAGGCTCCCAAAAAATCCCACACATGTGGTATCCCCGTACTCAGGAGAAGCAGCAGAATTTATTTTCGGGTGTCATTTCACATATGCCCATGGCATGTGTGAGCAATATATAATTTAGTGACAACTTTGTGAAAAAAAAAAAAAAAAGTTTGTAATATTCCCGCAACTTGTGGCAAAATATAAAATATTCCATGGACTCAACATGTCTCTCAGAAAATAGCTTGGGGTGTCTACTTTCTAAAATGGGGTCATTTGTGGGGGTTTTGTGCCATCTTGGCATTTTATGGCCTTCAAAACTGTAATAGGTAGTGAGGAGTGAAGTCAAAAATTTACGCCCTTAGAAAGCCTGAAGGCGGTGCTTGGTTTTCGGGGCCCCGTACGCGGCTAGGCTCCCAAAAAGTCCCACATATGTGGTATTCCCGTACTCAGGAGAAGCAGCAGAATTTATTTTGGGGTGTCATTTCACATATGCCCATAGCATGTGTGAGCAATATATCATTTAGTGACAACTTTGTGAAAAAATAAATAAAAGTTTGTAATTTTCCCGCAACTTGTGGCAAAATATAAAATATTCCATGGACTCAACATGCCTCTCAGCAAATAGCTTGGGGTATCTACTTTCTAAAATGGGGTCATTTGTGGGTGTTTTGTGCCATCTTGGCATTTTATGGCCTTCAAAACTGTGATAGGTAGTGAGGAGTGAAATTACAAATGTATGCCCTTAGAAATCCTGAAGGCGGTGCTTGGTTTTCGGGGCCCCGTACACGGCTAGGCTTCCAAAAAGTCGACCACATGTAGTATGCCCGTACTCAGGAGAAGCAGCAGAATGTATTTTGGGGTACAATTCCACATATAACCATGGCATGTGTAAGCAATATATCATTTAGTGACAACTTTGTTCAATCGCTTGAGGCAAAAAAATAAAATAAAATATTTAATGGGCTCAACATGCCTCTTATCAATTTCCTTAGGGTGTCTACTTTCCAAAATGGGGTCATTTGGGGGGGGTTTTGTACTGCCCTGCCATTTTAGCACCTCAAGAAATGAGATAGGCAGTCATAAACTAAAAGCTGCGTAAATTCCAGAAAACGTACCTTAGTTTGTAGATGTGACAACTTTTGCGCAAACCAATAAATATACAGTTATTGACTTTTTTTTTTACCAAAGACATGTGGCTGAATACATTTGGCCTAAATGTATGACTAAAATTGAGTTTATTGGATTTTTCTAATAACAAAAAGTAGAAAATATCATTTTTTTTCAAAATTTGCAGTCTTTTTACGTTTATATCGCAAAAAATAAAAATCGCAGAGTCAGTCAAATACCTTTAAAAGAAAGCTCTATTTGTGGGAAAAAAAAGGACGCAAATTTTGTTTGGGTACAACATTGCATGACCGCGCAATTACCAGTTAAAGCAGCGCAGTGCCAAATTGTAAAAAGACCTCTGGTCATTGACCAGCAAAATGGTCCGGTCTGAAAGTGGTTAAAAAGGCTTTTTTTTCTAGTGATATCAAGAATATTATTATTTACTTATTTATTTTTTTGGTCAAGTTACCCCAACACCATTATCCTGTAGTTTTTTATATCAAAGATACAACTATGTTGGTGTCCCCTGTTAATTTTACATTGTATTTTTTAAAATGTAACTGCCCACTCCCAAACTGTCATTTGAAGTAAAACATATAGCCAAGTATTATTCTCCACAAATGTTTTATTGTGCATTAAAAAAAGAAAACAGAAAATTAGACATGCTATCTGCCAATAGAACTGTAGTGCATAGTGCATTCTATGCATCCAAAATATAGAAAATATACCAAATAAAATCATTATTCAACCAAAAAAATAAAATAAAAGCCTCATGCATGTGTCCTGCATCTTAATATAGGGGGTTAACAATGTCAAGAGTTGGGGAAAGCAGGGGTCCATCGTCTGGAGATAATTTCCGAAAATCATCCAGGTTATTCTCCTGTAGCTTCCGCAGCAAAGGCATATGACATAATTGGTCATGATTAATAAAGCAATACATTTTTTGGTCCAAGAAAAGCTCCTCCTCCTGTTCCTAGACTAGACTTGGGTCAAAGCAATAACTCCCATGCCAATAATAAATAACATGTTATCTCCTCCGATTCCATAACATGGCTGGTTGATGAACGGCCCTTGAGAAACTAACTGAAAAGCGTGAAATGAAAAGCGTGAATCAACACTCACCAAACTTCTACTAACATGACATTAGCAGAAGGAGCCCAAAGGCGCCTGACAATTGAACTTCCTCTTTATCGTCTCGTAGTACGTCTAGTACATCACTACGTTTGTGTTTGTTGGCCAACAATTCCTTGCTGTTTGCATGCAAGACAAGTTCCTGTCCAATGTCCTTTGGACAAAAGTCTGAGGTTTTGTCTGCGGAAAATCTGATTGTGTGTACGAGGCTTTAGAGTATCTGTGCACAGTCAGGACACCTGCCTCTCCTAAACTGCCCAGAAAAACAGCTAGGAATGCTTAGTATTACTAATCCAGGTGAAGCATTGATAACATATTCCTTTAAAGAAAAACTCCATTTTTATGATAAATGAATATAATATTATCTTGATAGTCTGCAGCTGGACAACAAAGCTCCGCACAGCGCCTTGATGCGATTCAGTTCGCTTTGAGCACTATACAAATTATTCATTCATTCATTCATTCATGCAGCTAAAACTCCACAAAAAAACAAAATAAATTCTTCCTTGCAACCATGAAAACAGTGCTCTATATACAGAACTGTCCAGGCATGGCATCCCCTGCTCATTTGATTAGCTCACTGCTTTTTACGAATATCTATACAAACCTCTTTGTCAAATTACATATAGCCCCTAGAATATGAGTATTCATGTTGGTGAAATATTTTCAAAGACTCTCACATGCATTAAAGGATTCCAACATTGCATATTTTTTTGTTTTGTGACTAAAATTAGATCAGGTGATTGTCATAAAAAGACAAACTCTCACATCTAGTATTATGTTTAATTAGGGGCATAGGAAAGCCTTTGTCAGTATCTCAATAAAAAATGCAAATTGGAATCTGCAGCAAAAAAAATACTTGAAATGTATACAGTTCCACTTGAATGGAATTTAAATTTTTTCTCAACAAAACACAAGCATAATTACAAAACAAACTGAAGATATAAATGTTGAACTTAAAATGAAATGTGTACCTATGTAATTCATATTTATCTGTAATAAAAGGGATGGCTTGACAAGCTCTGATTTTTCAGGGCTTTCACTATAAACTGGAGTACACAATTAAACTGTATTATTCAGAATTTTAAATAAATCAATCCTCGTCCATTTTTTTTTTAAAATCAAGGTAGAAGTTTATTAAAGGTATAGAGCATTACAAATTTCTTTACATTGTACATCACGGGACACAGAGCCATAGTAATTACTATGTGGGTTATAGTCCACCTTCAGGTGCTGAACACAGGCACACCCTAAACAGGAAGTTGCCTCCCTATATAACCCCTCCCACTACTGGGAGTATCTCAGTTTTTTCGCCAGGTCTAAGGGTTGGTCACGACTGAAGATGTGCTGTATTGAGCTCCACTGGAGCAATCCTTGCTGGGGCTAGCTATGCAGCCGGATCCATTCAAATTGTCTTTCAGGTCGAATTGAATGGTACCTGAGCCTCGTATCCGAAGAAACAAGGTTTTGTCTGTAAACGCTTATCTTTTTAGAGAGCTGGACCCCAGGATCCAGTACTTCTGGTATTAAGGCCATAAAGTTTTACTGGCGGGGTGCTTTTTACAGGTCCAGGATTGTGGGTTCCCTGAGGGTCCCTGGTTCCTGAAGATTTGTTAACAGAACCCACCGTGAAGGGTGAAGATTGGGTCTGTTGGTTTTACCACAGAATACCCTGCGGCGGGAAAGGTAAGTGTCGTTTTTCTAAGGAATTTTTAAATTTTCTTATGAAATGTCATGCCTAAGTGTCACTACTGGGGGCTGTGTGGAGCATGTACCTTCTCATGCTTTGCTCAGAATCACGCCGTGTCACAGAAGCAGCAGAATTTTTTCCTCCGGCTAGCAGGCAGACCTCTGTTAAGTTTGGGGGGTTTTGCTTCCTCCAGACACCCCCACCTGAGCTGAACTCTTCACCTCTTCAAGAGGCTGAGTATAAGGGAGAACTAAAAATGATCGGCAATGCTGTTTTCTTTCACCACCCCTACACGGCGGCGGCTTCCAGGTCTCTTCCACGCCATCCCTCCTTCACTCACAAGCCAATACCATTGGATCGGAAGGCCCGTGCTTGAGTGTGAAAACTCTTTTTTTGAAAAAGAAAGGAGGGGGGAGAAGTGCAGGGGCGGGGCTTAGCATGGCATTGACGTCCTCCAACTTGGGAGTGTGTTTTAAAAAAAAGAAAAACTACATTTATGCTGGCTGTAAAATTGTCAGAGAGACATAAGAGCAAAGAAGAGCATGAAAGAGGTTTTGGTGATACAGGCATTTCCTATTTGACACATTAGAAGGGGGGGGGGTTGAAACACCCCCAAAAAAGAGCAAAAAGGGTCTCCCTCAAGCTCTGGAAAGCCTACTCATCTCTACAAATGGCATCCTCCCCTGAGAGGGGGTGGCTGGTCAGAGTGAGCATCAGGGCCATGAAATGTCTGCAACTGTTTTTAATACTGCAGCTCCTGTTTATTTTATGATAATTAAAAAAAAATTAGATTTTAATCGCATCCCAGTGTGCGTCAAAATGCGACAGGTGCTCTTCCATTACCCAGGACCCTCAAACTGAGGAACTAGGGGCAGGAGAAGAGGAATTCCCTTAGAGGACCGTGGTGAGGCTGATAACTCCTCTTCTGAGGTGTCAAATGTGGGAGAATCAGCTGTTCCAATCTTCAGATTGATGGTGCAATTTCTTGCTGAATGATCGCTCCACGTTTATGTACCCTTAACTGAGTGTTTGGGTTCGCTAAAGCCTCCTCAAGCTGTGCATGCCTTTTCCTGTTATTCATTGCTGGAAAAACTTTTTTGTATTTGAGAGGATCACCCAGATAAGCATTTTTTTCCCTCCTAAAAAGTTTTCACACTTTATCCTACAGTGGAGGAAATTCACTAAGTAGGGTATACCAGCAATTAACGCTGCTATATCCTTTGTGAATAAGTTTGACTTGTCCGGCAGACAATGCTCAAATGCTTAGGGATCCAACAGATAATAAGTTGGAATTCCTATTGAAAAAAAAAAATACTTTTTTTTCTCTGGCAGATTGAGTGTCTCGGCCTGCGCTGACGGTAATTGCTTAATCATTGAGAGACCAGTTTAAATAGGTGTTCAAGGTTATCCTGCTCAGCAGGCCCAGGAGGAAGCTTTAGGTTTGCAATAGTTGCTATGAGAGATTCTATCCTTCAGGCCTTGCGCCCTTTGCTAAGCGCCTTGTAAGAAGCTCCTGGCTAGTCTTCCTTTTTGCGGTGAAACAGCTATTTGGGGATGCTTTGGATAATACGTCCAAAGAAATTCTAGTGCAAAGCGCCCCTTTTGCCATTTAAGAAAAAGAGTAAATGTATTTTCTTTTTAAAGCTCCTTCTCCTGTGCCAGAGGCATCAGCCTCCAGGCAGTCACGGAGGATTCCAACGCCAGGTTTAGTGGGAATTCTTCTGCAGTTCTCAAGGATCTGTCAGGAAGAGTGTCGAGATGACTTCCTCAATAGCTCCAGGGTACAAACTGGAGTTCCAAGAGTTCCCGTCTCCTCATTTTCTCAGATCAAACGTTTATAAGGATCCAGAGAAAAAGAAAAAACTGATCATGAGGATCCCCATGTAAGAACAGAGTTTGGGGTTTGATTTAAACCTCTTTTTTTCAGTTCCAAATCTGAATGGACATTCTGGATCTCAAAAATCTAAATTCAATTCTTAAATATAACCACTCTTTTTTCGTATGTCGAGCCAAATCAGTTATCTCCATCCTACAAGAAGGAGAACTTCTGGCATCAATCGACATCAAAGATGCATACCTCCATATGCCTATTTCCTCGCTCACTAGTAATGTCTGGAAAATCTTAATTTTCAGCGTGTAGCTCTGCTTTCCGGTCCAGCTACTGCACCTTGAGTGTTTACAAAGGTTCTGGCCCCTCTTCTAGCCAGATTAAGGGCCAAAGGTATAACAATTATTGTTTACCTAGTTGATCTGTTCTTGATAGACCAGTCAGTAGCCCGCTTAGACCAAAATATGGTCACCACATTCAACTACCTGGAATATCTAGGTCGGATTCTCAACTTAGGAGAAATCTTCTTTAAAACCATGAAGAAGGCTCAAAATACTTGGGTCTGCTCATAGGTACATCCAGAAAAGTGTACTACAAGCCCCAGGCAAAGATCAGCCTTTTAAAGGAACTGGTTTAGGTGGTCGACGCAAGATTAATTTCTTCTATTCAACTTTGCATGAGGTTGTTGGGAAAGATGGTGGCTTCATTCAAGGCCGTCCTTATTCCCTCAGTTTAATTTAAGACTGCTGCAAAACAGTATCCTATCAGCTCGAAACAAAGGGTTCAAGCTGTACATTCCCAATATGTCTGACTCCAAAGTCTACGGTCACATCACCCTGATCTCATCTGATCTTGGAGGCTAAGCAGGGGTCGGGCCTGGTTAGTACCCGGATGAGAGGGCATTTGGAAATACCAGGTGCTGTAGGCTGGGTGCCCCGGAGCCTCAGTTTATGGTTAATATCCAAAAATCTACTAAGGGGAAAATCCTTCCTTCAGTTACCTGGAAAGTGGTAACAACATATGCCAACCTTTTTTGTTTAGGTTGGGGAACAGTCCTGGAAGAGGCAACTGTTCAAGAGAAGTGGCCCAGATCAGAAATGGCCTTGGCCATTAACATTTTAGAAATTCAGGCAGAGTTCTTGGTTCTGAGGGCCTGAACGTTCAGTTTATGGTATTTATAAGAAATACATATGGGTGGGACTTTATATGAGCTGTGACCATCCGGTACACAGGTCTCCAGATGGTGGAATAGTGTTATTGGGGTGTGTGAAAAAAAGGGGGGGGGAGCTAAATAGCAGACATATGAAGAGGAAGGAAAAAGTAAGTATACAAATAAATTTAGGCAAGTAGTCCCTAGTAACCATGATTCCACTATGGGTTTGATCTATTTAAATCATCAATTAATTGTATTGGTTATTAGTGTATACACACTTTGGCATGCATTATTGGTTCATTACTTATTATGTGTAATAATGCTACTGTACTATGAATTTTATTGTGTTATGTTATTATCATACCTTTGAATTCTATTACATATTGACTTATCATTAATTTATCTACTGTACTACCTCCCTCTGTGTTGCCAATAAATTAATATTTGCATTTTATTGATTGATTTAATTGACCCTAAGTGTCTTGTTTCATATAAAGTCCTGCTGTCGCCCCCTCTTTTCCCCCCTTTTTTTGTCAAATTATCAGGGATGGAGACCTGTGTACCGGATGGTCACGGCTCATATAAAGTCCCACCTGTATGTATTTCTTATAAATTTATTAGAGATGGAAACAACACACTTTTCTATTAAATTTACCCCTTGGTTACCTGTGGGCATGATATCCAGTTTAGCCAGCATAGGTACATGCTTTATTGGTTGTAATCCTGTGCTTTTTTATGAGACCACCTATCCTTTCCATGGGAGGGGGGTTATCCCATCTACTTCCGGTAGTTGCGATGCACACCGTGGCCACCCCCCACCCTCCTAGCCGTTCGGTCGTGGGGGAGGTGGCTTGCCTTCACTGTACGTCAACGCCACACCCACGCGCCTTACGTTCGGTGTCATTTGTGATGCCGTACGTTGACGTGTTCGTTTTTCAATGACGTTCAGCGCGAGGGATGTCGGCGCTCCTACATATGAGCGCAATTCGCTTGGATGTGGGTGCTCTTTCCCTCTGAGCTGCACACATTTTGCATGACGTTGGTTACATCCTTGCCCGTGCTGCAGGCTCTCTTCACCACTGATCCTCTTTGGAGTGTGTCTTTCGCTTAAAATTGTTTCTATACACCTCTCACCTCCACACTACACACTTCCTTGCATTACAAGTCTCAGGTAACTATGACCTCTGTTTTGGGTCTTCACTTTATTCATATGGTGGATTGTCTCTTTTGTTTTAAATTTCTCTCACTCCTCGCACATTTTTCTTCACTTTGGGGTATTTGCTCTTGCCTAAATTGATTTGTATACTTACCTTTTTCCTCTTCTTCATATTTCTGCTATTTAGCTCCCCCTTTTTTTCCTCTCACCCCAATAACTCTATTCCACCATCTGTTTCTTTACCAGTTCACTGGGTTCACCCCCCATTACTCTAGTTTTGCTAGAGCGAACCCCATCCACTTTTGGGATAATTTCCACTCTTTGGCCTGCTTGCTGGTCCTTGGATGTTACCTTAGCTCCCGGGGGGATGCCAATTTCCCCTCCCAGTGCCTCCGAATTATATCATCATTACTAATTGTTACACATATTATTTGCTATCCATAGGCAAAAGTTGTTAGGGCCATTGTTTATGTCCCCTATTTGCTTTTATAATCAATTACCATTGATTATTAATGTATTATTTATCACAGGTACCCGCAATGTTTAGCTGCTCCTGATGAGTAGAAACAATCCACGAAATGCATCAAGCTTTTTACCATTGGATGCTATGCCCCAGTAACCACGATTCCACTATGGGTTTGATCTATTTAAATCATCAATTTATTTTATTGGTTATTAGTGTATACACACTTTGGGATGTGTTATTGGTTGATTACTTATTATGTGTAATAATGCTACTGTACTATGAATTTTATTGTGTTATGTTATTATCATACCTTTTAATTCTGTCTATTACATCTTGACTTATCATTAATTTATCTACTGTACTACCTCCCTCTGTGTTGCCAATAAATTAATATTTTAATTTTATTGATTGATTTTATTGACCCTAAGTGTTTTGTTTTATATAAAGTCCCGCTGTCGCCCCCTCTTTGGCGTACAAGAAGTTGTATGGCCCAGAGAAAGGTGAATCATATCCTATCTTGGGCAGAAAACAATGTACTTTCCCTATCGCCAGTCTTCTTGAGTCACCTGCAGTTGTTCCCAGGAGAATGGTTCCTTCACCCCGATATCTTCCTGTCAATATGTCAAAAGTAGGGGATCCCAGACATAGATCTGTTTGCGTCCAGGTTCAACAAAGAAATCAACAGCTTTGTTTAAAGAACAAAGGATCCGCTAGCCTGCGGAACAGATGCCTTGCTATTCCCGAGGAATCGGTTCTCACTGATTTATACATTGCCTCCTTTTCTGCTTGTGTCCATGACTTCTTCGCAGGATCAAGCAGGTAGGGAAGTCATTGATTCTTGTGGCCCCCAGCAGGGCCCAGGTAATCTTGGTATGCAGAGACCGTAAAGATGGCAGTAGGGGACCCATGGACCCTACCATCACGGCCAGACCTTCTCTCACAATGTCCGGTGTTCCATCCTACTTTACAAACGCTAAATTTAACAGTCTGGCTATTGAGACCCACACTCTAAAGAAGCGTGGGCTGTCAGGTTCAGTAGTTCCTACCTTGGTTAATGCAAGGGAGCCGGCCTCCATAATTATATAATTATATATTAGGGAGTCTGGGAAACATATGTCTCCTGGTGTAAAACCAGGAGTTGCACCCCAGAAAATAGGTCAAAGGTAGAATCCTTGACTTTCTGTAGATGGGGTGAGAAATAAGGCTGGCCTTGAGTGCTTTCTAAGGACAGGTCTCGGCCTTATCAGTATTATTCGGTTCGCACCAGAACATACCGGACAGGCAAAAAATTCAGCATAACACATGAACACAGTTAAAGTCTATGGGACACAAACACGAATAATCAAAAGTGTTCATTTTAAAGGCTTATATGCAGGTTATTGTCATAAAAAGTGTTTCGGGACCCGGGACCTGCCCCAGGGGACATGTATCAATGCAAACAAAAGTTTTAAAAATGTCATTTTTTTCGGTAGTAGTGATTTTAATAAGGCGTAAAGTGAAACAATAAAAGTGAAATATTCCTTTACATTTCATACCTGAGGGGTGTCTATAGTATGCCTGTAAAGCGGCACATTTTTCCTGTGTTTAGAACAGTCCCTGCACAAAATCACATTTCTAAAGGGAAAAAGTCATTTAAAAGTACTTGTAGCTATAATGAATTGTTGGTCCCGGCAATACAGATAAAAGTCATTGAAAAAAAATGTCGCCCCCCAGTCCTTCAGGTCTGGTATGGATATTAAGGGGAACCCTGCGCCATTTTTTTTTAAATGGCGTAGGAGTCCCCCTCAAAATCCATACCAGACCCTTATCCGAGCACGCAACCTGACAGGCTGCAGGAAAAGAGGGGGGATGAGAGAGCACCCCCTTTTTGAACCGTACCAGGCCACATGCCCTCAACATGGGGAAGGTGCTTTGGGTTAGCCCCCCACAGCACCTTGTCCCTATGTTGATGGGGACAATAGCCTCATCCCCACAACCCTTGCCCGGTGGTTGTGGGGGTCTGCCAGCGGGGGGCTTATCGGAATCTGGAAGCCCCCTTTAACAAATTGACCCCCAGATCCTGGCCTCCCCCCATGTGTGAAATGGTAACGGGGTAATGTACCCCTACCATTTCACAAAAAAAGTGTTAAAATGTTAAAGACAAGACACAGATTGGGGCAAGTTCTTTAAAAATAAAAATGTCCCACGAAGTCCATTCATCATCTTCTCTCACTCTGCCGATGGACCGAAAAAACGAAACAAAAACAAAGCCACGTCCGACCCGCTTCCATGGGAGGCACCCGCCGTATAACTAGTCTTGGCTTTGGCAGTTCTTATATAACTGAGGGCAGGGTCACACAGTGACCCCACCCCCCTCTGATGCACGGGGACTTCCCCATGGCTTTCCTGGGGCGTCAGAGGGGGCGGGCCATCCGTTTACATAATGCTCTGGCCGAACTGTTCGCCTATCCCTAACGACCACTTGCTTTGCATTCTTTGGTTTGTGACTTTATTCAGGAGTAATACAGCTTAATCTACGGTTAGGTAACCCCTGAACCCTTGGTACTTGAATTTAGTTTTGTAGGCATTACAAAACCAGCTTTTTTTTGAGCCAATACGACACATTCCCTTGGTCCTTTTTTGACAAGGAAACTATTTTTTCTGGTAACCATATCTGCTGCAAGAAGGGTATCAGAAATGGGTGCTCTTTCTTGTAAAGAGTATAATTTTATTGTTCACAAGAATAAGGTAGTATTGCGTCCTCATCCTAACTTTTTACCAAAGGTAATATCAGGTTTTTATCTAAACCAGGATTTTGTTATACCTTCATTTTTCCAGAACCCTGTTCTATGGAAGAAAAGTCACTACATTCTCTTGATATGGTGAGAGCAATCAAAGTCTACTTAAAGGCAACTGCTCAGATTCGGAAAACGGATGTTTAGTTCTTGTTGCCTGAAGGTCCTAAAAGAGGAGTGAATTAGAGGATAGGGAATACATATTTTATTTGCACTGTAATTCTGTTCAGTCATTTAAAACAAAAACACACCACTTCCAAATTTCAAGAACATTGGACCTTGGGTAACTTTTTGAGTCTGAGGTCTCCTCATATTTGTAACTTGAAAGGATTTAGATATAGATTAAGCTTTGAAAAAGCAAACATAAAGTCAGCGCAGCAACACAAAGTTTAAAGCACTTCAGGTCTGACAATTGCTGACATCTTAACTGCTTTATCTCACATTGCAGGTAAACTGTACCACATAAAGCTTCATATTTGTACATGTCTCTAAACGTTGAACTCCAGTTAACTACAAAAAAGTACATGTAGCTCTCTCCACCATGCCCTTTTATATTAAGGATCTAAATCCCATTTCATATAGAGGGATGCAATAGGGAGGAATACTTGTTTTATTCCTTGATCAATCTGGTACTCAGGCAGACAGTGTTCTGCTTCTCTCCAGTCCCAGAATATGGATGGGTCTTCAACATCATCATGTACAATGCAGAAACAGTGACGACTCCTAGTCCTGTACTGATCGTCATGATGTCAATAAGGAGGTGGCCACATGACTCAAGATGCATAGTGGTTTTGTTGGATCCATTTTCAATACTGCGACCAGTGTGGAGGAAGCCTACAGGATCAAGGAAAAAGATAAGTAATTCCCTGTATTAAATTCCTCCTAGACTAAGCAAGCATTTGATCCTTATGGGGCTGCCTTGTTTGATAGTGTGAGCATATTTTTTTCCCAACATACACTGTTCATAATGCTAGCTGGCAGGTTGGCAACTGAGGACCTTTCTACTCAAGTCAAGTTCTTTTTATTGTATATAAATTTTATTGTGGAAAAAATGTATTACAGCTCAGAATTTTGTACTGTCCTCTTTTCTAGATACCTTGTCCCAGTGGAGCAGATATAAACAAGCTATTGACAAACCACGAAGCGCCTGCCTGCGCCAAACAAAAGTACACAGGCAAAATTCCATCAAACCTCTTTACTCTGCAAGATGAGGAGGACTGTTTTAAGGCAATAAATTGGTTGAAAGACAATGTACTCAAGCAAGATGGTAAGAAAAACACTCCAGTATCTCATTTTTGTTTGCAAAACTCTGCATTTCCGATGAATACCATTCTTCCTCTCTTTCTCAGCATATAATTAGTGTCTAATTAACCACTGCAAAATGTTGTATTTGCCATGTCTTGTTTTCTTACTTCATTGAAAGCATGTTGATTTTTTCTTTTTTTTAGGGGGGGCTGGGATAATAATCAGCATATGTACCAGAAGAAAAAAAAAGCCCAGATGTAGTTTAATTATATATAATTACTATAAAACAAGAATTGAAAGTTCTGAAAGCAATGTATGGCTAAAATCATTAGCTAACTAATTAAAGAATAAGTTAATTAACAAGTACGCTTTGCAATTATGTGAAAAAATATGTATCATTATGAACTCTAAAAAGCTGTGCAGAGCGAAAGGATACGTAATTTAAAAATAATTTCCAAAGTATTTAAAATCATTTTTATAATGTCTTTTTTGGCTGGGAGTCATTTACACTAATAAAGGGACAAATAGTAAATGTGAGTCATTTAGGATTCATTGTTTATCTAAATTGCCCTTGAAGCTACTCTGGCTTGCGCAATCACCTGCTTCCTTATAATTCGCATCCTTTTAGGGCAACTGAATTTTTAAATAACTGTTCTATTTAAAGGGAAATGAGGAAGATAGAACTATGGGAACTGCCATTGCTGATTTGCTTTTAAAAGGGCAGACTGTATAGTTCTATTTCTTGTACGCTTAGGGGCTTATTTATGAAGTAGTCACCAAACGTGCAGGTGCATGTGCTTTAAATGACAGTAATTGGTTCACCGCTAGTGAATGTTTCATGAAAGTCACATTCACTACTTTATAATTATGTCCCTTGGAGTATATCTGAAGGCAAACTTTAGTTTTAGATAAAAATGGTAAGCGGTTGGAATTCTGGATTTGGTTCATACATCCCTGAACACATAGGGGTTTATTTACTAAAGCTAGAGAGGGCAAAATTGGTCACAATTCTGCAGAGAAACCAATTAGCTTCCAGGTTTTATTGCTATAGCTTAATTAACCCCCCTAGCGGTAACCCCGAGTCTGGCTCGGGTTAGGAATTTACTGATAGGAGCGGTAACCCAGAGCCAGACTCGGGATCGCATCGCTGGATGCAGGGGAGGACACAGGGAGAGTTACGTACCTTGTCCCCTGGATCCAGCGATGTCCTCCGCGCTGTGTGATCGAGCTGTCCTCTGCTCGATTCACAGTGCCGAATGCCGCCGAGCTCCGTTCCTTGCGACGTTACGGCGCACGGGAGCAGAGAACGGCGGCAAATTCAAAAAAGTAAAAAGACACAAAACACACACAGCACTGTAATCTTACAGATTACAGTACTGTATTAAAAATTACACACCCCCTTTGTCCCTAGTGGTCTGTGCAGTGCCCTGCATGCACTTTTATATTATAAATACTGTTTTTTCTGCCTGGAATTTGGAGATTGCCCATAGCAACCAAAATGTGTCCCTTTTTCAGTGTTTTAGGATTTGATTACATTATTGAATAATTTTTATTATTCTTTATTATATTATAAACTTTATTATGCCCGGGATGTCTGCTAGACTCTGGGTTGAACAGATTTAAGAGAGTTATCCCTAAGAATTACAGGACTACAAAATAAAACGCCAAATTCCCATGCAAAATAATTGTACCGTTTTCAGCACCTAAAACCGGACTGAATCATACCGCCAGGGAGGTTAAACAAGCTGAGGTTTGAAGCTGATTAGTTTCTCTGCAGAATTGTGACTAATTTTGCCCTCTCCAGCTTTAGTAAATAAACCCCATAGGGTCCTAAACACAAGCACTGCTTGGAACAATGTCCAGGTGTGTACAGTTCCTGCATAGTTCAGCCTGTTATTGATATTAACAGGTTGCTGGCAGTGGGCTCTATATTGAACCTGTACCTCCATTGTGCCCAAAAATGCCAAACCGCTGGTATGCATGAGCCCTTCATTAATTTTTTGTTTAAAGCGGAGGTCCACCCTAAAGTGGACCTCCGCTCATCGGAACCCTCCCCCCCTCCGGCGCCACAATTGGCACCTTTCTGGGGGGAGGGGGGTGCAGATACCTGTACAGTACAGGTATTCTGCATCCACTTCCGGGATAGCTCTCTGCGGAAAGGGGCGTAGATTACGCCCCTTTCTGCAAGTGCCCGCCCCTTTCCGCAAGTGCCCCGCTGCCTGCTGGGAAACACACAGATCCCAGAGGCAGCGGGGACCGTCCTTATTGCGCAGCGCGATTCGCGCATGCGCAGTAGGGAACCGGGAAATTAAGCCGAAAGGCTCCATTTCCTGATTCCCATACCCAAGATGGCGGTGGCAGAACCTTACAGACGATCTAGAGATCTGTAGCTGCTGGCTTTAAAAAAAAAAAAAAACGCGGAGTCCCGGTGGAATCCCGCTTTAACCTGTTGTTCTTCTTACCTAGCTCTCATTATCACCTTCCATTCCCAGCTCCTCAGCAAATTTTTGCTGACTTTTCTTAAAAATTTTGTTAAACTGTTTTTACAAATTATTTTGTGTAATCCTTTGGATTTTTTCTGGTTTGCATGATTTTGTTGTAGCAAAAACATCAATTCATATGTAAAATTAGGGGAAAAAAAGGCTTAACTTCATGTGTAAATAAATGTTTATATCAAAATAAATGAGTCATAGAATCTACCGGTAATTAGAACTTTGTATGTATAGGAGCAGGAGTATTAGAGTGTAAGCTCCTGTGGAGCAAAGACTGATGTAAATGGGTTAGTGTTCTTTGTATAGCACTGTGGAATATGCAAGTACTAAATAATGAATTCAAATCGTAAATCTGCCTGTAAAAGACACTGGGATGTGCACTCTACTAAGGCATCAATCCTTTGTAAAATTAGACAGTAGTGCTCAGAAATATCAAACTGCGTGATTTTTATGTAATTTAAATGTTTTACCACACATTCCAAAGTTTAGTATGTATGCATTATACAGAAAATTACATGTAACATTATATTATTTATTTTGTCCTCAAAGTATGTCAATTGACAGAGTTTCCTTTATGCTAATATAAAGGCACCATGTTTTGCATACAATAAGCTGCAAGTCATTTAAGTGCTCACTTTTATCTCAGTGGTTCCAGCTGGTGAAGCTGGTTTCTTTTAAGCGGCCTCAATAAAGCAGGACCAGGTTCTGGGCTTGTACTTTAACCACTTCCAGCCCAAGGACATCATATGACGTCTTTGACATTCAGTAGGAATATCTGAATGATACCTGTAGCTACAGGCATCATTCAGATATCCCTGTTTTCAGCTGGCGATCCTGTGCACCATAAGAATGATCATATCGGCAATTCCGCCGCTTGATCATTCTTACATGCGACGGGAGGGCACATACCCCCTCCCATCACCATCGGTGCTTCTCCGGGCTCTCTTGTGCCATCGGGAACCCGAACAAAAAATTGGCCAGATGGTCACCAGTCATCTCTATGACCGTTGGGGGCCCATGTGTGACATTATGACGTCCTGTTCGGGACCGCACTTGTAAACAAAAATCTAAAAAAAAATCCTTGATATCATGCTTTCCAGCCTGGAGGAGAGATGTGGGGTCTTACTGACCTCACATCTCTCCATAAAGAGGAGCTGTCACAAACCATTCCCATTACAAGGGATATTTACATTCCTTTTAATAGGATTAAAAGTGATCAACAAAAAAAAAATATGTAAAAGAAATTGTAAAAAAAAACGTAAAACAAAAAGATTTAAAATGCCCTTGTCCCCGGTAACTAGCGCTCAGAAGCTAACGCACAGTCCTACCCACATATGTAAACGCTGCTCAAACCACACATGGGAGGTATTGCCGTGTGCGTTGGAGCACGTGCAACAATTCTAGCACTTTACCTCCTCTGTAACTCTAAACTGGTAACCTGTAAAAAAAATTAAAGCGTCACTTATGGAGATTTTTAAGTACCGAAGTTTGGCGCCATTCCATGAGTGTGTGTACACATTTAAAGTGTGACATGTATCTATTTACATCATCTTTCACTTTATACAAAAACTGGGCAAAGTTTACTGTTTTGTTATTTTATAATTCATGAAACAGTTTTTGATCAAAAAAAAAAAGCAATATTGAAAAAAAAAAAATGAAATATTGTTGGTCAAATACCATGCGAGATAAAAAGTTGCAACGACCACCATTTTATTCCCTAGGGTGTCTGCTAAAAAAACATATATAATGTTTGGGGGTCCTGAGCAGTTTTCTAGCAAAAAAAAAAAGATTATTTTTACATGTAGGAGAGGAGTGCCATAATAAACCCGGTATGGAAGTGATTAAGTGCTGTCACCCAGTGAGAGACTGTGGCTTAGTTTTTAAATTGATATGCCTGACCTGGGGTGCAGAAGGATGCATGAAAAAGCATATATAATCCCTGATCAAGCTAAGAGTGGAGTACGTAAAAGCATGTTAGAACCTACCTTTAAGGAACTCCAGGATCGCAGGGCCCATGTACAGATGCATAAGTGATATGTTCATCTCTATCCCTGATTTGGTTATAGATTGGTTACAAGGCACATCTCATAACACTCCCATTTCTTCTGCTCAACAGATAATAGTTGTCTGCTTGAGCATTTTCCAAAAGTCTCTGCGTACAGTAATAAAAACGTCTAATGACTGTGAAAGCTGTTCTGTAGTTGGGTGCAGTGCCTAAGTCACACTTACAAATCAGTAGTGATCGGCACTTAACTGCAAAATTGTTACTAACTTTGGACACACTGTACAGCTAAAAAAACAGTATTATCCAGGGCATTCACTATATGCAAATCTACTTACATTTTTTTTATCTGGATGTAAAAATCTTTGCAAATTTTGGTTATGCATTGCCAAGTTCCCTAATCACAGCAGGTGAAAACAAGGGGGAAAACTCATCTTGTGCTGAATTATACCCAATAACGCACTTATAATATCACATTATTACTTGCAAATGATTACTGAATGTCTTTTTTGACATTTTATGTGGTGAAAACACATCAGTTGTATTTTACAGTTTATTTTTGTAAGTTTGATTTTTTTGTTATATTTTTGATATGTATCCTTGTCAATGGACTAAATCCCTTAAAGCTTTAACCTCTAGTTAAAGTACTGTATACTTTACTGTGTATTTGTGTAACATTTAAAATAAGGAACTGCATTGTTTAACAATGACTGGGCACATCTCTGAGGACTTAACACAAACAAACATTTCTTATTCTTCAAATACTGCAGATAAACCTCTTTTTATTGAAAGCGATCGATCAAATACAAGACCTTTACCGTTTTCATTTTTTTCTTCATGTAAGCAAGTAGACAGTTAAGGAATTACCACATATGCTATTGCATACGCGAACACAGAGCGTGCTCCTGTTTTGTGGTCTTTGTTTAATCATTTGTGGTGGACGGGTGGGTGAGCATTGAGAACTAAAAAAAACAGCGTGTAGCAATCTCAGTGTACAGAGTAGGGATATTTAGTTGGGCTCCTTTATAGGCAGAGGAGCCGGGGTTAATTTGTTTAGTGTTAGTTGGCATAGCTCCAAGAGCTGGGTCTCTGCTACCTTCCCCTGACTTCTGGAACTTGCTGGATGGTTCTAGACCTTAGAGTTTGGAAAAACAGAGACTAATGCCGCGTACACACAATCAAATTGTCCGGCATACTTAGTCCGCCGAAACGCATTTCACCGGAATATTCGATCGTGTGTGGGCTTCAGCGGACTTTTCCAGCGTAAAGTCCGGCAGACTTAGAAAGTATTTTTGCAGTCCAATCTTTCCGCTGGACTTGGGTTTTAGCGGACAATACGTTTATCAGTATGCTAGTCTGGCGGACTAAGAATGACGCATGGTCAGAAGCAAGTACAAAAAGGAAGCTATTGGTTACTGGCTATCGAAATTCCTTTTTCTAGTCCCATCGTACGTGCTGTACGGCATCGCGCTAGAAAACGCCGGACTTTCTGTGTGTCCGTGTGTGCCCAAGTCCGTTCGGTAGAAAGTCCGCCGGACTATCCGCCGGATTGTTTGCCGGACTAAGTACGCCGGACAATTCGCTTGTGTGTATGTGGCATAAGCCTTAATATTTGTGGAGTCTCCTCCAGTCCCTGGGGAGGTTGGGCCCAGAAGGGAAGCTGATGGATAGAACTAAAGACTCACATGCCTCTCCAGGCTTAGTTAGAGCCGGAGCTAAGCTGACAGTCAGGAGCTGGGCCTGTTCAGCAGCCATCTGGACTTCAGGATTAACTCAAGAGGGACTGAGTGACTAGCCTTCATTCTTCATACCCCAAGCTTGGACAGAGTAGGGACAATAAGGTGCAATACTTTAAATGTCCATATCTAAGGGACAGCTTAATGGCAGTTCACTATTTAGGAAGCCACCCTACACCTCTAGCTGGGTATTCAAGAGCAGTCAGATGTGCTAGCATTCCTCTATAGAATAGCACCCATATTATGCAGTATGGCACCTTTGCTGTCAGTTTAGCTGTACCATAAATCCTAAGGGAGGACAGCTTAGCAACTTTTTTTTCCTAGAAGCCAGAAAGCTAGCAAGTCCTCAAGTTGAGTTCAACTTCTACGGTTCTGGACATCCCATGTTTCTACTCCACATCCAAGTTTTAAAACTCTAAATCAGGGGATCTCCAAACTACGGCCCTCCAGTTGTTGCGGAACTACACGTCACATGAGACATTGTAAAACTCTGGCATTCACAGACATGACTAGGCATGATGGGAGGGAAGGGGATATCACTGCTTCAGGTAGGTCAAACAAAAGTAAAAAACCTCTCATCCAGTTTAGAAGCCTAGGTGCTGGCAATGCATATAGCAATTAGGACAGGAAGAAGTTCTGGACAGCCGCACCCCAAAAAAGTTTTTGCCTTTTATTCGAAAAATGTAATCAAAAATACAAGCCACAGCAGAAACGGACAGGAGCTAACATGTTTCACACTTCAATACAGTGCTTAGTCATAGCTGTTCCTGAACAATTGGAGGGCCATAGTTTGGAGACCCCTGCTCTAAATAAACCAAAAACAAAACAAACATCCACTGGCTAATTCTTGAGTCTGCATAAAAGTTCTTGTCAACTGTCTGTGTGTGAAAGGGAGGACCCAAAATCCAGCGGCCTTTATGGGGGTAGCGCTGTAAGTGCAGTTGCTCTTGTACTTACATGCATTTGTATACTGCAAGTATAGAAAGGACAAATACAATATTGGCATAATTTGTAAAGTGTGGTAAAGGCTTGGGGCTGTTTTGTGCAGGGCTGTATTTAATCATTATGCTACCCTAGCCATGCCCAAATGATGACACCTGCGCCACAGAGCAAGTTTTTTTTGGCCAAATGAAGCGCCTGGTCTGCAATCTTGTGATTGCATTGACGTGGCGCTTCCCATATTGCACTGCGCCCGGCGCCGGGACGCAGTGTACATAAGGACATTTAAAAAAATTTTTTTTTAAAGGGACATGTTTAAATAATTTTTTTTTTCTTTTTAACATTTTTTTTTTCTTTTTACTGCCTGGGGGGGCGGCACCCAGGCAACCCCTATGGGCGGGCCGCCACTGGTCTTGGGACAGACCTGAGCAGATTTTTTGCACACTGATTTTATACAGGTGAGTTGTTTATAAGCTAAACTTATATTGAAAAAAATCTTACTTTAGGCAGCACTGTAAATATTGAAAAAAAGCCATTTTGGTATTGACATGCAAGATTTTTTTGTGGAGTTCCTTTAACTTTCTAGCTATTCTCCTTTGGAGTCAAGTTCAATAAAATACCACTATATCTTTGCTACGGTGAGGTCCCTTTCACACATACGGACCATTTATTTCATTAGTTCAGTTACATTTTTTCAAAGAAAAACATATGAAGTTTACATCAGTTTTTCATCAGTTTGTCATCCGTTTTTACATCATTTTTTTACATAGTTTTTTTTACATCCTCCAGCTAGAGTCCTTAAAGCGGGAGTCCACCGGGACTCAGCGTTTTTTTTTTTTTTAAAAGCCAGCAGCTACAAATACTGCAGCTGCTGACTTTTAAAATAGTGACACTTACCTGTCCAGTGCGCCCGCGATGTCGGCACCCGAAGCCGATCTGTAGATCGTATCTCGGGTGCTGCCGCCGCCATCTTGGGTATGGGAATCAGGAAATGGAGCCTTTCGGCTTCATTTCCCGGTTCCCTACTGCGCATGCGCGAGCCGCGCTGCGCAATAAGGACGGTCCCCGCTGCCTCTGGGATCCGTGTGTTTTCCCAGCAGGCAGCGGGGCACTTGCGGGAAGGGGCGGGCACTTGCGGAAAGGGGCGTAATATACGCCCCTTTCCGGAAGTGGGTACAGATACCTGTACTGTACAGGTATCTGCACCCCCCTCCCCCCTGAAAGGTGCCAATTGTGGCGCCGGAGGGGGGGAGGGTTCCGATGAGCGGAGGTCCACTTTAGGGTGGACCTCCGCTTTAACCATTTGAATCACTGAGCCATTTTTCATGCAAAAAACTCACCATTTGTCCATTTATATCCATTTTTCATCTGATCTATTTTTTAAAAATAGGCTTTAAACCATCCCCCAAAAAATTTTTTGATGGAAGCAGATGTAAACTGATGTAAATGGATGATCACTCGTTTACATACATTTTTCCATAAAGATGCAATGATGTCTGTTTTTCATCCCTCAACAGAAGGATGAAAAATGGACAAACGGACCGTATGGGGCCTATGTGTTCTTATACACAGAGAATACCTAAAATATTTTTACTTTTTGGGTGCTAGTTTGGGCCTGCCTCAGAGAAAGCTTGAAAACTCTGATATACTGTTTATTTACAGTGAACCTTTTCCTGCAAAGATTGGGGACACACTTAGTTTTCCCCCAATGACATGCAATGGGGGTTATTTAGAAAAGGCAAATCCACTTTGCACTGCAAGTGCACTTGGAAGTGTAGTCTCTCTAAATATAAAGGGTAGATCTGAAAATGAATGGAAGCTCTGCTGATTTTATCATCCAATCATGTGCAAGCTAAAATGCTGTTTTTTATTTTCCTTGCATGTCCCCCTCGGATCTACAGTGACTTTACTTCTAAGTGCATGTTCAGTGCACTTTCAAGTGCACTTGCAGTACAAAGTGGATTTTCCTTTAGTAAATAATCCCCAATGTAAAAGCCCAGCTTCTAGATCTTTAACCCTTTTGTTAAGACACTATTCAAATCTTGTTTACAATTGTTAATATGACCTGCCAGCACAGTACAGATAAAGTTTAGGAATGGGAAACATTAACTCACCAGCCCCCTCCTTAGGGCTAATTCACACTACATGGAGAGCTGCTGCAGCACTTTACCGCTGCACCAGCTCTTTTCTGACAGCTATGCTAAGGGACAGTGTGGTGCATGATTCAGCACGCTGCACTGTCCCTTTTTTCCATTTAGTTTTGGAAGAGCTTTATTTGAAGATTCCAAAATGCACACTTCATTCAATGCAATGTCTGGGCAGTGCGCTGTGCTGCCTGACATAACAGTAGGATTCAGGCCGGTGCACTGCAAAAAAAAGCAGCATGTGTGCATATTGAAGCAGCATGCTGCAGTGCAGTGCTAGGCTGTGTTGCAGTGTAAATGGGACACACAGGAAACAAGTGTCCCTGCGGTAACAGACATTTCACCAGACGGTAAAATGTCTGTTACCGCACATAGTGTGAATTGGACCTAAATATTACAGAAAAAAGAAAAGATAAGTTGAATTTTTAGTCTTGGATTTTTCATAAAATATAATTTTAAGAGGAAAGTGCCATTTTAATATTTAAAGTTATGCTAATAGGAACATGTAACAAATATAAAATAAGTGTTTACCCCAGTTCAGCCAGAAAACTAGAAGTACACTTCAGGGGAGTCAAAGTATCAATAAACAGCAGATTTGACCATTCAGAAAACAGGTCTGCTTTATTTAAATATGTCATTAGAAAAATGGTAGTCAGATGTTTTTTGTAGTGTATAGTGAATTTATAGTGTATATATGTACTGTATGTATATATAATTTTTTTCGAGGGGGGAATTAAGCAAATGCATAGCATTCAGATGGAGGTGTAGGACTCCTGCATAGTATTCAAATCAATCTTTGTAAAAGGCAGAATCATACGCTGTATTTTCCATATAATTAATAATTATAGGCATTATGGCTCCTTTATTTTCTTTGAAAACCATCTTTGTTCTGAAGTAGCACACACATTCCAGGCAAGAATGAAAGTAGCATTGAATGTATGTTCTTTGCATTAGTTCAAGGCTCTTCTGACACTTCCAGTGTTGGTTTACTATAGTCAGGCTAGTTAAAGATTTTTAATTAGTTAATGCATATATTGTTGTTAGAAAACATATTTTTTTATATACTACAGTCATAAGTTATGGCAAATATTTAATCCTCAATAGGTGTGCAAAGTATCCCTTTGCAATCTCATCTGCCAATGCTTTTGTTTCTATTCATTTACCATATATCCGCTCCATCATTTTCTTTCTATTTAAAATAGAATTCCAGATTTCAATGTACTTTAAGTACATTGTTTCAGCAAAGCAGGTCCAAACATCATATTTCCATTACTAAACAATGGAGCCGCTGTGTGTGTTTGTGCTGCAATGCACAGTAGCAGCATTAACTACATATAGTAAGCATCACTTTATTCAGGCAACTTCCTGCCTGCTGCCGGAATTAAAGAATCAGGTAGTGTGCTTCTCTTAAACCAAAAAAGAGAAATAGTTCTGGGATTCACCTCCTTGTAATGTGGTGCCTTACCCAGATAATGGTGGGTGTCCCCTAAGGCTAAATTTGCCAAAACAGAACAAATAAAATAGGGATCTGACACCAACTTGAAGCTACTGCAAAGCAAATTGTATTGCAGAAATTTTAATCATACAAAAAAATATAAAGGAAATGGCAACCTGAAAATCCAATCCTGAAACCGCCCCAGCCCCTCCCCACCACATGCACTGATCTCCCCACTCAGGAAAGGACCAACCCCCCAATCCACTCTCTCCCTAACACAACACCTGACCCCCCCCCCACTTAAAATCTCCAAAACAAAATAGGACTCCCACCTGCTGGAGAACTACAGAAGCTCCGACCACTACAAGAAAACTGGAAAGGCAATAGGTCAATACCAACTAACCACAATGGGTGGATTCGCCAATAAGTCATAGCCACTGAAGCACTCAATGTGTGCATGGCATTGGAAGACCTCAAAAACGTCCATTATGGCTTACACATTTTAAGGCTCTAGCCAGATTTCTACTCATTTGATTACTGTTATTCACTGACTTTCTTCATACAGTTTCTTCAATGTTTACTCGAATATATTAAGCTGGAGTTTTCCAATTGTGGTCAACTATTGGGCCAATGTTTGGTTCATTGCTGTAAGAGTATATTAGCCCATCCCACTGTCCACAGACACATTGAGTGCTCCAGTGGCTCTGACTTTCCTTGGTGACCTAATGTAGACACATTCCCCCATTGTAGTTAGTTGGTACATACCTATCGCCTTTCTATCTCCCTCATAGTGGTCAAAGATTCTGTAGTTCTCCAGCAGGTGGGAGTCCTAGTTTGTTTAGGGTTTTTTAGTGGGGGTGGTGGGGGGGGGTCGGGTGATGGTTTGGGGGAGGTTGGTCCTTTCCTGGGGGTGGTGGGTTAGTGCATGTGAGGGGGAAAGGGCTGGACTGGTTTCAGGATTAGGTTTTCAGGTTAGCATTTACTTAAAGCGGGATTCCACCCTAAAGTGGAACCTCCGCTGATCAGAACCCCCCCCCCCCCTCCGGTGTCACAATTGACACCTTTCAGGGGGGAGGGGGGTGGAGATACCTGTCAAAGACAGGTATTTTCACCCACTTCCGGGCATAGACTCCCACGGGAGTCTACGCCATTTCCTGCCCTGCCGCACTGTCTGCTGGGACACACACGGGTCCCAGTGACAGCGCGGAGATTTCCTATTGCGCGGCGCAGCTCGCGCATGCGCAGTAGGGAACCGGGAAGTGAAGCCGATTCGCTTTACTTCCTGATTCCCTCACCTCGAATGGCGGCGGCAGCAGCCGAGGCCGAGCGGTCGATCGGCCTCGGCTGCCGGCATCGCTGGAACCCGGGACATGTGAGTGTCCATTTATTAAAAGTCAGCAGCTGTAGTATTTATAGCTGCTGGCTTTTAATATTTTTTTTTGGGGCGGAATCCCTCTTTAATACTTTTTTGTATCATTACAATTTTTGCAATAAAATATGCTTTGTGGTCACTTCATGTTGGTGTCAGATCCCTATTTTCTTGTTCTGTTTTAGTACAGCTCCACTTTTCCATTTAGGAGGAGCCTTGTTTTTTTTCTACTAGTACAAGTTTACCTCTTTGTGGAAAATGTTGAGGGGTCGACAGATGATGTTGCGATCTCTACTTTGGCCAATCAGAGGAAGGTTTGTATTTATTGACACAAATACATGGATTCTTCTGAATTATCGATCTATGTTCCTCTGGGGAGATTTCCATTCACTTGCTGTCCTGTAGATTCAACACAAAGTGAGAGGATATCTTTTCAATGTAAGAGAAATCTCATCTTAGAAAATTGTCACAAGAACAAGCATCAATATTGAAGAATTTCCTCTCTACTGCTGTTCGGGTGGCAACTCAGAATTTTGGTTATACTTTTACTCTTATTCCCAGGTGACGATGGTGGTCAGGACAATTAAGGAGAGTGAATCACATACTGTAGATAGTAATATAAACATTACAGTGATTCTAACCCCTAACCACTCTTTCCAGTTATAATTTAAGTCTTTCAGCTGCATCTGTATGATCTCAGTTTCTCTTCACTTTCTTGTCATGTGGATTTTTTCCCTTCAGATAGTTCAGTTGGGTACCTGGGACACCCAGCAGCAGGTCAGCTGTCATGTTCTAACGACATCAATGCGGATGGCACAGCACTGAAAATTGGGATCTTTTGCTAGTTCTAGACACAAGAAAAAGCCCTCCTGACGCTGCCCCTGTACATGCTGTGCTGGCTCTTCTGCTGAAGGTGTTTCATGAACCCTGTGCATTTTGTGACACCTGTAATTTTTAACTAGATGTTAAAATTAGAAATGTTAATAATTATATTGTCTTCAGCTGTCATGAAGGTTATCAATATTAGAAAGAAAGCTCTTTTATTGCATACATGGTGCTTTTTAGATTATTATAATATTAGATCCTATTTAGTCTTCCTTTTCCAGCTGCCTAATTATACTGTGCACAGATTAATTATAGTATTTGTTCATCTGTGAGGTGTATTATTTGCCACAATTTCCCACTAAGTGTGGTATTTGCATTGATGTAATGAACCCTTTTTTCAGAGAAAAGGGTAAAATGCTAAATTTTCATTGAAAGAAATTTTTGATGTGAATATGCTTGGTGGAATGTCCGCATGCAAAATATATACAGGATATCATCACATGCTAAAAAAGACACGGGGTTTGATCAGAAATGCGCAAATAAAAGGAATAGTCAATTTACCTTGTGTAGAAGTTAACTAGTTAAATAATAATCTAAAGTACCAGTTAGCAGTTTGTCAATAGATGTACAATAGGTCTCCCAACAGGAAGTCCTTTCACCTGACACATTGGTGATCCCACTTTTACAGCTACTGAAATTCATTGGGTGAGAATTCTTGCAAACTGTGATGTCAGCAAAGTCATAAGAATGTGGTACATTATTGCTTATTACTATTTGTCAGGACAGCAGGGCAGCAGCATCAAACTGTGGTTGTAAACCTCAGACATGAAATATGAACAAAGCATATTCCTCTATAGTGTGTACTTGTCCCGATACAGAGCACTAAGTGTCATTTCTGTATGATACGCCATTCCTCTGCTCAACATGAATAACTTCTGACAAGTTTTTCCTGACACCCAGAGAAAATATCTCAATAGCGACTCATGTGAATAACATTTAAACCTAGTATTTCCTAAACATGTGTAACAAAGCATCATCATGTGTGAACAAATAAAAAGTGTATCTTAAATCCTATGCACAATAACTTCCTAAGGACAATATATGAACATTGCTTTTTCAATAAAGTGCAAATGCTGTACAAAATATGCATTAAATTGCAAACTGCGGAAGAAAAAAATGTGCAAACAATATGCAAAAAGTAAAGTGCTGAAAATGTAAAACCTGTGAAATGCCCAATCCAGGAACAAAGTTCGTATGTGATCCAAAGACAGAGGAAAAAAAAGTCCCAGAAAGTCACCAGAAATCTTCTCCAACAAACAATAATTCCAATGGCTCTATATATCACCCAGTGTGAGTCCTTCACCAGCCACACCAAACTGACTCACCAGATGTAATGGCTGATCAAGTTATAGACCAGCTACTGCGCTCTGCAACACAGCCACAGGGATAAATCTCTGTCGTCCAAATGCTTAGTATGGTTCCTCACATGTAGGTCCACTCAGGTATATCCCAATCATGCATGGAATTATAAAGGAAGGAAGACCTCCATAGCTTAAAACAGTTTAAAACAAATAGACTTTTATTAAAATAAATGCAATCCACACTAGGGTAATATCGCTTGTAGCATGTTTATTTACCTTTAGCCTCAGGCCGCAAACACAGAACCGCAAGTGCGATTCAGGCTTGCGAGATGATGTCAGCGTCCTTGCCAAGGACTCTCAAGGATCATAGACCAGCACCGCAACTCTCTTTTTAATAACTGATTATTGGTATAACACCATTATTTGAGTGTCAATGGTCAGTGCATATATAAAACAAAAACAAAAACATTTTCCCTTCCCACCAACATCTGTAGGCACTGTATATATTTTTTCTTTCCACATAGATGTAGAAAAGAGAAGATGCAGATAAAAAGATGAAACTTATGTAGGAGGATTTGTTTCACCTCTGTGTATCACCTGACCTAACCACTTTGAGTAACTCATCTCCAGGCTTGCGGGGACGTACATGGGTGGACAAGGAAATTCAACATAAGTGGGCTTGCATAATTGTTTTAAGACTGAATATTAGGGTTCTTGCATAAACCCAGTCTTTACTTTTTTTTTGCTTTTTGTCTTTCTTAAGAAAGTTCTCCAGTCTCTCCAGTTCTCCAGTCTCACATACTGTAGCTGCTGACTTTTAATATAAGCGCACTTACCTGCCCCTGGATCCAGCGCTGTCCTTACCCAAGCTGATTATTCAAGAGGCTTTGGGTGTAGGCTCTGATATCGCCACTAAGGGAAATCGTCAATGAAGCCTTGCAGCTTCACAGCCTGCTTCCAGCTGCGCATGTGCGAGCCCTGCTGCACTTTGTAATTGTTCCTGCAGTCTTCTGGAATCTGTGATGTGTCAGACAACAGATAATGAACAACTTCCTCCCAGGCGTACCCCCTTCAGGAAATATATACATACCTACACAGAGTGCACTCTTGGACACCTGTTGGTCATTTATTGCAAAGGAGTTACCGTGCAACTTTTTACTACTATTTATACAGTTTGTTTAAATGCTTCACTGCTTATACTGTTTATTACTTGTGCATCTGTTACTAGGTTAATCTTTCTTAGTATTATGGTGATTTAAACGATTATGTTATAGCCTAGTGTTTACATTGGTTATCTTGCTGCATGCAAATTGCCTGTTTATTGATTTTTTTTCCTTGCTATGTAACATATAATATACTTATTTTATTTACCATTAAGTAGCATTGTTTCTTATTTCCTATATGCTCATATAGTTGTGGGTAGTATACTAATACTAGAGCTCAGTCAATATCTATATGTCAGGGGGGTTTAAGCAGTTCTCAGAATCGTGGCAAAGAACAGAGGACCTGTCATACCAAGCAGCTCCTCCAGGGGCAAGTACTACACTTGGGGGCTTGTCCGGGATTTCTCTATTCTGCAAACAAGAAACCGAGACAATGAGCTATAGACAGTCAACATGGATCCTGTTATGCAACCCAGTGGTGTGAGGAGCAGAATGGTCAGTTGAGCGTGGTGGCCGATATCCCTAGAAATACCTGGAAATACTTGGACAGAAGAGCAGATTTGACTAGGCAGTAACAACCCTAGCTCCTGATCAGTGAGTGTTTATAGGACATGAAAACAGACCAAGCTGTCTCTTACACCTATGTACTAATACAGTAGAAAAGGGGCATTTCTGCCTGGATAGCTTACAGCTGACTAATGGTGTTGAATTCCACACGATTCAGCTGAGAGTGCCAGATTCTAATCCAGATGGCTAATCCAGTCAAACTGCAAGAAGGTCATTTTTGTAGGACCTGTTGCCCCCGCTGCTCCAAGCAAAACCCATGATAAGTTAGCAGAGCCTTGTCTCATCGTACCAGTTCAAGTAGAAGGCATCTACATAAAGACCCTTCTGGACATCAGAGCACAGGTAACTCTGCTGTATTGGGACTTTTACAACAAAGATCTAAAACACTTACCCTACATTAAAAGAGCTGAAAATTTGGGGTTTTGGAACTCAGAATTTCCTCTTTTGATAGGTATCTGCCTATCAAGCTGGCCTTTGACCCCTCTATGGTTGGGCAGTCAGAGACATTTGACACATGTTCCCCTGTCCCCATGGAGCCATCAAGATTTCCTTGACAGTAGGAACAAATACTGATCTCATCAGCAAAACTCATTGCCCTTGTCTTGAAGAGTGACATAGCAGTCAAGAGTGTACACCTCATGCTGCTATAAGTGTATCAGCGTATTGTACAACAGCAGAGGGCCCTAGTGGCAGTAGTAAGGAAGTTGTGGTGACTAGACAGAAATGAGAAGATGCTGTAGCCAGAACAGATGGCATGTTTCAAAGCTTCAGTCAAGTTCAGCTGGGATCAGCCATGGTAGTTTGTTCCAGCCTGAAGTATTGCCCAGGAGTTGGCAACAGAGATGCTGAGGTCCTGTCAAGAAGACCTTATGACCCTGAGACTCCATCAGAAGAATAGTCCAAACTGATGTCTGGAAGGGTCCATTCTTTGTGTTAAGGAGTTGAGCTTCATGGCTAAGAAGTGACAGGGGCTGAAGCTATTGGAATCTCTGCTGCCTTAGGAAGGCCTCCCTAAGTTTCCTAGGAAGACACCAGATGGAAGATCTCTACAGTCTCAGGCCGCGTACACACGCGGGGACTGTTCACCCAACTTTGTCCGCTGAACAGTGTTTCGGCGGACAGTCCGCTCGTGTGTGGGCTTCAGCGGACAGTTTCAGCGGACAGTCTGACGAACAAAGTTTTTCGGAAATTCCGTAAAACTGTCCGCTGAAACTTGGTTTGAGCGGACAGTCCGCCCGTGTGTAGGCTTGTTCGTCAAACTAAGTTCCGCGCATGCTCAGAAAGGATTTACATGGCGAAGGTTGCATTGCAGTGTATAGGACGTCGTATTTCTAGTCCCGTCGTACGTGCCGTTCACGTCATCGCGCAAGTTTCAGCGGACTGTTCGTTCGTCGTGTGTGGCCAAGTCCGTCCATGCTAATTTTGAGCGGACTGTCCGCTCAAACTGTTTGACGAACAAAGTTGGGCGAACAGTCCCCGCGTGTGTACGCGGCCTCACTCTGCAAGCTCTGGAAAATGGGCATTCAAACATGGTGCTAGTTAACTCTCAAAAGAAAGCATGCCTACTCTATAGCGAATGGAATAAATTAGGTACATGATGGGGTGGGCTACTGAAGGGGCCCCAGAGACAATCACAAAGACAAGTAGCAACTGTTTCTGCTAGAAAAACTGATTTTTTTTTTACTGCCTTACATGACAACCATAGTAACTTAGGATAGTGAGAAACCTACTGGCCTTGAATGCTACGTGCAGATGAAAGCTACTGTCACTCCTACCTACATTGCATACAGAGAAATCTGCTCCAACGAGTCACTTACAAAGCCAAGGACTGATGGTGTTAGTGTGCAGTGACTTCTTATCCAACAAGCATCAACAGTAGTCAAAGTCTTGGTGGAAAAAACTTCTGTTCATTACGGACTGCCTTAAATCTATTCTGATCAAGGAAGAGACTTTGAAAGCAGACTTATAAAGACGCTACTAGATCTGTTAGGTGTTCAAACATCCTGAATGACCCTCCACAAGGGAATCCAAAGGCTGAAAGGTTCAACCACATGCTTCTTAACATGCTTGGGACCCTCACCACGGAGAAGAAACACTGGAGCAGGCACATCTCAGCAGTTGTGCATGCTTACAGCAGCACCAAAAATGATGCCACAGGGTACTCCTACTCCACATATATGCTCATGTTTGAAAAGCCCGGTTGCCAGTTCACTTAGTTGCGGGATCAGACATCTATGCCATCTCATACAAGGTATGTGGATCGCCTGAGGAAGAGTTTGAGTGGCTTATGTAAAATCTCAGCGGCTTTAGATGCTCAAGGTCAACTAAATAAAATAAACTTTGATCTAAGAGTTCAGGGCTTACAGCTGGGTAATTGGGTTTTGCTGAGAAATCTGGGTATCCCTAGGAAGCATAAACTAGCAGACTAGTGAAGATCTCCGATTTATGTCATTTGCAAGCAGGTAATGTGACAAAAAGTTGCGCTACTAGTGAATCTGAAAAAAAACAACAATAAAACAATCAGCAGCTAGCATCAACAATGTAGTAAATTGCATGACTAACAAAACAATACAAAAATGCAGCGCTAGTGAAAAGTTTAAAGAAATCACCAAGAGAAAACCCCCAGGGATGAGGGCTAGACCGATGACAGTTTGTTGATAAAAAAAAGACCTCATTCCATTGCCCAATGAAATGTGATGATGTGCAGTGAACATAAAAAAAACCTTATGTATTATAGACAAATGAGTGAACAGTGCCTGTGACATAAAGTTCAAACGAATAAACGTGATAGAAGATACAAAATGCAGTTAATCGTTCCTCTATTGGATATTAAATGAGAGGGAAAATGGAGTGAAAATGGAGTGGTGCTTCTTCAAACTGGTAGTGAATGTGAATAGACAGACTTCTCCATATAGTATTCACAGATGTAAATGAAAAGATTGGGTGCACTTACCACAGAGAGTGGACACACATGCCATATAGCGGGGAGTCAACCAGGCATTTACACCATTCGATCTAGCCGGTCTTCGGTGGAAAACTTAGATGATATGCAGATGCACCTCAATGACCTCATCTGGGATGACAGAGGAAGGATGGTACACACCGGAAACATTGATAGGCAAACGAGCCTAGTCCCTCAATCGATCGCCAACTGGAAAGAATGTATAGTGCTCTGAACGGCTTCCAATCCCAATCCTTCCAATACACCCACCATGAATCATACGGAGACAGAAGTACAGTTAAATCAAACCTGTTTAATAATAAAAGTAAATAGAATAAACATAGTCAAAACATAGCCAAATTTGGGTAACCGGAATGGATAGTCAGACAAGCCAGAAAGTCAGGAAGCCAGGGATCAGCGTAGTGAAACAGCAATCAAGATCTGGCACCAGAAATAATGTCAGCCAAGCAAGTCTTTAACAGAAACGCAGAAGCCCAAGGAACCTAAGGGAGACAACAATGGACTGTGCTTCATACTCCTCATGGTTCTCAACCTGTACAGGGTGGGGACGTGGCACCGAGGTGGTAAAGCAGTTGCAGACCAAAGGTTTTAATAAGGAGACATGAAGTACATTTGAGATATGCATATTAGTCTCTGTGATGTTGACCAAGGCGAAGGCAGAGATCATCTGGGCTGGGTGGCTTAAGTAGGCATGATTGACGAGCAGGATATCATCAACAGGTGAGTCAGTGTGGAGATATAGGAGCTGGCAATTAGCCGACAGCTGAGCAGCCAGCTCAGAGAAGGAAGGGCTGAGCCCAGCCCTGACAATCCGTGAAAATATATAAAAAGATAGAAGAGCGCCACTCAGTATATATGCTTTAACCTGCCTGGCGGTACGATTATTTCGGATTTTAGGTGCTAAAAGCGGTACCATTATTTTGCATGAAAATTTGGCGTTTTATATTGTAGTCCTGCAATTCTTAGGAATAACTCTCTTAAATCTGTCCAAACCAGAGTCTAGCAGACATCCCGGGTATGATAAAGTTTGAAAAATGTAATCATAAATTATAATATAATAAATAATTATAAATAATTGTACCAAATAATAATATAACAATAATAAAAATTATTCAATAATGTAATCAAATCAAAAACACTGAAATTTGCTCAGTTGCAGAATTGTCACTGTCATTACTTTTCAGTATTTGATGACGGATCTCCCCACAAATCGCTATCGCTCAATTCTGCGAGTGATTCTAATTTATTATCGCTGTTTTCTAGCTGGTCTAAAATCATTTTTGATGTAAAATGACAGTTTTGGTTGCTATGGGCAATCTCCAGTTTCCAGGCATAAAGAACAGTTTTTATTATATAAAACTGCATGCAGGACACTGGGCAGACCACTAGGGACAACGGGGATGTGAAATATTTACATACAGCAATGTAATCTGTAAGATTACATTATACTGTATGTATACTGTTTGTTTCACTTTTTGAATTTGGCGCCGATCTCCGTGCCCGTGCGTCGCAACGCTCGCAGGGCACGGAGATCGGCGATGTAATGCATCGAGCGAGACACGGCTCGCTCGTACAGCGGGGAGACAACGCTGGATCCGAGGGAGAAGGTAAGTAATCCTCCTCCTGGATCCAGCGATGCAATCCCGAGTCTGACTCGGGGATACCGCTCTTGGTATAAAAAATCCACCCCGAGTCAGACTCGGGAATACCGTCAGGGGGGTTAATAGATAATAGAGTAATATAATATCACTTACATATTGAAATACAAAGGACTGTACGTAGGCTGCTGGGCCTACATACAGCCCTACGTAGGGCACATGCGCGCTTCTTTCTCAAGTTTTAGCATCATGCTAACACTTGATAAAGGAGCGCACATGTGCCTTATGGACTTTGCACATGCTCTGAAACACGTTGTGTTCCCTGCTGACTTTTTATATATTTTCTCCGCCTATGACTGTGAGTTGACTTCACTCTGGAGAGGAGCAGCCGTCTGTGACAGTGCATACCCACCATCCATCCATCCATCCATCCAGCAAGAACTGGTGATTGGATCATCTATATATTCCAAGTACTTTCAATATATATTCTCTTGTTTTGGACATTCATCTTATGACGAGTTTTGTGTCATTGATCTATTGAATTATGATATTAATTTTACAAATGTAATGGACATTGGATTACTGAGCGCCAGTATCCCTTGTTATAATGACAATCCGTCAAGAGAACAGCTCTCGAAAGTACCAGACTGTCACGTACCTTGCAGCGGAGTCAGACTGTTGAGGGTGGCCTCTTGCACGGTTCCGGTCTCCACACCCCTGGAGGTGGTAACAGGGAGCGTGAAGACAGCGAAAGGATGCAGGTGCCTGCAGGTGGAAGTTGAAGATCTGGAGACGCTGGGTCCTCACGGAGAAAGAGGTGTAGGTTGATCACGGAGGTAGACAGCGAAAGCTCAGCAGGTATACAGGAAACACTGCACGTCTGGAACAAGCAAGGTCGGCAACTGGCAGGCAATGCGGTACAGGAACGAGAGGCAGGTGCGTAGTCAAGGACGAGCAAGGGTCTGGTAATGTGCTAGCAATGAGGTACAAAATC
This sequence comes from Lithobates pipiens, assembly GCF_037356315.1. Taxonomy (NCBI): domain Eukaryota; kingdom Metazoa; phylum Chordata; class Amphibia; order Anura; family Ranidae; genus Lithobates; species Lithobates pipiens. The sequence continues at coordinate 111,639,561 of NW_027507758.1, forward strand.
AGGAAGCAAGCCAAAGTCGTAAGTCCAAGCAGAGGTCAGTGGTATTCCAGGAGATCGTAACAAGGAGTATCCAAAGGAATGGGTATCAGGAACAAGGTCACAGAAACAAGATCACAGGAACAACGATCAGGTGTCTCAGGAGTAGCTGAAGACAATCCAGCACTGGTATCAGGCCAGGATCCCGTTTATATAGGGAGAAGTGTGCCAGGATTGGTGTAAGTGGCCGTAAGTGCGTGAGTACGTACATACGTTCAGTTTGCGCGGGTGCGTCCACGTGTTCGGATTGGCGTACGTTCACGTGTTCGGATTAGCGTGCGTCCGTTCGTTCCGGAACTCGTACGCCTCTGATGGGGACACCGCACATGGCGCCTAGAACGAAGATGAACCGCTGCTATACGGGGATGGGCATTCACACGGTGAGTTCCCTGACAGTGCCCCCCCTTAAGGGCAGACTCCGGGTGCCCCTTTGAACCCACCTTTGAGAGTGATGAAAAGCCCGTATGAGCCTCTGGGCATTAAGATTCGCTTCGGGTTTCCAGGAATTCTCTTCCGGACCAAAGCCTTTCCATTTGTATTGGTTTTGTCCTTGACGTTTCCTGTAATCCAAAATGGCTTCGATCTCGAACTCCTCCTCCCCATCTATCAATACAGCTTCTGGAGGGCCTAACTCCCGATCTGGAAAGGAATTGGGTACATCAGGCTTAAGTAGAGAAGTATGGAATACAGGATGGATTTTGAATGAGCCGGGAAGTTCAAGTTCATAGGCCACTGAATTATTTTCCTTTTTATTGGAAAAGGTCCCAAATATCTGGGTCCCAATTTTTTAGAGGGACATGCCAGTTTCAGGTTTGCGGTTGAAAGCCATGCACGATCACCGACCTTTAAGTCCAACTCCCCCCTTCTTTTCTTGTCGAAAAATCTTTTATTGTCTTCCTGTGCTTTGGAAATGGTTTCTTTAAGTACCTGATTGTTGGTAACAAAGAAATTTAGCCTATCCTGGACGGCTGGTACAGGAGAATCCAGTATAGATGTTGGCAGAAAAGAAGGATGAAAACCATAATTAGAATAGAATGGTGACTGGTTTGTGGCAGAGTGAGTAGAATTATTGAATGCAAATACTGCCAAGGGTAATAATGAGGCCCAATCCTCCTGGGAAAAGGAAGTAAAACAACGTAAGTACTGCTCCAAAGTCTGATTAGTACGTTCGGTCTGCCCGTTTGTTTGGGGATGATAGGCTGAAGAAAAATTTAGTTTGATACCCAGAGCTTCACACAATGACTTCCAGAATTTTGACGTGAACTGGACTCCACGGTCAGAGACAATATCACTAGGGATTCCATGGAGCCTAACAATTTCTTTAATGAATATTCTGGCTCTCAGTTGCAGATGGAGTTCCCTTCATGGGAATGAAGTGTGCCATTTTGGAAAAATGATCCACCACCACAAAGATAGAGGAGAATCCTTCAGATGGAGGGAGCTCAACAATAAAGTCCATTGCGATTTTATCCCATGGTCTTTCAGGGATGGGTAATGGTCTCAACAATCCCCAGGCTTTATTTTTGCTACTTTTATTCCGGAGGCAGGTTGGACAAGAGCTGACATAGTTCCTACAGTCCTTTGAAAGATTTGGCCACCAGAAGTGTCTTTGAACTAAATTCATAGTCTTGTGACCCCCAAAGTGACCTGCCAGGGGATAGTCATGACAAGCCTTTAGAACAGAAGTGCGGAAATTTTGAGGGATGAATAGTTTATCTCTTTGCCAGAGGAGACCATCTTTCTCTTGGAGGTTAGTATCTGGAGAGACTGATGCTCCTCGGGACGACTGACGAACCTGTGACAGAAAACTAGTTTGTGTTAGTAAAAAGTTTCCAGCTTGCAGAATAGTGTCCGGAGGGGATGAGGCTTCAGTTTCTGTGAACATACGGGATAATGCATCAGGTTTACTGTTCTTGAATCCTGGTCTGTAGGTTATATGGAAACTAAAGCGGGAGAAGAAAAGAGCCCATTTCGCTTACCGAGGCCTGAGGCGTTTGGCCGTTCTGAGGTATTCCAGATTTTTATGATCTGTGTAGATCAATATTGGATGTGTTGCCCCCTCCAAGAGATACCGCCATTCTTCTAAGGCCAATTTGATTGCCAGAAGTTCCCGATCTCCCACATCATAGTTCCTTTCCGACACACCTAGTTTTTTGGAAAAGAAAGCTACAGGGTGCATTAATGACTTAGGCCCTTGGCGTTGGGACAGAATGGCGCCTACAGCATTCTCTGAAGCATCCACTTCCAGAGTGTACGGTAGAGCAGGGTCAGGATGTTTAAGTATTGGGGCAGATGTGAATAGTCCTTTCAGTTTATCGAATGCAGCTTGAGCCGCAACAGTCCATTGAAACAGGTTTTGTTTGCTGGTGAGTTGTGTGATAGGCGCTATAACACTGGAAACGTTTCTGATAAATTTCCTATAGAAATTGGAGAATCCAATGAAGCGTTGCACCCCTTTCTTGTCAGTTGGAGGTGGCCAGGACAGAATGGCTGAAACCTTCTGAGGATCCATTTCTACTCCCTCAGTTGATATCACCAGGCCGAGGAAGTGAATGGTCTGACGTTCGAACTCACACTTCTCGGCTTTAGCATAGAGCCCATTTTGCCTTAGTCTGAGAAGAACCTGTTTTACATGGTCACGATGGGTTTCTAGAGAGTTTGAAAATACCAAGATGTCATCCAAATAAACAATTACGAACAAATCCAAAAAGTCCCTGAAAATATCATTAACAAAATGCTGAAAAGTAGCTGGTGCGTTGCAGAGTCCGAATGGCATGACCAGGTACTCAAAGTGGCCAAAGCGTGTCCGGAAAGCCGTTTTCTATTCGTCCCCTTCACGGATTCTGATCAAATTATAGGCCCCTCGTAAATCCAGCTTTGTAAATATTTTCGCTGATCGAAGTCTCTGGAATAATTCCGGAATCAATGGAAGGGGATAGCGATTTTTAATCGTCAGCTTATTCAAATCCCTGTAATCGACACACGGGCGGAGCGAATGATCCTTCTTTTCAACGAAGAATATTCCAGCACCAGCTGGAGAAGAGGAATGTCGGATAAACCCTTTCTTGAGATTCTCATCGATATATTCTTTGAGGACCAGAAGTTCAGGTTCCGATAAGGGAAATATCCTTCCGAAAGGAATTTCAGCTCCTGGCAATAATTTGATTGGGCAATAGTAGACCCGATGAGGAGGGAGAGTATCCACCTTTCGTTTGTCAAAAACGTCTAAGAAACTATGGTATGTGGTTGGGACCAGTCTCTGGGCCTCAGATATAGGGCCTGAACAGGGACCAGATGGTGTGAGATCTTGAAGCAATTCTGGAGGCAGTAAGTGGACTGAAAAACCACCTCACCAGTCACCCAGTTTATTTGGGGATTATGGGCTTGTAACCAGGGCATTCCCAAAATGATTGGGAATAGTGGTGAAGAAATGACATCCAGGCGGAGTAATTCTTGATGATCGGATAAAATGTTGGCGGATAGTGGTTGAGTCTCATGGGTAATGAGGCACGATCTGATGTTTGATCCATCTGCTAACCGTATGGAGAGTTGACGTTGCTTGGGTATCAATGGAATATTGTGTTGCAGAACGAGAGCATGATCGATGAAGCAGCTACAGGCGCCAAAATCAACTATAGCTTGAACCTGGAGTGTTCCTTCTGGAAGCTGTAAGGAAAGGGGAACAGCAATATGAATTGATTTTGTCAAAGGTAATGTATTGGGTTCAAGAGATGAGTTTTTGAGCTTACGGATCTTATTTGGACATGTATTTGCATAATGACCAGCTTCCCCACAATAGAGACAGAGATTGTTCTGACGTCGGCGTTGCTTTTCTTCCGGAGATAACGGTGAACGAAGCAATCCTATTTGCATTGGCTCTGGAGCTTCGGAAGTGGTAGCCGGTGTGGGAATGGGAGGATGATTCAGGACCTTAGGTAACATCCATGTGGGACGGATCTGGCCAATTCTCTCAGATCTCCGTTCTCTGAGACGGCGATCGATTTGAATTGATACTTGTATTAGGTCCTCCAAAGAACTGGGAACACCGATACGGGCCAACTCATCTTTTAGTGGCTCGGAAAGTCCAGTGCGGAACTGGTAACGTAAGGCGGCGTCGTTCCATTGAGTATCAGAACTCCACCGCCTGAAGTCCGTTACGTAATCGTCCACGGGTCTGCAACCCTGCTGCAGAGCACGGAGACTGGCCGCAGCAGTTGTGGCACGCTGAGGGTCATCGTATAATTTGGCCATCTCGTTCAAGAAAGAGTCCATAGTATTGGCCTGTTCTAATAGGCGGTGGGCCCAGGTTTGAGGTTCCCCCTAAAGCAAGGAGATGATGAATCCCACCTTTGTGCTCTCCAAGGAGAAGGTGCGAGGCTGTAGCAGAAAATATAGTTGGCATGCATTTCGAAAGGCACGGAATTTGCTGCGGTCTCCGGAAAACCTCTCTGGAGTGGGAACTCGAAGCTCAGGGGGTGGCACCACTACTGCAGGTACAGATGCTGAAGTTGCCGGACTGGCGGACCGGGATGCTGTGGCCCCTTGGGAAGCAGCGGTGCTTGGTGTTAATGACGCCACTCTCTGCTCAAGTTGGTGATAACCATCTTGCAGGCCCTGAACTGCCTGGGTAAGGGCGGAGATCTGTTGGCACAAGGCTTCCAAAGGTGAGGCCCCCCTGTCGTACTCAATTTTTTGGCTGGATCGTACTGTCACGTACCTTACAGCGGAGTCAGACTGTTGAGGGTGGCCTCTTGCACGGTTCCGGTCTCCACACCCCTGGAGGTGGTAACAAGGAGCATGAAGACAGCGAAAGGGTGCAGGTGCCTGCAGGTGGAAGTTGAAGACCTGGAGACGCTGGGTCCTCACGGAGGAAGAGGTGTAGGTTGATCACAGAGGTAGACAGCGGAAGCTCAGCAGGTATACAGGAAACACTGCACGTCTGGAACAAGCAAGGTCGGCAACTGGCAGGCAATGCGGTACAGGAACAAGAGGCAGGTGCGTAGTCAAGGACGAGCAAGGGTCTGGTAACGTGCTAGCAATGAGGTACAAAATCAGGAAGCAAGCCAAAGTCGTAAGTCCAAGCCGAGGTCAGTGGTATTCCAGGAGATCGTAACAAGGAGTATCCAAAGGAATGGGTATCAGGAACAAGGTCACAGGAACAAGATCACAGGAACAACGATTAGGTGTCTCAGGAGTAGCTGAAGACGATCCAGCACTGGTATCGGGCCAGGATCCTGTTTATATAGGGAGAAGTGTGCCAGGATTGGTGGAAGTGGCTGTCCGTGCGTGAGTACGTACATATGTTCAGTTTGCGCGGGTGCGTCCGCGTGTTCAGATTGGCATACGTCCACGTGTTCGGATTAGTGGACGTAGAAAAAGTCGTAGATCTTTGCGTTCAGCTCATGATAAATAGGGGCAAACACAAAAGTATTGCGTTTATAATTTTGCTCAGTGTATATACATCTGTATCTCCGGATTTGCTGATATTTTTGAGGTGATTATTATTTTTTTTTAATGAAGGTAACCTGTGCTAATGCAGAGTGAAATTTGGTATGTGATTTGTAGTGCCATTTAATAACCTTAGATATTTAAAAGGCTGGATCTCTTTTCTTTCTAAATGCCTTAATTTGTTTATAAATTTCACAGTTTATTTCATGAATTCAATTGTACTCTTCAGGTCATAATTAGCACTAATGAATAAAGCATTATTTCCCAGAATGTAAGCAGTATAATTTATTGAAAAGATGGTATTATATTTATTTATGAAATTCAGGGGTGTTTAGTAGTATTAAAAAATGCATGAAAATACAAGGTGCTTGAGAGGTTTAAAGGAAATCATTCTGGGTCAGTATTTTTTGGAATAAATGTTTTTAAACAGATGTGTGTGTATATATATATATAGAGGCATAGCCCACTTTTCAGTACACAATGGGGTTTATTTACTATTGAGAATGCAAAATTACACTCACGTCTGCATAGAAACCAATGAGCTTCCAGGTTTTATTACCAAAACTTAACTGAACAACTGAGGTTAGAAGCTCATTGGTTTCTATGCAGAAGTGAGCCTGATTTTGCACTTTCCAGCTTTAGTAAATAAACCCCATTGTGTACTTAAAAGTGGGGTATGCCTGTATATAACACAGTGCACCCGGAAAGTATTCACAACGCTTTACTTTTTCCACATTTTGTTATGTTACAGCCTTATTCCGAAATGGATTCTTTCAAATTCATTATTTTCCTCAAAATTCTGCAAACAATACCCCATAATGACAATGGGAAAGACATTTGAAATCTTTACAAATGTATTAAAAATAAAAAACTAAAAGAAATGACATGTACATAAGTATTTACAGCCTCTGCTCAATACTTTGTGAAGCACCTTTGGCACCAATTACAGCCTCGAGTATTTTTGAGTATGATGCTACAAGCTTGGCACACCTATTTTGGGAACTTTCTCCCATTTTTCTTTGCAGGACTTCTCAAGCGCCATCAGATTGGATGGGGAGCGTTGGTTAACAGCCATTTTCAGATCTCTCTGACATTCACAGAGTTGTCACATAGCTTAGGGTCATTGTCCTGTTGGAAGATGAATCTTTGCCCCAGTATGAGGTCCAGAACACCCTGGAGCAGGTTTTCATCAAGGATGTACATTGCTGCATTCATCTTTCCCTTGTTCCTGACTAGTCTCCCAGTTCCTGCCGCTGAAAAACATCCCCACAACAGGATGCTGCCACCACCATGCTTCACTGTAGGAATGGTATTCGCTAGGTGATGAGCGGTGCCTGGTTTCCTTGAGACATGATGCTTGCCAATCAGGCCAAAGAGTTCAATCTTTGCTTCATTAGACTGGAGAATTTTGTTTCTCATGTTTTTAGAGTCCTTCAGGTGCCTTTTGGCAAACTCCAGGTGGGTTGTCATGTGCCTTTTACTGAGGAGTGGCTTCTGTCTGGCCATTCTGCCATACATGCTTGATTGGTGGAGTGCTGCAGAGATGGTTGTTCTTCTGGAAGGTTCTCCTCTCTCCCCAGGGAAACGCTGGAGCTCTGCCAGAAAGGCCATCAGGTTTATGTTCACCTCCCTATGACCCTTCTCCCCTGATCGCTTAGTTGGGCCAGGCGGCCCACTCTAGGAAGGGTCCTTGTGGTTCCAAACTTCTTTCATTTATGGCTGATTGATCTGTGCCTCTATACAATCCTGTCTTGGAGGTCTAAAGACAATTCCTTGGGCATCGTGGCTTGGTTTGTGCTCTGACATGCACTATTAAAGTGGAAGTAAACTCTACTATCGTTTTCAGCCAAGGAAGCTGCCATCTTTGCCCCTGTTTAATCTTCAACTGCTATGGTGCTGCACATGTGATTAGTTATGACAGCAGCCATTGGATGGTTTGATAGTTTGGCTGAGAGCCCAGCCAATGTGCAGTTAGCATTCCCGTCATGCCTTTTTTTTTAACTGTTTAAATCTATGGGTTTACTTCCACTTTAACTGTGGGACCTTATATAGACAGATGTGTGCCTTTCCAAATCATGTCTAATCAACTGAATTTACCACAGGTGGACTCAAATCAAGTTGTAGAAACATCTCAAGGATGATCAGTGGAAACAGGATGCACCTGAGCTCTATTTTGAGTGTCATGGCAAATGCTGGGAATACTTATGTACATGTAATTTTTTTTCATTTTTAATAAATTTGCCAAGATTTCAAAAAAAATTATTTCACATTGTCAATAGGGGTATTATTTGTAGAATTATGAGGAAAATGTAATTCATTTTGGAATAAGGCTGTAACATAACAAAACGTGGAAAAGGTGAAGTTCTGTGAATACTTTACGAATGTACTACATATATATATACTATATATGTAATATATATATATATATATATATATATATATATATATATATATATGACACAGTATCTCACAAAAGTGAGTACACGCCTCACATTTATGAAGATATTTTATTATATCTTTTCATGACAACATTGAAGAAATTCACACTTTGCTACAATGTAAAGTATTGAGTATACAGCTTGTATAGCAGTGTCAATTTGCTGTCCCCTCAAAATAACTCAACACACAGCCATTAATGTCTAAACCGCTGGTAACAAAAATGAGTACACCCATGATGCCGCGTACACATGGTCGGAATTTCGGCCAGCAAAAGACCGATGAGAGCTTTTCGTCAGAAAATGCGACTGTGTGTATGCTCCATCGGAATTTTGCTGGCCGAATTTCTGCCAGCAAAAGATTGAGAGCAGGTTCTCAATTTTTCCACCAGAAAAAGTTTCTATCGGAAATTTTGATCGTGTGTATGCAATTCCGATGTGCAAAAACTCACTCATGCTCATATACAGCTACGAGACGGAAGCTATTGGCTACTGACTATTGAATTTCCTTTTTCTAGTCCTGTCGTATGTGTTGTACATCGCTGCGTTCTTGACGGTCGGAATTTGGTGTGATCATGTGTATGCAAGACAGCTTGAGCGAAATCCTGTCGGAATTCTGACGGGAAAACCATCAGAGCTTTTTCCGACCAAAATTCCGATCGTGTGTACGCAGCATAAGTGGTCCAAACTGGGCCCAATTAGCCATTTTCCTATCTCAGTGTCATGTGACTCCTTAGTATTACAAGATCTCCAGTATGAAACAGGTGTGAGTGTTATCGCTCTCACTCTCATACTGGTCACTAGGAATTTCATCATGGCACCTCATGGCAAAAAACTCACTGAGGATCTGAAAAAAAAGAAGTGCTGTGCTACATAAAGATGGCCTAGACTATATGAAGATTGCCAGGACCCTGAAACTGAGCTGCAGCACGGTGGCCAAGGCCATACAGCAGTTTAACAGGACAGGTTCCACTCAGAACAGGCCTCACAAAGAAAGTTGAGCGCACATGCTTAGCATCAAATCCAGAGGTTATGTTTGGGAAATAGATGTGTGAGGGCTGCCAGCGTTACTGCAGAGGTTGAAGGGGTAGGGGGGGTCAGCCTGTCAGTGCTCAGACCATACGCCACACACTGCATCAAATTGGTCTGCATGGCTGTCATCCCAGAAGGAAGCCTCTTCTAAAGAAGATGCACAAGAAAGCCCGCAAACAGTTTGCTGAAGACAAGCAGACTAAGGTCAGGGATTATTGGAACCATGTCCTGTGGTCTGATGAGACCAAGATAAACGTATTTTGTTCAGATGGAGTTGAGCGTGTGTAGCCACAACCAAGTACGGAGTACAAAGATAAGTGTGTCTTACCTACAGTCAAACATGGTGGTGGGAGTGTCATGGTCTGGGGCTACATGAGTGCTGCCAACACTGGGGAGCTATAGTTCATTGAGGGAACCATGAATGCCAACATGTACTGTGACACATTGAAGCAAAGCATGATCCCCTCCCTTCAGAGACTGGGCCACAGGGCAGTATTCCAACATGGTAACAACCCCAAACACACCTCCGAAATGACCACTGCCTTGCTAAAGAAGCTGAGGGTAAAGGTGATGGGCTGGCCAAGCATGTCTCCAGACCTAAACCAGCATCTGTGAGCCATCCTCAAATGAAAGGTGGAGGAGCGCAAGGTCTCTAACATCCATCAGCTGCGTGATGTCATCATCGTGGAGTGGAAGAGGACTCCAGTGGCAACCTGAGAAGCTCTGGTGAACTCCATGCTCAAGAGGGTTAAGAAAGTGCTGGAAAATAATGGTGGCCACACAAAATATTGACACTTTGGGCCCAATTTGGACATTTTCACTTAGGGGTGTACTCACTTTTGTTGCCTGCGGTTTAGACATTTATGGCTGTGGGTTGAGTTATTTTGACACTGTTATACAAGCTGTACACTCACTACTTTACATTGTAGCAAAGTGTCATTTCTTCAGTGTTGTCACATGAAAAGATATAATACAATATTTACAAAAATGTGAGGGGTGTACTCACTTTTGTGAGATACTCTGTGTATGTGTGTGTGTGTATATATATATATATATATATATATATATATATATATATATATATATATATATATATATATATATATTTCTATCTCTATCTACAGGACATGACTTACCATTGGGTTTGACTGGGCTCAAGCCCATGGGCCCCGCCCAATAGGGGGCCCCGCCAGCCCCACAGGCCCCGCCTGTTTACGATTGGCTGCAGCGCCGACTCCAATTGCCGGGAGGACGTCGCTGGGCGTCCTCCTTTCTTTTCCCCAATGCGCGCCGCCGCGGGCGTACATCGGGGAAGTCCCTTGGACACAGCCAATCACAGATCATGCTAAATGGCCAATCACAGCGGCCATTTTAACACTCGATCGCAGTGTCCAGTGGGAGATAATCTCATATGTAAACAAATGAGATCATCTCTCATCGTCGGCTCTCCCTACTCACACAGAGACAGTGTGTGAGGAGGGAGAGTGAACGGCTGCAGCTTCAAGGTAAAAAAAAAAAAGGGGGGAAAATAAAGTGCTCACAGTGCCATCTGTCAGTGCCATCTGTCAGTGCCATCTGTCCCCAGTGCCACATATAAGTGCCATCTGTCATCAGTACCACGTATAAGTGCCATCTGTCTTCTGTGTCACGTGTCATCAGTGCCACCTATTAGTGTCATCTGTCACTGTCACGTATTAGTGCCATCTGTCATCATTGCCACGTATTAGTGCCACTTGTCAGTGCCACATATTAGTGCCATCTGTCATCAGTGTCACGTGTCATCAGTGCCATGTATCAGTGCCATCTGTCGTCAGTGCCACATCAGTGTCCCATGTCATTGTCCTGGTGCTCCAGGCCCTCCAAAAGTGTAATAGGTAGTCAACAAGTTAGATGTGTAATTTATGCTCCAAGAATGCCTGCTGGCGCTCCCTGCATGTTGGGCCTCTCTAAGTGGCCAGGCTGTGAAAGTCCCACACGTGGTATCGTAATACTCAGGAGGAGTAGCAGAATGTATTTTGGGGTGTCATTTGTGGTACACACATGCCATGTGAGAGAAATCACAATGACAATTTTGTGAAAAAAAGAAAAAAAATCTTCATTTTCAGATTAATTTAACATTTTTAATAGACTTCAGCAATTAACAAAAATTATGTAATTTTGTTTAGTTTGTTCAGAATTGTGATCTCTATTTTTATTCTCTGTTTATCCTGAATATTGTAGCTCTAATACATAGTTTGTGTATGTATAATTTTGTTCTATTTAATGTAATGTATAGAAGGTAGGGCCCGAAAGTGACTCAAGCCCAGGGGCCCCCACCGCCCTAAGTCCTGCCCTGTCTATATATATATATATATATATATATATATATATATATATATATATATTGAGGCTCTGTTCCTATGAAATTGGAGGTAAAAGACACAGAGTTCGCATATCTGCGGACTGCAAGATTACACAGTGTAGAGTTTAAATGGAGAAAACTGCTCTGTCAGTTTTCTCCAGGTATTGCTAGTTCTGGATGGGATTCTGTAGTTTGGAGATCCCTGAGAGTCATGGGTGGGACGGGATCTCCAACCCTGTGCCCGGGTCTTGAGGATAGCAAGCAGGGTGTGTGCCCAGCTGCACACAGCCCATATAAAGAGGGGCTGGTGAGAGCAGAAGGTGGAAGGAAGGTGGAGTTGGATCAGTGGCTTCTAGTGAGTGTCTCTGTGTGAAGCTTTATAATCGCACGCACTCGTGTAATGGCGACAAACTACGGTACCTAAAAATCTGCCTCTATCAGTGCCTCCTATCAGTTCCCATTAGTGCTGCCTATCAGTGCCCATTAGTGCCGCATATCAGTGTAGCCTATCGGTGCCCATCAGTGCTGCATATCAGTACCCATCAATTCTATATATCAGTGCCTCCATCAGTGCCACCTCATCAGTGCCCATTAGTGCAGCCTCATCAGTGCCTGTCGGTGAAGGAGAAAACAAAATTTTATAACAGACTCTAAGAAAAACTTTTTTTTTTTTTCAAAAATGTTGGTCTTTTTTAATTTAGCAAAAAATAAAAACCACAGAGGTGATCAAATACCAGCAAAAGAAAGCTCTATTTGTGGGAAGAAAATGATACAAATTTTGTTTGGGTACAGTGTAGCATGACCGCGCAATTGTCATTCAAAGTGCGACAGCGCTGAAAATTGTAAAAGAGTAAAATGTGGCAAATAATACATGTCACTTTCTTCTAGAGAGGACCATGATCATATTGCATTGTTTTGCAGGGAGTATGCGCTCACTGCCCATTGCTGTGTCAATCATGCTTCATTGTAATGAATGTACACTAGTTGAGTTGCACCCTTTCTATAGATCCAAATGCATCTATTAAACCGGTCTGTTCTTCAGTACAATCCATGAAAATTTGTATTCTTTTTTGAAAAGGATATTTCTTTTTAGTTTGAAAATTACCAAATGCTATTCATCTAGGCTAAGCACACTCTACTTTTGTGGGATGTTTTGTTCAGATTCTTCTTTAGATTTTCTAGTTTGGAGTTGCTAGGCAACACTGTTTGCTTCCAACATCAGATAAATAATAGGGTCACCGAGAGCAAACCTGTATCATAAAAATTCTGTTATACCAATATGGTCCTTCTCTGCCTTTTAATGATTTTTTTTTTATATATATATATTCTTGTGTATTTTTCAGGTAATGTGATTGTATACGGGAATACACTTGATGCATACACAACAGTTGGCGCTCTTTTGTCAATAGGAATTAGTGGCATTCGCATCCATTTGGTACAGCCTCCGCTAACATCGAATATCACTTGCTTTAACAACTACACAATAGAAGAAACTGTGCAGAAAGCCATGATGGCAGCTGGTGTTACTACCTACTACAACTGCAAGCTGGCACAGTGGAATGACGGGGCCGATCCTGACCCTATACATTGTGCTTCATTTACTACTGACACAAAGCCACTGAGGTTACAGTGTTCTGTAAGTACAAAGCTAACATTTTATATATATTGTTCTGCATCTTGAATTAAAAAAAATATTATTTTTTGTATTCTTTTTGAATTGTTCTATTTGAAATGCCTCCTTATGCAAGAGGCATATCTCCTGTAGACAGTATGGCAGCTTGTTGACTTAAAGTTGACTTAAATGTCACAAAGAAAAATTATAACTGGTACCCTACAGGTTTATGCCACAATGTACTGGTATGCACATTATGACAGACTTACTGGTCAAAGGATGTCCCGTCAGCATTGCGCCATCAGTGCCTGGGTCCTTCCATCTTGTCCGTTCTTCCTTCCAGGTTCGTTCTGTTTGGCTGCTTGAATGGCCAGGCTTCTATATTCTCACTGCTGCACATGCACACGTGAGTCACTTCATCACGCTATAGAGCAGGTGCCATAAATGTATTCTGAGCTGCACATGTGTGACATAGGGTACATTACCAGGCAAGGGAAGCATTTATGACAGAGGAGACCAATGTAAGTCCCTTTTTCATAAAAAAAACCCACGTATCAGCATTTTTTTCTCAATTTCGATTTTTTTTTTTATCGCTTTTACAAGATCCTAAGGCAGTGTCAACTCACCAAGAAGTAAAATCCAAGTTAGTTTATTCAAGACAGGAAGGTACAAAAGACTTTTTTTAATGGGTTTTTGTTAGAGGCAAAAAAAGCATTTAAGGATAGAAACACAACCTATATACTCAATGAGGGTAAAAACTAAATTAACTTGGAGCATGGGGGGACTGAGAGTGTTTAACTGGGGACTGTATTAAAACAAAAAACAGATAAGGCCACAAATGAACATGCCAAATACAAACTTTAAATTATAAATTGGGTGTCTTCAGAGTAGATATCTGCTCACCTTTGGCCCTGCCTCCTTAAGGGGCACATCTGAGTGGTGGATCAGAGGAGGCTTTGAATGAGCTGGTGAGAAGGAGAGAGCTGAGATGCTGCTCACCCATGCACATGCAGGCACTGGGGGTCCTCTGTAGGGGAAAGAAAAGAGAGGCTAGTCATTTTGGAATGGAGGTCGGAGAAGGGGGTCTATTTCCTTGTTGCACCAACTTTCAAAGCATATTTTCTCCCACTGACTTGAAAAATGTTGTCCCTGGAATTTTGTTTTAAAACGTGGGCAACGATGCTGTCAGAGATATCCATAAATGCACTATGGAGAGACTAATTGTATAAATATTTCCTTCAAAATCTGGCTCTGGATTGTATATTCTCAAAACACCAGGTTAAGATTTTAAATAGCAGAAACTAGAATGAAAAGAAATGAAAGTAAAATTCTGGGCAAGATGGTTATGTTCTTTTGTTTATGTACAGTATATGCTACATGTTTAAGTGCACTTGTATATAACTTTAAAATTAGTGCTGTAACTTATTGGTCTAATATTTTAATATCTTTTTCCTGTAGGTGGTATTTAGCTTTTTCCAGAAGGGAGTAGATCATCAGGCCTTCATGGCAATAAATGATGCGTGTCTAGTATATGACAGGAGACTGGTCATTGACAACACATTTCACACAAACGACATATCTATAAGAGCAGCAGGACCATTGACCAAGTACTCTAATAGGTATTATGCAAATGAATGGTCTCATAGTTTCTTCAGCTCAAAGGAAATTGGGTGTCAGCTAGCTGCTTGTATGCTGCCTCTCTTTGACCCAACACTGGAACCAATGAGCGAGCCTCCACAAGAACAAGACAAGCTCATCACGATTTACAAAGGTCCTGTTATTCAAGGTATGATCTAAGGAGTGATTGTCAACACTGTGGGGTTGATTTACTAAAACTGGAGAGTACACAATCTGGTGCAGTAACAAGAACAATAAAAGGTTCTGTGTAAAAGAAGTGATCCTAACAGAAGATTGTTGATATGGGTGCCAAATATTGTGTGGCTACAGGCTCCATGAATAGAAGTTAGATGCTGTTCATAACCTAGTCCTCAAACTAGCCTTCTTAACCTAAGCCCAATCCTTAAGGCCCCTTTCACATGGGCTTGTCTATTTGACGGACTCCGCTTGCTCAGCGGGGGATCGATCTGCTGATCTCCACTGAGCAGGCGGATGACAGCTCCATCTCCACTCACTGTGTAGAGACAGACCTGTCAGAGCCCCACTCTCGCTTATGAGGAAATTGGATGAAAACGGACCTCCTGTCCATTTTCATCCAATTCCATCCATGGAAAATATGGTCACCCTCTGTCTGGACTTGGCAAACAGGACCAGATCTTATAGTAGCAGATGTCAGCGGACATGTCACAGCTGACATCCACTGTCCCATAGGGTTGAATGGAGTGTACGATCAGGTCTGCCTGAAAAACTGAAAGCCCATTTGAAAGAGCCCAAAATTTATTCCGAAACCTTGCTGCTAACAACCAGATGCCTTTTCACACAGGCTTTAGGATCTATTTTCGATCTGTGTGGCAGATCGGATGTGATCGGATAAAAACAGACAGGCGGTCCATTTCTATTTGATCTCCCCATAGAGAAGAGCAGAGCGGGACTCTGACAGGTCAATTTCTGAACAGTGAGCAAAGACGGACCTGTCATCTGCCCGCTGAACAAGTGGAGTCTGTCAAACAGACAAGCCCATGTGAAAGGGGCCCTAATTTAAATTTACCGTATTTATCGGTGTATAACACGCACATTCATTTTAAGAGGGAAGTTTCAGGAAAAAAACGTACATTTTAAATAAGGAACTTTGAAGCAAAATAAGGGTCAGTGCCCATCTGCAGCCTCACCATTGCCATCAATGCAGCCTGATCAATGCTCATCTGCAGCATCACAAGTACCATCAATGCAGCCTCATCAGTCCACATCAATGTAGCAGCCTCACCATTGCCATCAATGCAGCAGCCTCACCATTGCCATCAATGCAGCAGCCTCACCATTGCCATCAATGCAGCAGCCTCACCATTGCCATCAATGCAGCAGCCTCACCATTCCCTTCAATGCAACACCCTCACAATTGCCTTCAATGCAGCCCGATTGATGCCCATCTGCAGCCTAGAGGGGACAGGGAGGGGGACGGGATGAGCGCCGACAGATTACATACAGTGAGAATCTCCTATGATAGACAGAACACTTGTCCAATGGTGGCCCAGGAGACGGGACTTCCTATTACAGAGGCCGCCAAGTAAATAGGAGAGTCTCACTGTATGTAATCTGACGGCGCTCGTCCGGTCCCCCTTAGGCCCCTTTCACACTGGGGCGGTGCGGCCGTCGGCGGTAAAGCGCCGCTATTTTTTTTAATGGTGAAAAAGTGAGTGTTATACGCCAATAAATACAGTAAGTTTATTGCATCAGTGATAAATGCTGTAGTATCATTGTGATAAATATTACCATGATTATGCTATCTGCAATGATATCATCTCATCTGAAATGTAATGCAATTAACGTTCTGGTGCCTATTTTTAATGTGCCAAACTAGTGATGCTGAAAAACCTGTACCAAATCCAGCTGAGCAGAGATGCTTAAATAAATAAAATAAAAAGGAGAAAACGCACTTGTCCATTCAGATGACACACAAAGATGAAACATTTTAATAAACTATCTCAGATTTAGTTTACTTTCCTGGGTAGTACAGCTCCTGCTGTACTTTCTTCCCTTATTGACCATAGTGAGGCTGCTATTGCTGACAGCAGTGCTGGTGTCATGTCTAAGCCCTCTCTGTGTGCTTTGCCATTCACTAAGCCTCCCCACCGGATGTGCCACCCCTGGCAAATCTCAAAGGATTCCCAGGTTAAACCCCAGCATATTCTTGTAGAAGCTTTAAGGTGTAGGACTGTTTTGCTGTCAGGTTTGGGAAAACCTCACTATATGATTGCTGTGTGTCCCCATTAAAACAGCAAGCCTAAAAAAAATATATTTATTACCTATTCGATTTTTATTAGATGATTCCCATG
Organism: Lithobates pipiens; assembly: GCF_037356315.1. NCBI lineage: Eukaryota > Metazoa > Chordata > Amphibia > Anura > Ranidae > Lithobates > Lithobates pipiens. The sequence continues at coordinate 111,656,415 of NW_027507758.1, forward strand.
GTCAAGCCCTGTGGGCAAGGTGAAACGCATCAGTGGGCATGACCTGGATGGAGTCTAGTCTGAGGCTGCTTTTACTCTTTACATGAGGGTTTAGTGTGATGTGCGGCTCCTGGGACCTCTTTTCCTTCTTCGCTATTAGAAGAAGGTGTCATGACTGATTGCAAGATCGGTGTCGGTCTGTCCCAAGAGAAAGGCTAAGAACTGGCTGAGCTTTCTCTAAATAACATACCATAGAGAAGCCCATATTCTAAACCTTTAAAGCTGCAACAAATAACCTGTAGCTAAATATCTTGCTGAATTCATTACATGTAATGACTGCCTAGTGCCCAATACTTGGCTTGTGTGTCCCTTACCCCAGCAGCTGACCAGAAATCTAAACTAACCTATGGGGGTTATTTACGAATGGCAAATTCACTTTGTACTGAAAGTGCACTTGGAAGTGCAGTCGCTCTAAATCTAAGGGGTAGATCTGAAATGGAAGCTCTGCTGATTTTATCATCCAATCATGTACGAGCTTAAATGCCGTTTTTATTTTCCTTGCATGTCCCCCTCGGATCTACAGCGACTTTACTTTCAAGTGCACTTGCAGTGCAAAGTGGATTTTCTTTTAGTAAATAACCCCCTATGTCTGCATTTAAGCTATGGTTGATTTTAAGATTACCTTTCTAATATAAATGACCTAAACTTCCCCGGGTTCAGTAAAATCACTCTACCTAACTAGAAAAACATACTGATCATGGCAATAAATACAATTGAATAGTTTTCTAAATAGTTACTCTACAAAAATGTTCAGAGCAAGGATAGTACATTACATAGATAGCATTCCTCATTTCAAAGATGATTATATTCTCTATTTTTAATGCCATGCCATTCATCATATAGTTAATGTTTATCAATCCTAATGGAATAAGAACCACATTCAGGTAGAATTCTCTGAGGAACATTTTGTACTATGTCAGACTCAATACTTCTACATGTTCATAAATACATACACGGAATTCTTTTTGAGGTCACACGTAAATGTAAAAACCTATACTGTTTATGTCATTTAATATATTTTATGGAATCTGAATTTATTAGGTTTCTCTACTCTGTGTTGCCTTCTCTTTTTTTTTGCATTTGTATTTTTTTTTCTCCTTCCCCTTCCTCTCTCCCCATATGCACTGTTTCTTTTTTTTCCTTTTTCTTTTTTGTAAATTCTTTTTATTGAATTTAAAAGTTAAGGTATACAAAACAGCAAAACAAAGCCTATTGAGCATAGTCATGCTTGGCTTGTAGAGTAACTCCACTTTTGTTGAGAAAAAAACAAAACATTCCCCTCTAGGTGATTTATGTACATTGCAGGGATTTTAACAAACTTTATTGCAGATTCCTACCTTTTGTTATTCTGAAGAAATCCATGTGTGTTTCTCTGTGTCTATGTGGTATGTGAATTTAATGGGGGTGGTGTCATAATTATCAACCAGCTGCTGCACCTGCAGGCCTCCAATGAGGAAAATTGCAGCGTCAGCATCCCTTTACACAGGGTTTGCTATTGGGCGTATCTCGCCAAAAATTATATTTTTGTTGCAGGGGATGCCTGAATTCTGACTTGTATCTTAGTACAGATCTTTAAGAAAAGCAGTGAGCCAATCACACAAGCAGGAAATGACATATATAGGGGCGTTTTGTACACATTTTGTGTACAGAACACCTTCAGGTACCCATATTGTATTGAATTTTACAGAAAGTTACAGAGCTGCAGATTGAAAAGGAAAAGTCATTTTTAATAACATTCAATTACAATATGATTTGCGTTGCAATTGTATATGCTATATATTTTTTTTTATTTGCTATTTTTTCCACGAAAGGGGAGGTACCCTTTGAGAACACAGAAAAAAAAGCACACAAAACATAAAAGGTTGGCAACCAAAGTCAAAGTGATCCCCATATGCACTCTTGTGGGTGTTTTTTGCAGGATGGTATCTCTGCAATGTGTTTTCGATATCAAATAGGTGTTTGCTGAGTAATTATGGTTACAGTTTTTTTTATAATATAAAGGGATTGGCATCACAGATGAAGAGGCATACATTAAGCTACCCCACTAGCTATCCTGCCTTAAAGTGATTGTAAAGGTTAATTTTTTACTTTTAAAAAATAACCAACATTTTATACTTGCGTCCTCTGTGCAAAGGTTTTGCACATTGTGGCCCCGATCCTCCTTTTCTGGGGTCCTCCAGCGGCACTTCTGGCTCCTCCTCCGCATCCAATTTCCCCATGGAGAGCCGCATTCAATGGGGGCACTCGTGCAGGCACTCTCCCAAGTCCTGCTGCTGCATCCATTGACACAGACAGCAGACTCGGCCCCGCCCCCTGGCTCCCGTGTCACTGGATTTGATTGAGAGCAATGGGAGCCAATGGCTCCGGCCACTATCAGTTTGTCCAATGAGGACCCGAGACAGCGGCTGGAGCTGCATGGAATGCATTAAGGTGAAAAACCACAAGACTTTACAACTCCTTTAAAGGCAATATAGCAGTCTTAATATGGTCGACGAAAATATTTTCGCCAGCTGCATGTTTTTCAGTGACAAAAACTAAACCAAAATAAAACTAATTAAGTCAATTGATGAAAACTATGATGTTTTCCTACCTAAACCTTCCTCGGAGCTCCGCATGTCTGTTAAAGTTTTAGCCCCCTGACAAAGCTGTATTGGCTTAGAGATGCAGGCTCCCTGTGTCTGCCTGGCTGCTGCCTTGGAGTTCTGGAACAATGCCCTGCAAACCACGTGGTGAGTGTTTCCCCTCCCAGCAATGAAGCAGTGCTTAGCACTGTGCAAAATATCAGCTTCCCCCGCGAGCAGTTCTCTGCAATGTGCATGCCCTTACTCACATTTCCTTCCCCAAATCCACTACATGGTATTACATTTTTACTCCAGAAGTATATATTGAGTTTGGAAATTCTAGAGAAATGCTTTAAGTGGAAGTTCAGCCAAAAACAAACTAACTCTAAATCTACTAGCAGCCACATTCTAAGGCTAATCTATCTAACCCTGTAAAGCAAAAATTGCTATACATACCTTTTTTGCAGCTGATCCGGTCCAGTCACCAGCAACAGATGCTGTGTGGAAGGGACAACCGACAATGGCTGAGGAATGTGACATTACCCATAGAGTTACTATGGGGCTTCCGTTATTGGCTGCCTCTCCTTCACACACCTACACAGAGAAGCCGCCGCTGACACCTTAGCGTGGGACCAGACAGGATCAGCTGCAGAAAAGCTATGTAGAGCAATTTTTGCTTTTCAGGGCTAGATAGATTTGTTTTAGAATATGGCTGCTAGTAGAGTTAGTTCACTTTTGGCTGAACTTCTACTTTAATGCTATACAATTTAAGTACTCACGGATCGCCCACCACAGTTGTACATTGGCTCTTTGAAAAGGAATAATAGTAAGAAAAGCTGGCAACGCTGTAATCCTTGAAGTGTCGTTTTTTTGGTACATCAGAGTGACAATAAAACAATAAAGCTGGCGCGTTTCGGCAAAAGCCTTAGGCCGCGTACACACGGGCGGACTGTTCGCCCAACCTTGTCCGCTGAACAGTGTTTGGGCGGACAGTCCGCTCGTGTGTGGGCTTTCAGCGGACAGTTTCAGCGGACAGTTGGACGGACAAAGTCTTTCGGAAATTCCGAAAAACTGTCCGCTGAAACTGTGTTTGAGCGAACAGTCCGCCCGTGTGTGGGCCTGTCCGCTGTACTTTCGAAATGAGCGGACTGTTCCCGCTCGGAAAGTCCGCCCATTTCGAGCGCGTGTACAGGTAGGCGGGGCCCGCGAAGGAGACGTCGCGGGCTCCGCCGCCTGGAATGGGCTTAAAGGGGAACCCCAACGCCGAAAAAAATCGGCGTGGGGGTTCCCCCAAAGTCCACACCAGACCCTTGTCCGAGCACGCTACCCGGCCGGCCAGGAAAGGGGGGCGAGCGAGCGCGCCCCCCTCCTGAGCCGTACCAGGCCGCGTGCCCTCAACATGGGGGGGTGCCTTGGGGAAGGGGGGGCCGCGCGGCCCCCCCACCCCAAAGCACCTTGTCCCCATGTTGATGAGGACAAGGGCCTCTTCCCAACAACCCTGGCCGTTGGTTGTCGGGGTCTGCGGGCGGGGGGCTTATCGGAATCCGGGAGCCCCCTTTAAGAAGGGGGCCCCCGGATACCGGCCCCCCACCCTATGTGAATGAGTATGGGGTACAATGTACCCCTACCCATTCACCTGTGAAATAAAGTACAAAAAAAAACACAACACAGGGAAAAAATATTTTATTGCACAGCTCCGGGGGGTCTTCCGTCTTCGGGGGTCTTCTCGCCGGACTCCTCCGCTATCTGTGTGTAGCTCTTTTACTAGCGGAGGAGTCTGGCTTTCTTCCTCCCCGCCGCCGGCCTCTTCTCCCGACTTCGGGGGTCTTGTCCCCCTCTTCGGTTCTTCTGCCGGGCCACCGCGCCTTCTTGTAGCTCTTTTACAGGCGGTGGCCCGGTCTTCTGTCGCCGCTGCCTTCCGTTCTTCTGTCGCCGCCTTCGGTTCTTCTGCCGGGCCACCGCGCCTTCTTGTAGCTCTTTTACAGGCGGTGGCCCGGTCTTCTGTCGCCGCTGTCGTCGCCGCCGCCGCCGCCGCCGCCTTCCGTTCTTGTTCTTCTTCTTGTTCTTCTTCTTCTTCTCCTGGAGATGTTGACTCGACGAGCTCTCCGGCCGGAATGCCAGGGACACGCTCCGCTGCCACTTATATAGTGACAATGGGGCGGTGTCACATGGTATATGTCACATGGGTTGGTCACATGGTGACCCCGCCCCCTTACGATGTCATAGTCCCCATGTGACATCAACCCATGTGACCAACCCATGTGACATATACCATGTGACACCGCCCCATTGTCACTATATAAGTGGCAGCGGAGCGTGTCCCTGGCATTCTGGCCGGAGAGCTCGTCGAGTCAACATCTCCAGGAGAAGAAGAAGAAGAACAAGAAGAAGAACAAGAACGGAAGGCGGCGGCGGCGGCGACGACAGCGGCGACAGAAGACCGGACCACCGCCTGTAAAAGAGCTACAAGAAGGCGCGGTGGCCCGGCAGAAGAACCGAAGAGGGGGACAAGACCCCCGAAGTCGGGAGAAGAGGCCGGCGGCGGGGAGGAAGAAAGCCGGACTCCTCCGCTAGTAAAAGAGCTACACACAGATAGCGGAGGAGTCCGGCGAGAAGACCCCCGAAGACGGAAGACCCCCCGGAGCTGTGCAATAAAATATTTTTTCCCTGTGTTGTGTTTTTTTTTGTACTTTATTTCACAGGTGAATGGGTAGGGGTACATTGTACCCCATACTCATTCACATAGGGTGGGGGGCCGGTATCCGGGGGCCCCCTTCTTAAAGGGGGCTCCCGGATTCCGATAAGCCCCCCGCCCGCAGACCCCGACAACCAACGGCCAGGGTTGTCGGGAAGAGGCCCTTGTCCTCATCAACATGGGGACAAGGTGCTTTGGGGTGGGGGGGCCGCGCGGCCCCCCCTTCCCCAAGGCACCCCCCCATGTTGAGGGCACGCGGCCTGGTACGGCTCAGGAGGGGGGCGCGCTCGCTCGCCCCCCTTTCCTGGCCGGCCGGGTAGCGTGCTCGGACAAGGGTCTGGTGTGGACTTTGGGGGAACCCCCACGCCGATTTTTTTCGGCGTTGGGGTTCCCCTTTAAGCCCATTCCAGGCGGCGGAGCCCGCGACGTCTCCTTCGCGGGCCCCGCCTACCTGTACACGCGCTCGAAATGGGCGGATTTGCCTCCTCCTTACGTGGGCGAGTCCGTTCATTTCAAAAGTTGAGCGAACTGTTTGCCCAACCTTGTTCGTCAAACAGTCCGCTCGTGTGTGGGCAAGTCCGCTCATGCAAATTTTGAGCGGACTGTTTGCCGAAACTGTTTGACGAACAAGGTTGGGCAAACAGTCCGCGCGTGTGTCCGCGGCCTTAGTCGTAGCTGAAAAGGAATATCGTTGTTATGGCAGCAGCCAGTTGTCATAACCCCTGGTATCCTCTTATTCAGCGGGGATTGTATTGGGGATGGGAGAGTGGTTTCCTGCCATGCTTCGGGGGTCTCCGGCGCTTACCGGAACTACCGGTAGCGGTGAAGACGATTGCGTCTGCTCCCCTGGTGGCCTGGCTGCCGAATAAGGGGAAGATGGCTCAAAAAAGTATGACTAAAACTAGATCAAATTTAACACTGCAACAGAGTGTGCAAACAGCTAGCCCATTTTCAAAAGGCAGCCTCTCCCAGACTCTATTTAACAAGATTTCCACAGTGGTTTCAGCTAGTGTGACAATAGGATTTTATAAGTCCTTGTCACTATAGAATAACAGTAAGCCCTTGTACACACGGTCGGAAATTCCGACCACAAAATCCGTCTGATTTTTTCCGATGGATTTTGTCCAAAACTGGTGTTGCATACACACGATCGGACAAAGTTGTCGGAAAATCCGATCGTTTGGAACATGATGACATTCGTTCGTTCCGACGGGACTACGTTCAGCATAGTAGCCAATAGCTTTGCTCTCGTACTTTGATCTGAGCATGCGTGGCACTTTGTCTGATCGGAATTCTCTACAAACAATCGGAAAAAGTCTGATCGGATTTTGTTGTCGGAAAATTTGAGATCCTACTCTTACATTTTTTTCCGATAGAACTCACACAAATTCAGATGGAAACGGTCCAATCGGATTATATTGTCGGAAAATCCGATCGGACCATTTCCATCAGAATTTCCGACCATGTGTACAAGGGCTTATAGTGGTACTGTGTTTATATTGTATACTGTATACAGCTGTCATTAGAGGGGGTTGTGTATAAAGCACAAAACATACAAAAACCTTTTTTTTATTACATAAAATCATTTTTTTTTTTACGTTACATTTGTTATAATTAATAATGTAAATTTAAATAATGCTTGCCAGAATTCCTTTATATTAATTGGGCATGCAAACAAGGTCATATAACAGACATTTCTGTAGTTAGGTTTTCTAACATATTTGCTATACCCACATTTTATAATATTGTTTAAGTCTAGGAAGGTTACAGTATTTATTGTAATGATTTCTGCTCTGATAGGTGGAATTGTACCTGGAGGTTATCACTATTTACATGTGAGCAAGCCTGCACTCCCTTGTCCATTACAAGCTCAGATGCTGCAGCCCAACTATGTAAGTATCTGTATCTGCTGGATTGCATATATAAAAATGTTACCTACTGTAAGATTATTAAGTACAACACAAGTATGTATGAAATGCATGGACTTATTTTTAACCACTTGCCGCCCGCCCTATTACAAATTGACGGCGGCAAAGTGGTTTCATAATCCTAACCGGACGTCATATGACGTGATTAGGATTATGAGCCACTGCGCGCCCCCGGGGGCGCGCATCGCGGCGATCGTTGTTGCGGGGTGTCAGTCTGACACCCGGCAACTACGATCTCGGTAAAGAGTCTCCGACGGAGACTCTTTACCATGTGATCAGCCGTGTCCAATCACGGCTGATCACAGTGTAAATGGGAAGAGCCGGTGATCGGCTTTCCCTCACTCGCGTCTGTCAGACGCGAGTAGAGGAGAGCCGATCGGCTGCTCCTCTGACAGGGGGGGTCTGTGCTGATCGATTATCAGCACAGCCCCCCGAGGATGCCCACACTGGACCACCAGGGACACCACTAGACCACCAGGGAAAAGGTAATAAAAATCCATAATCCTCCCTAGACCACCAGGGTGCCAGTCAGCACAATGGGTGCCAATCAGTGCCCATAATGGATGCCAATCAGTGGCCACAATGGGCATCACTGATTGGCATGCATTATTGTTTGGCACTGATTGGCATCCATTACTATAACACCGATGCCGCCTATGAGTGCCCACCTGTGCCGCCTATGAGTGCCCACCTGTGCCGCCTGAGTGCCCACCTGTGCCGCCTGAGTGCCCACCTGTGCCGCCTATCCATGCCCACCTGTGCCGCCTATCCATGCCCACCTGTGCCTCCTATCTATGCCCACCTGTGCCGCCTATCCATGCCCACCTGTGCCGCCTATCCATGCCCATCCGTGCCGCCCATCCGTGCCGCCCATCCGTGCCAGCTATCAGTGCCAATTTGTGCCACCTATCAGTGTCCGTCCGTGTCGCCCATCCGTGTCGCCCATCAGTGTCGCCCATCCGTGTCGCCCATCAGTGCCGCCTATCAGTGCCACTTCATTGGTGCCACATTGGTGCCCATCAGTGCCACCTTATCAGTGCCCATCAGTGTAGCCCCATAAGTGCCCATCAGTGAAGGAGAAAACGTACTTATTTACAAAGTTTTGAAACTGAAACAAAAAAAAACATTTTTTTTTTCAAAATTTTCGGTATTTTTTTATTTGTAGCGCAAAAAATAAAAACCGTAGAGGTGATCAAATACAAACAAAAGAAAGCTCTATTTGTGGGAAAAAAATGATATAAATTTCATTTGGGTACAGTGTAGCATGACCGCGCAATTGTCATTCAAAGTGCGACAGCGCTGAAAGCTCAAAATTGGTCTGGGCAGGAAGGTGTTTAAGTGCCTGGTATTGAAGTGGTTAAAATGTGTAATCCATAAAGCACAAGATTTTCTGATATATATACAGTGTGTGTATATATATATATATATATATATATATATATATGTACTGTATATCTGCACACTCACCAGCCACTTTATTAGGTACACAAATACCACAAATTGCTAATTGATATCACAAATTGCTAATCAGCCAATCACATGGCAGCAACTTAATGCATTTAGGCATGTCAATGTTTTGAAGACGATTTGCTGGAGTTTAAACCAAACATCAGAATGGGGAAGAAAGGGGATTTAAGCGACTTTGAACATGGCATAATTGTTGGTGCCAGATGGGCTGGCCTGAATATTTAAAAAATTGCTGATCTACTGGGATTTTCACGCACAACAATCTCTAGGGTTTACAGAGAATGGTCTGAAAAAGAGAAAATATCCAGTGAGTGGTAATTGTGTAGAAGAAAATGCTTTACTGATGTCAGTGGTCAGAGGAGAATGGGCAGACTGGTTCAAGATGACTGGGATGCATGAATATTGGCTAAATATGTCATGCTGTCAAAAAGAAAGCCGAATTTAAAGATTTATACATTACCTATGGCAGATCCCAAAGTAAGTAACCCAGTGGTCCACATATTAGAGGAGGATGGTGGCCCTGAATCATTCAGACAGCTCATTCAGGGCCACCATCCTACTCCAATATGGGGACCACTGGGTTACTTACTTTGGGCTCTGCCATAGGTAATGTATAAATCTTTTTATTCGGCTTTCTTTTTGACAGCATGACATATTATCTGAGACTTCATTGACCTATTTATCCAATCATTCCACTTTTTAGCCAATATTCATGCATCCCACTCCTGATGATTGGCTTTAAACATCACAAAACGTGTTGAGTCTACATTCAGGGATGCCAAGTCAAGCTTGCCCAAAATCATAAATTTTATCAACTATACCTTATATCTATATTTATTGGGATAATCATGTTCACTGGATCTGTATGTCCATTCAATTTTTTTAATTGTGATTGCTTGTACCAAATATGTCTATCCAATGTTTCTGCATGATCCATGTATTGTATATTATAATACATTATATATTATATTTTATATTTATCGATTGAATTGAATTTATTGGATTGATTATTTAGCTATTCTTTATGGTTATGTAAATCTCCCCACAGGGACTGTGACAGTTAACCTATTTTTAGGTATCCTAGATAATTCCATACACATATCCATGCCTCATTTAAAGTCACAAAATCCACTTTCTTTTTCTTCTACATTTACAGGGAGGCATGTTTATGTTGTGTCTGGGTCCAAACAGGTCACTTGCTTTTTATTATATTACAACTGTAATACTAAGAGCAGAGGTTCAATGAAAGGCCAAATAAATGTAGAATTGTTAGATTTGTCATGAAAAGTGTGTGCATATATGTATATATATATATATATATATATATATATATATATATATATATATATATATATATATATATTCAAAATGTTGCTGCACTTTTTAACTCTATTATATATACCGTATATACAGTAGATATAAAAAGTCTACACACCCCTGTTAAAATGAAACAATGATAATTTCACAACTTTTCCCACCTTTAATATGACCTATAAACTGTACAACTAAGTCGAAAAACAAACTGAAATCTTTTAGGTGGAGGGAAATGAAAATAAAATAATATGGTTGTATGGGTGTACTCACCCTTAAACTAATACTTTGTTGAAGCGCATTTTGATTTTATTACAGCACTCAGACTTTTTAGGTATGAGTCTATCAGTATGGCACATCTTGACTTGGCAATATTTGCCCACTCTTCTTTGCAAAGAATATACTGTCATCCCCTGTGCACAGCCCTCTTCAGATCACACCACAGATTTTCAATGGGATTTAGGTCTGAGCTCCGGCTGGGCCATTCCAAAACTTTAATCTTCTTCTGGTGAAGCCATTCTTTTGACCTAAGGTAACCCTGGAGGAGCTGTAGAGTTCCACAGCAGAGACTGGAGTATCTGTACATAGGACGACAATAAGCCGTATGGCTCCATAGAGTTGGGCTTTATGGCAGAGTGGCCAGAAGAAAGCCATTACTTTTAGCAAAAAAACAAAATGGCACATTTGAGTTAGCTAAAAGGCATGTGTTAGACTCCCAAAATATATGGAGGAAGGTTCTCTGGTCGGACGAGACTAAAATTGAACTTTTTGGCCACCAAAGAAAGCGCTATGTCTGGCGCAAACCCAACACATCACATCACTCAAAGAAAACCATTCCCACAGTGAAACATGGTGGTGGCAGCTTCATGTTGTGGGGATGTTTTTCAGCAGTCCGGACTGGGAAACTGGTCATAGTTGAGGGAAAGATGGATGGTGCTAAATACAGGGATATTCTTGAGCAAAACCTGTACCACTCTGTGTGTGATTTGAGGCTAGGACGGAGGTTCACCTTCCAGCAGGACAATGACCCCAAACACACTGCTAAAGCAACACTTGAGTGGTTTAAGGGGAAACATATAAATGTGTTAGAATGGCCTAGTCAAGCCAGACCTCAATCCAATAGAGAATCTGTGGTCAGACTTAAAGATTGCTGTTTACAAGCGCAAAGAATCCAACTTGAGGGAGCTGGAACAGTTTTGCAAGGAGAAATGGGCAAAAATCCCAGTGGTAAGATGTGGAAAGCTTATAGAGACTTATCCAAAGCGACTTGGAGCTGTGATAGGTGGCTCTACAAAGTATAGACTTTAGTGGGGTGAATAGTTATGCACATTGACTTTTTATGTTATTTTGTCCTATTTGTTGTTTGCTTCACAATAATAATAATGATAATAAAACATCTTCAAAGTTGTGGACATGTTCTGTAAATTAAATGATGCAAATCCTCAAACAATCCATGTTAATTCCAGGTTGTGAGGCAACAAAACACGAAAAATGCCAAGGGGGTGAATAATTTTGCAAGACACTGTATATACAGTTTATCTATATATACAGTGTATCTATATAGAGCGATAAAGATATATCTCAAGGTCAAGCAGGGAGGTCTAGAATAGACACTGAAGAATCTTTAGTGAAATTTGATGTTTTTGATGTTATTTCCACTTAAAATATAACTAATTTTGGCAAAAACAATAAAAAAAAGTACTCACAATATGGTATGCAGAACTCTGGTGCACTACAGATAAAATCATGTACACTTCCCCCTTAAGAATAAGGCTCAGGAAAAATGCTCTGGGCAAAAACTCTTTTTCTTTTGGATCCAATATGATGAAGTTATTAGCTCCACCCTAAAATGTTGCATCACACACGTGACTTCCTCAGAGGGTATTCTCCTTGCCCTGAGGTTATCTGCTGAACACATAGGATACAAACATGCATGTCTATATGATCTTACTTGCATCTCAAATCTGTATTGTATATAACGTTGAAACGTATATAATTTATTACCAATGCATGCTATGACTTTTTTTTAGGGACAAGAAATAGTAACAGGAAAGGCAGCAAATGGTGATTACTTCCGGCTACACATCAATCAATACAATATGGTAGAAACCATAACGTGTCTGTCTTTGAAACCTTTTCCTGCATCCAACATTATATGCTTGTATGGACATCATGAACAACTGCTGAACAATCTGTGTTCTAGATTTCAAGAAGGACTCATCAAAGACCTCTACAGGTAAGGCATTTAAATGGTAATACGTAAACATATTTACCGTACAGACATGTGCAGAGTAAAATATATTGTTTCTGAATTTAGTTTTCGTCCGAAAAATTTATTTATTTAGTTACTCCCGAAATTCGTTTTTATTTATTTCATTTTTCGTTCAAAAATTGCATTCGTCCGAAAATCCACATGAATTCCGGTCGAATCTGTCTTTGAAGGCTTATGGTGTCTGTCGAATGTATAAAGAAGATTCGACGGAGCTAGTATATAGCATACTTCGTGTGAACTTTAGAATCCTATTAAAGTCTATGGGACTCCAATGTTCAAAATCTAAAGTACTAATTTTAAAGGATAATATGCAAGTTACTGTCCTAAAAAGTGTTTGGGAACCGGGTCCTGCCCCAGGGGACATGTATCAATGGAAAAAAAGGTTCTAAAAACGGCCGTTTTTTCGGGAGCAGTGATTTTAATAATGATTAAAGTGAAACAATAAAAGTGTAATATTCCTTTAAATTTCGTAGGGGGGGGGGGTGTCTATAGTATGCCTGTGAACGGGCGCATGTTTCTGGTGCTTAGAACTGTCCCTGCACAAAGTGTCATTTATGCAGGAAAAAAAGTCCTTTAAAATCACTCGCAGCTATTATGAATTGTCGGCTCTGTAATACAGAGAGCACTCATTGAAAGTCATTGATAAAAAAATAAATAAATAAATAAAGCATGGGGGTCCCCCAAATTCAATTACCAGGCCCTTCAGGTCTGGTATGGATATTAAGGGGAACCCTGCATTAAATAAAAAAAAATTGACGTGGGATTCCCCCTAAATATCCATACCAGACCCTTCAGGTCTGGTATGGATATTAAGGGGAACCCCGCGTCAAATTTAAAAAAAAATTGACGTGGGGGTCCCCCTAAAAATCCATACCAGACCCTTTATCCGAGCACGCAACCTGGCAGGCCGCAGGAAAAGAGGGGGGACGAGAGAACGGCCCCCCTCCCTCCTGAACCGTACCAGGCCACATGCCCTCAACATTGGGAGGATGCTTTGGGGTCTGTGACCCCTCAAAGCACCTTGTCCCCATGTTGATGTGGAGAAGGGCCTCATCCCCACAGCCGTGGCCGGTGGTTGTGGGGGTCTGCGGGTGGGGGGCTTATCAGAATCTGGAAGCCCCCTTTAACAAGGGGACCCCCAGATCCTGGCCCCCCCTGTTTGAAAGATGAGATTCAGATGATCCATCGCTGGACCCCGGAGTGATGATCGTCCGTTGCTGGATAGCAAGAGTGGATTACGACCGCTGGAATCTTTTTTTTATTTTATTTTATTTCTAATAAAGGAATTTTTCAAAAGTGTGTTTGTCTTATTTAACTATTTTTTACACTTTCTTTGTGAAATGGTAGGGGTACTTTTGTACCCCCTTACCATTTCAAACGGGGGGGGGCGGGATCTGGGGGTCCCCTTGTTAAAGGGGGCTTCCAGATTCTGATAAGCCCCCCACCCGTAGACCCCCACAACCACTGGCTACGGTTGTGGGGATGAGGCACTTGTCCTCATCAACATGGGAACAAGGTGCTTTGAGGGGTCACAGACCCCCAAAGCATCCTCCCAATGTTGAGGGCATGTGGCCTGGTACGGTTCAGGAGGGTCACATCTCCTATTCTATATCGAACTGTTGTAACAACTAAAACTAAAATAAAGCATTTATTTATGTCGGATGTTTCGTTTTTCGGATTCTGTGCTTTCGTTATCATTTGTCAAAACGAAAACAAAAATAGCTGAAATTCGGACGAAAATGCATTTGGACGAAAACGAATGCACATGTCTAGAATTCACACAGCTGCTATACAAATACTGTCCATTGTATTGGAGGCTCCTTTGTTTTTCTATGGATGAGTCCTTAAAATGGTTATATATAAACATACAGTATATACTCTAAGAAGCATATACATAAGATTGCAAGCACCTTTACCTTACATATTCCAGACAGCAGAGTCAGACTCAAGGGTTCGTTTAATTTTTATAGAAGATCTAAAAGCAAAACATTCTTTTTTAAATTTTGGATAGCATACGTGAGAGTTATAATGCCTGCCATTTTTTTTTTCTTTTTTGGTCATCTGTATCTCATTGGGGAGATTTACCTTCACTTTCTGTCCTAAAGCCAAAACAGGTTGTGTTAAGTAATCCTTCCAATGGGAATCCCTTATTGTTCCCAAAGTGACCAGAACTAGTGTCTCCATGGAGAGATTTACCCTCTATTCCTGTTCTGGTGACAATCCAAGATTTGGGATTGTTTTCCCTTTCACACTAACGGCGATAACCGTTACCAGGACAAATGGAGAGGATAATTATCAACAAAGACAGCAATAAAAAGAGACAGGGGTTCTAATCCCTCCCCAATATATCCAAGACTAAAAATTGTTTTTACCTTTAGTTATACTTTAATTCAAACAAAACTTTTTAACTTTGTTTTAAGGTGTTTATTTTATTTTTTGTAATGACTATATGGATACAACTGCAGACACAGTAATGCCCTTTAAACACGGTTGGACATTCTGACTGATTTTTTTCGACGAATTTTGGCCCAAACTGGTCTTGCATACACACGGTCGCACAAAGTTGTCGGAAAATCCGATCGTACAGAACGCGGTGACATAGAACACGTACGACAGGACTATAAACGGGCAGTAGACAATAGCTTTTGTCTCGTGAATTATTCTATAGCATGCGTGGCACTTTGTCCGTCGGAATTGTCTACACACGATCGGAATTTAAATGATCGGATTTTGTTGTCAGAAAATGTTAGATCCTGCTCTCAAACTTTGTGTGTTGGATAATTCCAACAGAAAAAGTCAGATGGAGCCCACACAGGATCAGATTTTCCGACAACAAGATCCGATCACACATTTTCTGTTGGAAAGTCCGACCGTGTGTACAGGGCATAACAGTTGTGTAGAGGTTACATGGCGCCTGAAGGTAAAAGTAAAGTCATTGCACTAACATTCATACACCCACACTGCTTTTTCCCTTTAGCAAACAGCAAGGTATACATTTTAACTTTGTACTAGAATGAAAGGCTGATATATATCTATGAATGCTCCCTTAAGAACTACAATAATAATCATGATGGTAAAGAATCAGACAAATGGACTGTACAGGTGTCCACCCAGGGTTGCCATATCTTCTATATTTTTTGGGGACAGGCCCTACTTATATAGAATATTTTATATTTTAGAAGTGCTGAAGTCACTGATAAATTTGTGAATAAGGGGGAGCAGCATTTTTCCAATTGAGAAGAATGAGTCTTGGCTTGAAAGAGAATGAGTCTAAACATAGTGTGAATATAAATAGAAGGAACAAAGTCATTGAGATCCTCAGGGGTCTTTGGGTCCTGAAGACCCAAATGGGATTCCTGTAAACTTAACAACGATTTGTGAACAAGTCCAAAATGTGTCCCATATGAAATAACGTGGATGGTGTATAATGAAGATGATGAATGAATTTGAACTATGTGTACTTGTTCACACTACTGATATCAGAAAGTCAGGTACCAGTAACTTTGTCCCATCCATCCTCCATAAGATCAGGTATACACTGGAGCCATTTTTGCATCTAGGAGCAGAAAATAAAATGTTTTCGTAGAGTTTTTATTGGGGCATTTTTCCAGCAGAAAAAAAACACTAAACGCTACAAAAACACTCTTAACAGCTTTATTTGAGTGTTTTTTTTTTTCTTCATGTACTGTAAAAATGCTAATAAAATGCTAACGCTCCTAAAAGCTTTTAAAAATGACTAAAACGGTACTGCAAGCTGGCATTTTTCACCAAGCATTTTTTTCTAGCTTATAAAAAAAGCTAGTGTGCATGGAGCCTTAACCACCTACGGACCGCCTGCCATCGTTTTACGTTGCTACTTTGAAAAGGGATGTCGTTATTATGGCAGCAACCCTAGTTTCCTCTTCTTCAGGGAGTGGTCCGCTTTCGGATAAAAGTGGTCTCTGCGACGGATTCACTGTAAGACTGTCATAAGGGGAAGGGGGCGAGAGAAAGGTTGGGACTTTATAAGTTTATATGAAGCATGTTGTTGTCCCAAGGGACAATACTATTGATAGTTGGTTGCCCCTTGAGACGTCATGCTTCAT
This sequence comes from Lithobates pipiens, assembly GCF_037356315.1. Classification (NCBI taxonomy): domain Eukaryota; kingdom Metazoa; phylum Chordata; class Amphibia; order Anura; family Ranidae; genus Lithobates; species Lithobates pipiens. Next base: position 111,672,773 of record NW_027507758.1, read on the forward strand.
ATAAAGTCCCAACCTTTCCCTCACCCCCTTCCCCTTATGACAGTCTCAATAGACAGGGATGGAGCTATATGACCTAAATGGTCTTTACCTCATATAAAGTCCCAAACAGATACCTCTTAGGATTCACTGTAAGATCCCTTTTCTCAGCAGTTGCCTAGCTCCCCCCTTCCGCCACGCTCCAGTGCCCTTCTGCGGCTTACAGGAGCAGTCAGTAGCGGCGGAGGGGATCAGATCCTTCTTCCTCTTGGGCATGGAGACGAGTGAGGGGAAGATGTCCCCCATCCATCTCCATACCACTGCAGGGCGGAAGCGACGTCAAAACGTCACTTCCACCCATAGCTCGGACGCATGGCTTAGGGGGACGCTGTCCCTGCGCCCCGTATGGACCAGTCGCCATTGCCTAGACTGTACTATATTCTGAGAGACTGTACTATATTCTGAGAGACTGTACTATATTCTGAGAGACTGTACTATATTCTGAGCTATGCTGCATTTAAGCTAGTGACTAGCCATAATAATCTACTCTGCTGCCTCCTGCCTGTGTTTCTACCGTGCACACAATTTCTGCTACTATGAAGCATTTCTCTAGACAAATTGATTTGTTGTTTGTGCCTAAATGAAAGTGGAAATTATTTTTGGGGAAAAAAAGTTGTGCTTTAAAGTATTTTCCTTTCTATTCTGCTCTGAATGCATCATGGCTAAAAGCATATAAAATACAGCAAAGAAGAGCAAGAGCGGCTCTCAGCATTCGAAAACATGTTCATTCCAGAGCACTTGAGAACTAAAGCCGCCCAAGAGTACATTAACTGTGTATATAATTAAGCTACATAATCATTTACTCTGCATGTACAGTATACGAGTAAAAAATGACCCTAAGCCACCATCTCTACTAAACGTGGAAAGGATACAGTTGATTTTGTGGTAGAAATAAGCATTGAGAACTAAAGCAGAACTCCAGGCAGTCAGTCTTGTGATTTACACTGTATGGCCAGGCAGTGTAAATATTTCAGTTTTGCTGCTATCTACCTACCCCTGTCATCCTCATCCTCATGTCCATCACACCTGGAACTCCACTGCAATCTTGCTAACACCTTACCCCCTGTCATCCATGCTGCCTGACAACACCCTATCGAAGGGACATAACACACAGCCTCCTCCCACCTGGCACCCCACTGCAATCTTGCTAACAAACACCCTACCCCACTACACCCTTGCTAACAGCTTACTCCTTATCATCCTCATCACACCTGGTATCCCACTGCAACCTTGATAACACACCACCCCCTGTCATCCTCACCCTCCTCATACCTGGCACCCCACTGCAACCTTGCTAACAACCTACCCTCATCATCCTCATCACACCTGGCACCCCAATGCCACCTTGCTAACACCCTACTCACTGTTGTCCTTATCCTCATCACAATAAGAAGCAGCTGCACCTTACGTGGGCTCCAAGTAAAGTTTATTGGAATATGAAAATATCCAAAATGACATCAGAGGACACCAGCAATGGTCAAGGTAGACGCGTTTCACACAACAGAAATGTGCTTAATCATGTGCATAATGATTAAGCACTTTTCTTTTGTGTGAAACGCGTCTACCTTGACCACTGCTGTTGTCCTCTGGTGTCATTTTGGATATTTTCATATTCCAATAAACTTTACTTGGAGCCCACGTGAGGTGCAGCCATTTTTTATTTTGACAATTTACCATGGAGGTGAACTGGGGCTAGCATTCAGGTGTGTTCCGGTGCAAAGCAGCTTAATCCAATGTTGAGAGGACAAGGGTCTCTTCCCCACAAATGTGTTGTGGCAGGTAAGGTGGACTGGGGCTTATTGAACAATAAAGATGCCACCCCTGGTGAATGATTACAGTGTTACTAAACCCACAACAGTAAAATCAGTCTTTATATGCAGTAAAGCACACTGTGGAACCTCTGCATTGTGTAAAAAGGCTGTTTGATCCTGTCTTTTCTGATCCTCCCCTTCTTCCACAGACTTCAAAAAATAACCTGATATTTACAGAGTCTATGGAGTGTTCAGTTTGGTGTGTATTGCTAGAGATTTTTTTTTTGGGAGGGTGCATGCGATCAGCACGGGGCCAATTAGCACTGTCCAGACACGTCCAGACACAGGGTCAGGGGTCTTGAAGCCTGACAGGACAATCGTGCGAAAAAGGAAAACTCTTCCTACAATCTATCTGCACACACTGGTACAAGTCACAAGATTGCTCTAATTGCTATATACAGCTGATGAATAAAGATATTAATCAGTTTATATTTACTAAAACTATTGCATTTCCGTGTACTGTGGGAGACCAGATATAGTGAATGCAGGTATAAACAGAAAAGATATTCTGCTGCGCTAGTGCGGAGTGCCTTAGTTTGGGTGTTAGTAATTCTTGATGGTATATGCGTAAAGTGATCATGCATGCCCGCTGCCTAGGCCGATTAGGGGAAGTCCAAAATGCTATATAAAAAAGGAAAAGGAAGGCGTGTGGCCTGATGCATGAATCGTTAAAGGAGTTTATTCAAGACACTTCTTGAATGCAAAGAGATTTATTGTCTCTTAACCACTTGCCTACCAGGCACTAACGCCGCCTTCCTGCCCAAGCCATTTTCAGCTTTCAGCACTGTCGCACTTTGAATGACAATTGCACGGTCGTGCTACACTGTACCCAAAAAATATTATAATTTTCTTCACACACATAGAGCTTTCTTTTGGTGGTATTTAATCACTGCTGGGTTTTTTATTTTTTACAAATTAAATTTTGGGGAAAAAGTTTTTTTACTATTTTTTGTCAGTAAATAAAGTAATTTTCTGCCTTCGCTGATGTGCACTGATGAGGTGGCACCGATGGGCACGATAGCCTGAACTGTTGGGCATTGATGAGGTGGTACTTATGGGCACAGATGAGGTGGCACGTATGGGCACTGATGAGGTGGCATTGATGAGGAGGCACTAATATGCCGCACTTGTGGGCACTGATGAGCACTGTTACGTGGCACTGGTGGGCACTGGTAGGGGGCAGTTGCAGGCACTGATAGGTAGCACTGGTGGGCATGGATAGGTGGCATAGATAGGCAGTACAGATGGCCACTGATGGGCATTGATGGGTGGCACTGATGGGCAGACAGCAGTGATGGGCAGCACTGATAGGTGGCATTGATTGCCAGCACTGACTGGCATGGCTAATGGGCACTGATTTTTGGCACTTGTGGGCAGTGGTCGGCACTGATTGCTGCCACTGGTGGGCACTGTATGCTGGCTGTATTTTACACTTTATTTCTTTATTGTAATCAGGGTACTGATGATCAGTGCTCTGATTACATCCTTAGATGTCCCCCTGTGAGGAGATGCTGCTGATCAGCTCTCCTCTCCTCACTGTCAGTGTGAGGTGAGGAGAGCCGATTACCAGCATCTCTGTGTTTACATGTGACCAGCTGTGATTGGACACAGCCAATAACATGGTTAAAGAGCTGCAGAAGCGGGTCTTTACATAGATCGGGGTCGCTCCATGTCCTAGCAACATGGCACGGCCGCGATCGCCGCGCTGCATTGCCCTGCCATCATTTGACAGGGCACAGACGGCAAGCCATTAAACAGAACAAGGTTGCAATGAACGTTTTCACTTCCTCCACAATCTCCTCTTTCGATCTTCACTCAACTGAGCTCCCAGTCTATCACTTAGACCCACTGATCCACTGAGTATCTTCCTCAAGCATCACCCATTCCCCGCTAGGTCCCTAACTTAGCATGCCTCCTCCACTCCTCCCAAAGACTCATTCACTCAAGCTGAGGAGGAGATAACACAGCAGCATGAGAGTGTTTGTATCCAGCAATGCTGTACATGACTGACTGAGCACATTGTCACTGCATACAGCCCTAACCTGCCACTATTTCACCCTATACTTTCCAAACCAAGCACTATATCACCTATACTACCCACATCTACTCACTATACTGCATTGCACTACCCACATCTGCCATGATAGCTCCCTATACTACCCACATCTACAACTGTACTGCCCTATACTACCCACATCTGCCACTATACCTCCCTATACTACCCACCTCTACCACTATACTGCCCTACACTACCAACATCTACCACTATACCTCCCTATACTACCCACATCTGCCACTATACTGCCCTATACTACCCACATCTGTCACTATACCTCCCTATACTACCCACATCTACCACTATACTGCCCTATACAACCCACATCTGCCACTATACCTCCCTATACTACCCATATCTACCACTATACTGCCCTATATTACTCACATCTACCACTATACTGCCCTACACTACCAACATTTACCACTATACTTCCCTATACTACCCACATCTACCACCATACTGCCCTATACTACCCACATCTACCATTATACTGCCCTATACTACCCACATCTACCACTATACTGCCCTATACTACCCACATCTGCCACTATATCTTCCTATACTACCCACATCTACCACTTTACTGCCCTATACTACTCACATCTACCACTATACTGACCTACACTACCCACATCTACCACTATACTGCCCTATACTACCAACATTTACCACTGTACCTCCCTATACTACCCACATCTACCACTATACCTCCCTATACTACCCACGACTAGCACTATACCTCCCTATACTACCCACATCTACCACTATACACTATACCAGCTATACTACCCACATCTGCCACTATACTGCCCTACACTACCCACATCTACCACTATACCTCCCTATACTACCCACATCTACCACTATACCTCCTATACTACCCACATCTACCACTATACTGCCATATACTACCCACATCTACCACTATATCTCCCTATACTACCCACATCTACCTCTATACTGACCTATACTACCCATATCTACCACTATACTGTCCTATACTACCCAAATCTACCACTATACTACCCACATCTGCCACTATACTGCCCTATACTACCCACATCTGCCACTATACCTCCCTGTACTACCCATATCTACCACTATACTACCCACATCTACCACTATACCTCCCTGTACTACCCACATCCATCACTATACTGCCCTATTCTACCCACATCTGCCACTATACCTCCCTATACTACCCACATCTACCACTATACTGCCCTACACTACCCACATCTACCACTATACTGCCCTATACTACCCATGTGACAGACTTAGCTAACATGTTAATTATATAATTGTCTTTTAAGTTGTGCTAGAGGGGAGGGGGGAGTATCCATGAGCCAGCCCTACCTCTTTATCCAACCCCTTGTGTTAAAAGTGTATAAAAAGGCTGTATTCTGTCCAACAAAGCATTCAAGAATCTACAAGCTATTTTCAGCTAGACTTGTATTCAATGCAGCTATTATAATATATCTCTCTGATGGTCAGACTGGAGGAAGCGAGATATACTGACGGAAGCATTCAAGTGAAGTGTGGGATAGGCTCCATTACAACCCACATCTACCACATGTATTACTATACTACCCACATCTGCCACTATACCTCCCTATATTACCCACATCTGCCGCTATACCACCCTATACCACCCACATCTGCCACTATACTGCCCTATACTACCCACATCTGTCACTATACTGCCCTATACTACCCACATCTGTCACTATACCACCCTATACTACTCACATCTGCCGCTATACCACCTATACTACCCAAACCCACCACAATACCACCTATACTACCCTGCCACTATACCACCCTGTACTACCCAAACTGTCCACTATACTGCCCTATACTACCGAATCCTGCCACTATACCACCTATACTACCCAAACCTGCACTTTACCACCTATACTACCCAAAGCTTCCACTATACCACCTATACTACCCTAACCTGCCACTATACTACCCAAACCTTCCACTATACCACCTGTACTACCCAAACCTTCCACTATACTACCAAAACCTGCCACTATACCACCCTATACTACTAAACCCGACATTATACATTGCTACACCCTATACTGTACCCTGCTGACTTCCCCTTTACTGTGTCCTCCAACCCCCCTGTACTGTGCCCTCCTGCCTCCCCCCCCCCATACTGTGTACAGTCATACATAAATACAGCCCACTGATAGGCTAGGAGAGGCATTTATGACAGGGGGGCAAGTGTGTACAGGGAGGGGGCGTTTCAAAAAGGAGTGGGAGCAGTGTATACAGGGAACAAATGTGAGCGTATACAGAGGGTAAGTGTATATGGGGGGGGGGGGGGGGGGCAGTGTGTAGAGAAGATGGAACAGTGTGTATAGGAGTGAATTTAATTTGGGATAATTCCCTGGTTGTGTGAATTTTTTGTTTCTAATCTGACTCAAAAGCCACACTCAATATGTAGCATAATTTATCCGCACCCACTCTTTGCCACCACGCACATAGCGCGCCACAGGTCACTATCTCCCTGGTAGGGTCTCTAGTGCATTACTTTGCCCAGGGGCCCATGATGTTATTAAGATGGTCCTGCCAGCCCCGCTGTTTGACTGATCACAGCACTACTCTGAACTCAGTGTAATTCTCACGGTACGCTGCTCGAATTCAGCAGGCCTTTAGATGTTGACCTTTTGTTGTCTACAGAAAACATGTTGCTTGCATTTTCTGTCATTTTTTTATAGTAAACAGAAGAAATAAGATCAGTTTGCAGAATTATATTCAGTCTACAAACAGGAGGACAGAGTGGGTTCATGTATGTCATATTGAAAAGTTCATGAATAAAGCCTATTAATGCTAAAAAAAGAACTGTCTCTTTAAAGTACTACAGATATTATAGCAAGCCATGTTGGCTCTAAAAAAACATTAGAAACTAAAACAGAGTCTGGAAGCTAAGTGGCATAAGGCAGGAGAAAACACTTTGAAATCATTTTATGTTTCTAAGAAATCTTTAACAAAGAGCTGAAAAAGAAAGAGGACTTTTTGTGTCTAAGTCTCGCTTTTGTGGTCACCAGTGTCATCAGCCTGAACCTCCCTAGGACAAGGATTGTAAGTGCTACTTACAAGTCAATAGATAGACGTGATAACATGCATTACCCAGCTACTCATGTGCTTGTCTCTCCTGGCAGTCAAGCACGCTGACCTTGTGGAAAGCAGTAATGCTTCAAAGCATCTTGAAACAAACACTGTCATGAGCGGCAAAAGAAAGATAAAAGGAACCACAGAGATGTTCATTTGAAATATTAATAAATAGGTGACATTGTTCTACTGTTATGCTACTCTGTAGTGCTTTTCTATATGGAGTGAATGCTTTGTGATATAGGTTTCAGCAAACATTAGCTATTATAAGATTAGAAATGACTGTGAATGGTTAGAGAAGCACTTACAAAAATTAAAAGCCGATATGGTATGTAGAACAGAGAATGATGAAAATGCCTGTTCAAAGCTAGCATATGAATTAGGAGAGGCGGAGACATATTATGTTCAGTGCAGAAATGTCATCTGCGTTTAGAATGCCACTATGTAAAGTGATGAGAGGATCGTGTTCAAATAAGTGAAAAAAAAAAAAAAAGTTCTTTATAATTGGATTTTACAGCTGCTTGCATCTTTACTTTTGAATAATCTGAAATTGGTAACAAACATAGGAATATCTGATATGGACTTCCACTATTCAGTGTATGTCAGGGGATCTTCTCCACTCCATTCCTGTCTGAGGCACAGCAGAGGTCAACAAAGAGTTATGCCGCGTACACACGACAGGACTTAAGTCCGGCAGACTTTCGACGGAGTTCTGACGGAGTTCGACGGAGTTCTGACGGACTTTTCGAATGAGCGGACTTGGCCACACACAATCACACCAAACTCCGATGGATTCGAACGTGATGACGTACGACTGGACTCGAATAAGGAAGTTCATAGCCAGTAGCCAATAGCTGCCCTAGCGTCGGTTTTAGTCCGTCGGAATAGCACACACACGAGCGAATTTTTCGGTAGGAACTGGGTCCGGCAGAGTTCTGGCGGAAAAATTTGAAGCATGTTCCATTTCTAAAGTCTGTCAGACTTTTGCGAATCAAAAGTCCGTTGCAGCCCACACACGATCGAATAGTCTGCCGGAATCATTCCGTCAGACTTTGGATGTTGAAAAGTCCACTTGTGTGTACGGGGCTTTAGACACAACATTTTGTGACCCATTGGATCGCTTGTAAAGCATGGGCCAGTGTGATTATTTTTGCACAAGACATGTTTTGAAGCCATTGTTGTTATTCTAGCATCATCTTAAAGTGTTAGTAAATCCCAAATTATTTTGTACCATTGACTCTCAAACTACTGTATTTATCGGTGTATAACACGCACAGGCGTATAACACGCACATTAATTTCAGGAAAAAAAACGTAAATTTTAAACAAGGAACTTTTAAGCAAAATAAGGGTCAGTGCCCATCTGCAGTCTCACCATTGCCGTCATTGCAGCCTGATCAATGTCCACCTGCAGCCTCATAAGTGCCATGTTTTGTGACCCATTGGATCGCTTGTTCTGGCGGAAAAATTTGAAGCATGTTCCATTTCTAAAGTCTGTCAGACTTTTGCGAATCAAAAGTCCGTTGCAGCCCACACACGATCGAATAGTCTGCCGGAATCATTCCGTCAGACTTTGGATGTTGAAAAGTCCGCTCGTGTGTACGGGGCTTTAGACACAACATTTTGTGACCCATTGGATCGCTTGTAAAGCATGGGCCAGTGTGATTATTTTTGCACAAGACATGTTTTGAAGCCATTGTTGTTATTCTAGCATCATCTTAAAGTGTTAGTAAATCCCAAATTATTTTGTGCCATTGACTCTCAAACTACTGTATTTATCGGTGTATAACACGCACAGGCGTATAACACGCACATTAATTTCAGGAAAAAAAACGTAAATTTTAAACAAGGAACTTTTAAGCAAAATAAGGGTCAGTGCCCATCTGCAGTCTCACCATTGCCGTCATTGCAGCCTGATCAATGTCCACCTGCAGCCTCATAAGTGCCATCAATGCAGCCTCATCAGTCCACATCAATGCAACCTCACCATTGCCATCAATGCAGCAGCTTTGCCATTGCCATCAATGCAGCCTGATCGATGCCCATCTGCAGCCATTTAGTGAGAATCTCCTATGATAGACAGAACAGTGGTTCAATGGTGGCCCAGGAGACGGAACTTCCTATTACAGAGGCCACCAAGTAAACAGGAGATTCTCACTGTATGTAATCTGATGGCGCTTGTCCTGCCCCCTTTCCTGTCTACTCCGAGGCAGCTAAAATTGAAGTATTGGCGTATAACACGCACGCGCTATTTGCACCCGATTTTCATGGTGAAAAAGTGAGTGTTATGCGCCAATAAAAACAGTCTATTCTTTGCCTTTGCACTTAACATTTCCATCATAACTATATTTATAGTTGGTAAGTTTGAATAAAGACACCATCCAGGTCAACCTGAGAATTCGTGTGTGTGACTACTGTTTTCCGTATCCCTGTACATTGTGTTTACAAAGAAACACATCTAAAAGTTGTTTTAACTTATCTACACTCTGCACTGATACCACCAAACCTGAAAAAACGTTCCACATCCTCTCTGTATTCTTTTTTGTCTTCAATAAAACACTTGAAAAAGAAAAAAAAGTTCCACATCCTCACTACTCTAACAGTAAAGAACCCCTTGTGCAGTTTAAGGATGAATCTTTTTTTGCCCAACTTTATGTGTGTCTTCTTTAGAAACCTAAAATTAAAATGTTTCCCCTCAATGCTAGAGTCGCCATTCAAGGATTTGTATATCGCTATCATATCCTCTCTTAAGCATCTTTCTCCATGGAGAATAAGTTTAATGTTTGTGGTCGTTTCTCATAACTGAGGTCCTCCAGCCCCCTTATTAACTTTGTTGCCCTTCTCTGGACTCTCTCCAATTCAAGCACATGCTTCCTGAAGATTGGTGACCAGAACTGATGTGGCTGAACCAGAGTTTTGTAAAATGGTAGAATATAGTTTATCTCTTGAGTAAATACCCTTCTCATGTACGCTAATTGCTTACTAGCCTTGCTTGCTGCAACTTGGCAATGCATGCTATTGCTGAGTCTGATCTTCTAGGACCCACACATCCTTTTCCATCTTAGATTCCCACTCTAGCTTATAACTGGCATTCCTTTTTTTATCTCCCTAGTGTATTAGTTTACATTTTCTTACATTGAACCCCATCTACCATATATATGTAGCTGTCCAACTCTCGAATGTAACTACGATTTCTTTTAAAGTTGCTATATCCTGTTGTAAAGTTATTGTCCTACTTAGCTTTGCATCATTTGCAAACACTGAGAATAAACTGTTTATTCCAACCTTTATATCGTTTATGAACAAGTTAAACAGAATTGGTCCCAGGACAGAGCCCTGGGGCACCCATTCACAACTTCAGACCATTCATAAAACATGGCATTAATCACTACCCTCTGGACATGCTCCTACAACCTATACAGGTACATACTGTGCCATCAATGCCAAAAGACCTTCATTTGTAGATCATTCATTTATGAGTTATGCCTTAGTGAAATCTAGATACACTGCGTCCACAGGCCTTCCTGTATGCAAATTACAGCCCACCTTCTCATAGACTGTTAAAAGTTGGTGTGGCAAGAGCAGTTCTTCATAAATCCCTGTTGGTTATTACTAATGGTACTATTTTCATCAGCAAATTCTTTGATCTGGTCCTATATTATTCCTTCCAATAGTTTACATACTATTGATATAGGCTGACTGGTCTGTTAATAGCAGGCATACATCACAGCCCTTTTTTGAATATTGGTACTACGTTTGCTTTTCACCAATTAGGTGGTACCATTCCAGTCAGTAAGCTATCCTTAAAAATTAGGAATCACGGTCTGATTATGACATAGCTAAGCTCTTTGAGGACTCTCGGGTGTAAGCCATATGGTCCTGGTGAGTATTCCCAAAAGGTTTGTCTAGTTTTTCAACTATAGTCTCTGTCAGCCACAAGGGTACATTCAATATAATATTAATATTACTTTTTTATTATACCCCTCCTTTTCATTTGCATAAACTGAGGAGAAGAATGTATTTAAAACAGTTGCCTTCCCCCTGTCACTTGTGACCAACTTCCCCTGATCATCTTTTTTAGGGCTAATATATCCTTAACTAGCCTCCTTACTATTAATATATTTGAAAAAAAAATTGGGGATTTTTTTTTACTCTCCTCAACAATGTTTCTTTTGTAATCTATTTTAGCTGCCCTGATCGCATTCTTGCATTTCTTATTTCACTCCTTTTTAGTTTTGGAAGTGACCTTTCACCCTTATAGTTATTAAAGAACTGTTTTTTTCCCAGCAATATGCCTTTTTATGTTAGTGATTAGCCACCCAGGTTTAGCTTTTGCTCTTTTATATTTGTTTCCAGGCTAAAGCACTGATGCATACCGTTGTTTAATAGGCCCTTAAAGCACTGCTACTTCTCTTCAGTGTTCTTTGTTGCAAGAAATTGATCCCATTTTGTGTCATGTAATATGGATCACAGCTTATTAGGGTTGGTTCTTTTAAAACATAGTGTTCTTCTCCTACCCTCATACATCAATTTATGCCAAATGTAATTACTCATGATCACGTTGACCTAAATTATCCTTAACTTCCACATCTGCATTCAGCTCTGTGTTATTTGTAACTAGTAGGTCCAACAAAGCATTATCTCTAGTTGGGGCTTCTGTCATTTGATTCAAGAAATTGTCCTGCATTACATTTAATAAATGTCTTCCCTTAGTTGAGTGAGCCTTTCCGTTTGCCCAATCAGTATCAGGATAAAGGAAGTCCTCTATGACTATAACATTGCCCCAGCTCCCCATCATCTCAAACTGTGAAAGTAGGTGGGTCTCCTCATCAGCCTCAATGCTAGGAGGCCTATAGTAAACACCAACCACAAAGAGTCCACCACCTCACCAGCCCCTAAAGTAATGTCATCTGCCACATTTACTATAAAATCATGCCCCTCCCCCTCTTCTACCCACCCAGTCCCTCCAATACAGGGAATTCCCAAGGACAGTCGCAAAAAGTCATGTGATCTGTCAGGTCAGTTTCTGATCTTCCCATTAAGTCAAAATCTTTCTCATGTATCAGAATTTCTAGTTCTTTCATTTTATTAACCAGACTTCTAGCATTTGTGTTTGTGCCTTTTATTTTGTACACTAATACATTCTATCCTTGCACACCTTTTCATTCCTGCTGGCCATGAAAACGTTTGCTTCTCTATCATCTGGTTTGCTCTGGTCCCTCCACTCTACATCCTAGTTTAAAAGTTGCTCTAACCTTCTGGCCATCTTCTCCCCCAACAACACCCTCACCCTTTAGGTGCAGTCCATCCCTGCTGTAGAGCCAATAGCTGACCACAAACTAAGGCCAATTCTCCATGAACCCAAAGCCTTCCTACTTATACCAGTTCCTCAGCCACTTGTTTGCCTCTTGTCATGGTCAGGGGTCAGGCTAGGGGACCAGTAGCTATAGCAATTGAGAGGCTCCCACTGACCAGTAGGCTAGGTATTCAAGCAGGTCATCCTGGAGGATAATCCGGGCTCATCCGTGGTGCAGGGTCTAAGCACTAACCGGTATTCACCAGAGCTCCTGATGGTGGAGATGGGTTTTGCTGCGTGTTAGTACCAGATCACGGTTCTCAGGATCACCCCACCAGGATGTAAGCAAGCCAGGCTCCAGTAGCAGATATAGCAGGTAGGGATCAAACAGAAGCATATTCAGTAAACAAGCCAAAGGTCGGTAACAAATGTTTGCATAATATTAAACAGAAGTGTAATCAAGGAACAAGTCAAAGGTTGGTAACAAATGTTTTCAGGTTACTATCAAGCGGAAGCGTGTTCGAGGAACAAGCGGAAAGTCATGAGTGGTAGTAAAGGGCAGAAGGAGTTACAAAAGCAAGATACTGGCTGAGAGAGCACAATATACTGGCAAGCAGGAAGTGTAAAGGCATGGCTTAAATAGAGTTGGAAGGAGCAAAGTGTTCAAGGTTCATCATAAAAAAGGTACAAGGCAAGATTGTCTATGCAGTGGTTCTCAACTCCTGTCCTCAGGACCAGCTAACAGGCCAGGTTTGCAAGATAACTGAAATACATCACAGGTGATATCATTTGCTGCTCTGATTTTAGTATTCTAGTCTGCATCTCCTCAAGGTAATACTTAAAATGTGGTCTGTTAGTGGGTCCTGCAGAAAGGCGTTGAGAACCACTGGTCTAAGGAATTGTCAAGGGAGCTGTCCAGCATCTCAGGTGACTCAGCAAAAAGAGATACTGCCACACACAGCAGAGGATGCACATTCAGACTCAGGTCCTGACACCACTCTAAGTTCCTGCTGCCTCTCTGGTGTGGCTTGAGGTACAGGCAGTATTTCTGAGAATGTTACCTTTGAGATTTTCTTTAATATAACACCTACTTTCCTGAATTAGTTTTTAATGACTCCCCATTCATCCAACTTTGTCATTTGTATAAATCTGTACCGTGACTCTTCCTTCCTAGTAAATTCCTGGTTTGTCCTATTGTGGCTCAAACAAAGTAGAGCTGTTCCCAGCCTTCTGTGCATCCCTCCATCCCATTCAGTACAGCACAGCAAACACAGAGAAAGAGGCCACACACTGATGTCACACCATGTAGTTTAATCAGACTGTTACGTCACCAGTGTTCAGCCTTGTTCTTTGTGTGTGCTGATCTGATTTTTCCATGCCATGTCCCTGGTCTTCCTTATTTTGGGCGGCAACACAATTGTAGCTGATCATCTGTCTTCTATGTTGCAACTCTCAATGCATATGTTCTGCTTCTTCCCGTTTGTGCAAGTCTTGCACTTCCCTATTTGTTCTCTGAAAGCTGGCCCATGTGAAATGTTTCATTAAAGAGGGACTTCACTGTAAAAAAAAAATATTAAAAGACAGCAGCTACAAACACTGCCGCTGCTGACTTTTAATAAATGGACACTCACCTGTCCCAGGATCCAGCAATGTCGGCAGCCGAGGCCGATTGATCGCTCGGCTCTCGGCTGCTACCGCCGCCATTCTAGGTGAGGGAATCAGGAAGTGAAGCATTGCGGCTTCACTTCCCGGTTCCCTACTGTGCATGAGCGAGTCGCACAGCGCAATAAGAATGGTCCGCGCTGTCTCTGGGACCCGTGTGTGTCCCAGCAGACAGTGTGCTGGGACAGGAAGAGGCATAGACTCCCACGGATCCCTCTACGCATTTTAAGGTTAAACCAATTTTCTTCTAATTTTAGCCAATGGCTGCGTGTCTTATTGAATTCCCTTTCGCAGAAAAGTTTTATCCTTATTGTGGGGTCACCAGTATGGTATTTGTACATTGAAATCATATCCTCTCTCAAGCATTCACTCTGAAGTGAAAATGTCTAAATTGGGCCCAACGTTTATTTTCATTATTTTCCAGCACTGCCTTAACCCTCTTGGGAATGGAGTTCACCAGAGCTTTTCAGGTTGCCACTAGAGTCCTCTTCCACTCCTCCATGATGACATCACAGAGCTGGCGGATGTTGGAGACCTTGTGCTCCTCCACCTTCCGTTTGAGGATGCCCCACAGATACTCAATAGGGTTTAGGCCTGGAGACATGCTTGGCCAGTTCATCACCTTTACCCTCAGCTTCTTTAACAAGGCAGTGCTCATCTTGGAGGTGTATTTGGGGTTGTTATGTTGGAATACTGCCCTGCAGACCAGTCTCTGAAGGGAGGGGATCATGCTCTGCTTCAGTATGTCACAGTACATGTTTGCATTCATGGTTCCCTCAATGAACTGTAGCTCTCCAGTGCCAGCAGCACTCATGCAGCCCCAGACCATGACACTCCCACGACTATGCTTGACTGTAGGCAAGACATACTTGTCTTTGTACTCCTCAGCTGGTTGCCGCCACACACGCTTGGCACCATCTGAACCAAATAAGTTTATCTTGGTATCATCAGACCACAGGACATGGTCCCAGTAATCCATTTCCTTAGACTGCTTGTCTTCAGCAAACTGCAGGCTTTCTTGTGCATCATCTTTATAAGAAGCTTCCTTTTGGGATGACAGCCATGCACACCAGTTTCATACAGTGTGCGGCATATGGTCTGAGCACTGACAGGCTGACCCCCCACCCCTTTAACCTCTGCAGCTTTAACCAATGCTGACAGCATTCATACGTCTATTTCCCAAAGACAACCTCTGGGTATGACAGTCAACTTCTTTGGTCGACCAAAGCAAGGCCTGTTCTGAGTGGAACCTGTTTGTTAAACCGCTATGTGGCCTTGGCCACTGTGCTACAACTCAGTTTCAGGGTCTTGGCAATCTTCTTATAGCCTAGGCCAGTGATGGCGAACCTTGGCACCCCAGTTGTTTTGGAACTACATTTCCCATGATGCCCAACTACACTGCAGAGTACATGAGCATCATGGGAAATGTAGTTCCAAAACATCTGGGGTGCCAAGGTTCACCATCACTGGCCTAGGCCATCTTTATGTAGAGCAACAATTCTTTTTTTCAGATTCTCAGAGTTCTTTGCCATGAGGTGCCATGTTGAACTTCCAGTAACCAGTATGAGATAGTGATAAGGCAAAGTTTAACACACTGGCTCCCCATTCACACCTGAGACCTTGTAACACTAATGTGTCACATGGGGGGGGGGGATTAGCTAATTGATCCCAATTTGTAAATTTTCACTTAGGGGTGTACTCACTTTTGTTGCCAGTGGTTTAGACATTAATGGCTGTGTGTTGAGTTATTTTGAGGGGACAGCAAAATTTACACTGTTATACAAGCTGTACACTCACTACTTTACATTATAGCAAAGTGTCATTTCTTCAGTGTTGTCACATAAAAAGATATAATAAAATATTTACAAAAAAGTGAGGGGTATACTCACTTTTGTGGGATACTGTGTGTGTGTGTATATATATATATATATATATATATAGACCAAAACATAATGTCCTAGAGGTGTTCTATTGGATTTAGGTAATGCGAGCAAGGGGGCCATTCAATGGTATCAATTCCTTCATCCTCCAGGAACTGGCTGAATACTATCACCTCATGAGGCCGGGCATTGTCATGCACCAAGAGGAACCCAGGCCCACTGCACCAGCGTAGGGTCTGACAGTGGGTCCAAGGATTTCATCCTGATACCTAATGGCAGTCAGGATGCCATTGTCTAGCCTGTAGAGGTCTATGTCCCTCCATGGATATGCCTCCCAGACTTTCACTAACCCACTACCACAACGGTCATACTGAACAATGTTCCAGGCAGCATAACATTTTCCATGGCTTCCCCAGACCCTTTCACGTCTGTTTCATGTGCTCAGGCTGAACCTGCTCTCATCTGTGAAAATCACTGGGTGCCAGTGGCGGACCTGCCAATTCTGGTGTTCAATGGCAAATGCCAAACAAGGTCCACGTTGCCGGGCAGTGAGCACAGCGCCCACTAGAGGACGTTGGGCCTTCAGACTACCCTCATGAAGTTTGTTTCCGATTGGTCAGAGACATTCACACCACTGGCCTGCTGGAGGTAATTTTGTAGGGCTCTGACAGTGCTCATCATCATTGTGTATTGCGTTCCTTTGCACATTTATTAGCACATTTATCAAACATTTATTTTGTGCATTAGATACTAGTGCAGCACCATTTATTTTATTTATTATATATCAGGCTAGTTTACCTTTGTTTGACCTACTGTTTTTCTGCTCAGGCCTCAGCATATAAAAAAACTGCATTCTTAAGATGTGTGTATATACAACCCCATACAAATATACTGGACAAAGCAAGCAAAGATTCCTAGGCCTGCATAAACTGAAGTACTTGACTCATGTCAAGATGTGTACATTGTGTTAAGCAAAGAAGGTGGTTTGGAGGTTGACTGAGTTTTTTTCTAAGCCGTCATGGAGAAATCTTCATAGGGCTCATTTACTCCAGTGTAGAGGCCTGTACAATGTCTTTTTTTGTGTATTTTCATGTTCCCGAAGGTGACATGTTCTGTGCAGTCACTGGCAGCATCAGACAGACTGTATCCAGGGCTATGTATTAACCCCTGTACAGATGTAAACGCCTTAATGCGAAGGAAGATACAGCAAATCCTCTTGTTGATGCATGGAACATTTGTCACTCCCTGGTGCAAAAAAAATATGCAAAAACACTGGCCGTATGGGCGTCTGTGCCTGTGTAAATGAGCCCTAACCTTTGTTGCATAGTTTATTATTACACTTTGGTTTGAATGCTATGCATGAATGTATCCATTATTAATATAGGGGGTGACGTAGATAGAGGGGGCGGCACCTGGACACCCCTAATGAATGCACTGAAGCATTTTAATCCACTACTGGCACAGTGGGCAGCAAACATCACCAATATTTCAAGCCTAGGAGGAATGCTCACCACACTGGAGCCACAGAAAAAGGTATATGATGTATCCATTCATTAAATCCATACAGTAAAGTTTACAAGTATAGCAGAGTGTATATCTACCATGTGGTGACATTCACTTACTAAGATGGCTGCCAGTGGCAGAAACAGAAGTGGTGGCATAATATCAGCATGTAGATCCTCCCTACGGGCTAACACCACGCCGCCGCTTTACACTCTGTTATACTTTGGTGTATGGATTAATGGATGGATAGAAGCTGAATTTATGACCAAACAAATACACGATAAACCCTTTTCTGTGGTTCCGGTGTGGTGAGCGTTCCTCTTAGGCTTGATAAATCGGTGGCGCTGGTGGCCCCATGAGCGAGTGGAGGATTGCAATGCGGATGGATTCCCATACTGTGATGCTTTGTCTGTGCTAAAACGCGGTCTGCTGCCTTTCTGATGCAGCTTAATAGCTGGTGAGTGTGCAAAGGTGGTGGTTCGCCGCACAACGCATCCCTGTCATTACGGCCAGAGACAGCATTCAGTCAACATCTCAAGGAAAAAGAGGAGGAAGAAGAAGAGAAGAAGAAAAGAGAAGGTGGCGGCGACGGCAACGACGACAGAAGACCGGGCCACTGCTAGTAAAAGAGCTGGAAGAAGGAGCAGAGGCCCGTTGACTTCCTTCGCTAGTCCCGTCTACCTGGAGCCGCGTTCAAAATGAACAGACTTTTCTCTGTGTGCCGGAAAGTCCGTTCATTTCAAAAGTCCGGCGGACTAGCACACAGACGGCCGGATTGTCCGCCGGACTCACAGTCCGGCGGACAATTTTTGAGTCAAAACTACTTTCTAAGTCTGCCGGACTTTTGGGACCAAGTCCGGGGGATAGTCTGATCGTGCATACGCGACATTAGAAGAGTCACATGTTTGTCTCTTTATGCACTTCTCACAGTCATGTTTTTGTTGATTGTTTTTGTTATGAGTAGTATTGTTTACACTTTATTTTTCCAATTTGTTTTTGTTGTTTATAAGATTGTTATATTCATTTTTATCACTTAGGCGCTGAACTTTTGCTTTTTACATTATGTTTGTACAGACATAGGTGCTACAACCATTCTCTCATATATTTTACTGTAATTAGTGTTTTGGCAACCAGGTGGCAGTGTCCTTGTATGATATATTGTTCTCCCTTGTGGAGCTACATTGTTATGATGTCATTTCCTGTCTCTGTTGTTGTCCAATCAAATCAAGAAGAGCTCAGTCTTGTGTCCAGCAAAATCTTGACTGGTGTGTGTCATATCTGCAGCAGCTTTCCAACAATCTGTAGATGCTTTTACATTTGTTATGGCAGGTTCTGAATATTATATTGTAATATTATTTTTATTATCTTTTTATGCCTAGCCTTTATTCCTCATCAACCCTTTCTTCAGACAGCTAAAATGAGATCACTTATATTCAACATGCCTTCAGCCAATTATACAACCCTTATTACTATACTATGGGATATTCATTAGTCTTGTTTGTAATTCCTATAGCGAAATAGATAATTGTGTCATGAAATAACATGCCATTTGTACTGGAGAGAACATTGCCTAGCACAAGAATGAGACTTGCATTTAGGAGAAGTAATTGAGGTAGATTCAGACATGAAATGGACCCATCTATACTTTTTAGTTCTTGCCTCTTGTATTCACATTAACCGCTTATAATCTTGTAGCGGCACTCACCCAGGCAGGCAACGCTGCGAAGATGATATTTACAGCCAAGTAACGGCACAGCTAATGTTTTGACCCCTCTGGCCTTTTCACTTAGACCCAATTTATATGGGCCATTGTTTGCATCAGGCTAAAAGTGATTAAATAATTATGGCAATTTTAATGAGATGCCAAGATAAAATTGCATGTGTAATGAGATAATTATAATAAATGCTAAACCAATAATGGGTAATAGAGACATTAGGGCAGAAGAATAGCTACAGATCCTGTATAATATGAGTAGTGCCTTTTTTAACAAAATTGGGGAAAAAGAAATGAATATGTTTGACAAAAGATTTTACACAATAATAATTACTAATCAGATAATGCTTAGATGTGAGATGCATATGTTATGTGCACATTAAGACGAGCACATTTGTTTAAAAAAAAATCTACCTGCCTTTGGAATGTACCCAGGATAAATAGATCTACAATTACATAAAAGATGTATCATCTTGTTCTTCTTGTTCGTCCCTTCAAATAGTGGGAGAGGTTTTTTTTTTTCAGCCAAACACTGGAAAATGGGAATGACTATGGTATTGACTGAGCAGCTGAGTGGGACTAATGCAACTCAGTACACTTTGCAGTCTAATTAGAGGTAAATAGGTGTGCTTTTTATGAAGCCAGCAACAGAATAGCAGAGGAGGAATATATGAAGGCAAGCAAGAGATCGAGCATGTTTCTTTTGTACTGGAATTAAATAGCAGCCAGGCTTCAAACTACTAATTCTATCTCGTGGAACTAAATCAATAAAAATCGCTTGACAACTTAAGATGATTTCAGATATTTCATGTTATTTATTTAATTTCCTCTGTCATTTTACTGTTCCTGCGTGTAGACTAGACGGCTAATTTAGGAGCTGGAATAAATTCGCAGAGGGAAGCTTGAATTGTGGTAGGAATAGATTGTTCTTCATAAGGATAAAAAAAAAAAATAGAGAGCATTTATATAAAATAAAAATGTGGGAGCTTGCGGGAGGATAAAATGACTGTGGTATGTGGAAGCAAAAATCATTTGCTATCGGGATTGCATGACTTGGATATTAATATAGCTTTTTTACCAGACCATTACTGGAAATTCCAGTTTAGCTAAAAAGCTGGGTATTATATTAAAAGATAAGGAGCTGTTAGTATCAGCAAACACAGCTAACACCTTTACTGAGGTACCTTGGAAAAAAGACCCTAGTGTCTAATGTGAAAAACCCTAAATCAGGGGTCTCCAAACTTTTTGGTACGAGGGACACATTATAGAATTTTAAAATTATTTGTGAGCCCAAAAAAATCTAAAATCAGTTTTATAAATCAATGAATAAAATTTTGATGAATTAACCACTTATCTACCGGGCACTTTCACCCCCTTCCTGCCCAAGCCATTTTTCAGCTTTCAGCGCTGTCACACTTTTAATGACAATTGTGTGTCATTCAACACTGTAACCATGTGAAATTGTTATCGTTTTCTTCACACAAATAGAGCTTTCTTTTGGTGGTAATCACTGCTGGGATTTTTATTTTTTTTCTCAAAAAAAAAAAAAAAGAACGAAAATATTAAAAAAAAAAAAACATTTTTCTTAGTTTCTGTCAGTAAATTTTGTAAATAAGTAATTGATCTCCTTCACTGATTTGCGCTGATGAGGCGGCACTGGTGGGCACTAATAGGCTGCACTGTTGAGGTGGCACTTATGGGCGCTGATGAGGCAGCACTTATGGGCACTGATTAGGTGGCACTGATAAGAAGGCACTAATATTCTTCACTTATGGGCACTGATAGGTGGCACTGATGAGCACTGATAGGTGGCACTGCTGAGTGGCACTGGTGGACATTGATAGGTGGCACTGACGGGCCCTGATATCCGGCACTGGTGGGCACTGATAGGCGGCATGGATAAGTGCCAATGATGGACGGCACTGATGGACATTAATGGGTGGCACTGATGGGCATTGATGAGCTTTACTGATGGGCATTGATGGGCATCACTGATAGGTGGCACTGAAAGCCAGCACTGACTGGCATACCAAATGAGCACTGATTTCTGGCTGTGGTGGGCACTGATTGTTGGCACTGTTTTCTGGCACTGGTGGCACTCTAATTTAATCGGGGCACTGATCATCAGTGCCCTGATTACATCTCTTACTGTCCCCTGTGAGGAAATGCCGCTGATCGGCTCTCCTCTCCACACACTCTGTCATTGTAAGGCGAGGAAAGACGATTACCTGTGCTTCCCTGTTTACATGTAACTGGCTGTGATTTGATACAGCCAATATCATGATTAAAGAGCCGCATGAGTTCGGGGTTGCGCCACGTCCTAGCAACACGACGCAACCATGATCGCCGTGCTGCACGCCCCCACAGGCGCGTAGGAGCAGCCGTTTGGGTGCTCTGTCATATGACGTCCACCCAGAACCAAAGCCGGCCTTCCCACCGTCCTTTGATGGTGGGTGGGCGGCAAGTGGTTAATAAACATGCTCAAGGCTGCCATATTTATCAGAGTCTACTGATCGCTCTGATAGAAGGTGAAGACTGGAACTTGTCAAGAACCTGATTTACAGAAGGATTCTGGGAATTTTTGTACGTCACAGAAATAGAGGGGGAATGAGTGATTGTTAAACTGAGGACAACCTGAACTGACCATCTGGGAATTTCCTGCCACCCTTACACAGAGACCCGGGGCTGGGAAAAGAGACACAGGCTTTTGGTGATCTCCGTAATAAGAGATCTAACAATTTGGTAAGCTGCAGTATTTTCGGTGGTGGAGGAGGACCTTTCCTTTCATACCCTGTCACAATTTCTTGGGTGATATAATGTTATGTCACTAATGAATAGAGTAATAAGGAACCATCATCTGAATATCGTTTGGAATCGCACTATTTTGTGGAACATTCATTTAGCGACACTCTTGAGCTAATTGGACATTTGGACAATTTTATTAGTTATATTGCATTATTCATTTATGCTTTTGTATTCATCACTGTGGTTTCATCATCACTTTTGGCATTGAGCCACCTGGAGAAGTTTTTCCCAGTGGGGGCTTACCCAATGACATCACCTTATTTGTTATTATTTAAGTTTATAGCATTTATTTAGTGCAGCTAATCTTTTTTCCATGTCTAGTAACAGTCACCAATCACTCCTCCAGGTTTCCCCCTTAATGCAAACGTTATTAGTGCCGTGTGCACAGTGAGTGCAGTGTGCAATACATGATACAATTATATACAGAATTTACCAATTTCCTTTACAATTAAAAACCAATCTCTTTAATTAATTGTGACCTTAAAATAACTACAAAAATGCTAGTGTTATGACATAACTCATTTTTGAAACATCATATCCATTAAGATCAATCGGGATTTATCAGAGTTTGACAAACGTCAGACCAAATACGCAGATCAATCAAATTTTTTTTTTTTTTGTCAGTCCACTCACAATAAGACTCCTCTTTGACCAGTTGAGCTATGTTATTGTCATTAGACCTCCATAAAACCTTTCACAGTTTTTCTTGTATTTTTTTTTCTTTTGTGTTAGAGTCTATGGGTTTTGGCCCCTCTTTCTTACACATATTGCATCCCCTCTATCATACCCCATGACACATATTTCACTTAAAGGCTATAAATTGGACCCAATAGACATATGAGGCATGAGACAGGGCTGCTTATCGCCTCTTTTATTTGTGATCGCAATTGAACCATTGGCTATTGTCATTCGTGCTTAACCTGATATCAAGAGCGTTCTCTGTGGACAGTATGAACACAAATGTGCACTGCTCACAGATGATGTTCTAATTGCTCCCCATACGATATTGCCTAATCTAGTAAAACTCTTAACCTCATTTTCACAGGTTTTAATACTAACAATAAATAGGAACAAACCCATTGCTTTAAATTAATACCTGAATCTACGGTCGTGTTGCTGCGACACAACTTTGAATTTCAATGCGTCTCAATCTATTCCTTATTTATGCGTTAATTTGATCTCCTCTCTACATACTCTTTACTCGGCAAACTACTCATATATTTTAGAAAACTAACGGAGGATATAGACAGGTTGTCTGGACCAACTCTTTCTTGGTTCGGTAGCCAATTTGCTTCCAACTTTAGCTTTAAGCTTTGACTATAACACCTTTAAGCTGATTAGTTTCTATGCAGAACTGCACCAGATATTCCACACCAGTTTTAGTAAAAAAAAAAATATATTACTTTTTAGAAACCTTTTTAGAAACTTTTTAGAAACCCAAGTGAGACCTGCTGAGATCTCAGCAAAAAATCTGTGGTTCATATTGAGAAATAAACACCTTAGAATCGATAAATTGATCATTTATGCCTCTAAGATTCAAGGAGAACAGGAAATTCCCAACGTTGTTGCCTATCATCATGCAGCAAGTATAGCCCAATTAGCACTTACCACAGTTAAAAGCTGATATGGAAACATTACCATGCTCTAGGGGCTCATTTGCAGCCATGATGTGGATCCCTAGTTAGTTGTATTCCTCTGTTTTATGTCCTAAGCTTTCCTATTCACTAGTTCTATGGGACAGACATCGGACAAGGGAGAAGCTCTGTTCACCCCACACATCTCTATCTCCCAGCTAAATAACCCAGAGTTTTCTCTGGGACTTTCTGCATAGATTTTCCAATGGTGGTAGACTAAGGGATTGTTGTGTATAGGAGACTTCTCATGAATAGATAAATTGCACTCTTTGGAATATTATAAAACCTTGCTCCAACTACCTCACTTGGAATTGTTTTGATATAACCAAATCGCTTCTTATCTGAGGGACAAACTTTAAAAGATTAATCAGCCCTTAACAATGTAATCTTTTGAAAGCTTTTGTAAAAACATAAGCCCAGTAAAGGGCCGTATCTCAATAGTATAGCTATTTAACTGATCCAGATCATAAGCTCTTTTTATATGGAAACTGGGAAAGAGACCTGAACATCTCTTGGGAATTACCAGAGTGACATGATACAATCAATAATCTTTCTAGAATTTCTATTAATATAGTCCTGATGGAATCTAATTACAAGACAACATTGAGATGGTATATGTCCAATCCAGGATCACTAAGATGAACTCGCAGGCCCTACTGTTTTAGACATTGTGGCCAAGAAGGCACAAGGCGCATGTTTGATGGTGGTGCCCCAAAGTAACTAGGTTCTGGATTAGGTGTGAGCCTTATCAGAACCCTGGATATTGCTGTCTTTCAAAAACTGGATAAAGATCTTCTTAAAAAACACTTCATGCTTGATTTCCTATATGATTCTGACTGCCATGAAAGCTTTGCACGCTGTTGGAACCAGTCGATAGTAACATGACTATGTGAAACAAAAATTCTAATAAATCATGATTAAAAACAAAATTACTTCCACAATAATCAGGCTAGGTTAGATAAGACCTGGCAACCATGGATACCATATATGTCAGTAGACAAATGAGGCCGGGGGGGAGTTTCCCTGACTTCTCTTGACTTCCTCTTCCCCCTTTTTCTTATTCTTTTCTTTTTCTATTTTTCACCAATTGAATTGACCAGTTTCTGAGAATCTTAGTCATACTGTTCTTAGATTCTGGGTGACTTATATGTGTACTACACCCAGTGTTGCCAACCATCAGTATTTTTACTGGCAGCAAGTAAAAAACGGGCACTTTTCTCCTGCCAGTAAATGCCAATGAAAGGAAAAGGTTGCCAGCAAAAAAGTGTTGCTCAGTTCCGGAGCCAGCTGAGACCATCTGAGTGCCTGCTACAGTGTGTTCAGGTGGCATCAGCGGGGGGTGGGTCTGGAGGAGACAGTGCCTGAGCGGGTGTCATGTGATGTCATGGAGCAAGGAAGCCGAGCTGAGCGCGCGGGTCAGCGGGATGGGAGCAAGGCAAGCTGGGAACGGGACTGTCAGTGCTTTTTCAACTAGAGTGGACTGAAGGGACCACCTGTATGTGTATGTATGTGTATGTATGTGTACGCCTGTATGTACACCTATTTGTAGTCACTTTTGCACCCTTCTGTGTATTTAAAAAAAACAAATAAACATATTGAAATAAAAATAAAATAAGGCTGAATTCACACAATGTTTGATTGGTGTTTTACTGCATTGTAAAATGACAGTCACTACACAGACACACAGTAAACAGTTATTTTCTGTGTACCCAGTTCATATGGCAATGTAGCCTGGAGCTGCAATAACATTTAGAATGAATGCATTTTTTTGCAACGCATCATACAGGATCATTTGTCACTGTACAGTAGTGCAGTGCATTGCCCTGCTGTACAATGATATGGATGAAGGGTACTTCTGTACTCTTCAAATAAAGTGAAAAAAGGAGCTGTGTGATGTACTGAATCGCACACCATACTGCCCCCTACCACAGTTGGAACAGACAACTGCTGAAGAGAAATTAGTGGAAGTTTACCTCTCAGGCAGCTGTCCATTTTGTGTGAATTAGCCCTTCCTTAAAAAAACCTGATGTTTTAACTCTTCCCTACTCTGTCCAAAAATGAAACCTCAAACCTTCTGGCACAAAGTCATTTGGAGTGATGAGACCAAAATTGAGCTTTTTAGCCACAATCATAAACGCTACATTTGGAGAAGCGTCAACAAGGCCTATGATGAAAGGTCCACCATTCCTACTGTTACACGGAGGTGGATTGCTAATGTTTTGGGGATGTGTGAGCTACAAAGGCACTGGAAATTTGGTCAAAATGAATGGCAAGATGAATGCAGTATGTTATGAAAAATACTGGAGGAACATTTGCATTCATCAGTCAAAAATCTACACGTGAGACTTACTTGTACATTGCAACATGACAATGATCCAAAACACAAGGCCAAGTCGGCCTGTCTACAGCAGAATAAAGTTCTGGAGTGGATCTCCTGACCCCAATACCATTGAGCCCCTCTGGGGAGATCTCAAACGTGCAGTTCAAGCAAGACAGCCCAAGAATGTACAGGAACTGGAGGCTTTTTGCCAAGAGGAATGGGCAACTTTACCATCTGAGAAGATAAAGAGCCTCCTCCACAAATACCACAAAAGACTTCAAGCCATCACTGATGATAAAGGGGGCAATACACAGTATTAAGAACTGGGGTATGTAAACTTTTGATCAGGGTCATTTGTGTAGTTTCTGTTGTGATTATGATTTAAAAAGAGTAAACACAGTTGATTGATAATAAATGGCTTCAGCCAAACACTAACCATGAGTGAAAGAAAAGTTTTTGTGTTATCATTCATATTCTCTAAAAAATGGCCAAGAAATCATAAATTCTGCCAAGGTATGTAAACTTATGAGCACAACTGTATTTAAAGAAGACCTACACTCTCATATTATACACTTCATATCATACACTTATATGACTTTGTCCCTCCTTTGTCCTAAATGTCTATATACAGTATGTATGTGTGTGTGTGTGTGTGTGTGTGTGTGTGTATATATATATATATATATATATATATATATACGCAGTGAGTAAAATAAGTATTGAACACGTCACCTTTTTTGCAGGTATATAACTTTGTAGAGGTGTATGAGATTTACACCACATGTCGGTAACAACCCATGCAATCCATACATACAAAGAAACCAAAACAAATGTGTTCAGAAATTAAATTATGTGTAATAAAATGGAATGGCACAGGGAAAAACTATTGAACACTGAAATGTATGGAGAAAAAACAGTCGCATGCATTGCTCAGGTGTGAATTCAAATCTTGAAGGTTCCGTGGGTCTCTTCTATGAACTCAGATCTTTACTTCTTTCCAATCTATTGGATTCAAGTCAGGTGATTGGCTGGGTCATTCTAGCAGCTTTATTTTATTTCTTTGAAACGAATTGAGAGTTTCCTTGGCTTTGTGTTTGGGATCTTTGTCTTGCTGAAATGTCCACCCTTGTGTCATCTTCATCATCCTGGTAGATGGCAGCAAATTGTTATCAAGAGTGTCTTGGTACATTTTTCAGTTCATCCTTCCTTTAATGACATGAAGTTTGCCAGTACCATATGCTGAAAAACAGCCCCACACCATGATGTTCCCACCTCCAAACTTCACTGTTGGTATGGGGGTGTTTTTGGGGTGATGTGCAGTGCCATTTGACCTCCAACATTGTGTGTATTATGGCATCGAAATGGTTACATTTTTCTCTCATCTGAGCAGACTATATTCTCCCAGTATTTCACAGACTTGTCTAAATATTGTGCAGAGAACATTAAACGAGCTTCAACATGCTTTTTCTTCAGCAATGGAGTCTTGCGTGGTCTATTTTGCATCCCCTTTTCCTTTTTTGATCTCTTTCGTTATATATGCTATAAACCTGTAAGATATCAGTATAAGTACTGTATATAGTACTTAATATGTAACAACATCTATACAGATTCTGGCCTTTATGCAATTACAAAAATAATTACACTACACCAGGGATCTGCAATTAGCGGACCTCCAGCTGTTGCAAAACTACAAGTCCCATCATGCCTCTGCCTCCGGGTGTCATGCTTGTGGCTGTCAGAGTCTTGCTATGCCTCATGGGATTTGTAGTTCTGCAACAGCTGGAAGTCCGCTAATTGCATATCCCTGCACTACACCTAAGCCCAGTCACTAAAACCTCCTATACAATTTAACATGTTCTTTTATTTATATGCTCTCTTTTTTCTGTAAATTCTTAAATTTCAGTCATGAGACAACATATGTTTATACAGTATATCAATGTTTCTTAACCTTTTTATAGTTAAGGCACCCTTTCAAAATTCTGAAAAATTTTGAAGCACCCTTTAAAAATGATTGACAGTCTTGAGGCACCCCATTCTAAAATGTAAACACTATTCTAATAGTTTTACATAATGCAGCAACATCCACACACATAGGACGCACAACATTTAGGGCGATTTCTTCTTCCACAGCAAATATTCTTTTGCAAAATGGTACTGACTAGAATTCCAATGTTTCTCTGCTCTCTGTTTTTGCTCCATCGCTCAGCTAATGTGACCCCAACGCTGAGGGAGAAGGGCAGTGGAGGGTCAAACGAGGATGCTATGCAGGCGACTGATATCCTCCTTACCAACTGATTATGCCAAAGGTCCTTAGGATGCTGGCAGCTAGAAGGTTGTAATGGTGCACAGTGAAACCTGTGCCTGTGTGTAACTAAAAGGCAGGCTTCATCCACCTGCTGGTTTGTATACCATTTTTGGGCAATTTTTTGGCATTTTGCCAAGGCACCCCTGAAGAAACCTCAAGGCACCAAGGGTGCCTGGGCACCCTGTTTGAAAAAGGCTGCAGTATATTGAAAAGCTTCTGTACTATCAATAAAACATTGTTATTCTAATGCCCCGTACACACGATTGGATTTTCCATTAACAAATGTTGGATGTGAGCTTGTTGGTGGAAAGTCCGACCGTGTGTATGCTCCATCCAAACATTTGTTGGTGGACTTTCCACCAACAAATGCTAGCTAGCATCGTATGTACACAAGTCCATCACACAAAAGTCCACACATGCTCAGAATCAGTGCTCACCAAACACAACATTAGCAGAAGGAGCTGAAAGGGTGGTGCATGACTAATGAACTCTCTTTTTATCGGCTTGCCGTACGTCTTGTACGTCACTATGTTCGTAATTGTTGGGCAACATTTGTGTGACCGTGTGTATGCAAGACAAGTTGGAGCCAACAACCTTCAAATAAAATTTCCACGGTTTTATTGTCGGAAAGTCCGATCGTGTGTACAGGGCACAAGTGTTCAATGACTTTGTTGAATCAAATACAGTGCCAGAATATTATACTTTATAGAGGCTTTTTTACATTATTTTTGCAACTTGCTGGCAGAACGTATTGTTTTTTTTTTACTGATGAAACTATAAGTGGAGGAAAATGGACTAGAGAAAATGATAAAACAAATACAGATGAGGAAGAGTAGATAAAGGATTAAAAAGGGTGGGAGGGGGCAATGGATGAGGTTGGGCTTTAACCACTTGAGATCCGCGCTATAGTCAATTGACGGCTACAGTGCGGATCTCCTTTTCCGGGACTACGTCTATTGACGTCGTCCCGTGTACGAGCGCCCTGCGTGCCCCATGAGGGGCGCGCGCTGCGCGCTCTGTGATCGGCGAGTCCATGAGGCTCGCCTGATCACCGATCCGTGCAAGGGGTCGATCCCGACCCCTTATCACGTGATCAGCTGTCAGCCAATGACAGCTGATCATGTGATATAACGGAGCTGGTAATCGGCTATTATTCCTCCTCGCGCTGACAGCGCGAGGAGAAAAAAAAAAGCCGATCACCGGCGGCCGTGATCGGGACATCAGTCCCGATCACGGCCAGCCCTGCTAGCGACCACCTGCCCCCTGACAGTGCCCACCTGCCCCCTGCAGTGCCCCACTTAATAAAAGTAAGTGCCCCCGTCAGTGCCACCCAGCAGTGCCCATAGTGCCACCCAGCAGTGCCCACAGTGCCACCCACAGTGCCACCCAGCAGTGCCCACAATCTGCCTCAAAGGTGCTGCAGTGCCGCCCATCAGTGCCCAGCAGTGCCGCCCATCAGTGCCCAGCAGTGCCACCTATCAGAGCCACCTATCAGTGCCACCTATCAGTGCCCATCAGTCCTATCTATCAGTGGTGCCCATCCGTACCCATCCGTGCCACCCATCCGTGCCATCTTATCTGTGCCCATCTTTGCCCATCAGTGCCGCCTTATCTGTGCCCATCGGTGCCGCCTTATCTGTGCCTATTAGTGCCGCCTTAACTATGCCTATCAGTGCCCACCAGTGCAGCCTATCAGTGCCCACCAATGCAGCCCATCAGTGCCCACCAGTGCAGCCCATCAGTGCCCACCAATGCAGCCTATCAGTGCCGCCTAATCAGCGCACTTCAATGAAGGAGAAAAATGACCCGTTTGCAAAATTTTATAACAAACTATTAAAACATGATTTTTTTTTTTTTTGCATCTTTTTTTGTTTGTTTAGCAAAAAATAAAACTCCGAGCTGTAACTAAATACCACCAAAAGAAAGCTCTATTTGTGGGAAAAAAATGATAAAAATGTCATTTGGGTACAGTGTTGTATGCCTGCGCAATTGTCATTCAAAGTGCATCAGCGCTGAAAGCTGAAAATTGGTCTGGGACTGAGGGGGGTTTAAGTGCCCAGTAAGCAAGTGGTTACAGAGACAGAGCGGAGGGAGGGGCAATAAATGCAAAATATTTACTGCCAATCCTTTAATGAAGGTTCATGCACTTCCTGTAATGTGGTGACCACGCTTTGTCCCTGTCCTGCAGTTGCTTTCCTGCATTGTCACCCTGCCGCATGTGCTTTCAATAGAGAACGTAACTGACTGTGACGATGTCCAATGTGCAGACATGTTCCAGCGTTGTCCCTTTGGGAAGCCAGCCCTAAGCAATGACGTGCCGCTGCCACAAGATCGACATGCTTACAGACAGAAAGTGGCTGCAAGGATGCTGGAAAAAATGATCCGCAATGAGATGCAAAAGCTATGTAAAATAGGTGAAAACAATATTTAAAAAAAAAAAAGCCAGTTCTATATAAAACATATTAACCATAGATGGTATTCAGTTAGGATTTAGATCTACTACTGTATATGTGGGCAGCAATGGTAAAAACGGAAATATGATTTGATGTATTAGAAAACATGTATATTGAACCTTTTTGTGCCCCGTGGTATTAAACAAAGTCTTTCTCTTTGACATTTTGTATTTGCACTTTTATGATGCATGCTGAGTATAAAAAAGAATGGATTTGTTGTGGTTTGTGGCATCCTGAACTGAATGGAAATGAGCATAGCTCAGTGGTATACCCAAAAATGCAATCACTTTAAGTTAAATTATAGAAAGAATTTTACTACCAACAGTAACCACCTTTAACCTTTTTTCCTGTGTTATCTACTCAGTCCATCCCAATAAATTTTATTGCAGCCCAGGACAAAGTGTGACATATGGCAGTGTGTTTGCTGCTTCTATCTCCTCACTGCTGGTGGTCTTTTAAAAGCATTGTCTGAGACTTTACAAGCCGCTGATGTTATCCCTAAATCTTAAATAAGTCTGTCTCATAACAGTATTTTTTTTTTTTTTAATAAATCTACACTGCGTTAGCCTGTTAAGAAACATTTTGAATGGGCAAAGGAAAATAGTCCGCAAGGAGTGGAAAATTACCAACGTGATACCAAGACCTTGTGGAGAGAATGAGCAGTTAATACAGTGCAAGCCCTAATGGTCTTTAGATAATTACTGAAGTAAACTGAATTATCCTGCTCTGATCTATGGAATATAAATTAAAGAGCAAGTATTAATCACAAGATCAAGGGTTTATGATGACACCATTAGCCACAGGATTTAAACGACTTTTGGCTCTGGGATTTGTAAATGGCAATAAAAGTCACATCATTTAATAACCGGAGTATATTATGATAGCACTAAAAAGAAATTATTTGCTCTACTCTGGCTAAGGTACGGTATTAGTCAATGTCACTAGCCACACTGCTCCAAGGTGTTTTCTGGATACATTAATGTAGGAAGTGACTGACAACAGTATATTTATATGCTAGCAGTAGTTTCAGTATTCCAACAGTTTTTCTTTGGAACCTTTCGGCTTTTTTTTTTTGATAAGGCAAGTCCTACACAGAACATAATGCTTACTGCTGACCACCAGTAACCACATATACTATAGGACCAAAAGTTTTTGGGTACCCAAACCTTGGTGGACAACCCATTCTGAAACCATGAGCAATAATTAGAACTGTCCTTACTGTTTTCTGGCTATACCAAACTTCTGGGAAGGCTTTGAATAAGATTTTGGAATGAACCCATGGGAAGTTTTGCCCATTCAGATAAAAAGCATTTGTGTGATCATTTTGTGATGGTGAACAAAAAGACCTGGCTCACAATTCGTGTTTTAATTTATCCCAAATATCATCAGTTGATATACATTCAGTATACTTGTTCCCGGTCAGTGGATCAAGGTTTAAGCAGGCCATACATTATGCAATTTTCTTTCCTTTAACCACAGGTTGAAGGAAAGAAAACTGCTCGATTCCCCCATCAACACAGTCAGTGTTTGATGGAGGACTCCCTCCCACTGAGCTATTGTATTCTGGCAGTGGGAGGTTTCCCAGCCTTCAGAATACAATAATCACTGATGGCAGCTATAGCTGATGGCATTGATCGAATGAAAAAAACTGAAGTTGATCGATTGACTTCAGTACAACCAGTCTGCCCATAGATCAGGGGACTCCAACTGTTGCGAGACTACAAGTCCCATGAGGCATTGCAAGGATGACATTTAAAAGAATGACTCCCACAGGCAGAGGCATGATGGGATTTGTAGTTTCGCAACAGCTGGAGGGCCGCCAGTTTGAGACCCCTGCCATAGATGGATCGAAACCTGTCTGATTCCTGCTGAACCGGGCAAATTTTGATCTGTCGATGGCCAGCTTAAGGATGACAAGCACTAAAACAATATGCAAGCAAGCAAAAAGGTGTCGGCATTGACGGTGTTTATATTATTATTTTAACAGTTTTCCTTTAAAACATTTTCATATATACCCCCATAGTAAAACACTGCATAGACAAGAACACAGAAGCATTGTAATCAGGTTTTTGGTGCAAATCTTCATTATTCTGATTTATTTATGCATTCATTATTTGAATCATAAGGTTTTATTTTGGTCTTTTCTGATAGCTGCCATTGGTGTAAAATTGTCAGAATTACCTCACCCTTGGTATCATTTGCTAGCTACAAATACACTGAGATGAATTCCAGGACCTTTCATTTGGAACTCTTGACACTAGTAAGGGCTGTTACTGAGAAATTTGCTGAATATCTCAGAGGGACTTATTTTGAAGTCATCATTGACCACAACTCTTGCTATCTGCAAACTGCAAAGTTGGGAACACTGAAGAAAGCAAGTCCAATGCTAAAACAAATTCCCTATTATGCTGTTCTTAACAAAAACTGGACACAACTCATCATTCTCAGAGTAATGAGACCTACAGATGGTTCAACTGAGTCCTTATTTAACTTTTAAAGTAGTTGTAAATTCTGTTACACCACTTGTACCTACAGGTAAGCCTATACTATAGGCTTACCTGGTACTGTGAATATCTCCTAAACTTGCACAGCTTAGGAGATATCCAGAGCACCGATGATGTAATCGGCAGCATGCACTCTGAAGGTCCAACTTACATTTCTGAGCTTGTGCCGGAAACTGCGGCTCCCGCTTGCATGCGAGGGAGTGAAATTATCATGGCTCCAGCCACTCACAGCGCCGGAGCCCGCAAACCCAGAAGGAACACCAGGGGAAGATGTCCACTGCCTCAGCGGTGATTCTGTGCCACTGGAAGGGCTCTGTTTTAAGGTATTTCATAATGTGCTAGTATGCGATGCATACTACCGCTGTTTGACAGTTTTTTATTTTATTTTATCAGCAGTTTACAACTAAGGACCCTAAAAAGAGAAAAGAAACATAGGTCCTCAGTTTATGTATGGGATTTCCTAAAAGTGGACAGAATAGGTGCCAGTTGGATGGACAGATTGGGGTAGGGAGTTTCATAGTAAGGAAAAGGCTCAGGTGAAGTCCTGGAGGCGGGCATGGGAGGAGGTGACAAGGGAGCTGGAGAGCAGGAAGTCATGAAAGGAATAAAGAGAAAGATCTGGTTGTTATTTTGAGACTAGCATAGTGATGTACCTGGGGGCCAAGTTGTGGATGGCTTTCTAATTTGTTAATATTTTGAATTGAATTTGTTGGGTGAACGGAAGCCAGTGGAGGGATTGACAGAGAGGTGTAGCAGACACTGATCGGTTAGTAAGGTGGATGAGTCTGACAGCAGCATTCATTAATGACTGAAGGGGGGTAGCCTAAATAGAGGTAAGCCAATGAGGAGGGAGTTGCAGTACTCGAGGCGAGGGATTACCAGGGAGTGAATTAGAAGCTTTGTGGTGTCATTGGTTTGGAAGAGACGTATTTTGGAGATGTTGCATAGGTTTAGGTGTCAATCTTTGGACAGTGATTGGATGTGGGGCAGAAAGGAAGGCTCAGAGTCCAGGATAACATCTAGCACCCTGGCATGTGGGGACGGGTTGATAGTTCAAGTTGGGAAGAGGCATGTGGAGGAGGAAATATTATGAGCTTGGTTTTGTATAGATTGAGTTTGAGGAAGTGGTGTTACATCCAAGCTGATAAGTCCATTATTAAATTAGTGATGCATGAGGAGACTGATGGAGTGAGTTGATCTTATAATGGGGTGGCTCAAGTTCCTGTAATTTTTTTTATTTTTAATACTTCTTTACAATAATTATACTATTTCTGGAAACAAGTGGATAACATAATTACCAGGTTACAGGTTAAATTTCCTGTTGAGTTACAAAGAAAGGTTCAACCCTCATTAATGTTTTGTGAAAAAATATAATTTCTGCATCTGTACCTGTAAGGGAAATTGTCTATACAATATTAAAGCCAGTGTTACAAAACATTAGATTCTCTGCGAGGGAGTAGACTACATATACATGTATGCGCACATACATAGTAAATAAGGAGACCAGGAGACTCAATCCCCTTTGGCGTTTGGGTTTATGTGCACCACAAGATTGCCTTTTTTCCAAGCCAAATCTTTGAACATTTGGGCTCTCTGTATAGAGAAAAGAGCCATGGCATCATTAATGTTTTATGAAATCTCTGCAAAGGTCAAAAACTGTAATTGGCACATCACTGCACATTAGTCTATGTGGAAATGCTATCTTAAAATAAATGTCCTAAACATCTCTAGTGCTAAGATTACAAGAGGCAAAAATCTCTTCACTATGGGCTGCACATAAATGATCTCTTATGAGGAGATGCTGAACTAAAAAGTATCCAAAGGCT
This sequence comes from Lithobates pipiens, assembly GCF_037356315.1. Classification (NCBI taxonomy): domain Eukaryota; kingdom Metazoa; phylum Chordata; class Amphibia; order Anura; family Ranidae; genus Lithobates; species Lithobates pipiens. Next base: position 111,707,703 of record NW_027507758.1, read on the forward strand.
GCTCCAGATAGTATTAAGGTCCATCATCCTAAACACCAGAGGAGAACACATAGATAGCAACTTGGGAGGTAACAAATTGCAGGCATTTTCAAGATAACATAATGTAATCAAAATGACTCTAATCAAAGAGGAGGACATTACAGAACTACCCAGTATAAAAAAAATGTTCTGAATCTTCTTGTATCTTCTTGTATGAAGATTGATAGAAGACAAGAGTCATAAAGGACATTTCATATGGAATATACATAATGGTAGAAACAACAGGCAGTGACATAAAGGCATGACCTATTTTTTAACAGGCCTTATCCTCATAAGAAAGTTTTATGCCTCTTAGCCACAATGCTTTAAAGACCAGTCACCCAAATAAGAAAAACATATACAGTATTATATCATTATGTTCGTTTACTTATAGAGGTATTTACAGTATCTCTCAAAAGTAAGTACACCCCTCACATTTTTGTAAATATTTTATTATATTTTTTCATGTGACAACATTGAAGAAATGACACTTTGCTACAATATAAAGTAGTGAGTGTACAGCTTGTATAACAGTGTAAATTTGCTGTCCCCTCAAAATAACGCAACACACAGCCATTAATGTCTAAACCGCTGGCAACAAAAGTGAGTACACCCCTAAGTGAAATTGTCCAGTTGTCTAATTGGCCCAATTAGTCATTTTCCCTCCCTGGGGTCATGTGACTCGTTAGTGTTAGAAGGTCTCAGGTGTGAATGGGGAACAGGTGTGTTAAATTTTATGTTATCGCTCTCACTCTCTCATACTGGTCACTGGAGGTTCAACATGGCACCTCATGGCAAAGAACTGTCTGAGGATGTGAAAAAAAATGATTGCTCTACATAAAGATGGCAAAGGCAACAAGTAGATTGCTAAGACCCTGAAACTTAGCTGCAGCATGGTGGCCAAGACCATACAGTGGTTTAGCAGGAATGGATCCACTCAGGACAGGCCTCTCCATGGTCGACCAAAGTTAAGTGCACGTGCTTAGCGTCATATCCAGAGGTTGTCTTTGGGAAATAGTTGTATGAGTGCTGCCAGCATTACTGCAGAGGTTGAAGGGGTGGGGGGTCAGCCTGTCAGTGCTCAGGCTATACCCTGCACACTGTATAAAATTGGTCTGCATGGCTGTTGTCCCAGAAGGAAGCCTCTTCTAAAGATGATGCACAAGAAAGCCTGCAAACAGTTTGCTGAAGACAAGCAGACTAAGGACATGGATTACTGGAACCATGTCCTGTGGTCTGATGAGACCAAGATAAACGTATTTGGTTCAGATGGTGTCAAGCGTGTGTGGCGACAGGTGAGGAGTACAAACACAAGTGTGTCTTGCCTATAGTCAAGCATGTTGGTGGATGTGTCATGATCTGGGGCTGTATGAGTGCTGCTGGCACTGGGGAACTACAGTTCATTGAGGGAACCATGAATGCCAACATGTACTGTGACATACTGAAGCACAGCATGATCCCCTTACTGGGCCGCAGGACTGTATCCCAAAATGATAACGACCCCAAACACACCTCCAAGGTGACCACTGCCTTGCTAAAGAAGCTGAGGGTAAAGGTGATGGACTGGCCAAGCATGTCTCCAGATCTAAACTTTATTGAGCATCCGTGGGGCATCCTCAAATGGAAGGTGGAGGAGCACAAGTTCTCTAATATCCACCAGCTTCATGATTTCGCCATGGAGGACTGGAAGAGGACTCCAGTGGCAACCTGTGAAGCTGTGGTGAACTCCATGCCCAAGAGGTTTAAGGCAGTGCTGGAAAATAATGGTGGCCACACAAAATATTGACATTTTGGGCCAAATGTGGACATTTTCACTTAGGGGTGTACTCACTTTTGTTGTCAGCGGTTTAGACAATAATGGCTGTGTGTTGAGTTATTTTGAGGGGACAGTAAATTTACACTGTTATACAAGCTGTACACTCACTACTTTACATTGTAGTAAAGTGTAATTTCTCCATTGTTGCCACATGAAAAGATATAATAAAATATTTACAAAAATGTGAGGGGTGTACTCACTTTTGTGAGATACTGTATGTATAATACAAATTTCCTAACTAATGTACTTTATATACAGGTCTAATGCACACTTTAAATGCAAGTAATGTACAGTGCCTTGAAAAAGTATTCCTACCCCTTAAAATTTTTTCACATTGTCATGTTACAACCAAAAATGTAAATGTATTTTATTGGGATTTTATGTGATCGGCCAATGCAAAGTGGCACAAAACACTGCACATCATCCTGAACACACCATCCCCACTGTGAAACATGGTGGTGGCAGCATCATGTTGTGGGGGTGCTTTTCTTCAGCAGGGACAGGAAAGCTGGTCACAGTTGATGGGAAGATGGATGGAGCCAAATGCAATCTTAGAAGAAAAAAGATGAAAGAACGGTGCCCTCTAAATGCAGCGTGTTTTACAATATATTTAACGTGAATAGATTAAAAACGCTCACATGAGAGCAGTAATTTTCCAGTGTTATAAGAATACAGTGGTTCATCCGCATAATTCCCGAATGGTATAAGATTCATTGGCCGGTGGAAACGATCATCAATCCTGTAGCTGTCCGGTCGTACTGCATGCACCCAGCTCTTCCGGGAGGCTAGATCGTGGATGCTCCGTGATGTCGTGGTGTCGTCACATTCGGGAACGGGGTCGGTGGGTGGTGCTTCGTGTTCGGAAAAAAAAATGCATGCTCCTTCCTCAGGCTCTGCAAAGCCTGAGGAAGGAGCACTGTATTCTTATAATGCTGGAAAAGCTATTCACATTAAAGTGGAAATAAACCCTTCTATAATTTTCAGTCAAGGAAGCTGCCATCTTGGCCTCTATTGATTCTTCAACTGCCATAATGCTGCATATGTGATCAGTTATGAAACCAGCCATTGGATGGTTTGAAAGTTTGGTTGAGAGCACAACCAATGTGAAAGTTAGCATTTCCGGCATGCCGGGAATGTAAGTGTTTTTTGAAACTGGGTTTACTCCCGCTTTAAATATATTGTAAAACACGCTGCATTTAGAGGGTGGTGCTGTTCTTTCTTCTTTTATCTTGTTCCAGAGCCTCTTCTAGCTTTTATGAACTGGCTGCCTTCTATATACACAGCAACTTATTATCCTTACATGGACATATTTCTTATGGATTTGTTCTGAAATACCCCTATTCACCATCAAGTTCCCCCTACCCCTGTTTATGTCCCCTCTTTCAGATACTAGTATACAGCCACATCCAGAGTGCGCCATATTGACCTCTTGTTTTTTTTTCAATCTTAGAAGAAAACCTGTTAGTTTGCAAAAGACTTGAGACTTGGGCGGAGGTTCACCTTTCAGCAGGACAACAACCCTAAACATACAGCCAGAGCTACAATGGAATGGTTTAGATCAAAGCATATTCATGTGTTATGCTGCATACACACGATCGGAATTCTGGCCAGAAAAAGACAGATGAGAGCTTTTCATCGGAAAATGCGACCGTGTGTATGCTCCATCGGAATTTAGCTGTCCGAATTCCCGCCAGCCAAAAATTGATAGCATGTTCTCAGTTTTCCTGATGGAAAAACTTTCTATCGGTAATTCCGATCGTGTGTATGCAATTCCGACACGCCAAAAATCACGCATGCTCAGATTCAACTACGAGACAGAAGCTATTGGCTACTGGCTACTGAACTTCCTTTTCTAGTTGCATCATACGTGTTGTACGTCACCACGTTATAAACGATTGGAATTTGGTGTGACCGTGTGTAGGCAAGACAGCTTGAGCTGAATTCCGTCGGGAAAACCATCAGAGCTTTTTCTGGCGAGAATTCCGATCATGTGTGCGCGGCATTAGAATAGGCAAGTCAAAGTCAAGACTTAAATCTAATTGAGAATCTGTGGCAAGACTTGAAAATTGCTGTTCACAGATGCTCACCATCCAATCTGACAGAGCTTGAGCTATTTTTCAAAGAAGAATGGGCAAAAATGTCACTCTCTAGATGTGCAAAGCTGGCAGAGACATCCCCAAAAAGACTGGCAGCTGTAATTGCAGCCAAAGGTGGTTCTACAAAATATTGACTCAGGGGGGCTGAATACAAATGCACCCCACACTTTTCACATATTTATTTGTAAAAAAAATTAAAAACATTTATGATTTTCCTTCCACTTCACAATTATTTACCACTTTTGTTGGTCTGTCACATAAAATCCCAATAAAATAAATTTACATTTTTGGTTGTAACATGACAAAATGTGGAAAATTTAAAGGGGTATGAATACTTTTTTAAGGCACTGTAAGTACCTGAATTTGAGCTAGCAGGCTAGGCAGAGTGTGGGACTTAAAACCAGCCAATCAATTCATGCACTGGCAAGAAGTTTGCTGATAAGAGGGGAAAGCAGAGTGAGATATAGATAAACTCATTACTGTGCTTCTTTTACTGTCCAGTCACAGCCTGCAGCAGGTCCAGGACTATCAGGGCTCCAAAGAAGTGGGTTAAATAATGCTGGCTATTAGACTGAGGACATCTAGTGGCAGAAAAAAAACTGCAGGGAAATCTCTGGATTAAAGGGGAGTGCTGCAAAAAAGCTGTTTTTGTTATTTTACCTTTTAATTGGCAGTTCATTGTTATCTTGTTTTATTTTGCCTGGAGTTGTGCCTTATCTCAAATGTTAACCTAGTTTGCCACTTGGCAGGTTTTGCATATTTGTACATGGTGTTTGTGGCTTTTTCTTTTTGGAACTAAATAAGGCCATTTTGGGATATGAGAGCCTAATTTCTGAAACAAGGCTGTTTCTGTGGCCCTAGAAAGATTGACTTCTGTGACTGAGCGTATGAGGTTAAAAATTCTCTTCCAAAACTGGAACAACTTGGGGCATTTCCACCACGCATGAAACATTGTTCCCAGCTATTTGCATTGAAGAAAACAATTCGGAGAGGCAGACAGGTGCATCTTAGTTTCCTAGTTGGTACCAAATACCAACATAAAAGGGTTTTATAATTAGGTTCTATCAAGATAGCATTGATTAAAATCTTAGACAAGCTGTTTGCGATGTCTAAGCCCCCGTACACGCGGTTGGAGATTCCGACAACGAAATCCGACGGATTCATTCTGGAAGAGGTCCGGAAGTGATGTTGCATACACACGGTCGGACAAAGTTGTCGGAAAATCCGATTGTACATAACGTGATTACATTATTTTGTTAGGACGGGACTACGTTCAGGCTAGTAGCCAATAGCTTTGGTCTAGAAATTTGATCTGAGCATGCGTGGCACTTTGTCCGTCGGAGTAGGCTACACATGATCGGAGTATGTCCGATCGGAGCATTTTGTCGGAAAATTTTACCTGCAAGTTGGAAAAGTGTGTCCGTCGGATATTCCGACGGAAACAGTCCGATGGAGACCACACACAGTCGGAATATCCGACAAAACGGTCCGATAGGACACATTCCGTGTGTACAAGGGCTAAGATGTCCAATCCGACGAGTCCCAGGAAATCTGCAAATCCCTGCAGTGTCATGTAGAAGAGCTTACAGTTAAGATCTGTTAAAAGAAGATAAGCGGTAGAGACCCGTCCACTGGGCCAATCTCTCGATCTGCAGGATAACTCTAATATCACTTTAAATATAACTGAACATACATGTAAAGTGTAGCAGTAGAAATCACAAGGGAGTGACCCATGGCTTTCCATTCCAAAGTAATCACACATTGTGAAGTTGGCCACGAGTGGTAATACAAAGAATACGAATCTTATTACATTCTACAGTAATATGGATGCTCATTCATATCTAGGAGCGATCACATCTTTCTTTGTCCTATTTAGAGCGGTTAATGCTATTATAATTTGCAGACCATTTGAGTTAGATGACGCATGGATTTACTGCTGGGTGACTCTGTTAAACAAATTAACTTGATTTTCTTTTATAGTCAATGAACAATAAATCCAGCTATAGCTGTGCTAGATTTTATCAGTGTGTTTCATACTGCTTTCTTCAATAAATTATATCAATGGGTTTCTAATATGGACAGTGCTATGAGCAGTAACCCCACAGCAATTTATCTGATTTCACTTTACATAAATGTCTGGTTATCATTCCTTCACTTTGCATATTAGTATTGTTCTTCATACAGTTTAGTCAAATAAGTCAGAATGATGTGCACATTTTCACATCCAGCTCTAATCTGGGAGTATGGATGAGGCCATGATAGAAGAGTATGACATAGAAAGGCACATGGGTCTAATGTCAATACTAATTGAATGTGCTTGAGTGGCTGGTCCAGGAAAGTGAACCAAAGGTGTAGTCCTTGCCATGGCAGAACACGTTATCATGGCAGAATATGGAGCCCAGTACAGAGTTGATTGAATTCTCCAGGCAGCAAAAGACTTTTGGAAATTGTTAGGATAAAATGAACACGTATACAGACACACCTATCAAATTTCTATTAAAAATAGCTCTTTCAATTTTGCTGCTGGTTTCTGTTGTATACAGTTTCTGAACTGTAGCTGGCAATGCCAAGGGTTAAACTAGAATGCAGGATTCAATACTGGATGTAGCTATAAATGATTGTGGAGCTTTTTGTCCTGTGAACTGCATGTTTGTTCTGTGCGAAAGGAGGTAAAATTGAATATTCTCTTCAGGTCGAATGTTTTTCATTTATACAGTTCATAGTAGGTGAGGTTAAGTAAAGACCGTAGTCCATCCAGTTCATCCTGTGAAGGTGCACATGTGTCAATGTTGGTAATCATTTCCCATATCCCTGTATGTTGTGTTCACTAATGCCGTGTACACACGATCAAATTGTCTGGCGTACTTAATCCACCAAAACGCATTTCACTGGACAATTCGATCGTGTGTGGGTTTCAGCGGACAATACATTCGTCAGTATGCTAGTCCGGCGGACTAAGAATGACACATGCTCAGAAGCAAGTACGAAAAGGAAGCTATTGGCTACTGGCTATTGAACTTCCTTTTTCTAGTCCCGTCGTACATGCTGTACGTCATCGCGCTAGCAAACGCTGGACTTTCTGTGTGTCCGTGTGTGGCCAAGTCCGTTCGGTAGAAAGTCCGCCGGACTATCCGCCGGATTGTTTGCCGGACTAAGTACGCTGGACAATTCGCTCGTGTGTACGCGGCATAAGATTCACGTCCAGGAGTCTTTTAAAACTAGCCATACTCTCCCCTGACACTACAGATTGTGGAGGAGAGTTCCACATCCTTATGTCCCTGAGATTGAAAAAAAAAACCCTACACAGCTTAAGATTAAACCGCATCTCCTCCAATCTCATTGTGTGGCCCCGTGTCGTGAGATTGAAAAGTTTATTTCCTGTTTCATAAAGTGAATCAGAAAAGATGCTGCATTATGGCCATTAGCTGGAGCTGATGATCATAGACTATAAATACTTATTTCCTATGATCATCAGCTCCACGTAGTGACCATAATGTGTTTTTTTTTCCTGACCCGCTTTATTTTTTTTTATAAATGAATGACATTCGACCTTAATAGAAAATAACCTGAAAATGTTTGACTTTGCTGCCATTTGCACATACAGCAGGTAAAATATGTATTCAGCACGTCGTAATTTTTCTAGGTAAATATATTTCTAAAGGTGCTATTGACATGAAATGTTCACCACATGTCAGTAGCAATCCATGCAATCCATACATACAAATAAACCAAAAAAAATAAGCTCAGAAATTAAGATATGTGTTGATAATGACAGCTTTAAGACACCTCCTGTATGGAGAAACTAGTCACATGCATTGCTCAGGTGTGATTTTGGCCCAATATTCCACACAAACAGTCTTCAAATCTTGAAGGTTCCGTTGGCCACTTCTATGAACTTGGATCTTTTGTTCTTTTTGTAGATTTTCTATTGGATTCAAGTCAGGTGATTGGCTGGCCATTCTAGCAGCTTTATTTCCTTTCTTTGAAACTAATTGAGCGTTTCCTTGGCTTTGTGTTTGGGATCTTTGTCTTGCTGAATGTCCACCCTCATTTCATCTTCATCATCCAGGTAGATGGCAGCAGATTTTTATCAAGAATATCTTGGTACGTTTTTCCATTCATCCTTTTTTCAATGATATGAAGTTTGCCAGTACTGTATGCTGCAAAACAGCCCCACACCATGATGTTCCCACCTCCAAACTTCACTGTTGGTATGGGGTGCTTTTGGGGTGATGTGCAGTGCCATTTGACCTCCAAATATGTTTTATGGTATCCAAAGAGTTAAATTTTGGTCTCATCTGACCAGACTATATTCTCAGGCTTGTCTAAATGTTGTGCAGCAAACTTCAAACAAGCTTCAACATGCTTTTTCTTCAGCAATAGTGTCTTGCATGGTGAGCGTGCATACAGGCCATGGCGGTTGAGTGCATTACTTATTGTTTTCTTTGAAAGAATTGTACCTGCTAATTCCAGGCCTTTTTGAAGCTCTCCACTGGTCCTTGGCTCTTGGACAACTCTTCTGGCAATTCTTTTCACTCCTCTATCAGAAATCTTGCAAGGCACACCTAGTTGTGGCCGGTTTATGATGAAATTTTGTTCTTTCCACTTCGGGATTATGGCCCCAGCAGTGCTCACTGGAATATTCAGAAGTTTAGAAATCCTTCTGTAACTATCAGTATGTTTTGTAACAATATTGTTGTGAAGGTCTTGAGAGAGCTGTTTGCGTTTACCCATCATGAGATGTTTCTTGTGTGACACCTTGGTAATGACACACCTTTTTATCAGTTGAGCCACCAGCTGATATTAAATTGCATTGACAAGGGGCAGGATTGCTTTCTCATTACTGATAGATTTCAGCTGGTGTCTTGGCTTTCCATGCCTTTTTCACCCCCCTTTCTTCATGTGTTCAATACTTTTTCCCCTGTGTCATTCCATTTTATTACACAAAGCGTAATTTCTGATCTTATTTGTTTTGCACCTTTAGAAATATATTTACCTAGAAAAATGGTGACGTGTTCAATACTTATTTTACCCACTGTATATTCATGCATTTTCACAAGACAAATAGCTCAGATTTTTTTTTTTTTATAAGTACATACCCGATATTTTAGTATAAAATGTGCACTTAATATCCTGGCCTATCAAGTCAGTATAGGCAAATGAATTGTATAAAAAGAATAAAAAAAGAAAGAAAAAAAAAAACACTGATTGCGGCTCATCCTTGTAACACATGGTGGCACCTCCACCTCTTACAGCCCTCTGCTGGCACACAAGCAACTATATGAGGGAGTCCCAAACATACGGGATGTCTATGAGTTATGGAAATTTCCTTCATAATTTCCGCTCTGTTTAAATTCCATAAGACCCCTTTCACACCACACTGCCCATAGCGTGGGCGGTAAAACGCTGCTATTTTTAGTGGCGTTTTACCGCCGGATTTGCGGCACATTTCGGCCACTAGCAGGGCGCTTTTACCCCCCGCTAGCGGCCGAGAGAGGGTTAAAACCACGCAATAGCGGCGTTTTGCCGGCGGTATTACAGCGCTGCCCCATTGATTTCAATGGGGAGCAGCGGTGGAGGAGCGGTAAACACATCGCTCCTTCACCGCTCCAAAGAAGCTGCTGGCAGGACTTTTCCCTGACGTCCTGCCAGCGCACCACTGTAGTGTGAAAGCCCTCGGCCTCCCACAGTACACAGAACATGGACATTTCTATCGTTTTGGTAAATATAAAATGCTAAATACCTTTTCTCATCAGCAGTATACAGTGCCTTGGAAAAGTATTCATACCCTTTGAAATTTTTCACATTTTGTCATGTTACAACCAAAAACGTAAATGTATTTATTTGGGATTTTATGTGATAGACCAACACAAAGTGGCACTTAAAGCGGTTGTATAGTCCCTTTTACAACTTTTACCTACAGGAAAGCCTATAATAAGGCTTACCTGTAGGTAAAAAAAAATCTCCTAAACCTGTACTGTTTAGGAGATATTCCCCTCGCAATGCACCACTGACTGCAGCGGCGCATGCACACAGGGGATTCTCGGCTGAAAGTCCGTCAGACACTGGACCCTGCCAGGAAGAAATTTCCCATGCGCGGGAGTGACAATATTGCATGACGATAACATGTCAGCTCCCTCAGCGTGCATCGGGCGAGATATCGGGGCCTCGTTATAAGGTAAGTATTTCATAATGAGCTAGTATGCGGTGCATACTAGCTCATTATGCCTTTTCCCTTGCAGGTATGAAAAAAAAAAAAAACTCAGCGGCTTTACTACCGCTTTTGATAAATAAAGCGCTGCGTAAACTGTCGGTGCTATATACGTAAATCCTGTATAATAATATAATAAAAATTATAAATGGTTTTCACATTTTTTTAAAATAATTATCTGAAAAGTGGTGTGCATTTGTATTCAGTCCTTTTACTCTGATACCCCTAACCAAAATCTAGTGCAACCAATTGCCTTCAGAAGTCACCTAATGAGTCCACCTGTGTGTAATTTAATCTCAGTATATACAGCTGTTCTGTACTCTGAAGCCCTCAGAGGTTTGTTAGAGAACCTTAGTGAACAAACAGCATCCTGAAGACCAAGGAAAACATCAGGCAGATCAGGGATAAAGTTGTGGAGAAGTTTAAAGCAGGATTAGGTTATAAAAAATATCCCAAGCTTGAACATCTCATGGAGCACTGTTCAATCCATCATACAAAAATGGAAAGAGTATGACACAACTGCAAACCTACCAAGACATGGCCGTCCACCTAAACTGACAGGTCTGGTAAGGAGAGCATTAATCAGAGAAGCAGCCAAGAAGCCCATGGTAACTCTGGAGGAGCTGCAGAGATCCACAGCTCAGGTGGGAGAATCTGTCTACAGGACAACTATTAGTCATGCACTCCACAAATCTGGCCTTTATGGAAGAGCAGCAAGAAGAAAGCTATTGTTGAAAGAAAGCCATAAGAAGTCCTGTTTGCAGTTTGCGAAAAGCCCAGCAAACATGTGGAAGAAGGTACTCTGGTCAGATGAAACCAAAATTTTAATTTTTTGGCCTAAAACCAAAATGCTATGTGTGGCAGAAAACTAACACTGCACATCAACCTGAACACACCATCCCAATTGTGAAACATAGTGGTGGCAGCATCATATTGGGAGGATGCTTTTTTCAGCAGGGACAAGGAAGCTGGTAAGAGTTAATGGGAAGATGGATGGAGCCAAATACAGAGCAATCTTCGAAAAAAACAAAACTGTTAGAGTCTGCAAAAGACATGAGATCGGTTGCGGAGGTTCACCTTCCAGCAGGACAACAACCCTAAACATACAGCCAGAGTTACAATGGAATGGTTTAGCTCAAAGCATATTCATGTGTTAGAATGACCCAGTCAAAGTCCAGACCTAAATCCAAAAGAAGAATGGGCAAAAATGTCACTCTGTAGATGTGCAAAGCTGGTAGAGACATCCCCAAAAAGACTTGCAGCTGTAATTGCAGTGAAAGGCGGTTCTACAAAGTATTAACTCATGGGGGGCTTAATATAAATGCACAAATAAATATATACACTGCGCTTTCAAATATACTCTTCACATTATACAGTATTTATGTGATAACCAAAGTGCAAATAATAGTAATAGTAATTTTGATACAACCAATCACCATATGGATGCACGTTATAGCACTTCACACTAAGGTGATTATTTATTTTCATTTATATGGTAATTTTTTAATATTTAGAACTATTTGTTGCACTATTGTCATTTTTTACAGTCACTAGTTACTGGATGTATCACGGTGTGTGTTTCTCACGAATATTTGCACTTTGGTTATCACATATATATAACGTGAAGAGTATATATGAAAGCGCAGCGTATATATTTATTTCTGCTTTTATCTGCTTGTTTTTATGAGACGTGTTTAACGCTTGCAGCTGTTTCCCGGGACCATTTAGGCAATTTATAATCAGAGGAGGCTCACAGGATCTTTTATAAATACTTGAATACAAATGCACGCCACACTTTTCACATATTTATATGTAAAAAACTTTTGAAAACCATTCATCATTTTCCTTCCAATTCACAATTATGTGCCACTTTGTGTTGGTCTATCACATAAAATCCCAATAAAATACATTTACGTTTTTGGTTGTAACATGATCAAAATTTCCAGAGGTATGAATACTTTCAAGGCACTGGATAGCATTCTTGTGACTTCTATCACTGCCTGGTTAAAACTTGTAGGAGGAGTTTTCATTCTGTACTGGCTGTCCTATTAGGATGCAGAATCCCTGACCTTCTGCACAGTGTTGATTGGTCCTGTGCTGATCACATGCAATCTCCCAAGAAAATAAAAAAGTCTCTAGCAATACACACCAAACAGAGCATGTGTAGACTGTCTCCACTAACTGTCTTATCTGGATGTTTTGGATACAATGCAAGAAGGGGAGAATCTGTGTGTACAGGATCAAACAGCCTTTTTACACAATGCAGAGGATTAACCCCTTACATTCCACAGTGAGTATAACAAGCATGCTTTACTGCATATACAGACTGATTTTACTGTTGTGGGTTTAGTAACACTTTAATAATAAAAGCACAATGCACTAATACCAAACCCCCCCACATCTCCAAATATCTAACAAAAAATCTAGAAATATGCCCAAAATAGAGGAATAATGCAAGCCCAGATTCCCAATGAGAACCCGATTCTGATATAACCAGGTCATGAGTAGTATATACATAGAGGACCGATACGTAGCCATAGACTTTTTGAGGGACATTAAGAAAAATGGGAAAACACTAAGCAAATTTTTATTGTTTGATTGTGATGCTGCTGAACTTAGACTATTATGATGTGGCAATATGGTTTACAACTTGTACCTTGATTCACTTATGATGGATAATTGAGAGACCTGCTATTGCTGACCAGGGATATCCATAATCCCCACATAGTTTTCCCTTTCTGTTTGTGATGCACATTTACCTGCACACTGCCAATTTTGGCTGTTTTTTCATTGTATTTGAGACATGCTTTTGTTATACTTACCAATTTTGAATAATGCACAGTTTTGAAAACATCGGCCTTCTACCTGTTTTGTGCCCATGCTTCTGCAGAGGGGATGAAGATACCTTGCCTGTTATTTATTCCAGCTGATATTGTACTCTGTAACTCCAAATAGCAACTGGGTTCCATTGTATCGATTCTTTTCACATGTACATTGGAACCTTGGATTATGAGCATAATCCGTTCCAGAAGAATGCTTGTAATCCAAAGCACTCGCATATCAATGCGAGTTTCCCTCTAGAATAAATGGAAACAAAGATACTTTGTTCCACATTGACTTCTATTGCATGCAATGCCGCATGTAGCCAGAGGTGGCGGGTGCCAGAGAGCCTTGGGAATACTCGGGGACAGCTCGGATGAACTCAGAAAGCCTCGGAAAGGAACGGGGTATTTCCAAGTGTTTACAAGTATTTCCAAGTGATTCAGACTATTTTCGAATGGCTCCGATCCGTTCCAAGTGTCACCGGTGCCCCCCGAACCTCTGGCCAAATGCGGTACTGCACACCCCATTCGCTTGAATTCTGCTCGTTTTGCGAGACAACACTCGCAAACCGAGTCAGAATTTTTTTTTTAAAGTTGCTTGTCTTTCAAAACACTCATTAACAACGTTACTCGTTAACCAAGGTTCCACTGTACTCCAGAGGAAGATCATTTGAAACACATCGAGTTTACATGTGGATTTTTCTTTGGAATCATTACATCTATGTGAACCTAAAGGCAGACATATTTTTAAGGACTTTTGTAGAGTCTTATTCTTTATTTTAACGTTGTTAAACAACACAATTTTTTTCTTTTAAATCAGTGTTTTTGCTTTTCTCTATAAGTTCCTTTAAAAAATCTATGGCTATGTATAAGGATGAGGGCATATAGCACACAGTGTCTAAAGCCGCGTACACACGGGCGGACTGTATGGCCAACTTAGTCCGTCGAAACACATTTCAGCGGACAGTCCGCTTGTGTGTGGGCTTCAGCTGACTTTTTCAGCGTGCAGTCTGGCGTACTAAGTATTTCGGAATTTCCGTAATACTGTCCGTCATACTTTGGTTTCAGCGGACAATCCGCTCGTGAGTAGGCTAGTTCGACGGACTAAGAATGCCGCATGCTCAGAAAGGATTTACACGGCGGAAGGTTGCATTGCTGTGTATTGGACTTCCTATTTCTAGTCCCGTCATACGTGCTGTACACGTCATCGCGCAAGCTTTCGACGGACTGTTTGTGCATCCGTGTGTGGTCAAGTCCGTTCATTCGAAAGTATGACGGACTGTCCGTCGGATTGTATGACGGACTAAGTAGGCCATACAATCCGCCCGTGTGTACGCGGCTTTAGGCCTTGTGTACACTGCTGCTGGTAAATGGATGTTTAGGAGCAGTTGGGCATTTTTTTCAACTGCTCCTGAACTCTCCTCTATGTTATCTTATCAGCACATGTACACAGGGTCGTTTATAAATGTTTCTAGGCAGTTGCGTTTAGAGGCTTTTTTTGGAACCCCAAAAAATGCGTTCAGAAGCTGTGTTTAGAGGCATTTCATACACCAAACGCGGCTACCCGTGTTTAGGCACAATTTCGAGTAGCGTTTTTAAAGGGAAACATTTTATTTATTACTTTTGAGTCTGGAAAATGCTAAAGACACACCAAAAACTCAATTATCACTGTATGCAAGCTTGATATACCATGTGATATTCCCCTCATCAGCCAATTATGCTGCACAATACACAACTTGCATTACTTGACTTGAATAGGAATTTCACTCACCCGTTAACCATTGAGAATTTAACCTGATAACCCCCCCCCCATATTGAGCTTGAGACCCAAATGTCTGGCTGTTTGCATTTCTTTATGACCCAACATGTTATAAGGTTTTCCAGCTAGCTAATGAGATTCATACAATTGTCTCTACCTTCCTCCAGCCTGTAACCCTATATCAATCTCTCAAGTGTTATGCGAACTAGACGGGGTCTAGCCTTTTCCAAGAGAACGTCAAAGGTGGCAATTGACATGTGTGTAAAATGAAAAAAATTCTCTGGGTAATTATGCAGCTGAACATACATTTTAGAAAAGTATCCTGTGGACATGTGTTGAGCCATCAATGGATGTGTCCAGTAGCGACGAACTCTGGTCCTCTTACTCAATTTTCAACATCTTTGAAGCCTCAGCAAAAGCAACATCGGGAGCATTTCCTCACACATGCTCATCATGGGATCCATATTAACAAACCAATCAAAAAATAACAGCTAGCTACAAGCGCACTGCTTTCTCAGCTGCTACTTACACTGTTCTCTCAAAGAATGGCTGAAATAGTTAATAAATACTTGTTTTTAGTGCTTTCTAATCATTTGGAAGGGTCTCCTGAGGTTATCTTTAGTAAACGCTCCTGAACGTGAACGCAGCTAAACGCCGCTAAGCGTGGCTTGTAAACACTGCTAAACACACGTTTTTAAACATGGATTACTAGCTGTGATTTTCCAGCATTCAGGAGAGGTTGAGAAACGTCCCATGCTCATGAAGCCGTATGCATTCTGTGTGTTTAACAGGTCATAAGTAGTTTTAAAAAAAAAATAAAAAAATCAAGAGAGTATGTACTATACAACCAATACAAAGTTATATAAATACATGGAAGAAAAGGGTATCTAGTATAAGGTACTATACAATGAATATAGGGTGCTACACTGTTTATGCCTATACAGTATTTATTGTGTAGTACCTGTATTAAGTCCCCATGGCTTAGTATATTTACATACACTTGTATTGGTTGAACAGTATGTACTATCTTGGGTGCATTTAGGTTGGCATTATTTCTTGATTTTGGGCTTTTGACCTGGCTCATTCCAGAATTGGGTTCTTACTGAGAATCTAGACTGGCATTATTACCCTATTTTGGACATATGACCTGACTCCTACCAGCACTGGCTTGTCATTGACAATCTAGGCAGGGCATTATTCCTCTATTTTGAGCTTATGACCTGGCTCATGCCAGAATTGGGTTCTCATTAAAAATCTAGGCTGGCAATTTTCCTCTGTGTTGGGCGTATGCCCTGGCTCATACAAGAATTGGTTCTCATTGAGAATCTAAGGTGGCATTATTACTTTATTCTGGATTTATGGCCTTGTTCATACATGAAATTGGTTCTCATTGAGAATCTTGGCTGGAATTATTACTTTATTCTGGTTTTATGACCTTGCACATACAAGAATTGGGTTCTCATTGAACATGTAGGCTGTCATTATTACTCTATTTTGGACTTACTATAAGATTGTGTTAGAAATGTGAGGATTGTGAGGGGTATGGTATATTTAAAGCATTATGTTTTTGTTGGTATATATATATTTGTTTTTGCATTGTGTTGCTAATGGTATTTATATTTGCACCTACTGTTTCGTGCATATTTATTGCAGTGCAGACATTTATATACATTTGCATACAGCACTAGCATTGGACTTGAACTGGTACCTGCTGTTTATGCATCCAACAACTCCGAATATATCGTTCAATTTTATAATACATTTGTATTATTCAGCATCTTTTCTTCAAAGCAATAATGTATTTTCTTCTAGGCTGAAAGAAATTGGAAAGTAGTGTTTATGGGTAATTTCCATTCCCAAACATGCTGCTATTTTTTCCTTTTCATCTGGCTCTGTATCTCGCCTGTGTCATCTGATTTCACGTTGTTTCCCCAGAGACACCTATCCTGGCAGCATCCTTTTATTTAGTGTGTTAGCCGCCTCTGGCTTCTATGTTTATTCTAATCAGTAATGTTATTCTAGCTTGCTTCTTTAATTGGGTCATAGTTTGCTGCCCTTTGGAATTCTTGTTTGATTTCCAAGCTAAGCGGCATTACATTTTATTTGAGAGGTTTACAGAAGTGTCATTTATTGTCCATTACATAAATGGGCTCCATGCTGAAGTCATGGTTACTGTGCTCTCCTTATCGGCGGCTCATTTTACCCTTTCATACGGAGTCTGGCAAAGCACAAGGTGTCACCTTTCATTTTGTCTGGGCGTCTTGAAGTGACCTGGAGTGAAAGGCCTTGTTGTGTTTGTCTGGTCTTTAAAAAGCATTCTTCTTTCATCTGTTCCTCCAGTCATTTGTACAATTAACTTAGCTCAATGCCGTATGTAGGTTTGTTGTCCAATTATGTTGAACACTTTCATATAAAAACTTAATCTGGATTTGTACTTTAAAGCAAATCTCTCATTAAAGCAAAGCTCCGAGCATCAGAGTAATTGCTTCCTCCAGTACCTTCCCCTACCCCTGGACAATGTACACCCTTTATTTGTCTTACATTTCTAGCTGAATATAGTGGACCATTCCCATTCTTCTCCTTTCTGTGGTATGGCGGTGGGTAGGATGCAGGGTCTACATGTCCTAGAAGTCTATGCAGCTTGGTCTGCTGCAGATATGGACGTTGCACTGTTTAGGCCAAAACCACTGGTTGCAGTGGCTCCATCATTATGTCACACCTGCTATGTCCGTATTACTGAGAATC
The DNA here is from genome assembly GCF_037356315.1 of Lithobates pipiens. Lineage (NCBI taxonomy): Eukaryota > Metazoa > Chordata > Amphibia > Anura > Ranidae > Lithobates > Lithobates pipiens. Next base: position 111,725,170 of record NW_027507758.1, read on the forward strand.
ATGGGGGGGGGGGCATTAAAACAACTCCATACCAGGAACCAGTTGCTGAAGCTCAGTGCCGCACAGCCAGACGTTCTCACACAACTAGTGCTGGAGGAAACACACAAAAGTAACAAAGAAGTAGAGCTTCCTACTGCAGCAAAGATCAGTCAAAAATACAAAGTGGAGTTCTGCTTTAAATAGTCCATTAAACCTCTATCACCAACTCATTTTTATATGCCAGCCTTAAAGTAAGTTTTAGTGCTGGTACACATATTTTTGAGACCCCCCCCCCCCACATGCCAATCCTAGTCCTATACTCATCTGCTCCCATTCCAGGAAGAGTTTGGCTATGTGGCCTCTTCAACATAGCGCAGTCTCTGGTCAAAATCCTTTCCACTGGGCACACACAAACCCTATGGAGAGTCAGTAATCTGTATGCTTTAGGGTAGAACGGAGAGAACAGCACACATGTGCAGGCCCAATGGAGATTCTTGTGACAATAGATTGTGTGGTGTTGAGGGGGCTTCATAGTTGGGATCTCGCTGTATTAAAAACAAATAAATATAAGACGGGGTCTCAGAAAAAAGTGTAACTGCAATCGGGGCTCATTTACATATATGTTGCCTACTGGAGAGGGATCCAAGGTCGGACTGCATTTCAGAGGGTGTTAGACAGGCAGCGAGGAAGCAATAAGTAGTCTCCTTCACCACCTGTATTAACCTGTATTAACCCCAAACAAACACCACCGCCCCACCACCATTTGTATTTCATGTGGTTGCATGGCAGTTGTGGCATTGATTGATTGATTAATTGAGCTTGTATTTAGGGAAATTCTACAAGACTCTGTACTTGCAGGGGGACACGGGAGATGTGACATCACCATCAGCTTTAGAAAGTTATCAAGACTGGCATATTGATTCAAAAAGCTTTTTCCTTTGAGTAGAAGTAAGTAGTAAAAAAAAATAATTTGAAGCAATAATAATCTATACAAAAATCCCAACCCATATCACTGCTCATAAAGCAACCTGTATCCTCCTCCATCCAGTGTATATCAGCCAGGTGCTAAAGCTCAAGCGTCGGCTTGCTCTCCAATGCACACTGTAATCAAGTTAAAGGGGCAGCACTACAAGTATATTTATTTAATCTTTAAATTTTTTGCACGTTTTTGTGGCTCATTGGGGCCTCCCTGCACTCCCAAAATGTACCAAATTTGGACGCTAAGCCAGGTGTGTTTGGCATTGCACGTTTTGCCATGATTTTTGTATGTTTTGGTGCACGACAATCTCAGCAAAATCAAAATACATTTGGGTTGCCATCAAGAAATAATTGCACTGGACGAGATTCTGCCTATGATTCCAATACACTCTGGTGTGAATGGGATCTTACTGCAGGGTAACAAGTAAGCGTGAACTGGCTCTTCACCATTGTAACCTAATAAAAAATATTTGGTAATTCTATGTTGAAAGACTACAAAATGTGAAAAAGTCCAAGGGAGCAAATACTTATGCAAAGTAAAGTCAAGTAAAACAATCATGGGTGAGGCCCACTCCATGCCCCCTGCTATCTCCTGATCTCTCATGTATCGTACACAGTGGGCTATAAAGTGACCTGCATCAGTGTATTCTTTTTACCCACGTGACCAAGACAGTAATGGAGGCACAAGGGACACACTCCTAAACCTTGTGGACAGCCTTCCTAGAAGAGTTGAAGCTGTTATAGCTGCAAAGGGTGGGCCAACTCAATACTGAACCCTACGGACTAAAACTGGGATGTCATTGGGGAATTCATGTGTGTGTAAAGGTAGGCATCCCAATACTTTTGGTAATATAGTGTATGTAGAATAGCATATAAACCAGTGTGGGACTATGGCTTAGCAATAAGCTAAGGCAGCAGGGTGGCTTAGTGTTTTGCATTTTTTCCTTGCAGCACTGGGGTCCTCGGTTTGAATTCCAACCAGGACACTACCTGGAGGTGGCATGTTCTTCCTGTGCTTGCATGGATTTCCGTCCATATTTCAACAGCATGCTGATAGGTAAATTGGATTCTGTCTAAGCCTAGTACACAATACCATTTTTTTTTTTACTGCTGGGTTGAACAAAATAAAAGAGAAAACTGACATCTCATAAGGAGCCGTTGTACTAACGCCGGTGTCTTGTCATATAACGTCCCCCATCCGATAGTGTCCGCTGTGTACTGCGCATGCGCAGTACACAGCAACACAGATTCCGAAAATTGCCAAGGAGGAACGGTGCCTGCGCCGTGAGTCCAGGTTCCATCCCCACTATCCAAGTGGACATAGAGTAGGAATATAAAAGAGCCGAGCGCAGTGAGGCCGAGCCCGAAGCGTGGCGAGCGAAGCTCGCCCGCGAGGGGCCCTCTAATATTCACAACCCTATGTCCGCTTGGATGGTGGGGCCACCACCTCCACTCACGGCGCAGGCGCCGTTCAACTTCAGAGATTTTCCGAAGCTTCGTCTGCTCCGTACTGCGCATGCACAGTACGGAGCGGACACTATGTGATGCCCGGACACTATATGGCACAACAGCGGATAGTTAATACAGCGGCTCCTTCTGAGATGTCAGGTTTTTTTTCTCTCTTGCTGTGCTATTGTGTGTTTTTACAAGGGGGGCGGCCCCCCCACCAGAACGGTCATTCTCCTTCGACAGAAGCCAGCCGTATAGCCAACTTCTGTTGGACCGACTGCAGTACACACCAGCCAAATGCCGGCTGGTTTCTATTGAACTGGCCGATGCCACCCGACATTCGGTCCGTGTGTACTAGGCTTTAAGTTGACCCTAGTATGTGTATATATGCATGTGAGATAGGGGTCTTTCACTGTAAGTTCCTTGAGGGCAGGGACTGATCTGAATGTACAACAGGAACCTTAAATTATGAGTTCCTTTAGGGCAGGGAATGATGTGAACGTACAATATCTAAAGCACTGTGTAAATGTGTTTTGTGCCAACAACCGTACCATTAACATAACAGTCAGCATTTGCCAGTGACATTTTGGACCTAATGAATAGGACCTCCCTTGCTAGTTATACATCGACTGAGCAGCAGCAGCTTATCTTTTAGCTTTGTTTAGTGCGCACACAGGAGAGGTCTTGTTCTGCCTTCTCTCAGTGGATCTTGGATTTGTTACTATATCATTTGGTGGAAAGGATTAGCCTCCTGGTGAACCGATTTTATAACAAAAAAATGTCAACTTCACACTCTCAATCATGAAAAGTAATGCTGTAAACGACTTGAGTAGTAGTGAGAAATTAACATCCTGCACTCTCATACCTCAGATCAGCCCCAATTCATGCACCTTCACACCTCAGATCACTGTCCTCCCTGCAAATCTGTTTCACCACTGTAACCCCCCTGCACATCTGCCCCACCACTGTACCACCCTGCACATCTGCCCTACCTCTGTACCCCCTGCTCACCTGCCCCACCAATATACCACCCTGCGCTTCTGTTCTACCACTGTAATGCCCTGCTCATCTGCCCCACCAATGTCCCCCTTTCTCATCTGCCCCAACACTGTACCTCCCTGCCCATCTCCCCCATCGCCATACCCCCATGCTCTTCTGTCTCACCAATGAACCATCTTCTCATCTTTCCTAACACTAAACGTATATCTGCTCATATGCCCTATCACCCCCTTTCTCATCTGCCCCACCAATTTACCTCCTGCACATCTGTCCCACCTCTGTTCCCCCTGCTTGTCTGTCCCACCATTGTTCCCCCTTGTACATCTGCCCCACCTCTGTACCCCCTGCTCTTCTGCCCAACCACTGTAACCCCCTGCTCATCTGTCCCACCAATGCACCGCCTTTCACATCTGCCCCACCTCTGTACCCCCCTGCTCTTCTGTTCCACCGCTGAAACCCCTTCTCATCTGCCACAACACTGAACCCCCCTTGCTCAACTTTTCCACCACTGTAACCCCCTTCTCATTTGGCCCAACACTGAACCCCCCTGCTTATCTGTCCCACCACTGTAACCCCCTGGTCATCTGAACCATCACTGTACCTGCACATCTGCTCCATTGACTTATCTCCATGCTCTTCTGTCTCACTACTGAATCACCTTCTCATCTGTCCTAACACTGAACCCATCTGCTCATCTGCCCCACCACTGTAACCCACTTTCACATCTGCCCCACCAATGTACCTCCTGCACATCTGTCTCACCTCTGTACCCCCTGCTCTTCTGCCTCACCTCTGTTCCCCCTGCTGATCTGTCCCACCAATACACCTCCTTTCACATCTGCCTCACTGGTCTACCCCCTGCTTTTCTGTCCCACCACTGAAGACCCTTCTCATCTGCCCCAACAATGAACCCCACTGCTCATCTGTCCCACCACTGTAACCCCCTTCTCATCTGGCCCAACACTGAACCCTCCTGCTCTTCTGTCCCACTGCTGAAGCCCCTTCTCATCTCTTCCACCACTGTGCCTCCCTGCACATCTGCCCCACTTCTGTACCCTCCTGCTCTTCTGTCCCACCTCTGAACCCCTTCTGCTTACTTTCCCCACCACTGTACCCTCCTGCTCATTTGCTCCACCGCGTACCCTCTATGATATGCGTGATATGCAGAGTGAGGAAAGGAAGCAGAGATGAGACAGCGGGGGCATGTCAGGACAAGTCTAATCATTGGAGTTCCCAGGAAAGCTAGAATTTACCAGGTTGTGCTCTCCTGCTTAGTGTGGTCAGTTTTTAACAGGAAAGCAGAGGGACTGGCAAGAATACCAGGGATTTCACATAAAGGAAGCAATACAAAAAGAATAGGATACGATTCCATAAAATTACATGGTACAGCAGGTACATATCAGGAATATGAAGTGTTGGGGTGACAAACACTTTAAGGCAGCTAATTGAAACCAATAGGCTTCCAACACACCAAAATGTCCCAAAAAATGGGATGTGACACAAAATGTTTAATATAACACACATCAACACATGTTCATAACCTTAAAGCGGATTTCCGCCAATTTTTTTTTTTAAACCCGTCAGCCATCCTTAGTAAGGGAATCCTTGGTAAGGTAAAATGCACGACTTGCCGCCATCTTTGGTAAGGGATAATGTGTGACTCGCGCTGCGCTGTCCCAATGGTACCTGCTGTTTTCTGGGACCCGTGTGTCTCCTAGAAGACAGCGGAGGGGGGGGGGGGGCAGTAAGTGGCGTAGATACCCACGGGTGGCTCAGGTATCTATGACCAGAAGTGGGAGTAAAATACCCGTATTAGACAGGTATCTGCTCCCCCCTTCCCCCTGAAAGGTGCCAAATGTGACAGCGGAGGGGAGGAGGAACCGGAAAAGCGGAAGTTAAATACAAATACTGTAGCTGCTGACTTTTAAAATAAGGACACTTACCTGTCCAGGGTGCCCGCAAAGTCGGCACCCGAAGCCGTTGTCGGCACCCGAAGCCGATCTATCCCTCGGCTCTCGGCTGTCAGATGGTGCCGCCGCCATCCTTGGTAAGGGAAAATGCACGACTCGCGCTGCGCTGTCCCAATGGTTCCTGCTGTTTTCTGGGACCTGTGTGTCTCCCAGAAGACAGCGGGGGGGGGGGGGACAGGAAGTGGCGTAGATACCTGCAGGTGGCTCGGTATCTATGCCCGGAAGTGGAAGAAAAATACCTGTATTAGACAGGTATCTGCTCCCCCCTGAAAGGTGCCAAATGTGACAGCGGAGGGGGGGGAGGAACTGGAAAAGCGGAAGTTCAATTTTTGGGTGGAACTCCGCTTTAACATTGAGGTTCCAGTATTAAATGAATGGCATAGCAGTGCCCGTAATGTGTGTTTCTGTGCGCAATCCTGCAATAGACATAAACATAGAGTGCATTTATATGTCTCATATGACATTCATCAAATTAAATGTAACTTTATAGGCAAAAATGAGATGCCTGGAAGGACCTTTGCCTGGGGCAGGAATCCCCTGTAATGGACCCTTTGTACGTAAAAAAAGATAAATATAATTTATGTGACTCCAACAGAAACATTCCTAGAATAATCTGGATTCAGCGTGATATAACGTTATCATTTGTGATATAAAACATTACCATGAAACAATAAATTTGCACAGCGTTGTAATAATTCCTCTGATTTCCAGCCTTGTAAGGCCCCTTTAACTAAATTAGTTTTAGAATATGTGATGTATGCCTACAAACGAGACTTGCGGATTATATACATGAATTTAGAGATTGAGGAGTATAAAAGACAAGGTAACTGGAGCCGGGTTCCAGCGTGTTTGCTTTCTTCTGTGAATGTTGTGTACACCACCGAGGTCCGATTTACAGATGTAATTGAAGCTAAAGTACAGGTTCATTTTCAGCACACCTGCCCTTCCACAACACCTGTCTGTGTTGGAGCTTTGAATGCAGAGAAGTGTTATCTATCAATAGGGTAAGGGCTATTTTAAACCTGAAGGGTATAATGGAAAAAGGCCGTGATGTAGTAAGAGGTGAGTAAAGAGATGAGCAGATAATTCTCTAACACTATGATATTCATCACTGGAAATTTTGTATAGATATTTTACCCTTGTTATATCTCCATCCATACTGAATGCAAATTTGTTTTCTAAAAACTCAATGCGTAATTTAGAAGCACGTTTGAGTTTTTTTTTTCTTAAAATAAAAAGGTGCTGCCCTCACTAAATAAAACGAAATGCAATGTTTTCCTGATTTATTAATGTGATGGAAAAACTGATAAAGTACATATAAACCCGATCACTTAAAGCAGTATTAATCCCTTTGCGCCTAAGGGTAAAACAAATCTTAACCACTTCAGCCCCAGAAGAATATACCCCCTTCCTGACCAGAGCACTTTTTGTGATACGGCACTGCGTTGCTTTAACTGACAATTGCGCGGTCGTGCAACGTTGCACCCAAACAAAATTGACGTTCTCTTTTTCCCACAAATGGAGCTTTCTTTTGGTGGTATTTGATCACCTCTGCCATTTTTAATTTTTGCATTATAAACAAAAAAAGAGCAACAATTTTGAAAAAAAAAGCAATATTTTTAACTTTTTGCTATAATAAATATCCCTAAAAAATATTTAAAAAAAAATGTCTTTCTCATTTTAGGCCGATATGTATTCCTCTACATATTTGTGGTAAAAAAAAAAAAAAAATCGCAATAAGCGTATATTGATTGGTTCACGCAAAATTTATAGTGTCTACAAAATAGGGGATAGATTTATGGCATTTTTTTTTTTAATTAGTAAAGGCGGTGATCTGCGTTTTTTTATCGTAACTGCGACATTTTGGCAGACACATCGGACACTATTTTGGGACCATTGTCATTTATACATCGATCAGTGCTATAAAAATGCACTGATTACTGTGTAAATGACACTGGCAGGGAAGGGGTTGAACACTAGGGGGCGATCAAGGGGTTAAGTGTGTCCTACGGAGTGATTCTAACTGTAGGGGGGGTGGGCTCACTACAAGATGACAGAGATCACCCCGTTCTGCCGCTCTGTGACACGATCACGGGACACCGGCGGACATCGAGCCCGCGGGACGCGCGGGCACGATCACGGAGTGCGCGGTGGGCACACACACACACACACACACACACAATTCCATGCCATTGTGCCGACGTACATTGCCATGCGCTGGTCAGCAATCGGTTAATGTCTAAGCCCAATTTTCCAACTTTCCCATGTGTTAGTGAATCTGTACATATTATCACAACTGTTTTGTGAACCCAGGTAAATTATACCTTGTTTTTTTTTTTTTCAGAACAAATTGGGCTTTCATTTGGTGGTAAATGGTAATGGATATCTCCTGATTTTTTTAATATCTAAGGAAAACTGGCCCAAAATAGTAAAAAAAAAAAAATTCTCATCAACGTGGGGACAAGGTGCTTTGAGGGGCTACCTCAAAGCACCCTCCCAATGTTGAGGGCATGTGGCCTGGTACGGTTCAGGAGGGGGGGGTGGCGCTCTCTCGTCCCCCCTCTGCATGCTCTGACAAGGGTCTGGTATGGATTTTGAGGGGGACCCCCATGCAATTTTTTTTTTTGGCACGTGGTTCCCCTTAAAATCCATGCCAGACCTGAATGGCCTGGTATGGATTTTGAGGGGGACCCCCATGCCATTTTTTTTTTTTGGCGCAAGGTTCCCCTTAAAATCCATGCCAGACCCGAAGCCTGGTATGCTCTTGAAAGGGAACCCATGCCCTTTTTTTTTTCTTTTTTTTACATTACATCGTGTTGTAAGTTGGGCTGTGATTCACACTCAAGTCGTGTCCAAGTTGTCTCCCAAAGTCGCGCTGGAAGTCGTGTTGCCCCTGTGTGAATGGATGGACTGTTATGATACAAGTTCAATAGACATAGATTGTTATTGTAAAGCCTCATACACACGGTCAGAGTTTGTACAAACTTTTCCGTGGACTTTTGTACAAAGGGCGTGGTCCACAAGTTTGTATTGCATACACACGGTCGGACTTTTTGACAACAAACACGAACGTAGTGACGTCACAACGTACTGACGCCACTTCAAAAGAGGACGTTCAATGACTCCAGCGCCACCTTTGGTCAACTTCTGTATTGTAGTCTGATCTTTTGCATTGGTTCTGAGCATGCGTGTTTGTACCTTGTACAAAAGTCCGATCCTTTTGCGTACACACGGTCGGACTTTGCTCCATCGGACTTTTGTTGCCAGAAAGTTTGTCCGTTCGCACAGCCAACAAAAGTCCGATGAAAACAGAAAAAGTTTGTCCGATGGAGCGTACACACAGTCGGATGTTGCTCCAAAACAGCTAATTTGCATGTTTGTTGTCAAAAAGTCCGACCATGTGTACGGGCCTTTAGGGCCGGTTCACACAGCGAGGCGATGCGAGGCGACAAGGCTCGCCTCGCCTCGCTCCCGCAAGTCGCCCCCGTTCTGTACAATGGAACCGTTCTGAGAGGAGCGACTCGAGTCGCTCCGACTCAGAAAAAAGGTTCCTGTACTACTTCGGGGTGACTTCGGGGGCGACTTGCATTGACTTCTATACAGAAGTCCTCTGCAAGTCGCCGCTGAGGTCCCCGCAGGTCGCGGCGAGGCAAGTCGGAGACGCCTCGCCGCGCCTCGCTGTGTGAACCGGCCCTTAGAGTCACGTCGAATCTCCTATGTGTATCGAACTGTGTCAAAACAAAAACAAAAATAAAGCATTTATGTTGGATGTTTCGTTTCTCGGATTCTGTGCTTTCGTTATCGTTTGTCAAAACGATAACGAAAATACCTGAAATTCGGATGAAAATGAATGCACATGTCTACTTGCTACCACCATAACCTACCACCAAAGAACTAGCCAAAATAAATTGTATGTTAGTTGTTGTTTGTACCCGTAGTACAGCCCAGAAACAATAGTGCACATTTTCCTTTTTCTTATCCTACCCAAAACACGCTCACACTGATAATAATAAAAAAAAATAAAAATAAAATCCTGTCCAAAAAATACTGACTCTGACCTTTGACCCAAACACCAACCCTGGGGCTGGAACAGAGAATCTTCGGAACGACAGCACACCGACACAGAAAGTAACGTATAACGTTTTTATTGTAGCATAAATATTAAAAGCACTGTATGGGTAAAGGCAGGGGAAATGCAGGTAGGTTGACGTGTTTCACACTATAGAAGTGCTTTGTCAAAACCACAGAAGTTGTAAAAAACTACAAGCACATTTATAACACATAAATCACATCGGCATCTCATTAAAATATGACTCAACTGTTGCAACTTAAAACCAATAAAATCTCCTGTTCAGAAAACTGTTTACAAACAAAAGACAGAAACAAAAAAAGAAAGGGATTCTATTCCATATAGCAGTGATGGCGAACCTTGGCAACCCAGATGTTTTGGAACTACATTTCCCATAATGCTCATGCACTCTGCAGTGTAGTTGAGCATCATGGGAAATGTAGTTCCAAAACATCTGGGGTGCCAAGGTTCGCCATCACTGCCATATAGCAACCTTGAGGAGCGGAGGAATTAGAAAAAAAATGTGTTTGTTGTATTATTTTTAATTATTATTTTTTTTTTTTCTACACACACATTTTTTTTCTTCTATGTCTGCAAGGCTAGAGAAAGATACAATGTATCTGTCTTGTCCATTCACAGAGGCAGAAAACATGGGGTGAGTTTCACGGTGAATGATCACTGGGATAGCCAATCAGAGGCTATCACAGCGATCAGGTGTCCGGGAATCAGACTTTCCGGGTCCTGATCGTTAGAATGTGGCCCAGGGCTCATGGTGAGACCCCGGTCTCTGTGCTGAGAGTGCGCGATGCGGCGCGCTTTCAGCGCAAAGGGGGATTTGCAAATATTTGGCCCCACGGAAAAAAGCCCAATCCATTGGGGCCACATATTTGTGTACCGATGGCGTGAAGGGGTTAAACCCAAAATGAAAAATGTAATACATCACAGCTTCCCGATCATTAGATGTGATGGCTGCATTCGTTTTATTTTCTTTGGCTTTTCACCTGGTGATCTGGCCAGGTACACACCTCCTGTATTAAAGTACCCCCACTATGGATGAAGTTGCACAGGGGCAGTTGTCAGTTGGGGGGGTGGAGGGGGTAGCGTTAAATGTGTCAGCAAATTTAGACACAAGGGCTACTGGCAGGTGTTATGAATTCATACCATGCATGGCCTCTCTCAAACCTGTCAGTAAAACTCCTAGTGTTAAAAACTCTCCTTGTCCTTCCTAGATGTCAATTTTTGCAGTGACATTGGTTGCTGAAAAGAATGCTCCATTGGCTTCAAAACCTGCTCATGCACAGTGCAATCTCCTACTCTATCACACAATGCTGAGCTTAGCCGCTGCTGCAACACAGGAAGAGACAGAGGGCACTGCGCATGCAGGAATTTCAAATGGGAGGGTTATAACCCCTGTCAGATTTTTGTAGCAGTCTGTGTCCCATTGTGGAGATTTCCATTCACTTCCTGTCCCATAGCCAAACAGGAAGTCAGAGGAAATCCCTGAAAACTATGGAAATGCCTTGGGGACCCCCAGGTCTTCAGAACTAGTGTCCCCATTGGAAGATTTTCCTTCTATTACTCTTCTGTGGAATTTTCTTTTACTTTCACTTCAATAAAAATGATAAACAAGACAAATAGAGAGGGTGGATCTAACGGGGAACAGACAAAAATAAAAACTGACAGGTGTTCTACAGTAATCCATCTCCACTCTGTCCAAAACAAAACAAAAAGATTTGCCTTTAGTTATACTTTAAGTCCAAGGAGCAGACAGATAGAAGTAAAGAGCAGGCATGGAGAAAAGCTCAACAGTGTGCTGCTTCTCCTTTCACTGTTCAGTCACAGGGCAGGGCGTGGGGAGGAGCCCTCTAAACTTCAGGAGCGAAATATAAGGTCTCCTCCCCAGTGTGACAGGACATCTAGAATTCAATGGACAGACATGATACTTTGGCCGGTAAAACAGCTCCCTAGATATATTTTATCGATGTTTTAACAGTTTGCCTGAAGGTTAGCTTTAAGTAGAACACCTCTGATTATGTATGTTTTGATGTGAGTGGGAGAGAGCAGAATGATGACCTTATCAATGTACTGCTGCTCCTTCCTTGTCATCCCGGGCTAGGCCGGGTCCTAGATCAGTCTATATTTCTCAACTGCTGCGTAGTTTACAAAACCAGTAGGACATTGCTATGCTCTTTGGATCACATGGCAGGTTAAACCTAATTAGAAAGTCTTTGCAGATAAGTACAGTATATGCCCTTTAATGTTGTATTTAGTGATTTGTGTGATGTTCAGTGTTAAATAGACAGATCTGTTTGAGTAGAAGTTTTGTTAGAATTACCTTCTAAAGATGCCAAAGAAAAAAAAAATCAGCTCCAGGTCTAGAAACAGAAAACCTCATTAAACATGTCTGCTCTACAAATTGATGGCCTGGGCCAATTCAGAATAATTTAATTCAGCTAATCAGAATTAATTTATCCTCTTATATACTAAAGGAAATATTTAATTGCTGTACGGAATATAATATTGCAAAGACAACATTTCTATTCAGTATGTTTTTGATTGAAAACTTTTTTGCAGTAGAGAGCTCTAATGCCGCGTACACACGGTCGGAGAATCCGTCGGAATGCGTCTTATCGGACAGTGTCGTCGGATAATCAGACTGTGTGTGGTATGCATCCGACTTATTCCGTCCGAATCTCCGTCGGACCCAATTTTCCAACATGTTGGAAATATTTCCCGACCAACTGGGCCGGTCGGACGTAATCCGATCATGTGTAGAGAATTTTGATCGGACCAAGTGCCACGCATGCTCAGATCAAATTCCTACATCAAAGCTATTGGCTACTAGCCTGAATCTAGTCCCTTCGTAACGAAATTACATCATCACGTTCTGAAAGATCGGATTTTTCGACAACCTAGTCCGACCATGCGTATGCAACAGTTTCGGACACAATCCGTCAGACTAAATCTGACAGACAAAATCCGACGGATTTGGTTGTGGAAATCTCCGACCGTGTGTACAGGGGCTTAGGCAGGCCATACATTATACATTTTTTCTGGTTGAACCCAAAAAATCTGCCGATTACCCCATCCACACATTCGATGTTGATGTGCGAATCACTCCCGCACCGCTATTCTGTTCTGCCGGAGGGAGCCTTTCCCATGGCAAAATACAATGATCGTGTTCCTGACTATACCTGGTGGCACTGATCTGGTGAAAAAAAAAAAAAAAAACAGGCGAGAGATCAACTGTATAACCAACCTGCTCAGAAATTAATCAAACATTTGGCCAGTCCTTGCTGAACCGGATACATTTTGATCCATCTATGGCCGGCTTTAGTCTTGTTGTAATCCATCTAATTATGACTGTATTGATTGTGGAAATTTAAATTAAAGACAGCCCTGGAGAAAAATTGTGGGAGGACTATGTAAACTGCACTGCACTTGTTAACATCCTTCTGAAATCTATCATGCTCATCCTCTGCATTCAACATTTTTGGAACAAGTGTACAAAATTCACTGATTTAAAGAACAAAATGTTTCAGCTTACTGTTCCTTAGATGTGGTGGCTGTGTTTTTTTTCCTTTTTTCAGGCTTCTTTACCCTTTATTTACACCTGATGATCCTGCCAGCAACACTTTCTGTCCTGTATGGTGACGATGCTCACTTACCGCACTGTATCTATGGAGGAGAAGAATTGGACAGGACTACAGAACCCCCCCCCCCCCTTTGAGAGTTTTGTCTTTAGTTTCTAACTGCATCACAACAGGTAGTAAGAAGGGTAGAGCCCAAATTTACAGCAGTCTGTACGACGTCCTCATTTAGAGGTTTCCCCCACCTCCCATCCAGCAACAACTGTAAAGAGGATGAAAAGATGCCTTGAACTGCTGTAAAGGTAAATATGAAGTATTCCCATGCAATACCTCATATTTTGTCCTAACTTTTAAGGAAAGCTCTGTGCATTTCAACCTCCCCCCCCCCAAAAAAAAACTTTACCTACCCACATACTGCAGTCTTTTTCTGCAGTCCTCGACCTGGTCCAGTGACATCACAGCAGCTTCTTCTTCTTTTGGTGGCACAGGCATTGTGCCAGGACATAATGGTGTGTGAGTGTCTCTCAGTCCTAGAGTACTGTGGTCCTAGCCTGCATGATTAGACCCCCCCCCCCCCCCCAACGACTAACTTTGTTTACAGGAAGTTGGCAGAATGGCTCGAGTGTCATTCTGCCCAGAGAGAGCCGCCAGCACTGGACTGAAGAGAAATTTGGGGGAAGCCCTGGAAAGTGAAAAGAGCAAATGTAGAAAATGTTGTTTTATGTATATATATATATATATATATATATATATATATATATATATATATATATATATATATAATATGTGGGGCAGCAGTCCCTTTTTACAGGGACTTGGAGTTGGTCCTCAACCCCCTTCACATCACAACCCCCCTTTTTACAGCACAGCCCCCACCCCCTTATCACAGTTCCCCCTTTAAAGCAGTCCCAGAGTGTCCTCAGCTCCCCTTCACATAACAACCCCCCTTTACAATACAGTCCCCTTTACATCACAGTGCCCTTTACAGTGCAGTCCCCTTTACATCACAATGCCCCTTTACAGTGCGGTCTTCTTTACATTCATGTAAAGGGGACTACACTGTAAAGGGGCACTGTAACATAAAGGGAACTGCACTGTTAAGGGGTGTTGTAATTATTACAGTGCCCCTTTACAGTGCAGTCCCCTTTATATCATTTTCCCTTTTTACATTACAGTGCCCCTTGCAATCACAGATCCCCCATTACAGTGTCTCTTGCAGTCAGGGCTCCCTATTTCTCTCTTACATCACAGTGCCCCCTTTCAATCTCAGCCTCCCTTGCACAGTCCTACCTTTGGTAGGGCAGAGGCAGTTATCAGTCTGTGTGTTCTCTCCCGTCTCTCCCGCCCCTTGCCCTGCTGATAGGATGAAAACGTGGCGACCCAGGAGAGAATGCACAGGCTGATAACTGCCTCTTCCCTGCCAAAGGTAGCACTGTGTAGGGGAGGCAGAGATTTAAAGGGGGCACTGTGATTTAAGAGAGGAAAGGGGAGCTATGACTGCAAGAAGCTGCCCAACGGAGAGCAGGAGCTGCCCAATTTATGGTTACAAGAAGGTGATTACTCACTTATTAATATGAAAAGACTCCCACTCTCTGTCCAAATCTGCAGCCCCTCCCGCCCCCTGCTCTGCTGATAGGATGATATCAGTGGTGTGGCAGGAGACCTGGGAGAGAACACACAGGCTAAGTGGCATGGACCCACAGCAGGAGTTGAGTGATTAAAGAAGTATCAACACTGCCTCAGAATCTTTCTTAAATCCCCTAGGGCAGGGGGTCTCCAACCCCCAGGCAATGGACCGGTACCAGGAGGAGGTGATCAGTGACTATGGCCCAGAAAGAAGTATCACCTTCTGTCCAGGGATTGGAGACCCCCCTGCCCTAGAGGATTCAAGAAGAATTTTGAGGCAGTTGATACTTCTTCTTTACTCCAATCGCCATGGAATGTAGTAAGGACGATGTTGATCGTCCAAGACCATGAGAGGAAGTGTGAAAATTTGTGAAACCACTCTGTTTATTTCCATAATTCAATCACCATGTTGCCCTGAAATCCGGGACATGTAATTGTTTGTGTACATTGTTGCTTACAGAAAGAATAGCTCTTGTTGACCTACAAGCCTTATATATTGGATAATATACCCTGTTTCCCCGAAAATAAGACCTAGTATGGTGGTCAGGGCTTATTTGGGGGGTAGGGCTTATATTGCAGCCATCACCGACAATCACGCTAGGTCTTATTTTTCGGGAAACAGGGTATTTCTTGCTGTAAATTATGTGAAACCAAACAGATGGTCAATTCACACCATGAATTGCACAGGAATGCGCTGTGTGTTCCTGTGGAAATCATATGCGATTCAGGTGCAGTGTGTAATTTCAGCTCATTCATTTTAATGACAAAAATCCAAAATAATACTGCGCTTGTAAAAAAATGTAATATGCATACAAAAACAGTGAAACAAAAAAGCAGCACCACTTATGTGAGATATTTTCACAATAATTGAATAACAATAAATGTGTTGCGCTAATAACATAAGAAAATAAATAAATAATGTTGAATATAAGAAGTCCAAAGTTATCAATTCAGATGGACTGAATCAGGGGTCTATTAACTATGGCCCTCCAGTTGTTCAGGAACTACAATTCCCATCATGCCTAGTCATGTCTGTGAATGTCAGTTTTACAATGCCTCATGGGAAGTGTAGTTCCGCAACAGCTGGAGGGTCGTAGTTTGAAGATCCCTGGACTAAATAGTCAGATGTCTGACACCATACAATGATGTAAAAAATAGCCAAATTCCTCCACCAAGTAAAAATACCCCCACCACAGAACAAGATAGACTCTTACCAAAGAGCCTGGACCCTTTATTGCAGAGGGTCAAACAGGCTTGATGTACTAATCCCCAGCATAAGTCACCGACATAGGATGGAATAGGGACCCGTCATAGGAGGTATACTGGAGTGTTCAAAGGACTCCTCTCTCTCAGCATCCAAACAAGTGGATCCCAAATAAGAAAAATCATTGAGCAGGACTGAAAACAGAGCAGGCTGGCTGGTACTTGTGGTGAAACTCTGCAGATGTAGGTGGAACAGCAAGAGACTAGTGTGGCAGGTGCTGTTCAGGACAACTGACTTGTAGTGATGAGGTTGGTAACCATGAAGGTTCATTTAGATGCAATTGTGGTCTCTACTTCCCCCCCCCCATTCCTCCTCTGCTTGATATTGCTAGTGATGGTGGGAGGGGTTTTCATCCATTTTTAATAGACTGAAATCGCACAGAACTGCACAAAGAGTAGCGCATACACTACTTTAAAAAACGCACAGCAACTGGACGATATTTTACTACTATACCATGTGATCTCGTGCACACAAACACAATGCTTTTTAGATGTCATTAAAGGAGTACAGCCAAAGCTATTTTGGCTGTACTTATGGCCCATACACACAATCCGAATATCGTACGAAAACTGTCGTCCGAGGACGAATCGTACGATTTTCGGATCATATGTACACTACTTTCGACAGCCGATCATGACAGTTCATCCAATAATATTCGATCGGACAAGCACAAAAGTTTTCCTCGTACGATACCAGATTGTGCGATTTTCATTTAGTCAGTATAGTTGTCGCCCGAAAATACAGTACAAATACATTACAACATATGACACTACTCCTGATTTTTTTTTTTTTCTGACATACGAGAATTTTCGTGACTTTATTTTATTTTTTATTTTATTTATTATCTATTTACCTATTTCATTTCTACTTGCAACTATTAAGTGAAAAAGATTGTACGATATTCGGATTGTGTGTACGGGCCTTAATCCTGTGGATCACAGGAGCACGGTTCGTTCTGCACTCCTATGACTCGTCACAGAGCCGGTTCAGGCTCAAGCAAGATCGCAACAATGAAGTCGGGATCCGCCCACATGCCTGGCCAGGCACCCGGCTCAGCCTCTCAGTGAGCCGCTGAGAACCTGAGACGGCCAATCCCACCCCCTCCACAGACCAACGCTCCAGTGAGCACGGGGCGGCAGAGCAGAGAGCTGCTGACTGACAGTCAGCAGTTCTCTGCTCGGGGAGCTCTGAGAACCAAGCAATCAGCTGTTGGGGGACAGATGCAGCATCAGACCGATGCCTGATACCGATACTGATGACCAATACACCATCTGCAGGTAAGTATGATTTTTATATAAGAATCAAAACAAAAAAAATAAAAACATGCTTCTCTTTTAAAGAGGAAGTAAACTCTCCCACTCTGATGCTTCTTTTCATTTAGTCCATTATAATAAGTAATTATCAAACTATAGCCACTGTAATCCAGCCCAAATCGCATATTACTTACTGTTTAAAGAAACTTTAAAAATCTTGCTTCCAGGGGTTAGCCGGCACCATCTTAAGTATTGTTTTCTAAGTCCACAGTGGAGTGTATTTCCGCCCTTACATGAGCACTTCCTGTACTGTTAACCAAGCCTCTTTCTCAATCCAAAGTTTCTATGGCAACCCTGCTTCCCTGTTCATAGCTGACTTGTTTTATTTCATAGTATTTACTTGTGCTGATTACCTAGTGTTTGCCTGTATGAGTCCTATCAGCTTCAGCTGATAAGACTGCAGTAATGCTGTCCCATGCCGTGCTTTACACTGTATGTGAGGTCACATGGTCACATGGTGTGTAGAAGGAAGCTCTGAGTGATTAGCAGCCTCCTGGGAGTTCAGTGCTGTGTGCCGTAGGAAGTCCCAATAACAGATAGATAAGACATAGAGAGTGTGCCGTAAATCAGGGGAAATCTGGGCATGCTTAGTGATGTCATTCTAAAGAACAAAAAGGATTACAACAATACTAAGCAAGTAAGGAGATATCTACAAGCAGTGTTCATTAGGGTTTTTTTATGCTGATTTACATAGGACAAAGTTGTGGGGGAGGGTTTACAACCACTTTAGGCTAACATTGACACCCACTGCACTGCAGTGCTTTTTGACCACGGTGTAGGAAACGTGCACAGAACATGGGTTTCCCGCAACGCGTTCTGGTGGGAACTGGCCCTAAAACACAATGATGAACAGATGTGCCTAAGATGAATTCAAGAAAAAATTTGACTCCGCCTGTAGTAAAAATAATGCACTCCCACCTTTACAAGCACCTCCCACATTAGGGTAACTGCCCAAAATGAATAGGGTTTTGTCTGGAATGGGTGAGCTTGCTGTGGTCAGATGTAGCAGTGGGTGTGGCCTAATGTGGCAGTTTGACAGTTGTCAGACAATGTAAACAGCATGTTTTGATGTAAATACAGAGTATAAATTACAGGGAACAATAACACAGGGGGTGTTTTATAAAATAATAAAACTGTTTGTGAGCATTGTACTGAATCCTGATATAACATTTTTCCATTAACAGAGAAACAAAATTGCAGTCATTTAAAGCAGAAGATGCATGCTTCATGTTTGCACACCAGCGTTCCATTAATATTCCACTATCAGAGTTGAGCAGAATGTATGACCCTTAGACAAAACTTATAGTTATGAAGTGAAAGGCACACATGTTTATACATGAATTATAATGCTTATAAAGAGGCTTGCTAGGACAAAACAAGAACTTTGGGCATTAAAGTAGTGGTCTAGTCAGCGCACTGCAACACTGCGATGGCCTGTTTTCCTGTCATGTATTAATCCTTAGACCTTAATGCTGAACAACATTTGTGTCATTGTCTACACAAATTTAATTTGTTTATGCACCAGTTCAGTTAATCCTACAATCTGCTTTTCTCAAATGAGGCCGGATAATGGAGTCATGGTCCCTCACAGGTCTGCAGCCTTTTAAATTCTGATAAAATCAGGATTCTTCACTGGGCCTTGCCACAGCTCTGAATTAAGCCACTTTAAATGTAATTACCAGAGCTGGCTGTACATCAGGAACATCCATTAAAAAAATTGATTGACCATGCTGTTATGGGGAGGCATTTTATGAACAAACGATCCTGATGGGCCCTGAGCTATAAATTACGAAAGCTAAACAAGGGGGGGGAAAAAAAAACAGGTAAATACTTTATTAGCTGTTAATGAGAGGTTCACTGGATAACTCAATTTTTTCTTCCTCTAACAACAGCTACTTCATGGAAGCGTGGTGCATGGCCATCTACCATGATCGCTTTATCGATTTCCAGCAAGAGGTGCGTGAAATCCTGGCTTCGAAGAAAGTAAGAAAATCACTAATTCCTTCTTTTCTTAACAAGGTCTGGCACTTCTCAGTTTGTTGCGGCTGGCCACTTTGCTGTGAATTTTGCCAGCCCGAAGCAAAATGTATTAGAGTGAGCCCTACATAATTATACATGGTTGCTGCTGTGGGATTCAAAAACGTGCAGAGATAAACCGTTATAGACAGATGACTTGTGTTTATTATTGCTGATAGGTAAAATGCGTGTCTGTATCTTTCTAACAGGAGGAACAGCATTTGTCGACCTACATCGCCCTTGTTGGCACTTCTTCAAAGTCAAAGTCGATGCATAGTCAAAACTTATTTTTTGTTATGTACAGAGTACGGAAGGGCTAGAACCACTATCATGTTTTTATTGGTTCAAAAAAATTGAAAAGGCCAGCACTATGCGAAACCTCAGCAATTTACTGCGGTCACAGCAAAAGTATAGTGAACTAAATGTGTTCCACCTCCACCAGATGGATTGACGCTAGATTTATTTGCAGCATGTTTAGATCCTGACCATTCTTTCCTGACACAGCATGACAGCATGTACATATCGGTAGGCTCCAACCCCTGCCTTATTCCAGGACCAGTTATACTATAAAAGTAAGTCTCCTCCCTGCAGGCCACATTCTCTTTTTTTTTCCTCACTGCTACAGCTGGTTATGCTACTGCTGAAAGCAGGATTTTTCTTTTCCCTCACCTTGCTGGATTTATCTAGGCCAAGCTGCACAGGTTCAAGCCTCTCCTGTGACAAAGATTTTCACTGTACAGGCAGTCACGAATGCCTATATTCCCCCTCAAGATCCAGGATAAGGGGGGCGATGGTATCTGGTCTCTAGAGATTGCTCCTTCATTGTGACTCAATGGATGGACACTCATTGGCCTTCTGGTTGGACCAGGAAGCATGCAGGTGGTAAGGCACCACATGGTGCACAAATCTATAGTATTCAGTTACTGCTGCAAGCATATGTTACACATGCAATTTTCTGGCCTGTCTATAGTTGTAGTCGGTTGCATCCCACAGTCGCAAAAGGGTAAGGAAATAGCCTGTAGTAACCTATGTGGTCCGAAGGGCCCAATGAAAGGTTGACAATGGTATTACCTGGCTTTTTGTAGTAAGGGAAGATTTTCTTCCTGCACCAGGAGCAGTGACTCCACAGAGGAGACAAGTCCCCTTTTGGAGGTAGCTAAACTAGCTATTCTTTCAGCTTATCAGCTACTAGGCATACCAGTCATCACAATCTATTATTTGTTGGGTATTCACGCCAACGGAGGACAAGATGTCAATAGTCAGAGTTGCAGTGGTCACAGACCGAATTCCTTCCGAAAACGCATCAAATAGAGCCTCAGCTATGCTGCAAAGACTCAGCAAAATGGGGAAGTCCTATCTTCGTTGTCAAAGGAATGCAAGACTAGTCAACTTCTGTCAGAGGTATCTCCCAGTCAGGTCTGCCAGCCCTTTAGGTTTGGGTTCCTAGAACTTCCTGCCAGATGGCACAAGGTAGTAAACCGTTGGATGTCAAGGGATGTTCTCCAAACCAACAAAGCATTCAAGGGTTCGGCAACAAATAGAGCAATCAAGATATTGATCTGACAGTAATCTTGGTGGCTTTCCAGAGGGGGAAGCAGTGAAACTTCTGACATCCAGCTGGGTCTGCAGATTAGTAATATGTATATTCAACAAACCTAATAGTCTCCAGGATCCTTATCTTCAGGATCTGCAGTCATTCAGTGGTGATGAGGACAATAATTCCCCGGTGGCTTGCAAGTCATGATATCTGCGGGTACAGTCTCAGATCCGAGAACCTCCTATTCTCCTTTCTGAGATCCAATACCTCATACAGCAGGGCCAACGGTGTCTTCCAAAGTCAGACAAGTTATATCTAGATGCTGGAGACCAAGAAGTGAAGGCTCAAATGGAGGTCTCACATTTAATGTTAGTGTTTTAGTGTTTGAAATCTTATGGAGGTCAGGGCACCTACTCCAAAACTTCAAGTACATTGGAGCAGGGGAAACCCTACAGAATTTAAAGGATGGCATTGTGTGTTCCATATTGTAAGGATTGAATTGTATACAAGTAAGCCTAGAGACGGCATTAAAGGATAGATAGTCGTGTCCTCAATTTCTGGGAACCAGTAACTGTTGCATATCTTGGCTAACCAATTCCGAAAAAGACCTGGGCAGGCCCAAAAGAGTCCCTCCAGAACTCCAAAAGAGTCCCTCCAGAACTAATATGTAAACAACGACCTGGTCTACATTCAACACGTTGGGGGCCCATTTTAAAGTGGACCCAGTGGCCTTAGCTACAATATATTTCAATCGTTAGTGGGGATAGATCCAATCCTCAACTTAAACACGTCAGCATTACCCACCCTTGTTGTCTGGTGAGTTGGTGCATCCCATATTTATATGCTGTCAAGCTGTGTCAGGAAAAAGGAAAATCTTATACTTACCTGATGGTAATTTTCCTTTCCTGATGCAAAGCATGATAGCATATAGGTCCCTCCCAAAAGGGCTTCGCGGGGATACTAAGTTACAAGAATGGGGCCTGCAGGGAGACTTACTTTTATAGTATAACCAGTCCTGGAATAGGCAAGGGGTGGAGCCCATACGTATATGCTGTCATGCTTTGAATCAGGAAAGGTAAATTACCGTCAGGTAAGTATAACATTTTCCTCTTTTCTAACATCATCCTGATGTGTGAATTTATTGAAGCACATTGATTTTTATGAGACATTTTTCACTGAATCAATGTTGGTGAAGTTAAAACATATTATATTCACTGTACTTTTGATGTGACCTCAATAGATTGCTGAGCTTTTGAATTGGGTGCTGGCATTTTCCTATATAAATAGTCTCACCAATAGCTGTGCACTCCCAACCTGAGGGTCTGGTGCTAGGTTCACTTGTTTGCAGGTTTTTATTGCTGTTTGTGTCCCAAATGGGAAGGTTCGCTCTCTCTGTGTAACCTTTGTTATTTTAAACCTCCCCTACTCAGCTGAAAACCAAAAAGAACATTTTTGGTTTTAGGTACATACACTCTAATCATTTCCCATCCTTGGGCTGTAAATATATACAGCCTCAGGATCTGGTGACCTGTTATATTGCTGAGTGCCCCCAGGGCCGTTTTAAGGCAGGGCAAAAGGGGCAGCTGCCCTGGGCCCTGTCATTGTTGTGGGGCCCAAAGCAACTGCCTCATACTTGCTAACTATCCTGGTTTAAATTCCATTGTCCCTTGAGGTTTTGGTCCCGTGCTGTGTCCCAATATCTCAGTGTGAAGTGCTGCTACTAATGCTGCCCAGCTCTACCCTTTTGTTGTGTACAGATGACTCACCTGCAGACCCTGTGTTTACATGTAAATTACCGGCATTCATATGTAAATAGCGGCGGCATTGATATGTATATCTTGCCCCCCTGAGGTCATATCCCCAGTCTAGCAGCCAATCAACAAGCAGAAATCATGTGCTGTAAGCTTTAGCAACTAATCAGTGAGCCGTGATGTGTGCTGTACCCTCTAGCAACCAGTCAATGAGCTGTAATGATACACTGTAACCTCTGGCAACCAATCGCAATAGCTGCCTGATACGATTCAGTAAAACGATTTTGAGTCTAGCTTCTATTTATTGTATGTCTCAGAGCAGACAGAGAGCAAAACTGCATGGGGGGCCCCAAGAAAAGTTTTGCCCAGGGTCCAATCAATATTAAAGACAGCCCTGAGTGTCCCCATAGGAAGAGGCTTCCTATGGCTTCCTATGGGGGCACTCAGCAGGGTGGAGGAGCCAGGGCCGCAAGCAGGATACCCAAAAAGAAGATGATTAAGGCTACTCTGTGCAAAACCTCTTTTCTTTCTTTTTATTTTTTATTTAACCTTCTGAATCACTTTAACTGAACAAGCTGAAAATAGAAGTACCCCGAGTATTCCTTCAACTCCTGATACTAATCAGAGTGAAGAGAAAGTAAGTGCGCGCTGGCAACAAGTGAAGAGAATAAAGAAAACCTGTTGCTTTTCCCTGAATGGGCAAGCATAAAGTTATGAAACTCATTTTTCATTAAAGCAATTTTTATAATCTTAATTGCATAATGTGACCCCATTAATGCTGTGTAACAGAAGTAATCCTTTAAAACTCTTCTAAACCTGCTGGTACTATATTTGAGTACACCTTTTCATCAGCTACCAGATACCAGTCCGCTTTTCTACAACAATTAATTGTAGTCCTCTTTTTGGAGGGTGGGGGTTGTGAGAAATGGCCCTCCCCAAACAGGATATTGCACTAAACCTGTAGGTAAATAAGAGAACCAGAACTTTTGCTAAGTGACAGAGTGGTTTTGATAATAAAGGGGGACAAGGGGATTCCGTTCCTGGGAAATTATCCAGTAGTCTAACCAAAGTAATGGAAAGCAGAGGAACTGGTGCAACCAGCATATAACAGTAACCAAAAGGATATAAATACACACCAGTATGGAAATAATGTAAGCTTTATACACTGAGCAAAATGATAAACGCAACACTTTTGTGTTTGCCCCTATTCATCATGAGCTGAACTCAAAGATCTATGACTTTTTTTATGTACACAAAAGGCCTATTTCTCTCAAATATTGTTCACAAATCTGTCTAAATCTGTGTTAGTGAGCACTTCTCATTTGCCAAGATAATCCATCCACCTCACAGGTGTGGCATATCAAGATGCTGATTAGACAGCATGATTATTGCACAGGTGTGCCTTAGGCTGGCTACAATAAAAGGCCACTCTAAAATGTGCAGTTTTATCACAAAGCACAATGCCACAGATGTTGCAAGTTTTAAGGGAGTGTGCAATTGGCATGCTGACTGCAGGAATGTCCACCAGAGTTGTTGCCCTTGAATTGAATGTTCATTACTCTACCATGAGCCGTCTCCAAAGGCGTTTCAGAGAATTTGGCAGTACATCCAATCGGCCTCACAACCACAGACCGTGTGTTTATAATTTTGCTCAGTGTATAAAGAGTAGATTAATAGCAGTACATACATCCAATGTACAAACGGGTATTATCAGCAAAGGGCCCAACAACAGTTCTGGTGGAATTGTGCACATATACCCGGGTATATGTAGTTATTAAAAAGGATGCTTCTAGATCAGGGATATGCAATTAGCGGACCTCCAACTGTTTCAGAACTACAAATCCCATGAGGCATAGTGAGACTCTGACAGCCACTTGCATGACACTCAGAGGCAGAGGCATGATGGGACTTGTAGTTTTGCAACAGCTGGAGGTCCGCTAATTGCATATCCCTGTTCTAGATGAATACTGCAGCATAGTTCACTTGCAGGTGCCTCTGATGATTATTGGGGTATTTGTCTGTGCCAGAGACCTAACGACCGGATCAGCGGTAACGCAAGATTCTCCAACCATTGTCCAACCAGCCTGTAATGCAGATTCTCACCAGTCGAAACTGTAGTGTGGCACTGGAACTCAAAGTCAGCCTATTTACTTTGTGTCTTAGTCCTTGGAAGTTTCTATTTTGCCATTCAACTGGACCTCTAACAAGTGGCTGGCAGATGCCTAGCCTAGCTCTAGCCTATGTAGGTTATAAAGCCCTACACTAAAACTCTCTATAGAATCCCAGACCAGAAGGGACAGGATTAACATATATTGTTGTTATAGTGGTAAAATAACAAGAACTTAATGTAAACTCTACTGCAATAAACAGGTTCACCTACTAATATAGTAGAAGGTGACCACTACATACATACAGTAGCACAGACCTAGCTATATGGCACTGTGCATTGCACTTTTTTTTTGTTACTTTGTCTTGAATTCTGAGAGATTTGAAAAACAATTCTTTTTTTACACACAAACAACTAATTGTTTGAGAGTATACATTTCTGTTGTTTTGGAACTTATGAGAAAATTACCTATATTCTTATGGATCGCAGCCATGCAAAAATCAGGAAAAAAGCTAGACTGGAGGGAGACAGAGATGCAGGAGTTTTGGGAAAGATTGTCCCCTATAAAAAAGAGGACTGGATGTATTATTAGGAAGAAAATGCCTGATGATAGCAATCTCTGAGTATGTATGATTGAAGAACGAAGCTTCCCAAGCACCCTGTGACTAGACATTGCCCAGATAATCAGATAATTAATACTCACCTTCTTATGGTAAGATTTGTTTTAACAAAATATTAAAATTTTGGCCAAAATGTATTTGTCGATACCCCCCTGGCTTGACTAAATAAAAATTTTTAACCAACTTTTTTTCAAAGAAGCTGGGTGCAAAATTCTCAGATGAACGGCACCTGCAGTTACTCAGGTGCAGGTCTTTTGACAGCTGCAGGTGCCAGCTGTCAGAATACAATAGTCGGCACTGCAGATTTGTCTACCCACGCCATTTAACATGGATGGGGAAATCAAGTGATTTCTCCTGGTTATCCCCACGTGTATGACCAGTTTAACACTGTTGACCTTTAGTTTTTGGCAGATACCCATAGTAGCTTAATAAAAACACAGTAAAGTTGCTAGAAAGCAATAGCTCACATGTGGCTGTTTGCATCTTTTGTTATGAATATTCATTTACATGCCGTCACTAGAACATTATTAACTAATGCTCGATGAGTAATAAAAGCTCACTGCGAAATGCAACAGTAGCAAACCATGAGACTAGTTAGGTATGTAGAATAACATGCTCTCCGTAGTGGGCTGTGAACAAGGATTACATCTGAACGTATGGTTCAGTCAAATAACCAACTAACATCAGCAGGAGCAGCTGACAGCATTAGCTAGAGTTTAGTGCTATCTCCAGGCTGATGATTTAGCAGCTGAAAACTTTCTCTGAATCACTATTTGCATAGTAATAGTCACATCACCTTATGCCTGCTGATGGGTTACTCTGGCACTATGCACTGCATGTGGGATGGGTGCTGGAGGTGTCTAATTTCTGCTACCAGGATGTGATAAAGCAGCAGAGGTCCTGGGTGGCGCTGGATGGTCCTGATGCTGCAACAAGCGTTATATGTGAACAGGTCTGTGACTAGCTTTTTCCTGAGCATGTTGATTTTAACATTTCAGATCCAAAAATATTAAATCTCAGTTATTGCTTTTTACAAAAATGTTTTGCAACATTTATAATGTTTACGAGAGGTGTGCAGAAGATCAGCATTGGCATATGTAAATGAGGATTTTATGCTAAAAATGTGTCCATTGACAAGCAAGAGGGATTCAGCGCAGCAGGTTTTTGTAGAAAACAATGTTGAGCTGTTAATGGGTAAGTTCATCGTTTCACGAATAATAAACAGGTGAACTAATGCCAAATATCTTTGCCGCCACTCCGGACCCACTGCAGAGGCTGTTATGCCCTATGTTGCCAGTGTAGCAGTAAGGGCCGCCTTTAATATTGATTGGACCCTGGGGAAAAAAAATTATTGGGCCCCCTCCTCCATGCAATTTCACTCTCTACCTGCTCTGAGACATAGAGTCTTTATTTTAGAACTATGTGCACTTTAGAACTATGCTGCCACATTGTTTACTTTAGAACTATGCCACAATGTTTACTTTTGAACTATGTCCTCTTTAGAACTATGCAACAATGTCTACTTTAGAACTATGGCGCGGTATATACTTTTGAACTATTTCCAATGTGGATCTATGCCACAAAGTTTACTTTAGAACTATGCTACAGTGTTTACTTTAGGACTATGTTGCAATGTTTAATTTAGAGCTGTATCCATTTTAGAACTATGCTGCAATGTATACTTTAGAGCTATGTCCACTTTAGAACTATGGATAATGTTTACATTAGGAGTATGTCCTCTTTAAAACTATGTCTCTTGGTTTACATTCGAACTGTGCCCACTTTAGAACTATGCCTGCTTTAGAACTATACCCACTTTAGAACTATGCTGCAATGTTTATTTAAGACCTATACCGCAATCTTTCATTTATGATTATGTCCACTTTAGAACTATGGATCAATTTTTACCTTAGAGTTACAGTGCCTTGAAAAAGTATTCATACCCCTTGACATTTTCCACATTTTGTCATGTTACAACCAAAACGTAAATGTATTTTATTGGGATTTTATGTGATAGACCAACACAAAGTGGCACATAATTGTGACGTGGAAGGAAAACCGTTTTCAAAATTGTTTACAAATAAATATGTGAACCACATTTCACTGCAATTACAGCTGCAAGTCTTTTTGGGTATAGCTCTACTAGCTTTGCAGTAGAGAGTGACATTTTTGCTTATTCTTCATTGCAAAATAGCTCAAGCTCTGTCAGATTTGTTGTCCTGCTGGAAGGTGAACCTCCGCCCCAGTCGCAACACTTTTGCAGACTTTAACAGGTTTTCTTCTAAGTTTGCCCTATATTTGGCTCCATCCATGTTCCCATCAACTCTGACCAGCTTCCCTGCCCTGCTGAAGAAAAGCATCTCGACAACATGATGATGCCACCACCATGTTTCACGGTGGGGATGGTGTGTTCAGGGTGATGTGCAGTGTTAGTTTTCCTCCACACATAGCATTTTGCTTTTAGGCCCAAAAGTTAAATTTTGGTCTCATCTGACTAGAGCACCTTCTTCCACATGTTTGCTGTGTCCCCCACATGGCTTCTCGCAAATGACTAATGCCACGTACACATGGCCGGCCTTTTTGGCGGACTTGGCGGACAATTCGATCGTATGTGGGCTCCAGCGGACTTTTTCTTCCCAAAAGTCCGGCAGACCTAGAAATAAAACTTGCTTCAAATCTTTCCAACGGACTCGAGTCCGGTTGAAAAATCCGGTCGTCTGTGTGCTAGTCTGATGGACTAAAACCAACGCTAGGGCAGCTATTGGCTACTGGCTATGAACTTCATTATTCTACGTCATCACGTTCGAATCCGTCAGACTTTTGGAGTGATCGTTTGTGGCCAAGTCCGTTTGTTTGAAAGTCCGGCGGACCTCAGCTGCAAAGTCCATTGAATTGTCCACCGGACCAAGTCCGTTGAAAAGTCTGGTCGTGTGTACGTGGCATAATAGTTGTCCTGTGGACAGATTCACCCACCTGAGCTGTGGATCTCTGCAGCTCCTCCAGAGTTACCATGGCCCTCTTGGTTGCTTCTCTGATTAATGCTCTCCTTGCCCAGCCTGTCAGTTTAAGTGGATTGTCATGTCTTGGTAGATTTGCAGTTGTCATACTCTTTCTGTTTTCGGACAACGAATTGAACAGTGCTTTGTGAGATGTTCAAAGCTTGGGATATTTTTTATAACCTAATTCTGCTTTAAATTTCTTCACGACTATTTCTCACCTGTCTGGTGTGTTCCTTGGCCTTTATGATGCTGTTTGTTCACTAAGGTTCTCTAACAAACCTCTGAGGGCTTCTCAGAACAGCTGTATTTATACTGAGATTAAATTACTCTTTGCTAATTAGGTGACTTCTGAAGGCAATTGGTTCCACTAGATTTTAGTTGGGGGTATCAGAGTAAAGGGGGCTGAATACAAATGCACGCCACACTTTTCCCATATTTATTTATAAAGAAATTTGAAAAACATTTATCATTTTCCTTCCACTTCACAATTATGTGCCACTTTGAATTGGTCTATCACATAAAATCCCCCTGGAAAAAAAAACAATTAAATTTTTGGTTGTAACATGACAAAATATGCAAAATTTCAGGGGGTGTGAATACTTTTTCAAGGCACTGTATGTCGTCTTTGGAACTATGCTGCAATGCTTACTTTAGAACTATTTCCACTTTAGGCCCCTTACATGCCCTTTTTAATTGCCATTTTGAAAGTTCTCTAAAATAGTGCCGTTTTGATCCTTTTTTAACTGAAAAATTTTTTTTAGCACAAAAAAAAAAATCACGTCATTATAACCTTCCTGGTGATACTTTTGTGTAGCCATGGTTTTTATACACTGCATTGATGATGGCCAACAAGTCAAAAACAGCTGCTTACAGCTTGGAATAGATAGTTCTGTGATATTAGATTGTATCTATGCTGTACACCAGCAGTTCTGGATGTAAATCCGACCAAGAAGCATAATGGAATAATTTGTATGGCTGTGAAAATTATCCTAACATGACGAATAAATGTTTTATTTTTATGGTTTGTGATGCAGATAACTTCTGTTTAGAAAAAAACGTAGTGAGAGTATTTTTGGTTCCTCTCCAGAACCTGTCTGGTTATAATAGGATCAATACATCAGAAATTTCTGGATGCTAATATATTCACAAAAAAAAATTGTGACTAATCTAATCTGCAAAATGTGGCCCACCACCGCTGGTTCAGGATGACTTGGGCTCAAACAAAGTGGGCTAAATGATGCTGGCCATCAGACCGAGGACATCTAGTGGCAGAAAGAAGTATTGCCTGGAAAATCTCTGAAAGGTGAATATTGCAAAAGCTGGTTTTGTTATTTTAGCGTTTAACCCTTTTACTGCCACCACCATACTGCAGTGGCAGCAAGGGGGTTCAACACACACTCCACAAGCTGGCTGTCGACTTTCTAATGAAAGCGATCCAGTGGTTGTACAGCTACTGAATTACTTTATGTGACCCCTGCGATGGCCATGCTTTCTGGCCATCGCTGTACCATCTACAGGCCCAGAACCTGCATTTAGGTTGTCACTGGGTGGAGGGGGGATGACAATTGCATTTTCTAGTGTCGCTTTCTTTCCCTTGAGGACAGGGAAGAAACAAATGTAGCTCAATCTGTGCTCCATTCACTTCAATGGAAGGCAGGTAAGATATCAGGGATCTAAAAAGCCCTTGATGTCTCATTAAAGAGAACCTTTAAAATATTACATCACGTATCTGATATAAATAAAGTTTTACAGTAAAAGTTAAAATAAAAAGTAAAACATAAAGTTACATGTAAAGACTGAAACTCCCCCCAAAAAATTAGGCGCCCATCCTGCCCCCATGTGAACACACACATGGACCTAATTGCACCTGTTGGGGGCCTCTATGTACAAAATTGTCACTTGCCATACACATGTGAGCCCTCATGTACACTGCTGCTGGACGTTTAGGAGCAGTTGGGAATTTTTTTCAACTGCTCCTGAACTCTTGTCTATGTTATCTTATCAACACAGGGTCGTTTATAGTTGTTTCTAGGCAGTTGCATTTAGAGGCTTTTTTTGGAACCCCAAAAAATGCGTTCAGAAGCTGTGTTTAGAGGCATTTCAAATGCTAGACGCACAATTTAGCCGCGTTTTACAGCCGTTTTTAATTTTTGGCTATTTAAAATAAAAAATAAAAATTCAAACGCTTTTAGACGCAAACGCAGTTAAACGGGGCATATAAACGTGGCTAAACAGCCAGTTTTAGACGCCGGTTTCTAGCTGTCAAGTTAAATCGTTCAGGAGAGGTTGAACAACGTCCCGTGTACATGAAACCTTATATATTGCTGCACATGCTGAAGTGAAAGGTACCAATGTTTGTTGTTGCTTTGTAGGTGTATGCAGATTTAAAGATTGGCATGTTGGCTATCTATTTACTTAGTGCAATTCAGCTCATATTTTTATATATTACCATAACATTGGGTAATATTCTTAGGCTTTACTAAAGGCAAATAGTTTGTGCACTGCAAGTGCAGTTGCTCTAGTTCTGAGGGGAACATGCAAGGAAAAAAAAAACAGCATTTTTGCCTACATATGATAAAAAAAATCAGCAGAGCTTCCCCTCATTTCAGAGCTTCCCCTCAGATCTAGCACGGCTGCACTTTCCCTTAGTAAATCAACCTTATTGAGCTTTTGTGGCATAAAACACCTTCAATGCATTTTGTACTTGAATTTCGTGCTTGGTAAAGCGTTGCAATATTGCATACCTCCCAACATTTTGAGATGGGAATGAAGGACACCTACTGGCAAATGTATATAGGCATAGGACACGCCTCCTGCCACACCCCCTTCAAGGAGAATGAACAACAAAAACAAAAAAGGTTAATTAAATCCACAAGGGCTTTTTTTTTTTTTCCATAAAGATTTTATTGAGGTTACAATAAAGACAAGAACAGGGTTTTTCAGTTAAACAGGTACAGCATACAAAACAGTCAAAAACAGCAGCTTAGGAGAAACCAAGAGGGTCCTCCTGGGTGTAACAGGTAGGTGTAGGGGGAGAAATGCCCGTCTCAACGACTATGCTAGTCTTGGTTCTAATGTCACTGCACATGAGTACTAGTATTGGAGGAGGTGACACGGGCGGCTACCGGCGCACGACCGTATCGCCCAAGGGTAGGTGTACGGGCCAGAGGGTAGGGTAAAGAGAGGCAGTGAAAACGGGGAAAAAGACAGGAACAAGTGGGGGAGGGGGCAACGGGGATTGATGGGGGGGGGGGATCAAGGAGGGGGGGAGAAAGAAAAGAAGAGAAAAGAAAAGGGGTGTAGCACCTCGCCCTATGTCCTCGAAGGCTAATAGGGAGGAGTTGCAGATTCCCTGGTGAGAGTTGATGCTCAATCGGGGGGGAGCGTGTCGTTTGAATTCTGGGGTAGTTGTAAAGTGAGACCAGCAGGCCCAAGTAATCGAGAATTTCTCCATTCTCTCTTGTGAGATGTGGATCTTTATATTGGCTTTT
This sequence comes from Lithobates pipiens, assembly GCF_037356315.1. NCBI lineage: Eukaryota > Metazoa > Chordata > Amphibia > Anura > Ranidae > Lithobates > Lithobates pipiens. The sequence goes on from NW_027507758.1 coordinate 111,756,928, forward strand.
AAAATTTACAAATGCAGCAATTTAAAATTTGAATGAAAGGTTTAGCACTGGAAACACTTTTTAAAAGATAAAAAGTGCATTTTATATAAAACTATATAGATCAGACCAAAATAAGGGACAAATAAGAAGGAAAGTGTGACAGAGGGACATTGCTCCAAATCAGGGACAGTCCCTCGAAATCAAGGGCAGTTGGGAGCTATGATATTGTGTGACATAAAACTACCACTATTTTATTCTCCACAGTCCCTTGTGCTCATAAGTTTACATACCTCCATACCTCCCAACTTTTTGAGATGGGAATGAGGGACACCTATCAGCAAAAGTATGCAGGGATAGGACACACCCCTTGCCACGCCCCCTTAACGGAGAATTGCACAAAAAAACAAGATTGGTTAAACCCACAAGTGCTTTTTTTACCACTACTATTCCTTTATATTGGCTTTTGGAATTCACGACACTACCTGCCTGGAGTTTGCATGTTCTCCCTGTGCCTGCGCGGGTTTCCTCCGGGTACTCCGGTTTCCTCCCACACTCCAAAGACATGCTGGTAGGTTAATTGGATCCTGTCTAAAATTGTCCCTAGTATGTATGAATGTGAGTTAGGGACCTTAGATTGTAGCTCCTTGAGGGTAGGGACTGATATGAATGTACAATGTATATGTAAAGCGCTGCGTAAATTGATGGCGCTATATAAGTAACTGAAATAAATAAAAAATGAATAAATTTACACATGCAGCAATTTAGAAGCCAATTGAAAGGTTTAGCACTGGGAAACACTTTGTGATAGATAAAAAGTGCATTTTATATACAGCTATATAGATCAGACCAAAATGAGGGACAAATGAGGGGGAAAGAGGGACATTGCTCCAAATCAGGGACAGTTGGGAGCTATGATATTGTGTGACATAAAACTACCACTATTTTATTCTCCACGGTCCCTTGCTTTCAGAAAATACAGTTGTGCTCATAAGTTTACATACATCTGTGTCCTATCAGATGCCGAGTCATTGTATTCCGGCAGCTGCGGGTGCCGGGGCTCCTCGAATACAATGGGCATCAGTGTAGATTCCAGTATGTGTGCTGTCAGGGTGGATGGCGGGAATTGATCGTGGGCTGTGTAGGAATAAGTTAACACAAGAACTTCAACAATCCTATGTACCGCCTTTAGCAGCCATGACAATGCCATACCAATCTATTACAATTCATTGCCCATGACTAATAATTGAAGAAGACTTATGCTTAATTCATTCTGACAAACCATAGCAAATGTATATTAGTCCGTTGTTTACGAGGTGACAGAAAGGTGCATTTCTTATGTGATTAGGGGGCAGGAATGCTGTTTCTAGCACTCGATTATATAGCAGCGAAGGTGCCCATGTGCAGACACAAGAGCCTCAGCTAATCCTCTCAGATAGCCACAACCACCAAACACATTTAACTCCCGCTGTGAGCCTGGTGGGCCAGCTGCCTCCACGTCTGATGCCAGCCAAGAAGAATCCTCTGGGTAGTACATGCTGATGTTCAGCCTGCCGCCTCCCCGGGGACCCAGTCATTTTTACAGAGCAGCCAAGCGTCCTTTATTAGACGGACCGTGATCCCAAATCTCTACATTTGTAATGCAGCGCTGAGCATTTGCTATCCTGAGGACAAAGATGAATTACATTTGTTTCTCTCCCCCTCAGAAATGGCTGCATCATCCCATTTATTTTTCAGCAGAAAATGATTGCCTTCACAATAAAGCAGCAACCCTGCCTCTGCTTAGCACACTAATCCAGTCACTTTTAATGGCAGGCCGGTTTTAGTCAGGCCAGCAATGGCTCCAATGTGTGCTAATGCAATTTTTTCTGCAGATTTTTTACATGATTCATTTAAGGCTGTCTGCTGATTTAATTAGATTTAGATGGTTTTATTGTGCGTCAACAGCGGTAAAGTTCTGAAGTAATTGGGGGAAAATATCGGCGGAAATTCCATGAAATGTGCTTGTGTCAACGTGTCCATATCTCCTATAAATTCTATGTGTTTACCTCATTTTAGTAGAGATTGCAGCCGAAGGACAAAGCTGGCAAGAATAATTACAGCCCGTGAATCAAGTCAAATGTTTCACTTGCTAAGATACTATTAATTCTATTCAGCCATCATATTGGGATGGACACACGCTTGCCATACTGCATAGATAAGATGGTGACACCACAATTCACTTCTGCAGCATTGTAACTTCCTGTGTCACCACCCCATAAAAAAAAAAAAAGAAATTCCTGGCTCAACTTACTGGTAGACATGTGCGCCATCAATAAGTTAGTTTCGTATTAGAATTCATATTTCGTAATTCGTGGCCGAAATTCAATTTGGATTCGTACAAAATACGAATTTTCGTTAGGTTCGTTAACTTTTCGTAACAATTACGAATGTTCGTTATGATGAATTTATCATTATGAGGGGCTCCCACCATCCCTGTGCTGTGCTCATTATTAGGGGCTCCCACCATCCCTGTGCTCATTATGAGGGGCTGCCATCATCCCTGTGATCATTATGAGGGGCTCCCACCATCCCTGTGCTGTGCTCAATATGAGGGGCTCCCACCATCTCTGTGCTGTGCTCAATATGAGGGGCTCCCACCATCCCTGTGCTGTGCTCAATATGAGGGGCTCCCACCATCTCTGTGCAGTGCTGACTTCCTAGGTTTTTAACTTTTAGGTTTGTTAACTTTTCATAACAATTACAAATGTTCATTATGATGAATTTATCATTATGAGGGACTCCCACCATCCCTGTGCTGTGCTCATTATGAGGGTCTCCCACCATCCCTGTGCTGTGCTGACTTGACCTGGGTTTTTAAACTTCTTCATAACGAATAATCATAATTGACGAACATTCTTATTTTGTCCGATTCTGAATCTCCCATCGACTACCAGTACCAGTCTCACTCCTATATTAAAAAAGGTCATTTTCCCAAACCTCACTCAGCAGCAGAAGAAAACCTCTGATTGGCCAACAAAACACCAGTCACGTTTCCGTTATAACAGAATTTGGATCCGAAATGCATAAACAAAAGTTTGTATTTCGTACAAAATTTGGAAGCATAGAAGTTTGTATTTCGGATCCTCCCGAATGTACGAATTTATGGAAATTCGTACGAATTTACGGAAATTCGTACGAATTTTCGATTCGTACAAAACTAATCGCACATGTCTACTTACTGGGCAGCCTGCTAACCAACCGAATTTTCCTGTCTAACAGTTAAAAACAGGGGTTTAGTCTGCACACATTTTACAAATACATGCGTAAGCTACAGACCCCCCGTCAAGGCACCCTGGTATCTGTAGTCCTAACTCAATATCACCCTAGTACAAACAAATGGCCATACCTCCCAACATTTTGAGATGGGAATGAGGGACACCTACTAACAAACGTATGTAGGCATAGGACACACCCCCTGCCACACCCCCTTAAAGGAGAATTAACCCAAAAAAATAAAAAGTTAAATCCAGAAGGGATTTTTATTTACCACTACTATTCCTTTATATTGGTTTTTAAAATGTACAAATGCAGCAATTTAGAAATTGGATAAAAGGTTTAGCACTGGGAAACACTTTTTGAAAGATAAAAAGTGCATTTTGTATACAACTATATGGATCAGACCAAAATGAGGGACAAATGAGGGGGAAAGAGAGACTGGGGGACAGAGGGACATATCTCCAAATCAGGGACAGTCCCTCGAAATCAGGGACAGTTGGGAGCCATGCAAATGGCCACTGCCCCCACCTACGACTGGCTTTTGCAGCAAGGAGCACTTGGAAGGGCAACGCATGCAAAAAAAAAACCCAAAGAATTTCCCAGCTCAATTTACCAACCAGCCTGCTAACAACTAAATTGCTCTGTCTAATTGTATGCGTTTAGAAACAGGGGTTTTGTTTGCACACATTTGCAAATACATGCATAAGCTGCAGGCCCAGACACCTCCCAGCCACCCCCCCAAGCTGCAAAAGAAACCATACAAGAGTATACAGTAGTATCTCGGATTACGAGCATAATTTGTTTCAGAAGCCTGCTTGTAATCCAAAGTTCTGGTATATCAAAGTGAGTTTGCCCATAGGAATTAATGGAAACTCAGATAATTTGTTCCAGTGTCCCTGCTAGTGTATGCAGTACCGCATGTGGCCAGAGGTGGGGAGGCACCGGAGACACTTGGAAACACTCGGAAACGCTTGGAGACCACTCAGAGGCACTGTGAGGCACTGGAACTGAGCATCTCCCATTGGTCTCCGAGCGTCTCCGGGCCCCCCACCTCTGGCCACATGCAGTACTGCACACCCCAGAGGCTTGAATCCTGCTCATCTTGCGACACAAAGCTTGCAAATCAAGTCACCATTAAAGAAAAAAAAACAGCTCTTATTGCGAAACACTTGTAAAGCATGTTACTCGCAATCTGAGGTTTTACTGTATATCTCATTGTGTTGAATGCTATTTTGTTCTTCTACAGGCTTATTAATCCTGTGTTCAATGTGCAGTAATGCTTAAAGACCAAAATGACTCCCCCTATATAAATATCTACTGAATAGATAAAAAACAAAGTTAATACATATTCATAGGACTACTAACATTAAAGAGGAAGTAAAGCCTCGGGATGGGGGGGGGGGGGGAAATGTGACCCTGCAAGGCAAAGGCAAAATGAGCTAGTATGCATAGCATACTAGCTCATTATGAGTAATTTACCTGAGATCGAAGCCCCCTTAAGCGACCCTCGTTCGCCTCCCACGACTCCGCTATCTATCCCGGAGTGACTTCCGGGTATCCCGGAAGTCACTCCGGGGTCGCGACTGGCCGGAGCCGCGATGACATCACTCCCGTGCATGCGTGCTAGTGCTGCCACTAACGGCATTAACGCCGTTAGAAGCGGCATGCTCAATGCGCCTGTGCCCGATGTCTACGGCGCATGCACCGTAGACATCACTGCGGCTATTTCTGCAAATACCTCCTAAACATTTTAGGTTTGGGAGATATTTCTTGCACCTACAGGTAAGCCTTAATCTAGGCTTACCTGTAGGTTAAAGTGGTTGTAAAGGGTTTACAACCACTTTAAGTTGTATCTAAGAAAAAGTTACATTGCTATATTGCCTTTTTAATGGTAAAGTATAATGGTCAGTTTTATTTATATTGGGATGTTTACAAGTAACAAACTGGTATTCAATACATTTTTAAAGATTTGCTTTTTTTTTTTTTTTACTTAAAATTAATTTTTAATAGGGGGGCGTCCATGACACCCCATTGCAAAGCATTCTGGGTTTTCTAATATGAAAAATAGCATTACCTGCTTGCATGGAAACAACCAGTGGGTAACCTAAAGCGAAAATTAAATGTAAAAAAAAACTATGGGTCTCTTCTCTTCTAAATCCTTCTCCCTGCACGTCTGACTTTATGTACACTAAGCCAAGCATGTGCAGTTTAGCGTACATTTATGGAATGGCTCTTGTCCAAGATGAGAAAATACTCTATGCAGTCCACAAACGCCAATCCATGATTCTAAATGAATCCAATTTTACAAATATGTATTTATGCTCTTCCCATTTGTGAACTTGTTAGTGAAGATTGTCCCCAATGCTTCTTAATGTTTAAAAAATCTCAGTCCTGTCCTCTCCTATGATGGACCAGCTGTTAGGACGATCGCCCCCTAGCAGTTTAGGAGTGACTGTCCCCCTTTTTCCAAGGCTGCACACACGCATTATGCTCTCCAATGAGCAAATGAACTCACCAGCAACAAAGGAAGGACAGTGTTCACTCTTGTACCACCACTAGGTGACACTCATTCTAATGGCTGCTCTGTCCTAGAGATGGGGGTAGGATAAAGCTGTGAAAATTATTAGACGTGTTCGGGGCAGGCTTCACATTCACAAATGGCCTACTGGTATGGAAAGAGCAAAATTCATGTTGGACGAAAGAAATGAAATGTAAATTTATTTTAGTAATTGTCTCCATAGCACGGGTATTTCTATTATTATTTATACTGATGTTGGACGAGAAGGCCTAGCTCAGTCTCCGCTCGAATTCATCCCAAAGGTGTTCTATCAGGTTGAGGTCAAGACTCTGTACAGGCCAGTCAAGTTCCTCCTCCCCAAACTCGCTCATCCATATCTTTATGGACCTTGCTTTGTGCACGGGTCCAAATTATTATTATCATTATTATTATTATACAGGATTTATATAGCGCCAACAGTTTGCACATCGCTTTACAACATGAGGGCAGACAGTACACATACAATACAAATCAATACAGGAGGGATCAGAGGGCCCTGTTCGTTAGAGCTTACAATCTAGAAGACCATTTGGTGGAGGGAGGATTATGGTGTGGGGTTGTTTTTCAGGGGTTGGGCTTGGCCCCTTAGGTCCACTGAAGGAAATGCTTAAGGCGTCAGCATACCAAGACATTTTGGACAATTTCATGCTCCCAACGTGGGAACAGTTTGGGGATGGCCGCTTCCTGTTCCAACATGACTGCGCACCAGGGCACAAAGCAAGGTCCATAAAGAGATGGATGAGCGAGTTTGAGGTGGAGGAACTTGACTGGCCTCACCTCAACCCAATGGGATGAATTAAAGACGAGACTGCGAGCCAGGCCTTTTCGTCGACATCAGTGCCTGACCTCACGAATGCTCTTCTGGAAGAATGGTCAAACATTCCCATAGACACTCTCCTAAACCTTCTGGACAGCTTTCCCAGAAGAGTTGAAGCTGTTATAGCTGCAAAGGGTGGGCCAACTCAATATTGAACCCTATGGACGCAAGACTGGGATGCCATTACAGTTTGTGTGCGTGTAAAGGTAAGCGTCCCAATGCTTTTGACAATATAGTATATATTCATAACCTAGCGGTTATTCCTTCTGATGCTGATTGCTGGAACCTCCTTCCATAAACAGTCTGAAGCAATCAACCCACCAATAAACGTGAACATTAGCTCAGGCTGGTTACAGCCTAGCAATAACAGAAAAAGTATTAGAGACACAGCTGAATAAGGTTGGGTTGCTACATATTGTAGCCGACGTCCCAATACTTTTGGTAATATAGTGTCTATGCCGGTCCATAAACATAAAGTTGAGGTTTAATCTGCTTATATGTTGCTTTCCTGATTCCTCCTTTTCCCGTGATCAACATGCTAATGATATTTAGAAATACAACGTTTCTCTCCTCATTGCATACCTAATTTTACACCCAGCGATGTTTCTTTGCATCTCTAAGCAGTGCAGTCAGATCACAACTGGTGGGTGAAGGCAAGGTGGTATAGATATCGTCCTGAAAACATCGCAGCAGCCTTCCCCAGTACTCGGCATTGGTGAATTATTTCACAATTACCTTTAAAAAAAAAAATCTTCAAAAATCTTCAAAAATGAACAAAATAAATAAAATACAGTATATACAGAAACTCTCATAAAACACCCCAGAACACATCACTTATATACTGTACATTTTCCGTTTTTGATTATAGCATATGACTCCTTTCTAGAAACACGTCCTTTCTTTGAATTCCGTGAATTTCCATGAATGATGTCAGAGGCAGTAATGGATTTGGACATGGATGTTGTTTCTGCGGAAGTATCTCTCATTTTCCTTAACTGGGCGGATTAGATTTTCCTTTATGTTTTATTACGGATATGTTAAACATAGCCCTGGGGTGCAAACACAGCACTGATCTGTACTGCAATTTCAATTAGCAGCCCATCCTGCTTACTGATGAAGTCCCTCAGCCCTGTATGGTCTACACTTGTCTCTGGATAGGTTTCCTCATTTATAATAAGGAATTTTTACACCAGCCTATCAAAATTCATTTCATAAATGTGGACAGCATTGGTATCCTAGGTCCCCTCAGGGAGGTGTGAGTTTCCTACAAGAAGGGTAGGCCTTATTTATCAACGTCTAGCCAATCAGATGCTTCCTTTTCTCAAGGCAAATTAGATTGATGAAACAAAAGCACATTTTCTTTCAGACTGTATTAACAATAAGACTCAATAATGATTAATTATGCATTTATTAATTATTATTGTTATTATTAGTATTATTACATTGGGCTAATCATTATATACTTATAATAATGATAATAATTATTTTATAATGATAAGACATATTTTATAATAAATAAATATAGAAAATTAAGTAAATGTGTTATTATTATTGTTATTATTATTATTATTATTATTATTATTATTATTCAGAATAATCAAAATAATAACAATAATACATTTGGTTAAATAATAAATATGTAAATATTTTATCATGATAATACACATTTTAAAATTAAAGTGGAGGGCCACCCACTTTTAAAAAAAAAAAAAAAAAGCATTAATATTCTTAATTTTTTTTTTTTTTAAAACATTAGAAAAAAATGTTTTTTTGAACTCACCAGAAACCCCTGTTGCTAGGCAGTCTTCCTAATCTGCCTCTTCCTACTCCGCAGTGATCTTCAGTCTTCTCTCCTCCTCGCAGTGTCTTCTGGCGAAGGTGGCACGGTGTGTTCTGGGAACTGTGTGTGTCCCAGAACATGGTGCGCCCCATTCACAAAGCTCCGCGCGGCTCGCGCATGCACAGTAGGAAACGGGCAGTGAAGCCGCAAGGCTCCACTGCCTGTTTCACTTAGTGAGGGAGGCAGCGCCGGGACACTATACGAGGGACGTATCGGCCTCGGGGGGCTGACATCACAGGCGCCCTGGACAGGTAAGTGTCCTTATTAAAAGTCAGCAGCTACAGTGTTTGTAGCTGTAGACTTTTTTTTAAAAATTAATTCCGCTGGAACAACCCTTTAATAAAGAAAATGAAATACATCATTATTTTTATTATTGTTGTTGTTACTTTCAATAATCACAATCATATTAATAAATAATTGAATAATAAGTAATATTTTATAATGATAATACATATTGTATAATAACTATAGGAAATGGCATAAATAGTGTTGTTATTATATTTATTATTAATATCAGTAATAATACTTTGGGTTAATTAAAAAAAAAAGAATAATAAGTAAATATTTTATAATGATAATACACCTTTTATAATTAAGTATAGAAATTAAACAAATTATTGTAATTATTTTTAATAATAATAATTAGGAATAATTATTGTTTAAAGTAGAATTCCTACCTAGCACTAACTAGTCTTAAAGCTGTCCCCTCCCCCTTTCTGCTACCTATGCTACCTAACCATTCTAAAAAAAAAAAAAATGTGTATGCTTACCTATTTTTAGCCCACTCCAGTCCCATTTTGTGATCTAGCCTTCCATTGTCAGTCAGTGGCTGCTGCAGGGGAGTGGAGGGGTGCCTATGTGAGCCCTTGTTGAGCGCTCCTTCCTTTCCCTTGCAGCCAACTGACTAACCTAAGGCACGTTAGTCAGCATAGTTAATGTTGGGTAGGAGTTCCACTTTAAATATTAAAATTATTAACATTAAGGCCTCAATAAGCCTTATTTAGCAACTTGTGTTAATAAAATGTGTCAGTGTTGTGTATTTATTGCTATTCATCAAATTCTTTAATTAAAAGGTGTAATTTGAGATGTTTTAAGCAGAGCTCCAGTCAAATATAAGTAGATAAAATAAATATCCCAATAAAAGATAACAAAAAAAACAGTAACCCGGTAGTATCACACCCCGGTGAAGATCCACAAAATGTTTCCACAATGCTCGAACCTATGCTGGAGGTGTGGGGAGGAGATTGACTCCCTCCTCCACATCATTTGGTCCTGCTGCCTGGTGCAGCCCTGTTGGACTGAAGTGTATAGAATCGTCCAAAAGTTCACCGATAGAGAGGTTCTGAGAGACCCGGCCTTCTTCCTCCTACATCACCACGACATCCCCAGTGGGGTGTACAGGAAATCTATTCTCCCTCTCCTGGTCATGGCTGCCAGGGGGTGCATCCCACTATACCGGAAACAGACACAGCCTCCGCCAATTGCCACCTGGCTGAAAAGGGTGGCTGACATTAGTGCGATGGAAGACTTGGTAGCTACTGCCAAAGGCCTGCATGAGAAATATACTAAGAAATGGTTCTACTGGCATAAATTCATGTACTCCGAGGAGTATGCAGGACTAACTGTCAATCCCCCATGAAGAGTGTTCTCGCCTGGTGAACCTGCGCGCCTGGGTGCTTTGCTAGACGGATGGACATCCCGCCCTCCCTCCACTTTTCCCCCTCCACCCCCCCTTTTTTTTTGTTGTTTTCCTCCTTCTCTTCTCTTCCTGATTTATTTGGGCTTTTTCTGAATGTTGTATAATGCGGATTTCCGCAGGGAAAAAAAAGGGGGAGATGTGACGTGTGGTGTGCAGAGACTCCTTGACTCAGGCAATGAGCGTTTACATCTCGGAAAATTAAGACTATATGTATACTAAACTTGGTTATAATGTTAATCTCTGTTACACAGTTCTGTAAGTGCTCTGTTCCCACTGTGTGGGTTTTTTTTCCCTCTGTACCATACTGTGTGTCTTTGTCCTTTTGCAAAAATAAAGTATTGTGAAAAAAAACAAAAAAAAAACAAAAACGGATTTTGCTGCAAAATTCAGCTCTAATCCAGAGACTTCCCCTGCAGTGCTTTTTATGGCACTAGAAGTCCTCAATCTGATAGCCAACCTCATTCAACCCACTTTCTCTGATCACCCCAGCGTGTGACTGGATAGTGAAAGGAGAAGCAGCGCTGTGATCAGCTCATCAATCTATCATTCTTCTCCTGTAAGCATGCATCTTATCAGCACATGGACTGATTGGCTGCTTGTTCCTCTAAGGCCGCGTACACACGCGGGGACTGTTCGCCCAACTTTGTCCGTCAAACAGTTTCAGCAAACAGTCCGCTCAAAATTAGCATGGACGGACATGGCCACACACGACGAACGAACAGTTTGCTGAAACCGTGCGCGATGACGTGAACGGCACGTACGACGGAACTAGAAAACGACGTCCTATACACTGCAATGCAAACTTCGGCGTGTAAATCCTTTCTGAGCATGCGCGGAACTTAGTTTGACGAACAAGCCTACACACGAGGGGACTGTTCGCTGAAACAAAGACAGTTTTTCGGAATTTCCGAAAAACCTTGTTCAGCGGACTGTTTGCTGAAACTGTCCGCTGAAAGCCCACACACGAGCGGACTGTCCGCCGAAACACTGTTCAGCGGACAAAGTTGGGCGAACAGTCCCCGCGTGTGTACGCGGCCTCACACTCCAGCTCTGGGATACATAGACTGCAAGAGGCTAAGAAAAAAATCAAATCTATTTCATTCATATATATATATATATATATATATATATATATATATATATAATACAGATACAATAAAATTCAGTACAGGAGGGATCAGAGGGCCTTCTCGTTACAGTTTACAATCTAGGATGGAGGGTCAGGTGATACAAAAGGTAATAAATGTGGGAGATATGTTGAACTAGGATTTGGATTGATTGACTTTGAGGAAGTGGTGTGACATCCAGATTGATATGTTTTTTAGTAAATTATTGATGCGTGAGGAGATGGAAAGACCTGAGGGATAGATCTGGGTGTCCTCAGTATAGAAATGAGATGGAAGGCCATTGGAGGTTAACCCAGCGAGGAGGTATACATCAAGAACAAGAGAGGTCCAAAAACAGTATCTTGGGGGACCCTGACAGAAAAAAAGAAGAGGAGAGAAGGAAGTAGAATTGTAAATTACACTGGAGGTGCAGTGGTATAAGTAGGATGAGAACCAGTGAAGAGTACAATCACGGAGACCAAAGGAGTGAAGTTTTTCTGAGGAGGAGGAGGGGGGTGGTCAACTGTATCAAAGACAGCAGAGAAGACCAAGAGTAAGAGTACAGAAGAGTTTCCATTGGTTTTAGCTGTTGGTAAATCGTTTTTGAGTTTTAGAAGAACAGTTTCTGTGGAGTGTTGGGGGCAAAATCCAGATTGATGGGGATCAAGAAGGTTATGCTCAGTGAGGTGGACGCTCAAGTAGTTGTAGGCCAGACGTTCAAGGAGTTTGGAGGTAAAGGGGAGCAGGAAGATGGGTCGTAGATTGTAAAGATTGATGGGATCCAGTGAGGGCTTTTTAAGTATGGGAGTGACCAGTGCAGGTTTTAGAATGTTGGGGAAGAAGAGAAGGAGAGATGGAAGATGTGAGTTAGAGAGTGTAGGGTAGAGCCATAAGGTGACATAGTATTTGCAAGGGAACAGTGTCCAGGGGTTAGGTGAGCATTAGAAAAATGTTAGCAACCTTGTCTATAGTAGCAGGGATAAATGAGTGTTCTCAGTGTAGCACTGAACATGGAATTTTAAGTGGGGGAGATATCTGTGCAGTGGAGATCTCATCATGAATCGAACCAATCTTATTTTTGAAGTGATTAACGATTTTCTGGGCAGGGGAGGAAAAAGTAGAGAGTTAAAGGTAGAAAAGAGAAGGTGTTAATGAGAGTGATAAAATAGGTCGGCTTGGTAATTTAGATGCTGGAAGTGTACTTTTGGAGGTCAGATTTTTGGTGGTTGCTTTCTTTCGGAGACCTAGGGTCCTTTCACACGGGGCGGATCAGTTCTGATCCGCCCCGTGGATATCCGTTTGCTCAGCGTGGATCACTCTGCCGATCCCCACTGAGCAGGGAGATGACAGGTCCGTCTCTGCACACTGCGCAGGGACGGACCTGTCACAGCGCCGCTCTCCCCTATGGGAGATCGGATGACGACGGACCGCAGTGCCCGTCGTCACCCGATCCGATCCGCAGACGGATGGAAAAATAGCTTTTCACCGCTGACATCCGACGCTCCATAGAGCTCTATGGAGCACCCGTTCAGGTCCGCCTGAAAAACTGACAGGCGGGCCTGAACGGGACGTCAGTGTGAAAGGGGCCATAGTCTTTTGCCACAGATGCTCAGGAGCACAGCTGTTTTCGGAGACTTCTTGTGTTGTCTGTGTTAATGATGTAATAAAGTTTACATAGTTGCATTAATTATGTTATTTATATCTGCCTAGAGTTTGTCACATATGAGACAGATGAATGTGTCATAGAGCATACTGCAGAATTTTTTATTATCTTATCAAGCGCATGCTGCCTTAGCCAAAGAATCAGCAGTAGAAAATAGTTTTTAGGTAAGGTTGAATAAAGATAGCAGTCCATCCAGTTCAACCTGAGTGAAATTGTGTATGCATATATCTCTACAATTTTCAATATCCCTGTACACTATGTTCACTAAGAAACACATCTATAACTTGTTTGAATGCATCTATAGTCCCCTCTGACACCAGCAACTGTGAAAGGAAGTTCCACATCACCATCAAATCGGTCCTTAGACCAGCATCTGTTGAACAGACAGCGGTAAACACGAACTGAAAGTTGGCTGGGTCTTGCTGAACTGGCTGATTTTTGGTCCGTGTGTACCAGGCTTTAGTTCTTTGAGAACTCCTGGGTGTAATGCCGCGTACACACGACCAGACTTTTCAACGAACTAGGTCCGACGGACTTTCAGAAGAGGTCCGACGGACTTTCCAAACAAACAGACTTGGCCACACATGAATGGACTAAGTCCGTTCCTTTTGAACGTGATGACGCAAAACGGGACTAAACAAGAAAGTTCAATAGCGAGTAGCCAATAGCTGTCCTTGCGTCATATTTGGTCCGTCAGACCAGCATACAGAGGAACGGATTTTTCGACTGGACTCGAGTCCATCGGAAAGATTTGAAACGTGTTTTATTTCTAGGTCCGTCAGACTTTTGGGGAAAAAAAGTCCGCTGGAGCCCATACACGATCGTCCGACGGATTCCGGTCCGCCGGACCTAGTCTGCCGGAAAGTCCGATCGTGTGTACGAAGAATAAGCCATCCGGTCCTGGTGATTTGTTCACATTACATTTTGCTAGTCTTTTTTGAACACTTGTCTTTTTCAGCCACAAGAGTACATTCCATACAATGTTCGTAACATTACTGTCTTGTTTATTATACCCCTTCTTTTCATTCGTATAAACTGAAGAGAAGAATGTATTTAATGCAGTTGCAGTTGCAGTTGCCTTCTCACTGTCGTCTGTGAGCAACTTCGTCTGATCATCTCTTATGGGGCCAATATGTTCTGACCTCGCCTTTTTACTATTAATACACTATATTTGAAAAACATTTTGGGATTTATTTTTTCCTCAACAGTGTTTCTCTTGTAATCTATTTTAACTGCCTTGAGTGTGCTCTGGCACTTCTTATAGCATTCTTTGTAGTTTTGAAATGACAATGGTCACCTTTCAGCCTTCTATTTCTTTTGATATGCCTTTTTTTACGCAAATTTTTAGCCACTCAGGTTTAACTTTTGTTCTTTTGAATTTATTGCCCATTGGAATGCACTGTTGAATGTCATGTCCTTAAAGCGCCCCCTCTTTTCTTTAGTGTTCCTTGTTGCAAGATTACGATCCCATTTAGTGTCATGTAGTATGAAGGGCTGAAATTGAGTTTACTTGTCCTACCCTCATGTCGCTTTTTCCTATAATTCATGTCAAATGTAATTGCTCTGTGATCACTGTTTCCTAAGTTATCCCTAATGCCGCGTACACACAACTGGACTTTCTGACAGACTAGGTGCTACGGAATCAGTCTGTCTGACAATCCGATCATGTGTGGGCTAATTCGATTGTTTTTCCTTATAAAAATCAGACGAACCTAGAAATAGAACATGTTTCAAATCTGTCCAACAGACTCAATTCCTATCGGGAAAACCATTCGTCTGTATGCTGGTCCAACGGACCAAATACGATGCAAGGGAAGCTATTGGCTAATGGCTATTGAACTTCCTTTTCAAGTCCCGTCTTACGTCGTCACATTCAAACCAAACGGATTTTCGAACAGACTTAGTCCGTTCATGTGTAGCCAAGTCCGTTCATTCAGAAAAGTTAGTCGGAACTCCGCCGTTGGGAAGACCATCGGACCTAGTCTGCTGGAAAGTCCAGTCGTGTGTACGCGGCGTTCCTTTCAGATCCACAATAAGCTCTTTGTTGTTTGTAATTAATAGGGTGAGCAAAGCATTATTGGGTCATCCACCTTTTGAAATTGTCATGCATCATCATTTTCATGAAACGAAAAGCCTTAGTTGAGTGTGTAGTTCTGTCTGCCTAGTCAATACCAGTGTAGTTAAAATCCCCCATGAATATAACATTGGCCTGCTTCCTCACCATATCTAACTGAGAAAGTGGATTGGTCTCTGCCTCCTCCTTAACCACTTGGCTACTATATAACGTAGATATACGGTGGTAATGTTGCATGGCTGCACTGGATCACGTACCCAGTACCTGATTCAACACTTCTGAGTCTGGGGCGTGCATGCACACTGCCAGTGGCCTGTACCTACTGTGATTGTACACAGTGGGAGCTGATCATTGGGTACCATGGACTCGATGTCTGCCAGCACCCGCCGATCCTTCGGTACAGAGGGAAAACAGTGGTCTACAAGTAAAAACAAGGCAGATCATAGTTCAGTCAGTACAGGAGGCATGGATCCTGTGTTCCTGCAAAGCAGGGACATGGATCCGTGCCTTCCCCTAGTACAAGCGCTTCCCCCACAGTAAGAAAACACCCGCTAGGCACCCAGTTAACCCTTTGATCGCCCCTGATGTTAACCCCTTCCCAGTCAGTGTCATTAGTACAATGCATATTTTTAGCACTGATCACAGTATTAGTGGCACTGGTCCCCAAAAAAGTGTCAGTGTCCGATTTGTCCGCCGCAATATTGCATTATCGCTATAAGTCGCTGATTGCCACCATTACTAGTAAAGAAAATGGAAAAACAGTAAATAAAAATATTCCATAGTTTGTAGACACTATAACTTTTGCTCAAACCAATAAATATATGCTTATTTGGATTTTTTTTTACATATACCAAAAATATGTAGCAGAATACATATTGGCCTAAATTGATGAAGGAATTCGATTTTCTTTTTCATTTTTTTTATTGGATGTGTTTTATAGCAGAAAGTTTTTAAAAATAGTTTTTTGTTTATAGCGCAAAGCAATAAAAACCGCAGAGGTGATCAAATACCACCAAAAGAAAGCTCTGTTTGTGAGAAAAAAGGACATAAATTTTATTTCGGTACAGCGTTGCACGACCGTGCAATTGTTTAACAGGAAAGTTTTTATTTATCTCCAATGGGAGATGTGTTTCCAATACAATATAGTTATACACAAACATAAAACGTTATATAATAACGGAGATTACATCATGATTCAAGGCGTTACAGTAAATCAGTGATTTACAACCGTTTCATAATAAACAGTGTTAGAAATAATAGGTCTGACCGCACAATTGTTAGTTAAAGTAACGCAGTGTCGTATAGCAAAAAATGGCCTGGTACTGAAGGGGGGTAAATCTTTCAGAAAGCAAGTGGTTAAAGTGGTAGTAAACTCTTGCTCATTATTTTTGCCTACAGGCAAGCTTATAATAAAGCATGCTTAGGAAATATTCTAGCGAGTAGCAGCCAGTGACGTCACCGTGCCAGTGTGCGTTCTAAAGAAATGGCATACCTGTGCCATTCTTTCAGAGCTGTGTGCCGTGGCCGAGATTCCCGTGTAAGGCCATCAACGTCATCATGGCTCAGGTATTCAAGGTGAGGATATGGAAGGAAGACCGGGTGAAGATAGAAGCCTCTGCAGCACTGATAGCGCGCTGTTGGAGGGCCTCGTTTTAAGGCAAGTCTCATGCGGTGCCTACTAGCATATTATGATATTGCCTTGCTGGAAGAAACTTTTTTAAAATCTTTATCAAGAGTTTACTACCGCTTTAAAGTTTGGGGGCCTGTAGCCTACACCCTTGTCCATTTGTTTTGTCCCTTAGAACCTCCAGCCACAGCGTTTGTACCTTCTCACTAGCCCTGTTAGCAATTCCATCCCGTATATTCACTAGCAAATCACTCCTGACTTACAGGCACACCCCTCGCCCTCTTCTACCTACCCTGCCCCTCTGATACAGGGAGTACCCCTGGACAGTCACAAGCCAATCATACGAGCTGTCAAACCAAGTTTCTCATATTTCCACAAAGTGAAAATCCTCCTCATGTAGCAGACGTTCTAGTTCTTCCATTTTACTAACCAGACTTCTAGCATTAGTAGTGTGACGTCTGCATAGAATCAAGCTATTCTAAAGGATGTTTTTTTCTAGTGTTTTATTGTCTGCATTGTGACATTTAACATTACACAACCAGCAAAGTGAAAGTATGTGGCTTTGTCTAAATTGAGGTCGCATGGGCTTGGATAAATAAAAGTGCTATGGGTAAGTGCAGGCCTCGGGCAGTGTTCTGCCCCACTTTTAAATAAAAGTCATTGAGGAGCGACTGTATACAACAAATGTGTCTCCGAGTGCTAGTGTGTACTGTGCTAATGGCTCCAAAAATTCTGACACCCCAGAAATATGGGGGCGACTGGTCAATGTAAATAATGGGACAAATTAAAGCTTGTGCGAATGAGGCTTTGTGGCTTAAAGTGGAGCTCCACCCAAATGGAACTTCCGCGTTAAGGGAAGGTGGCCCCGCAGCGCCGGAAGGGAGATCGCCTCTCCCCCCTTCCTCTCAGCAATCATCTGGGACACGTTACAGGTCCCAGATGATTGCCGGCCAGCCACGGCGCACGCATGCGCAGTGCGTACCCGGCTGTGAAGCGACAGCTGGGCACCCACAGTGACAATACCGGCGCTGCAGAGAGGAGGGTAAGACGAGTGGGGCTTCGATCCCCTGGCATCGCTGGACCCTGGGACAGGTAATTGTATTAAAAGTCAGCAGCTGCAGTATTTGTAGCTGCTGACTTTAATTATTTTTTTTATTGGAACTCCGCTCCGCTTTAAAGAGGAACTGCAGTCTGCTCACATAATTTGTAATAAAAACATCTTTGCCATTCTGAAGCTTCCCTCCAACCATTTTGCATATTATTTTATATATAATGTAATTGTGTACTTGCCAAATATGCTGCAGAAATCTCCCTCCACTAAGTCTTGCTGCAGCCATTTCAACTGTGGGCAGCTGATGAAGCTGCTGCCTGTTCACTTCCTGGATGGACACAGACACACACAGGCATACCTTCAGCTTTGCAGCTCCCATTGGCCCTCTTATTACTCACCCCCCCCCCCCTCTTCCTGGCAAACTCTCACGCGCATGTGCCGTAGACAGCGGTGGCTGTCTTTTTGGAAATATCTCTTAAACCGTATAGGTTTAGGAGATATTTCTTGGACCTACAGGTAAGCCTTAATCTAGGCTTACCTGTAGGCCAAAGTGGTTTGTAAGGGTTTACAACCACTTTAACACATTGAATACAGCAAAATAAACATTCCCCAGTAAACTATTAGTTGAGATTCTTACCCCAGAAGATACTGTAAAGTTCAATGCTGCTGGCTCCTGCTCTCTCAGTGCTGCTTTCCTGAACTTCTGATCTGCAGTGATCAGTGCAGTCTACAGCTAATCTGTTACTTTGGGAAGGGATCAGGAGAAGGAGGAAGAAGCAGGGGAGTGCCTTGCCACCCTAGGCTATGAGGCTGTGTGTTTGTATTGATGAAGAGAAGCACAACTTTAGTCCCTGCATGCAAGAGTGATTCCATAGAATGCTACAAAAGAAAGGAGCCACATTGAAACAGGGGACCTGGGGCAGCAGTCATGGCACCAGTTTAAGTTGGAACAGAGTGAAGGATTAAAGATGAAGAAGCTGCATACCAGTAATTGATTAAATCAGCTGCTGAAAGTACTTAAAACATGAAAGGTGTAATACCACCTTAAAGTGGTTCTAAAGGCTCAAGGTTTTTTTTAACTTCATGCAATCTATAAAAAATCTTCTGTGTGCAGCAGCCCCCCCCCCCGCTCCCCTAATCCTTACCTGAGCCCCATATTGATACAGCGATGTGCATGAGAGCCTTGGCCCTCCAGTGACCCTCACTCATTGGCTGAAGCAGCAGCAGTAACCATTAGTGCAATCACAGCCAGGGAGCCAATCAGGAGAGGGAGGGGAATGGGCCAAGCTGTGGCTCTGTGTGTGAATGGACACGCAGAGCCGCCACCCTGGAGGAAGCCCCCTCTGGGCAGGAGGGGGGTGCCAGGAATTCTGCCGGGGGACCCAAGAAGAGGAGGATCCAGGCTGCTATGTGCAAACATGTTTTTTTTTTTTTCTTTAAACAAGACTTTATTATCACTTTAGGACTGTGATGGTCCTTTAACTCTTTAACTGACAAGAACATGTCCTATATGTTATGTGACAATCAAAGAGTTGGAAATGATTCATTTAGAGTGTATTTACTCAACACATTCTAATCTTTACTTTATCTTTAATCTAATTTACAAAAACTGTAGAATACATTATGATTGTGCACAATAAAAATGAATGTAAGATATTTTTTCAGAAAGTATACATTTGTTCAAATATTATTCAACATAAAAAGGCAACTGTCATATAAATAAATATATATATATATATATATATATATATATATATATATATATATATATATATATATATATATATATATATATATTATTTTTTTTACAGATCTGATTTAATAAAGCATATCATGTTTTGGTGGTTTTTCATAAATTTTCAAGCCATAAAATGCACTTTTCTAGTATGCACTGTATGTGACATACGTAAAAATCAGTCTGACAGTGAAAGAATTATTGGTCTAGGCACTAATCTGACCTTTCTAATGAATATTGTTCAATTGTCTAGGTCCACGACCAGCTATCGATGAAGCAGCTAGCCCAGAAAGTCACAGAAGATGAACTGAACCTTGCAGAAACTCCGCAAAAATATCTAAAGCGTGTTCTTCAACAAAACGGATATCAAAAGGACATTGAGAAAAAAGTCCTGAATTACCTTAATTACAACAGTAACCACCTGTCCATGTTTGCCATGCCTGGGATTGTTTAGTCTTCTGCTTCTGAGTAAACATGATTTTTCTGACTGTATCCACAATGGTTTTATAAATTATTTATTACCATGTAGCTCCACATGGTGTCCTGCGGGGGGCAGTAATGCCTATTCTTCCTTGTCCATACAAACAGGAAAAAAATCAATTAAACAAACATTAATAAAGATAATGTGTGTTTTCTTTCTGTCACTTATTGTGTAGTATTGTGTGTGAATGATTCGGGTGTCCTTTTTCCACCTTCCCTGAAATGCAGAGGAAATGAGATGTATAAAATGAGCATACTTAGGCTGGATATGTGTATGTGATTAGGTAACAGATGCACAGGTTAACCTGTTTTCACACTTCAATGGCTTCTTTATGATTGTGTATATGTTTAGAGTGTTTAGTAACATTTTAATATATCATTCAAACTATGTATGTCAGATGTGTATATATAAATATACTCAGTGTCCCATATACTGTATATCATTTATACAAAAGGCCAGCATACCACACAATCTTGCACTCCTTTTTTTAGTTAGCCAATAAATGGTATTATCCTAAATCCAAACGTCTGCTTTGTCAATAGCCAATACAATACAACACTCTGCTGCCGATATGATTTTAGCCAACCCAGACAATTATGAAAATAATATAGAAAATTATAACAGTAATAATAATAAAAAAAGTGAATATTAGAAATATAATGCAAATTCATTTGACATTATTATTATTATTATTATTATACAGGATTTATATAGCGCATATATAGACATTACAATGCAATACAATTCAAGACAGGGGGAATCAGAGGGCCCTGCTCGTTAGAGCTTACAATCATTAAAGCCATGTTTTTCAGTTATACATACACGGCTTAATAATACTAGATAATTTTGTAGGTTACATTATGGAATTGCGAATAGTGATGGCCGAACGGTTCGCCCGGCGGTCGTTTCGCGGCGAATTTCCGACTTTCGCCGTCCGCGGGTTCGAACGCCTTTTTCCGTCGTTCGCCCCGGCGGACTTACGTGTTTAATGTATACAAGAACTTTAACCTTTCGTGACACGTTTATCATGTGTTACAGGACAACCAATTGAGACATGACAGCTCATGGACACTTGGACATTCCCCCTAACCTATAAATACACCCGATCCGGTGGCCATTTTACATTCTTTCTTCTGTCACTGTAGGGAAAGGATCCTGTGTGGAGTAGGGACAGAGAAAACGCTAGCTATTTGGTACACAAAAGTTCTTTTCAGGACTGGTATAGGTGTTAGGTCAGCAGCCTGAGTTTCTTTTGTCAGTTTAGATAAAGGGACAGAGCGCTGTATGCTGCTATTTTAGGGACAGCTCAGCCAGATTAGTCTTTCTTCATCATCATCATCATCATCATCATTAGCTGTTACTATCAGGTCCACAAAAGAGCTGTTCCAGCTAATCGTTCCAGCCTACTCTTTTTTGCCAATTTGTATAGGGACAGGCAGGAAGCAGTGTGTCAGGCAGTGAGGATAATTTTAAAGACTTGCTGTTACTATTAGTTCCACAAAGGTTCTTTTCAGGACTGGTATCAGTGGTACGGTAATAGGCTTGTACACGTATAATATTCTTTCTTCCAAATATAGAAAGAATATTATACTTGACTGCTGCCCTTCTGCTGCAGTCTGCTAATCATTCACAACTCACTTGTTCCACAAAGCTCTTTATCAGGACTGGTAACTTGGTCTGTCTAGGGTGCTACGGTACATAGGCTTGGGTGCGGTACAGTCTGCTGTTCTGTAAGGACCGCTATCGGTCCACAATACATAGGGTTGCCGTGCACTACTGCTGACCGCTGCCCTATACTGCAGCAGTCCTTCATTGGTATAGGGACTGACGTACAGTCTGCTAATCACTAACACACAACCTGCTTGGTCCACAAAAGTTCTTATAAGGACTGGTAACTTGGTATAGGGTGCTACGGTACATAGGCCTGAGTGCGTTACAGTCTGCTGTTCTGTAAGGACCGCTATCGGTCCACAATACATAGGGTTGCCGTGCACTACTGCTGACCGCTGCCCTATACTGCAGCAGTCCTTCAGCGGTATAGGGACTGACGCACAGTCTGCTAAACACTAACACACAACCTGCTTGGTCCACAAAAGTTTTTATAAGGACTGGTAACTTGGTATAGGGTGCTACGGTACATAGGCCTGAGTGCAGTACAGTCTGCTGTTCTGTAAGGACCGCTATCGGTCCACAATACATAGGGTTGCCGTGCACTACTGCTGACCGCTGCCCTATACTGCAGCAGTCCTTCATTGGTATAGGGACTGACGTACAGTCTGCTAATCACTAACACACAACCTGCTTGGTCCACAAAAGTTCTTATAAGGACTGGTAACTTGGTATAGGGTGCTACGGTACATAGGCCTGAGTGCGTTACAGTCTGCTGTTCTGTAAGGACCGCTATCGGTCCACAATACATAGGGTTGCCGTGCACTACTGCTGACCGCTGCCCTATACTGCAGCAGTCCTTCATTGGTATAGGGACTGACGTACAGTCTGCTAATCACTAACACACAACCTGCTTGTTCCACAAAAGTTCTTATAAGGACTGGTAACTTGGTATAGGGTGCTACGGTACATAGGCCTGAGTGCGTTACAGTCTGCTGTTCTGTAAGGACCGCTATCGGTCCACAATACATAGGGTTGCCGTGCACTACTGCTGACCGCTGCCCTATACTGCAGCAGTCCTTCATTGGTATAGGGACTGACGTACAGTCTGCTAATCACTAACACACAACCTGCTTGGTCCACAAAAGTTCTTATAAGGACTGGTAACTTGGTATAGGGTGCTACGGTACATAGGCCTGAGTGCGTTACAGTCTGCTGTTCTGTAAGGACCGCTATCGGTCCACAATACATAGGGTTGCCGTGCACTACTGCTGACCGCTGCCCTATACTGCAGCAGTCCTTCAGCGGTATAGGGACTGACGCACAGTCTGCTAAACACTAACACACAACCTGCTTGGTCCACAAAAGTTTTTATAAGGACTGGTAACTTGGTATAGGGTGCTACGGTACATAGGCCTGAGTGCGTTACAGTCTGCTGTTCTGTAAGGACCGCTATCGGTCCACAATACATAGGGTTGCCGTGCACTACTGCTGACCGCTGCCCTATACTGCAGCAGTCCTTCATTGGTATAGGGACTGACGTACAGTCTGCTAATCACTAACACACAACCTGCTTGGTCCACAAAAGTTCTTATAAGGACTGGTAACTTGGTATAGGGTGCTACGGTACATAGGCCTGAGTGCGTTACAGTCTGCTGTTCTGTAAGGACCGCTATCGGTCCACAATACATAGGGTTGCCGTGCACTACTGCTGACCGCTGCCCTATACTGCAGCAGTCCTTCAGCGGTATAGGGACTGACGCACAGTCTGCTAAACACTAACACACAACCTGCTTGGTCCACAAAAGTTTTTATAAGGACTGGTAACTTGGTATAGGGTGCTACGGTACATAGGCCTGAGTGCAGTACAGTCTGCTGTTCTGTAAGGACCGCTATCGGTCCACAATACATAGGGTTGCCGTGCACTACTGCTGACCGCTGCCCTATACTGCAGCAGTCCTTCATTGGTATAGGGACTGACGTACAGTCTGCTAATCACTAACACACAACCTGCTTGGTCCACAAAAGTTCTTATAAGGACTGGTAACTTGGTATAGGGTGCTACGGTACATAGGCCTGAGTGCGTTACAGTCTGCTGTTCTGTAAGGACCGCTATCGGTCCACAATACATAGGGTTGCCGTGCACTACTGCTGACCGCTGCCCTATACTGCAGCAGTCCTTCATTGGTATAGGGACTGACGTACAGTCTGCTAATCACTAACACACAACCTGCTTGTTCCACAAAAGTTCTTATAAGGACTGGTAACTTGGTATAGGGTGCTACGGTACATAGGCCTGAGTGCGTTACAGTCTGCTGTTCTGTAAGGACCGCTATCGGTCCACAATACATAGGGTTGCCGTGCACTACTGCTGACCGCTGCCCTATACTGCAGCAGTCCTTCATTGGTATAGGGACTGACGTACAGTCTGCTAATCACTAACACACAACCTGCTTGTTCCACAAAAGTTCTTATAAGGACTGGTAACTTGGTATAGGGTGCTACGGTACATAGGCTTGAGTGCGGTACAGTCTGCTGTTCTGTAAGGACCGCTATCGGTCCACAATAGATAGGGTTGACGTGCACCACTGCTGACCGCTGCCCTATACTGCAGCAGTCCTTCAGCGGTATAGGGACTGACGTACAGTCTGCTAAACACTAATACACAACCTGCTTGGTCCACAAAAGTTCTTATAAGGACTGGTAACTTGGTATAGGGTGCTACGGTACATAGGCTTGAGTGCGGTACAGTCTGCTGTTCTGTAAGGACCGCTATCGGTCCACAATAGATAGGGTTGACGTGCACCACTGCTGACCGCTGCCCTATACTGCAGCAGTCCTTCAGCGGTATAGGGACTGACGCACAGTCTGCTAAACACTAACACACAACCTGCTTGGTCCACAAAAGTTTTTATAAGGACTGGTAACTTGGTATAGGGTGCTACGGTACATAGGCCTGAGTGCGTTACAGTCTGCTGTTCTGTAAGGACCGCTATCGGTCCACAATACATAGGGTTGCCGTGCACTACTGCTGACCGCTGCCCTATACTGCAGCAGTCCTTCATTGGTATAGGGACTGACGTACAGTCTGCTAATCACTAACACACAACCTGCTTGGTCCACAAAAGTTCTTATAAGGACTGGTAACTTGGTATAGGGTGCTACGGTACATAGGCCTGAGTGCGTTACAGTCTGCTGTTCTGTAAGGACCGCTATCGGTCCACAATACATAGGGTTGCCGTGCACTACTGCTGACCGCTGCCCTATACTGCAGCAGTCCTTCAGCGGTATAGGGACTGACGCACAGTCTGCTAAACACTAACACACAACCTGCTTGGTCCACAAAAGTTTTTATAAGGACTGGTAACTTGGTATAGGGTGCTACGGTACATAGGCCTGAGTGCAGTACAGTCTGCTGTTCTGTAAGGACCGCTATCGGTCCACAATACATAGGGTTGCCGTGCACTACTGCTGACCGCTGCCCTATACTGCAGCAGTCCTTCATTGGTATAGGGACTGACGTACAGTCTGCTAATCACTAACACACAACCTGCTTGTTCCACAAAAGTTCTTATAAGGACTGGTAACTTGGTATAGGGTGCTACGGTACATAGGCTTGAGTGCGGTACAGTCTGCTGTTCTGTAAGGACCGCTATCGGTCCACAATAGATAGGGTTGACGTGCACCACTGCTGACCGCTGCCCTATACTGCAGCAGTCCTTCAGCGGTATAGGGACTGACGTACAGTCTGCTAAACACTAATACACAACCTGCTTGGTCCACAAAAGTTCTTATAAGGACTGGTAACTTGGTATAGGGTGCTACGGTACATAGGCTTGAGTGCGGTACAGTCTGCTGTTCTGTAAGGACCGCTATCGGTCCACAATAGATAGGGTTGACGTGCACCACTGCTGACCGCTGCCCTATACTGCAGCAGTCCTTCAGCGGTATAGGGACTGACGCACAGTCTGCTAAACACTAACACACAACCTGCTTGGTCCACAAAAGTTTTTATAAGGACTGGTAACTTGGTATAGGGTGCTACGGTACATAGGCCTGAGTGCGTTACAGTCTGCTGTTCTGTAAGGACCGCTATCGGTCCACAATACATAGGGTTGCCGTGCACTACTGCTGACCGCTGCCCTATACTGCAGCAGTCCTTCATTGGTATAGGGACTGACGTACAGTCTGCTAATCACTAACACACAACCTGCTTGGTCCACAAAAGTTCTTATAAGGACTGGTAACTTGGTATAGGGTGCTACGGTACATAGGCCTGAGTGCGTTACAGTCTGCTGTTCTGTAAGGACCGCTATCGGTCCACAATACATAGGGTTGCCGTGCACTACTGCTGACCGCTGCCCTATACTGCAGCAGTCCTTCAGCGGTATAGGGACTGACGCACAGTCTGCTAAACACTAACACACAACCTGCTTGGTCCACAAAAGTTCTTATAAGGACTGGTAACTTGGTATAGGGTGCTACGGTACATAGGCTTGAGTGCGGTACAGTCTGCTGTTCTGTAAGGACCGCTATCGGTCCACAATAGATAGGGTTGACGTGCACCACTGCTGACCGCTCACCTATACTGCAGCAGTCCTTCAGCGGTATAGGGACTGACGTACAGTCTGCTAATCACTAACACACAACCTGCTTGTTCCACAAAAGTTCTTATAAGGACTGGTAACTTGGTATAGGGTGCTACGGTACATAGGCTTGAGTGCGGTACAGTCTGCTGTTCTGTAAGGACCGCTATCGGTCCACAATAGATAGGGTTGACGTGCACCACTGCTGACCGCTGCCCTATACTGCAGCAGTCCTTCAGCGGTATAGGGACTGACGTACAGTCTGCTAAACACTAATACACAACCTGCTTGGTCCACAAAAGTTCTTATAAGGACTGGTAACTTGGTATAGGGTGCTACGGTACATAGGCTTGAGTGCGGTACAGTCTGCTGTTCTGTAAGGACCGCTATCGGTCCACAATAGATAGGGTTGACGTGCACCACTGCTGACCGCTGCCCTATACTGCAGCAGTCCTTCAGCGGTATAGGGACTGACGTACAGTCTGCTAAACACTAATACACAACCTGCTTGGTCCACAAAAGTTCTTATAAGGACTGGTAACTTGGTATAGGGTGCTACGGTACATAGGCTTGAGTGCGGTACAGTCTGCTGTTCTGTAAGGACCGCTATCGGTCCACAATAGATAGGGTTGACGTGCACCACTGCTGACCGCTGCCCTATACTGCAGCAGTCCTTCAGCGGTATAGGGACTGACGTACAGTCTGCTAAACACTAATACACAACCTGCTTGGTCCACAAAAGTTCTTATAAGGACTGGTAACTTGGTATAGGGTGCTACGGTACATAGGCTTGAGTGCGGTACAGTCTGCTGTTCTGTAAGGACCGCTATCGGTCCACAATAGATAGGGTTGACGTGCACCACTGCTGACCGCTCACCTATACTGCAGCAGTCCTTCAGCGGTATAGGGACTGACGTACAGTCTGCTAATCACTAACACACAACCTGCTTGTTCCACAAAAGTTCTTATAAGGACTGGTAACTTGGTATAGGGTGCTACGGTACATAGGCTTGAGTGCGGTACAGTCTGCTGTTCTGTAAGGACCGCTATCGGTCCACAATAGATAGGGTTGACGTGCACCACTGCTGACCGCTGCCCTATACTGCAGCAGTCCTTCAGCGGTATAGGGACTGACGTACAGTCTGCTAAACACTAATACACAACCTGCTTGGTCCACAAAAGTTCTTATAAGGACTGGTAACTTGGTATAGGGTGCTACGGTACATAGGCTTGAGTGCGGTACAGTCTGCTGTTCTGTAAGGACCGCTATCGGTCCACAATAGATAGGGTTGACGTGCACCACTGCTGACCGCTGCCCTATACTGCAGCAGTCCTTCAGCGGTATAGGGACTGACGTACAGTCTGCTAAACACTAATACACAACCTGCTTGGTCCACAAAAGTTCTTATAAGGACTGGTAACTTGGTATAGGGTGCTACGGTACATAGGCTTGAGTGCGGTACAGTCTGCTGTTCTGTAAGGACCGCTATCGGTCCACAATAGATAGGGTTGACGTGCACCACTGCTGACCGCTGCCCTATACTGCAGCAGTCCTTCAGCGGTATAGGGACTGACGTACAGTCTGCTAAACACTAATACACAACCTGCTTGGTCCACAAAAGTTCTTATAAGGACTGGTAACTTGGTATAGGGTGCTACGGTACATAGGCTTGAGTGCGGTACAGTCTGCTGTTCTGTAAGGACCGCTATCGGTCCACAATAGATAGGGTTGACGTGCACCACTGCTGACCGCTGCCCTATACTGCAGCAGTCCTTCAGCGGTATAGGGACTGACGTACAGTCTGCTAAACACTAATACACAACCTGCTTGGTCCACAAAAGTTCTTATAAGGACTGGTAACTTGGTATAGGGTGCTACGGTACATAGGCTTGAGTGCGGTACAGTCTGCTGTTCTGTAAGGACCGCTATAGGTCCACAATAGATAGGGTTGACGTGCACCACTGCTGACCGCTCACCTATACTGCAGCAGTCCTTCAGCGGTATAGGGACTAAGAGTTTTGTCACAGGGTCATTTAAAAAATGACATGCAGAGGAAGAGGCAGGCCCTTCCGCAGGGGTGGTAGGGGTAGGGCAGGAGCAACAGGCTTGAGCCAAAGTGGGAAGTTGCAGAAGGTGCGTTCAATTACTTTAAAGGATGCACCAGACTTGGTTGAGTGGCTCGCTCAGCCTTACTCTTCTGCACCCTCCTCATCCTCTCGATCTGCACCCTCTTCTTCACTCTCTGCTATGTGCACCCCCAAAGACACTACCACCAACAACACGACCACCACCACCACCACCACATACCTTCCGCTTGAGTCACTGGAATTATTTTCCGATCCATATCAAGAGGACATTTCTGATGCGCAGCCACTCTTGGTATTGGATCAGGAAGAGGAGGTAGCAACAAGCGCTACTCAGCAGTCTGACGCCAGTACCCAGATCAGCCCAAGGAGGAGGTTGGTCCCCGGTGTTGCTGCCTACTCTACTTATAGCGGTGGGGAAGGTGACGTTGATGATGACGTGTCTAGTGATGTCACGTGGGTGCCCACAAGAGAGGAAGAGGAGGGGAGTTCAGAGGGAGATATGGACCAGCAGATAGGGAGGAGAAGCAGCAATGACTTACATTGCACAGCAGGGACAAAGCAGACTGCAAATGTATCAGGAGCGAGTCATCGACCATGTACGGTCACATCTGGCGCTCCCAGGACACCGGCACATGGCTCCGCAGTGTGGGCTTTTTTTAACGTGTCCGCTGCTGACAATAGCGTTGCCATCTGCAATCTTTGCAGTCAACGCGTTAGTCGCGGTAAGCCCAATACTCACCTAGGGACGACCGCCTTAAGAAGGCACATGAGCAGCCATCACCGAGCCCAGTGGGAGCAACGGAACACACAAAGCCACACTGCAGGCTCTCACCGTCCAGCCTCGTCTTCTACTTCTCCTTCTCCTCTCTCCTCACAATTGTCCTCCACTCCACCTTCCATCACGCCAAGCTCACATTTTTCTGCAAAAAGGCAGGCTTCCGTGGGCCTAATGTTTGAGCGTAAAAAAATGATGACGCCGGATAACCCTCTTGCCCAACGGTTGGCGGCTGGCTTGTCAGAACTCATAGCCCGCCAACTACTGCCATATAAACTGGTGGACTCGGAGGCCTTTCGCAAATTTGTGGCCATTGGAACACCACAATGGAAGGTCCCAGGAAGGAAGTATTTCTCAGAGAAGGGCATCCCAGAGCTATATGGCCATGTTCAGCGGCAAGTGAATGTATCTCTGGCACACAGTGTCGGTGCCAAGATACATCTGACCACAGACACGTGGTCTAGCAAACACGGGCAGGGAAGGTATATCAGTTTTACTGCCCACTGGGTGAACCTTCTGACGGCCGTCAAGCATGTAACCCGTGGCACCCGTGTAGATTTGGTTTTACCGCCACGGATTGCATGCAGGCCTGACTCTTCTTCTCCTCCTCCTACTCCATCCTCCTCCCTCTCCTCCTCAGCTGCCTCCTCCTTTTCCGCTGCTAGCGTCTCTTCCACTGCACCGCCCAAGCTCCCCAGAACCTATTCCACATGCCAGGTGAGACGTTGCCATGCCGTGCTGCGTCTGTTGTGCCTGGAAGCAAAGAGCCACACTGGCCCGGCACTCCTTTCAGCTTTGCGTTCACAGGCAGATGAGTGGCTAACACCGCTCAATTTGACAGTTGGTAAAGTGGTGTGTGACAACGGTGCCAATCTGCTTAGCGCATTGAAACAGGGCAAAATCACGCACGTGCCGTGCATGGCACACGTCTTAAACTTGGTCGTGCAGCGATTCCTTGTCAAATACCCTGGGGTCCAGGACATCTTGCGGCAGGCAAGGAAAATCTCGGCCCATTTCAGAAGATCTTACACGGCCATGGCTCGCCTTGCTGACATTCAGCGGCGACACCATCTGCCGGTCAGACGTCTTATTTGCGATTGCCCGACGCGATGGAACTCAACCTTCTATATGCTTGATAGGCTGCTCCAGCAGAAACGTGCAGTTAACGTCTACCTGTATGAACTCTGCGAAAGAAACGGTTCTGGGGAGCTGGGTTTTTTTTCACCGCGCCAGTGGCTGCTCATGCGCGACACATGCAGACTTCTGCGGCCATTTGAGGAGATCACCAAACTGGTCAGTCGCAGCCATGGCGCCATCAGTGACATGGTACCTTATGCCTTCTTTCTGGAGCGTGCATTGCGTCGTGTCATTGATCAGGCTGTGGAGGAGCAGGAGCGGGAAGATGAGGAAGTCGCAATGCTGGATGAATTCCCAGGGGGGGCTACTCTATCTGAGACAAGTCAACAACAGGAGTCTGATGAGGAGTCAGAGGAGGATGGTGCCGGGGCGGATGAGCAGGAGCAAGAAGAGCATGCTTTAAACCTTTCTGGGATCCCTGTTGTGCGAGGATGGGGAGAGGAGAATGAAGAGGACGACATTATCCTGGATGATGAGCAGGAGCCAGGCCACCACACCGCTTCCACTTTAGTGCAAATGGGGGCCTTCATGCTCCAGTGTTTTAATAGGGACCCCCGTATAAAAAGCATGAGGGTCAAGGACCAGTACTGGGTGGCAACGTACTTAGACCCCCGGTACAAACACAAAATGGCGGAAATGTTACCGCCGTCGCAGAGGGCTGTCAGAATGCAGCACTTCCAGGCCTTGCTTCGAGAAATGCTGCATTCTGCTTTTGCGTGCGCTGGCAGAGGAGCAATTCCCACTCCCAGAGAAGGATTTGCGGGTACCAATCCAACAGCGCCTGCAAGAAGAGGCCGGTTTGAAGATGTGTTGGTGACTTCGGATATGAGGTCATTCTTTCAGCCGACCCATCGACAGGTGTCATCCGGATCCAGCATCAGGGAACGCCTAGACCGTCAGGTGTCCGACTACATTGGGTTAACGGCCGATGTGGACGCTCTGAGGAGTGATGAACCCCTAGACTACTGGGTGGGCAGGCTTGACCTCTGGCCAGAGCTTGCCCAATTTGCAATCGAACTGTTGGCTTGCCCCTCATCCAGTGTCCTGTCCGAAAGGACGTTCAGCGCAGCAGGGGGGATTGTGACCGATAAGCGTACTCGCCTAGCTCACCACAGTGTTAACTACCTCACATTTCTAAAAATGAATGAGGCATGGATCTCGGAGGAATTCAACACATGTGATCAGTAGACCATGTATATGTCTATAAACAATTTTTGGAATCAAGCACACAGACCTTCTTAATTCATTTGGCTCACTTCCCTGACCCAAAAAAGCACACCGTACTATATGCCCCTACCCTCCTCTTTGAAGAGGTTGAGCGGTGTCATATTTCTACTGGGGCTGCTTATTATGAGGGGTTCCCACCATCCCTGTGCTGTGCTGACTTCCTCCTGGGTGTTCTTATTATGAGGGGCTCCCACCATCCCTGTGCTGTGCTGACTTCCTCCTGGGGGTTCTTATTATGAGGGGATCACACCATCCCTGTGCTGTGCTGACTTCCTCCTGGGGCTGCTTACGGTGCTGCTGTCAGCGCTGTATGTCACGGAGCTGCTGTCAGCGCTGTATGTCACGGAGCTGCTGTCAGCGCTGTATGTCACGGAGCTGCTGTCAGCGCTGTATGTCACGGAGCTGCTGTCAGCGCTGTATGTCACGGAGCTGCTGTCAGCGCTGTATGTCACGGAGCTGCTGTCAGCGCTGTATGTCACGGAGCTGCTGTCAGCGCTGTATGTCACGGAGCTGCTGTCAGCGCTGTATGTCACGGAGCTGCTGTCAGCGCTGTATGTCACGGAGCTGCTGTCAGCGCTGTATGTCACGGTGCTGCTGTCAGCGCTGTATGTCACGGAGCTGCTGTCAGCGCTGTATGTCACGGAGCTGCTGTCAGTGCTGTATGTCACGGAGCTGCTGTCAGCGCTGTATGTCACGGAGCTGCTGTCAGCGCTGTATGTCACGGAGCTGCTGTCAGCGCTGTATGTCACGGTGCTGCTGTCAGCGCTGTATGTCACGGAGCTGCTGTCAGCGCTGTATGTCACGGAGCTGCTGTCAGCGCTGTATGTCACGGAGCTGCTGTCAGCGCTGTATGTCACGGAGCTGCTGTCAGCGCTGTATGTCACGGAGCTGCTGTCAGCGCTGTATGTCACGGTGCTGATGTCAGTGCTCTGTATTACGGTGCTGCTGTCAGTGCTCTGTATCTCCTGCACCCTCTTGTTTGCCTACCCTGGTCCCTGACCTTCCCTCTCCTCCATTGCCTTCATTAGCTCCATAGTCCTGAATTGTCAGAACAATTTCCCAAATAAAAAAAAAATGCTTGTAGTTATCGATCCCAAATTCACCTCATACATGTATTATGCTATTGTCCAGGTGGTGGGACTACGTGCTACCCCCTAATAATTACCCCGTGGCCGCAAATTCGACCTAAAGGTTTGCGAAATTCGCCTCCCATTGAAGTCAATGGAGCCCGCGGCGAACGGTCGTTTTCGCGAACGTTTGTGTCCGTTCGCGTTTCGCGTTCGCGAAACGTCCCGTCGGAAGTTCGTCCATCACTAATTGCGAATAATAAACATAAAAAATAAAATATAGTGAAATTGGGATGTGTCTAAATAAAAATAAAATAAAAAACTATACAGGGTTTAGCCACCTGAATGGTAGGGCATATTTATTATATTTGGGCAACATTGCTTGTCAGCTTATCGATGTCAAATGATTAAGCAGCAACTGAGATTTATTGGTTCACAGTGTCAGACCCTCTAACCTGACCCACTACAGAAGGTTGAGAACACTCTGCTCATGATCATCGCTACGTTTCTGATTAGACCATGGGACATTTAAGCAAACCTTTCAAAAGAGCTCACTGACTAAGCTCAGGTAATTGTAATCAGGAAAACAGAGAGATGTTCAGAGGCAGAGTGTTCTGTACCTTATGTAGGGGATTCTGATAGAGTGTCTGCAGTCTCTTCACTGTCAATAGGGCTCTCGGTGTGGTAACAAAGAAATCATATATCTGAATGCATACGCTTCCAAGGCGCAGAGCTTACATAGGGACATCTATGTGTACACAAGAGGATATTTAATTGCCAGACTGGATAAAGGCAGGGCTGGTGCTACCACTAGGCAAACTAGGCGGCCGCCTAGGGTGCACTGCTGCCTAGGGCGCTCGGGCTGCTGGTTTCCTTACTCTCCGTCTCCACGCTATGTAAGTTTTCGGTGTTGTATTAGATATACCTCTGTAGTCAATGTTATAACCTCTAGTGGGTGCTGCTAGGATAAAGCGTGCACATCTAGGTGAATGCCTGGGATGCCTCTGGTGCATGTTACTCAGACAGCTGCTCTCTAGCCTCATTGAAGAGGCACAGCACTGGAGGACATGTCCTGACGGAATGGAAGCAAACATTCCCTGCGCGCCTCTATGATCAGTGCTCTCTACTGCAGCCGCATGCTTCCTCCAGCACCGGCTTGTGACACACTGATGCTTGGGAAAAGGGGGTGGATTCGTGGGGTGGAGCCAGGGGGGCGGAAAAATTAGGTTTTGCCTGGGGTGTCAAAAATCATTGTACCAGCTATGGTATAAAGGTCAAGAAGCCATAAGACCCACCTCAATGGAATGTAGATCTACTCTTAGCTGATTAGCACCTGCAGACTGTTCGATGACAGTGTACAATCAGGGTTTAGCCTACAACTTTTTTTCTAGTGCAATTATTTTTATTGCCATTTTAACGGAGGTAAACAAGTACATACAGCCCAGTTTGCAGAGCTACATGGTGAAGGTTGTGGTACATACAGTTTCTTCAACTTTACAATGCAATGTTTAATGGTTGAGGGAGACAATAGGACACAACTAAAAAAGTCAATACCAACATTTATCAGTTGGCAAAGAGGAAAAGACCCTCAGGGAGTGTGTAGAAGTAGGAAAAGGAGATGGAAAGGGAAGTGAAGGGTCTTTGTTGTCAGGGAGTCACTTTAAGTCACCAAGGGCTATCTGAAAAAATAGCAAATTAATTAAACGGTTCAGGAGGCGATGATCTAAATCTGAGGGCAAGTTATGTTAAATCCATGTAGACCATAGCTTCTCAAAGAGGGCCATTTTGTCATCCAGTATAGCAGCCATTTTGTCAATGACCATCAACAATGATACTCTGGCTCTGAATTTTTGTGAGTTGAATGTAGCAGATTGGCACGCTTTTTCTATGGTTTATTTGGTTGCAGTAAAAATGAATGTCATATTAAAATGAAGAGTGCATGATTCCCACTTGAAAAGTCACATCTCCATTGAGTTTTTGCTAAAGTGTTGATGAAAAAGCATAGGGAAGAGTAAAATAAAGGATGCCATGGCCTTAGAGTGGGAATCATTACGACATCATTAGACTTAAAACATTTTTTTAATCCGTTTTCTATAGAGTGAGGTAAGGCCAGAACCTTTATAGAGTTTTTGTTGCTGGCTGTACTCCATTGATAATTCCCTTCTCATGTGGTCACAGAAGGGCAACATAAGCAGAAACATAAATAGAAGAGATTTTTTTTTTGCAGGGTGGAGTGAGGTTGGCATGCAAGTCCCTGCTAGGTTGATTCTCCTCATTTCATGTGAGTTCCCCAGGACAGGAAATATCTCCAATGGAGACTCAAACTGCAATAAAAAAATGAACAGAAGTTCTAACCTTGCTTTGCTTCATTTAAAGCTAAATAAGTGGAGCTGAACGGAAAATAATTATTTTTGACCTACCTGAAGCCATGGTCAAGCAACATTCATGTTCTTCCTCTGTTCTCCAGCAGGGCCCTTCTTTAAGTGTGGATCCTCACTGTCTGCAGGATGTGGACCCCTGCTATTGGTGGAGGTGGCACTTTCAGCAGCAGGGCCCTTTCAGATTTCTCTAGAGACTTGGGTCAGTGAAGGGACTGGTCCCAGAAGAATTAATAAGGTGATAATTGTCCCAGAATAAGCAGGGTGAAGTGACCAGCCTCAGCTGGAAGCTGAGAATCAGAGGGAGCTGCAAAAAGGCATAAGCTGTCTTGCAGAACCACTCTGCAGTCAGCATGATTGCTTGCAGATTCTGGGCCCTGAAATGGAACTTTAGCAACTTGGTCAACTTGGTGTTGACTGGGGATGTGAGCAATCTACCTCTGGAAGAAAAATACCAAACTCTGTTAATTCTCGAAAGACTCACAGTAGTCTGGACCATTCATTGTCGTCCAGACTTGTCTTGGACAAATAGTTTGCCTGAAGATTCTTCTGACCAGGCACATAGGCCGAAGATGGCTGCAGAAGATTGACTTGGGCAGATCCTAGAATTTGAGAAACCTCCCTCAGATGGTAGACACTGAGCCTTGTTTCCAGATGTAGGCCACAGTCGTTGCGCTGTCAAACTTTACTGGGACAGGCTTACCCCAGAACATTGCGGACAATTTAGTTTCTTCAACCACAAGTTTAGGCCACTGGTCGAGAAACCCGACTTGAACGGAGCAAGAGTTAAACTGAGCCTACCTGAGCTGCTGGAGCGAGGTGATTTCCATGGCTCAATCTGACACGTGAAGGATGAAAGATATCCAAATATGGCCTAAAATGCTTGCCTTAATGGACCACGTGTCAATCACCAAAGCCGTACCTATGTCCACAGAGAAGCCATATAGTGCCCCTAAGGCATGTATTTGGGAGGCACAATCCCAAAATAACAGATAACATCCTGACATGGAATGGAACTCTTTACTGACTTCTTGGTGTATGCATTGGCTTCCCAGTTTTTCCTGGACTCCCAGCCAGAAATGCAGAAGCTAACCTCTCTGGAGTGAGAGTGAGCGTGGAAACTGACTCTTGAGTTTTTCGGTCTCCTTTAACTCAGCTGACATTCATCTTGAGGCAGGAAGCCAAACTGACCACTATTAAATTTAGCCTTGATCTTCTACGATCAATAAAAATGCAGTGATAGCGTTTGTCCTTGAAGGCCACAACATCTTCTGATGGTAAGGACATGTATATGGGCAATCCCACAAGGGGCACACACTGACCAGAGGGGTGATCCCAACCCCTGGACATCTTTCAGTTAAAATGGGCATAATTTTCACATCCTGCTGTGACAACATACCCAATCTTGTAGAAAGAGCACCTGATCCATCCAACTTAAGGGAATTGTCAAGCTGTCCTCTGGAGGTACTTCAAATACTTCCAAAGCTTCACTTCTATTTAAAGGCATTTCACCAACCTTACCAATCTGGAAAAGGATTGCGCTCATCTTCCTGTTCAGAAAAGACTGAAGAGGATTGATTGGCTTGAGAATGCCTTGAATAGAAGACTAGACATTGCCAGAATAGATGGCCCCTGCAGAAGATGAATTCAGCAATTCCTTTAGAGTATCTTGACCATATGCTTAATTGTGACAACTTGGT
Organism: Lithobates pipiens; assembly: GCF_037356315.1. Classification (NCBI taxonomy): domain Eukaryota; kingdom Metazoa; phylum Chordata; class Amphibia; order Anura; family Ranidae; genus Lithobates; species Lithobates pipiens. The sequence continues at coordinate 111,793,378 of NW_027507758.1, forward strand.
TACCATCATCTTAATCACAGCCTGCCTAAACAAAGTAGGAATCACATGTTCATTCACCTCTACTTGGGAAGAAGCTGTCACCATATATGACCCCGTCACAGAGTGAGTGGAAACGACACCTTCAGAGTGTATTGACCACATGCTTAATGAATGTGACAACCGGTTAGGTGTTGTCGTCATCTTTATCCTTGGTCACTTGAACAAGGTAACATTCCTGCAGTCATACTCGTCTGTCTTCTCTTTAGAAGAATCTGAAGCAGATTGCTTGCCTGACTTGAGACTCCTTGGTAACCCTTTCACAGGGTGAGTGGAAAGACTCCTTTAGAGTGTATTGACCACAGGCTTAATGAATGTGACAACCTGTTAGGTGTCGTCATCCTTATTCTTGGTTGCTTGAACAAAGCGGAGTCATGCAGTCATGTCCATCTGGAAATTCGGCCAATGGGCTGTTTCACCTGGTGTGGCTAGGCAGCGTTTTATTGCCAGAGCAGATAACCCTTTCAAAGGGTGAGCAGAAAACACTCCTTTAGAGTGTATTGACAATGGATTTATTAAATGTGATATCCTATTAGGTGGCATCCTTATGCCTGGATGCTTAAGCCAGTGGGATACATACTGTCATGCCCATCTGTGTATTCCTCTTATAGAGTCTGAATAGGGATGTTTTGCTTGGGAAAGCTGTGAGACTGGTCCTTGTTAGAGAATTCAACCCCTTCACAGGGTAAGTGGGAATAACTCCTTTGAGTGTATTGGCCACTTGTTTAATAAATAAGACAACCTGTTAGATATCATCATCCTCATCTCTGGTTGATTAATCAAAGCAAGATTCACACAGTCATGTGCCTCCACTTCTTCCCCTTTGGAGAGTCTGAAGAGGCTGATTTGCCTGGGAAGGCTATTAGACTCGTCACTGGGTCCACAGGGTTTTGTGTGCCGTTTAACAAACCAGCCCATAAAAATAATTAAATGCAGTAAAATAGTCGCTTAGTAAAAAACCCTAAAGTGTTAACCACTGTTAGGCTGCTTTCACACTGGGGCGGGAGCGGCGTTGGCGGTAAAGTGCCGCTATTTTTAGCGGCGCTTTACCGTCGTTTTAGCGGCGGTCTGCGGGCACTAGCGGGGTGGTTTTAACCCCCGGTAGCAGCCAAAAAAGGGTTAAACCCGCCCGCAAAGCGCCGCTGCAGCGGCGCTTTGCCAGCGGTATTACCGCGGTGTCCCATTGATTTCAATGGGTAGGAGCGGTTTAGGATCGGTGAATACACCGCTCCTTCACCGCTCCAAAGATGCGGCTAGCAGGACTTTTTTCACCGTCCTGCCAGCGCATCGATCCAGTGTGAAAGCCCTCCGGCTTTCACACTGGAGTGAAAGGGGCCGGTTTTTTTCAGGCGCTACACAGGCGCTATTTTTAGCGCTGTAACGCCTGAATACCGCCCCAGTGTGAAAGCAGCCTTAGAGGGAGACTGCAGCCTCCATCTACAGCCCTGATTCGCCAGGTGGTTAATGAGCTAAACCTTGCCCTGCCAGGAATCAGGACATAATGAAAAAGTTTGTTCAGAACAGTAACAAAAAGGTAGGAATTTTTAACAGAATTACAATAATATTCTGCAATATACACAAACCAAGGGAATTGTAGACATCATAAACATGCTTCTCCCCCTTTTTTTTGGGTGAAAAACTGCAGAGCACATAGAAATATAAAAGGATATCCCATATCTCAACAGACCATAGCTGGCTCTAGTAGTCATCCACACGTGACTCCTCTACCTCCTCTAGAAATGCTGGTCTTTTGAGGGGGTTGGCACAATGGCACAATAGTAAAGCAAAAATGAGAAGTAGGGATGAGCTTCGTGTTCGAGTCGAACGTACGTTCGACTCGAACATTGGCTGTTCGTGCGTTCGGCGAATTCCGAACGCTTTGGCCGTTCGCGTCAAAATTCGAGTGACGCGCGCGCGGACCACAATGCACTGCGTTGGCGCAGTGCATTGCTGTCCGATGATTGGCCAAGCATGCACTGTGACCCCGCATGCTTGGCCAATCGCAGCGCCGGCAGCAAGGAGAGCCATGATTGGCCACAGGCATCCTGCCTGTGGCCAATCATAGCTCAGACTGTGTAGTGCACGCCCCACACTATATAAGGCCGCCTTTAAGGCGGCCTCCTGTAGTGTGTTACTTTGCATCTGAAGCAGTGGGTGTTCTGTGTACCTTCAACACAGTACACACCAATCGTTTTTGGCTGATTTCCTATCTTGCTGCTGTGTAGTGGTTGTTGTCTGTGCCCTGACTGCAGTATACACCACTATATTCACCTCACCTATATAGCTAGTGATCTAGCTTTAACCACTTAACAACTGCCCATTGCCGATTAACGGCTTCAGGGCGGTTGTTTAACTCAGAGAGGCCGTTAATTAACGGCCTCCCAGAATTCTGCTCTCGCGTGCCCCGAGGTGTGCGCACTCGAGAGCATCCGTGACCGCCGGGTCCATAGGACCCGGCGCATCACGGTAAACGGCCGCTCATAGCGTCAAATGACGGAGTGATCACTTGGAAACAAACCGGCGTCATGTTATGACGCCTGTTCCTCCCTCCCCTTTCTGTACCGATCGGTACAGCGGAGGGGAAAGAGATCGGTGTCAGCAGCGATGTGGGCTGCATCTGCAGTGCCCACATCGCTGCTCACCGAATTTAACCCCTCAATTCCCTGCCAATACTCTGCAATACCAGTGCATACTCTGCAGTACCCTGCCATTACTCTGCAGTACCCCGCCATTACTCTGCAGTACCCCGCCATTACTCTGCAGTGCAGTACCCCGCCATTACTCTGAGGTGCAGTACCCTGCCATTACTCTGCAGTACCCCGCCATTACTCTGCAGTACCCCGCCATTACTCTGCAGTGCAGTACCCCGCCATTACTCTGCAGTGCAGTACCCTGCCATTACTCTGCAGTACCCCGCCATTACTCTGCAGTACCCCGCCATTACTCTGCAGTGCAGTACCCCGCCATTACTCTGCAGTGCAGTACCCCGCCATTACTCTGCAGTGCAGTACCCTGCCATTACTCTGCAGTGCAGTACCCTGCCATTACTCTGCAGTGCAGTACCCTGCCATTACTCTGCAGTACCCTGCCATTACTCTTCAGTACCCCCCATTACTCTGCAGTACCCCCCAATACTCTGCAGTACCCCGCCATTACTCTGCAGTACCCCCCATTACTCTGCAGTAACCCCCATTACTCTGCAGTACCCCCCAATACTCTGCAGTACCCGCCATTACTCTGCAGTACCCCCAATACTCTGCA